>NW_024429198.1:61512433-62112433 GCF_017639785.1 Mesocricetus auratus
CAGGTTTGTGCCGCCACACCCAGCTTTTCGTGGGGGGCTGTGATCCAAACTCTCACTTGCACAGTGCTCTTACCCACAGGGTCTGTCTAGCACCTGGGCGTGTCTTTTTTAAAAAATCACAAGCAATGCACATTCGTCTGCTGATAACTTTAGTGAAGCCCAGCAGACACTGAGAGTCTGTCCGGTGGAGCCATAGCTTACCAATAGCTGTAGGCCATCCATGAGGAGCAACTTGAGGCTTCGCCAGGCTGAGCCCCCAGCTCCAGGCCAACAGCTAGTAGGTGGACCTGTCCCACTGGCCCCTGCCAGGTGAGGAACCGCTTCTTGGTCTCATTTGTACTTCATCTGTCTCGAAGCCTCCCTTTGCTGACCCGCTCACCAACGCCATGGCCTATGTTCTGATGGAAGGCATGCTGGAAGAAAAGGGCTCCCACCGCAATGGCGGGCAAAGGTGGAGGTCCTTCAGACCAGCAGGGAGCATGGACCGAGGGACATGTCCTGACTTGGCCTGCTTTTTTAACAATTCTTCCACTGCTGTCTCTAAAGACCCCACCCCACCCCCATGTCTGCCACAGTGTCCATCAAAATTCACCATCACTCTCCGAGGGGCCAAACCAGGTTGAGACCACAGCAGCTTCATTTGAAACCTGTGCCTTCCCTTGATGTGCTGGCATACAGCAGGAGAGACAAACTCCTGTGCAAGCAGCAAGTCTTTGGAAAGAAATGGAACCCTGGCTACTTACAGCAGTGGTTCTCAGCCTGCGTGCTGTAACCCCTTTGGGAGCAGAACACCCCTCTCACAGGGTCATAGTTGGGGTCACCGTGCCGTGAAGAATTATATCAAAGGGTCACGGTTGAGGACTGCTGGCTTATAGAAAGTCAAGTGCCACTTCCAAGCCTGCTAGTGAAGCCAATGTTATTGACAAGAGAAACAATTAAACTTTTAATGCCAAGTCACACACAACAATGTAACTATAAGACAGGTAGCCCACCTCCCCTGCACAGTTGGCAGAGTGCTTTCCTGGCATGCATGAGACCTGGGTTCAATGTCCAGCACTGAATAAACATGATGATGCATACCTTTAGTTCTAGCACTTGGGAGATTATCAGAAGTTCAAGGTCATCTTTAGTCATATAACAAGACTGAGGTTATCCTAAGATATAAACAAACAGTTCCATTAATAAAGCACCCAATTTCAGGCATTTTAGTATGCCAAAGAAAAACAGACTAATACAAGAATCATGAGTTGGATTTCTCATATATATATATATGTATAATTTTATTATGTATACAGTTTTTTTTCTGTGTACATGCTTGCACTCCAGGAGAAAGCATCAGATCTCATTACAGATGGTTGTGGGCCACCATGTGGTTGCTGGGAATTGAACTCAGGACCTCCGGATGAACCCGCAGTGCTCTTAACCTCTGAGCCATCTCTCCAGCCCCGGGTTAGATTCCTTTGTATCTTCACTGCCCCTAATTAAATAATGTTGACAATGTATGTTATATCCTATGAATCACTTTTAATATGCTCCTAATCATCATAGCACTGTCAGATAAACATTATTGTTATTCAAAACTTATGGTTGAAGAAGTTAATGCACAGGGAACTAAACTTAATACTTTTGTTTTTAATTAATTTATTTGTTGAGAAAGAGGCATGGCATGAGTGTGGAGGTCAGAGAATAACTTGCAGGGGTGACTTCTCTTCTTCTACCGTGTGGGTCCCCGGGATTAAACTGAGGTTGTCAACACTGGAGGCAAGGGCCTTTACCAGCTGAAACATCTCACTTGCCCTCCATCTTGGTTTTGTAACCATCTTTTTTACTGAATTTATAGTTCTACGTCTTGGCTACACTTTCTGGTCAGTGGTTTCTGTACTTCTGACTATGATTTTCCTTTCCATGTGTTCAGTCTTCCTTGCACTGGAATAAAGCTAACTTGGTCATGGTGTGTCTTTTTTTCTAAATGTGATCTTCCATTTGGTTTGCAAACATTTCATTGAGAATTTTGCTTTGGTATTCATCAATGAAATTTTTCCAAATTTGCTTTCTTTCATTGTGTCCTTATCCAGTTCCGGAATAAGGGTAGCACTGTCTTTGTAAAATGAGCTTGTAATGGTTCTTTCAATTTGAGGAAAACTGGTAGTGGTTCTTTCTTAATGTTTTGTTTTTTGGAGACAGGGTGTCTCTTCACAATCCTGACTATCCTCAAACTGGCTCTGTAGACCAGGTTGGCCTCAAACTCAGGGGTCCGCCGACGGATGCCTCCCGAGTACTGGAATTCGAGGCGTGAGCCACCACACCAGGCTGTTCATCTTTAAATATTGGCAAATTAAGCAGTGAATCCATGCTGTCCTGGGTTTTATTGTTTTAAATGGAGGCCTCTTTATTACTGCCTTAATTTCATTGCTCGTTATAGTTCTATTTGTGTTCTTTATAGCCTCCTGATTTAATTTTGGTAGGTCACATGCATCTAGGAATTTGTTCATTTTTGTAGATTTCAAACGTATTGGAAAATGCTCTTTTTCAAGTATTCCTTAATGGTCATCCATTATAATGTCCTCTTCCATCTCAAATCTCATTACTTTAGGTCTGCTATCTTTTGGTTAGTTTGGGTAAGAGTTCATCAATTGTACCAGGAGAATTAGGATCATGTAACTACAGAAGCTGATGAGGGGTCGGAGCAATGGCTCATCAGTTAAAAAAACATTGGCTGCTCTTGCAGAGGACCCAGGCTCGATTCCCAGCACCCATGTGGCAGCTCACATCCACCTGTAACTTCGGTTCCAAGGGATCTGATGGACTCGTCTGTCCTCCATAGGCACCAGGCATACGTGTGTCGAACAGATATGCAGGTAGGCAAACCATTCATACACACAATTTATAATAAGTCACAATATCTTTAAGATGCTAATGGAAGCTGAGATACATTTCAACCCATCTGCCAACTAGAGACCCTGGGATATTTATAAGGTGGCTCAGTCTACATCCAGAAGCCTCAAAATCCTGGAAAACTTAAGGATTCTTGATGCAAATCTCAAGAGTCCTGGAGGTGTGATGTTTAAGGCAGCAGAAAATGTCTGTCCCAGATTTTACAGAACAGATCAGTTCACCTTCATTTATTCTTTCTGGGTCTCCAGTTTGATGGAGCTCACCCACATCGATGACAGCTACTCCCCTCTTAGGCCACTCCAGCTCACATAGGATTGTTCTCCAGAAGGCACGCTCAAATCAAGCCTCGGCAGGGTGCTAGGGTTCCTAAATCAAGCTGACACGCAAAGCTTTCTGAAATTGAGTGTGCGTGCCTTGGGACAGAGGTCTGTGTCAGGGCTATAGTATTCCAAGCCTGTTTTCACACTGACCAATATTTCTGAGACATCGTCCCACGTAAGCAGCTACAAAAGATGGTGTTGGCAGCTTCGTGCTGTGTAAAATCACCAAGTAAAAGCATGCAGACCAACAGTCTTAGGAAAGAGGGGCTTCGTCTGTTTCTGCCCATATAGGGCCACCTAGTGGTTCAGTACAAGAGTCGGGCCAGCATTAAAGATCTGATTTCTCTGGACTAAGAATACTCGGGCTAAGAGGATTTGAACTTTCTACTCGAGCACATATTTGCTATGTGGGGAAACTGAGGCTGACAGAACGCTGGTGGCTGGTTCTAGTTCACCAAGCAATGCACTCCCACAGTGAGGCCCCAAACTTTGGGCTGTTGGGCGCTCTGCCCAGCTAATCCTCAACATTTGGAGCTGGTGGCTCTCTGACATGTTTAGCAGGTCATGGCGCCCTATGAGGCTATTGAAAAACAATCTTGTATTCATTCGGGGGATCCAGTTTCTCCATATTTCCAGCTAAGGGAGACGGAGTTCTGAGCTGCTGCAAACTGTCTCTGTTGTCTTCTCCACCCTTAGTGTTCTTGGTGGTTTTATACGGCGTAGCTGCTTTTCCTGCTTCACCAGCCCAATTATGATCTTTGCTTCTTCAGGACTTGTATTAGAATGTTCTGGGACTTTAATGGTGACTCATTGCTCAGGCAAATGTATAACATCTAGCAGTTCTAAGATCCGTTAACTATTTTGTATAGGTTAGCTGGAGGAGGTTAGCAATCCTCTTTGTTTCTATATTGCTCTTATTGCATAATGACCGTTAGTGTGAGTATTAGCTGCTTTGCCTTCTGCTGATGACACTCCCGGCCCAAAGCTGTGAGTTCAGCCACTTGAGCGAATTTAACTCTAGATTATAACAAGAATTGGGTGTGACTGTGTGCCCTTCCTGAAACCGACCATGCTCGTTCATAAATAAGAACCATCTGCAGCCAGCATAATGGCTCACTCCTTTAATCCCTGCACTCGGGATAAAGGCAGGTGATCTCTATGAATCTGAGAATAGCCTGGTCTGCAGAGTGAATTCCAGGCCAACAGGGGCTGCATACTGAGACTTCCTTAATACAAACAAGCAAAAAAACATAAACAAACAAAAAAAATCAATGAGCAAAGTTATTTTTGCATTTTCTTTAATTAAAAATTAATTTTGTGTATGATGTACCATATGTGTGTGTACACGCATATACAGGTATGTGTATTCAAAAATGATATATCATATGTATGTGTACACGCATATACAGGCATGCGTATTCAAAAGTCAGACAACTCTAACCATTGTCCACTTTGGCAGTTCCCACCTTGTGGGTCACAACCCCCTTAAGGGTCTAACAACCTTTTCACAAGGGTCACCTAAGACCGTCGGAAAACACATCACGATTCATGACCGTAACGAAATGACAGTTATGAAGTAGCAACTGGAGTGACTTTGTGGTTGGGGTCACCACAACACAAGGAACTGTGTTAACGCTCACAGCCTTAGGAAGGCTGAGAGTCACTGCCCTGTCTCCTTTCCCTGAGGCAGGATATCTCGGAACCTAGAGCTAGGCTAACACTCAGCAAGCCCCAGGGGCCCTCCGATCTTCATCCCCCCCCCCCCCAAAGGCTGGGGTTACAGGCACGAATGTAGTGAATTCTGGCTGATATCTATGGGCGGTGGATTTCTGAATGCCGGATCCTCGAATTGGTGTAGCAGACCTCTTACCTGCTGAGCCAAGTCTACATTTCAATGCGAGTTTTCCGCTGGCCACTTTCAGAAGAGTGTCCTGTGTACAGAAGCTCTGGTGAGCCCACAGAGATTCTAACGAGCCTTGATTTGGACGTTTTAAATCCCGCCCAGACACCAGGGAAGAACTCCCTTTCCTCCCTCCCTCTGACAGCTGAGTTCTTTTAGATGGGCACTCTGGAGGAATGCCCCGCCTGACACCCAGTCTCTGTCCCAATCCCACAACGGCAGTTAGGGTTTGCTCTTCAGAGAGCTAAGGGATGATAAGGACAGGAAGTAGAAACTGAAGAGGTAGTTTAGGGTAAAAAGACGGGAGAGAAATGTAGCCAGTTTCTTTTTTGACTAAAACCAGAAATTGCAACATGAATAATAGAAACCTAGAGACAGATACTGGGGTTCAAGTTTAAGATTAGACCAAAATGAGTGATCCTGTCTCCGTGAATCCTCTGAGGGCGATGCAGACTGCGCTGCTCTCCACCAAGCCTCAGTGAAGGCGAGGGTGTAATGACTTCACTAGACCCAAGATAAAACGATAAATGGGTGTTTATCGGGGAACAATAACACAGAACAATACAAAGAGCCGCGGGAGCGTTTCTCTGCTCTTCCTACTGGATCGGCTGACTCTCCTGAAGAAATGCGCCAAGGGAAGCCACGCCTCAAGCTTCCCTCTTTCCCTTCCCGGCTGCCTGAGGCCACGCCCAAAGGGTGTGGCCACCGTTACAAGCTCACCTGAGACTGCAATCCTCTGGGTTCCTGTCTCTTCCAGCCTTATCTTCCTCTCTCCGCCCAGCCGCATCACTCCAGTCTCCACTCCGTACAGCTGGGATTAAAGGCGTGTGATCCCAAGAGCTAGGACCACCTTTGTGTGAGCTGTTTCTCTTTTAAATGGTATCAATTTCGTGTAGCTTAGTGAGGCCTTGAACTCACAGAGATTCCTCTGCTTCTTGTCCTGGGATTAAAGGTGTGTGCCGCCACCGCCTGGCCTCTATGACTAGCTAGTATGACTTCGGGGATTAAAGTTGTGTGTCACTGCTGCCTGGCTCTATGGCTGTGGCTAGCTTTGCATTTTGATCTCCGGTGGCTTTATTAATCATAAATAATCACAACAAGAAATGTCCTTGGAACCCTTAGCAGTTTCATCCTTACCAGAGGCCAAAAGTGTTCTGGGAGCTCTGATATCTGACTTGGTTCCTAAGTGATTCTAGGGCAGAGGTTCTCCACCTGTGGGTCGTGACCCCACAAGACCACTGGAAAACACAAATACTTATTTACATTGCGGTTCATGACAGTAGCAAAATGAAGGAGCAACGAAAACAATTTTATGGCTGGGGGTCACCACGACATGAAGAACTGTATCAAAGGGTTGCATCGTTAGGAAGGTTGAGAACCACTGTCCTAGAGTCTTTGGGAGGCCGGCTGCTTAAGTAGCAATGAAGGCTTGTTACAACAAAACAGGGACAGCCTTGTATCTATGACATTCTGACGAGAGACGCTTCGGCCCTTCCTCTCAGCTATCAGCTCTATAACCAGGAACACTAAACAGTGAGCTCAGAAAGTATTTCACTCTGGGAGAAGGGGGAGAGCATCAGAAGAGAGAGGTGTGTGTGCTCATGTGTTTTTAATGTTACTTTCGTGCGTGTGCCCTCCCAGGCCGGAAGAGAGCATTGTATCCCCTGCATCTGGAGTTACTGGCAGATGTAAGTGGCTCACGGAAATAGCGAGAACCAAACTCAGGTCCTCTGAAAGAGCAGCAAGAGCTCTTAACTGCTGAATCGTCTGTAGAGTCCCTCCCTCCCTTTCATTTTAAGAAAGGATCTCATGTAGCCCAAGCTGGCTTCAAGCCTGCTATAGAGCCAAGGAAGACGCTGAACTTCTGATCCCCTGCCTCTGCTTGCTGAGTTCTGGCCTGTGCCACTACACCCTATGTGGTGGTTGATATTGTCAACTTGACAGTCTTTAGAATCATGGGCAAGTGTATAAGGGAGTGTCTGGATTGGGTTAGCCTCTGGGCGTGTCTGTAAGGGAGTGTCTGGATTGGGTTAGCCTCTGGGCATGTCTGTAAGGAAGTGAGGGAGTGTCTGGATTGGGTTAGCCTCTGGGCATGTCTATAAGGAAGTGAGGGAGTGTCTGGATTGGGTTAGCCTCTGGGCATGTCTATAAGGAAGTGAGGGAGTGTCTGGATTGGGTTAGCCTCTGGGCATGTCTGTAAGGGAGTGAGGGAGTGTCTGGATTGGGTTAGCCTCTGGGCATGTCTGTAAGGGAGTGTCTGGATTGGGTTAGCCTCTGGGCGTGTCTGTAAGGGAGTGTCTGGATTGGGTTAGCCTCTGGGCATGTCTATAAAGTAGTGAGGGAGTGTCTGGATTGGGTTAGCCTCTGGGCATGTCTGTAAGGAAGTGTCTGGATTGGGTTAGCCTCTGGGCATGTCTGTAAGGGAGTGTCTGGATTGGGTTAGCCTCTGGGCATGTCTATAAGGAAGTGAGGGAGTGTCTGGATTGGGTTAGCCTCTGGGCATGTCTGTAAGGGAGTATCTGGATTGGGTTAGCCTCTAGGCTTGTCTATAAGGGAATGTCTGGATTGGGCTAGCCTGTAGGCATGTCTAAAAAAGGACGTTAGCTTCTGGGCGAGTCTGTGAAGGATTATCCAGTCCAGATTAGGGTAAATGAAGTGGGAAGACCCACCCTAATTGCCTGACCAAATAAAAAGGAGAAAAGGGAAAAGTCCTGACATTCACCACTCTGCCTCTTGAGTCAAACCCTCACCACATTAGAATGCCCCCAGCTATGAGCTAAAAATACCCCCCTCTTCTTCTTTAGTTACTTAATTAGGTTTTTTAAAATTTGGAATCAAAATATAATTACATTTTCTCCCTTCTTTTCTTCCCTTAAACCCCTTCTATCCGTACCCTTGCTCTCTCTCAAATCCGTGGTCTCTTTCTTTGTTGTTGCTACACACATAAACACATAAATATATGAATGCTCAGCCTGTCTCGTGTTACTTGTGCATGTGTCTGAAAGACCGCCCACTTGCTATAGCATGACCAGTTAGGGGGCTCATCCTCAGGGAGGGCTAGTTCTCCCTCTCTCAGAAGTCATTGCTTGCCTGTAGTTCTTTGTCTTGGAGTGGTGTCCGCGGGATTTTCTCCTTCATGTTAGCGCCTCTACTGTGCTGTAGTTAGTTGTTCGGGCGGCCGTGTCGTTGACATAGATGAGGCTTGCCTGTTTTGCTCAGGATCGCTTGGACAGTCTGTGCCTTTTGTGGTTCAATATGAATGTTAGAATAGCTTTTGCTGTGCTGTGAAAAACATTGTGGGAATTTATTGGGTGTGTTGAATATGCAAAGACTTTGGATAAAATGGTCATTTTCACACAATGTTATTATACGAATCTGTGAACACAGGGTGTCTCTCCACTTTCTAGTGTCTTTATCTATGTTTCTCTTCAGAAATTTAAAGTTTTCATTGTAGAAGCCTTTTACTTCCTTGATTAGGTTTAACTTCTAGATATTTTAGTTTCTTTGAGGTTATTATGAATGGTAGTGTTTCCATGATCTCTCTCTCTCTCTCTCTCTCTCTCTCTCTCTCTCTCTCTCTCTCTCTCTCTCTCTCTCGTACAGAAAAGCTATTAATTTTTGCAAGTTGATCCTGCCACATTGCTGAAATAGTTGATCATTTCCAGAAGTTTTCTAGTAGAATTTTTGAGACCTCTCATGTATACTATCATATCATCTGCAAATAGGGGTAGTCTGACTTCTCCTATTTGTAGCCCTTAATTTTCTTTTCTTGCATTATTGCTCCAGCTAGTGCTTTAAACAGAATGTTGAAAAGGGGTGGGGGTAGTAGGCAGCTACATCTCACTCCTGATTTTCATAGGATTGCTTCAAGATTTTCTCCATTTCAAATGATTCTGTTTGCAGTTTCTAATACATAGCTCTTATGTTGGGATTTATTGCCTTCAGCCCTACATGTACTATGATGTTCATATGATTTATTGCATGTAATGGCTTATGTATATTGAACTATCCCTGCATTTCTGGGATAAATCCAAATTGGCCATGATGCATGATCTTTTTAATGTATGTCTGTATTTGGTTTGCAAGTGTTTTATTGTGGATTTTTTAATCCTAGTTTATTGGGAACATTGACCTATGCATTCCTGTTGCTGCTGTTGTGTCTTTACTGGGTACTAGTTGGGGTTCTCTAGAACAACAAAACTGATAAAAAAATTAATCTATATATGTTAAAGGGGGATTTATTGTGAGTTGTTTACGGGTTGTGGTCTGGCTAGTCCCACAATGGCTGTTTCCTGACAGAAAGTCCAGGAATCCAGTAGTTGTTCAGTCCACAAGGCTGTCTGTCTCAGCTGGTCTTCAGGGTATGATGGAATCCTGAGGAAGCAGGTCCTAACACCAGCAAAGGAATGCCTCAGCAGCAGAACGGACGAACGTACCAGAGTGAGGACAAGCCGGCAAAACGCAAAACTTCCTCCTTCCATGTCCTTTTTTTTTTAAGATTTATTTATTTATTATGTATACAGAGTTCTGTCTGTATGTATCCCTGCATGCCAGAAGAGGGCATCAGATCTCATTCAAGGTGGTTGTGAGCCACCATGTGGTTGCTGGGAATTGAACTCAGGACCTCTGGAAGAGCAGTCAGTGCTCTTAACCTCGGAGTTATCTCTCCAGCCCTCTTCCATGTCCTTTTATGTGGGCTGTCACCAGAAGGTGTGGCCCAGATTAGGGTGGGTCTTCTCCAGTGAATGATCCAATCAAGAAAAGTTCCTCGAAGGTGTACCCAGTTGATGTCAGATGTAGTCAAGTAGGAAGGCTTTTTATTCCTGTCTCAATTTCCTCATTGGTATGGGTCTTTTTCTTGGTTTAATTTTGGTGGTTTGGCTGAATCTAGAAATTCACCCATCTTTTTTAGGTTTTTACAACTTAATGGAGTGCAGGTGTTTAAAGTATTCCCGTATAATATTCTAAATTTTGTTCATGTCTGCTGTAAAGTTTCCATGTTCATTTCTGGCTCTGTTAATTTGAGTCTTCTCTTTCTTTAGACAGCTGGCCAACAGTCTGTTGATTTTGTTTATCTACTCAAAGCATCAGCTCTTAGAGTCTCTGATTCTTTGAATTGTTTTTTTTTCTGTTATTAATTTCTGCTCTGGTTTTATTATTTCTTGCTGTCTGCTGGGCTTATGTTTTATTCTTGTTTTCCTACAACTTTAAAATGCATCATTTGTGTTCTTGCTGATTTTTTTTTAATGTGGCACTTGGAGTAATACATTTCCTTCATATTCTTTACTTATTTGGTCTACACCCTTGTACTGGGTGGTTTTGTGTGTTATCAGAGTCATCAGAGAGAAAGGAACCTCAGCTAAGGAAGTGCCTCCATTGAGATCCAGCTGTAAGGCATTTTCTTAATTAGTGATCTATGGGGGAGGGCCCAGCCCATGGTGGGTGGTGCCATCCCTGAGCTGCTGGTCCTGGGTTCTATAAGAAAGCAGTAAGCTTTGCATAGTAAGAAAGCCAGTAAGCATGCCAGGCATTGGTGGCAAATGCCTTTAATCCCAGCACTCGGGAGGCAAAGGCAGTTAGGTCTCTGTGAGTTTGAGGCCAGCCTGGTCTACATAGCGAGTTCCAGGACAACCTCCAAAACAATATAGAGAAACCCTGTCTCGGAAAACAAAAACAAGCCAGTAAGCAGCTCCCCTTCATGGCCTCTGCCTCAGCTCCTGCCTCCAGGTTCCTGCCCTGCTTGAGTTTCTGTCCTGACGTCCTTCAGTGATGAACAGCCATGCAGAAGTGGAGGCCAAATGAACCCCTTCCTCCCCAACTTTCTTCTTGGTCATGGTGTTTTGTCACAGCAATAGAAACCCTAAGACAGCCCTGTTTTACCTTTAAGTCCTGATAGTCTGACTTCTGCTTGATTCATTGTAATTCTAAGGCTTTCCCTGAGACTTTAGTTGGGCTATTAGGCTTTGAAATTTATCTTCATTTCAGCTTGAGTTATGTTCAATGTTTCTGTTTGTTGAATTCCATTTTCAAATCCTGGATTGTTTTCGTCATTCCCATCGGCCTTACATTCGTGTTTCCTTGGTATTCACTCAGACATTGATTTCTTTCTAAGTTCACTGACCTGTTTCTTTGTGTCTTTAAATTCCTGAGTTCTTTAAATTCTGTGCCCTAGGGCTCTGCTCATCTAGTTAATTCTCTCTCGTTGGAGGACATTTCCGTAAGACTTGTGGTCTGGGGCAGGGAATACTGCCTTGATCTTTCAGGTTTAAAACATTTATTTTTATTTTGTGTGCACTGGCGTTTTGTCTGCATGTGCATCTGAGTGAGGGTGTCTTAAGCCCTGGAACTGGAGTTGCAGACAGTTGTGAGCTGCCATGTGGGTGCTGGGAATTGAACCCTGGTCCACAGAGAGGTCTTAACTGCCAACCCATTTCTCCAGCCCCAGGCTTTCATATTTTTTAGTGAGATCTAGGCTTGTGGACTTCTTTGCTTCTGTGTCTGACATGGGGGCCCCAGTCCCTGGCCCCTGAGATGGGCGTGCCCCACATGCAGACAATGGGGACACTGGGAGGTGTATTGTCCATTGGGACTTCAGTTAACCCCCCCTGCTCCTCCACCCCTGACACCACTTCCCACCATTCATTCATAGAATTAATATGAGGAAGAGGCCTGAAGGCCTGAGTTCACCTCCCCTAGCCGGGCACCTATGGCTCATCTGATGTCAGGGTGACAGGGATAGTGGTTGGGAGACAAGTCCCTTTTGTCCTGAAGACAAGGACTCCCTTCCTTTTCTCTGTTAACCGAATGTCAGGGAGACAGGTTCCCCTCCCCTTCTACAATTTCCAGAGACTGTCTTGAGCCCCCATTACGACCCAGAAGCAACCCTCTACTCTCTTGTTAATTTGGGTTTTTATCTCTAACACGTACATTTATAGTGATGGCAAATTATCCTTTACCCTTCCTAGGACGGTACCTCCTCAATTAAATGCCTCTACATACCTCTCATAGAAATAACCTCCTCCTTTCTCTTAGTCATGGAACTCGACCTAGACATTGAGCATCCTCTCCTGAAAACCCCTCTCATCCTGCGCTACCCTTCGTTCACCCTAGGGTGTGGGACACTGCTAATCCTTCCATAGCCTGCTATCACTGTCTCTTTGAAAGACCCCTCCTCCTACATGACACAAGAACAATACTCAGTACCACCAAATACGTGGGTAGGCCTAACGCCTCTCAGTCATCACCTTCTCCAGGCAGGACTCCCAATTCCCACTCACTCACCGTCTCACACTCCTATCCTGTGGGTAAGTAAAACCTCATGGGTTCTTCTGCCTGGTCCAGGACCAGGAAAAGCAATGAAGCCAGAGTCCACAACCCCTCAATTCTCCTTTCACCTACCCATCCCCAGCACTGCCTACTGTTCGGTTTTCAAATTAAACGTAGCCTGTTTTTTCTGTACCCCTGTACCCAGCCTCCACTCCTCTGTGCAGGAGAGTGAGTGCACAGTAAGGGAGCGTGATACTCTAAACTCTCAACAACCTACTTACACGGTAGCCTGTCCCGGGGCTTCTGGGGTCAAGCCCTGCGAGGACTTAGCTTCCCGCGACGTTTCTCCTAGTTTTCTTGCGCAGTACGTAGATGACCTTCTCCTCTGTCTCCGGGGCAGGCAGCTGTTCCGGACAAGCTCTGCCAATCCACAGCCTCAGTGCTCTGGGTTCCTAGGGCTGTCAGGTACCCAGAGAGAAGGCATGGGTCTGTACCCGGATTGTTCGCCACCTATGTCCGTTCCGTTCCTTTCACTCCACTGAGAGCTGTCCGCCCCTGGATGCCCTCGGGCCTCCTTTTCTTTTCCTCTTCTCCAATCAGGGACAAGGGCTAGCAGGCCATCAAAGGCAGGAGATACTCGTTCTCACTTGGGTTATTTGTTGAAGCGACTGGATATGGTCATGGGGGGGCGGGGGGCTCATGTAGCGGGGTGGGGGAAGGCTCATGCAGGGGCGGGGAGCTCATGCAGGGGGTGGGAGCTCATGCAGGGGGTGGGGGGCTCATGCAGGGGGTGGGAGCTCATGTAGCGGGGTGGGGGGAGGCTCATGCAGGGGGTGGGGGGCTCATGCAGGGGGTGGGGGGCTCATGCAGGGGGCGGGGGGCTCATGCAGGGGGTGGGAGCTCATGCAGGGGGCGGGGGGCTCATGCAGGGGGTGGGGGTGCTCATGCAGGGGGTGGGAGCTCATGCAGGGGGTGGGAGCTCATGCAGGGGGTGGGGGAGGCTCATGCAGGGGGCGGGGGAGGCTCATGCAGGGGGCGGGGGAGGCTCATGCTCGGGAGCCTTGGCTGCTGTTGCGCTTCTGAGTCCGGAAGCTAACAGAAGTCCGGTCCGCTGCTTGCTTACCACGCCCACTCTACACCCACGCATGCCGGCCTTCTCCTCCTCACCCCCATTTTGGAAGTAGATCCTCTATGCCTTTCTTCTGGACCCCAACTTCACCTTTGGACCCTCCCCCTACGCCACGCCCCCTGCACCCCTGCTACCCCTCAACCACTGAGTCATACACCCCTCTAATTCCTGCCCTGAGATCCGAGGTCTTACCATGAATCCTGTTGTTACACATCCTTCATTGCTCCTCCCCACAGATCAGAACTGGTTCACAGGTGGCAGCTGCACCCCCAAGCCAGGTATGCCATTATCCAAGGACACCCCGCACCCCTACCCTGAACACTCTCATCAAGGTCAAGTCCCCGCCTCCCCATACCTCCTCTCCACAGGCAGAACCGACAGCTCTCACAAGGACCCTCACCCTGGCCAAAGAGAAACAGGTCAACATCTATAGTGACTCCAAGTGTGCCTATAACATTATCCGCTCCGACATCCTCACCTGGAGACACGGGATTCCTGACAGCGCCACGGCCAACGCCTCCATCTACAGAGACTCCTGGAGGCAGTGTTGCTTCCTGACCCAGACTCAGTAGTACACTTCAGGGGACGCCAAGAGGATAGACAATTATCTCCCTGGCTAATAACACGTCAGGTAAACTGGCCAGGGAAGCTGCTCTCTCTCTCTCTCTCTCTCTCTCTCTCTCTCTCTCTGTCTCTGTCTCTGTCTCTGTCTCTCTCTCTCTCTCTCTCTCTCTCTCTCTCTCTCTCTCTCTCTCTGTCTCTCTCTGTCTCTCTCTCTGTCTCTGTCTCTCTCTCTCTCTCTCACACACACACACACACACATCAAGAGGCAAAAAGGACCAGGAACCCAACCCCACGCCCTGTAACAGGAACACACGCTTGTGCTCACTGTTGCGCTCAGCTAGTCAGACTCCGCTCACGTTCCTCAGTACTTTCCAGTCCAGCAGGAGGACACGGCTTTTCTCCAGCAGTTCTCCCAGACCTGAGACACCTGCTTGTGTGCTGACGCCCAGTCTAACCTCACACACACACCACCATCTCTTCCCACTCACCAGATGAGAGCGCGCCTACCTGCCACACACTACAAACTAACTTCACACTATGCTCTGGGTAAAGGAACACAAATATGCTTGGTTCCAGCCCACACTTCCTCGGGATGGGTACATGCTTTTCCTGTTTCCACCAAGAGACTCTACCCCAGCGCCTTCTCTCTGAAATTCTCGGATTGTCCTCCCAACCTCCCCCCAGGCAGCAGCCCAGAATTCACTGCAGCGATCACCCCACCCCACCCCGTTCTTCTTCTTTTTAACATACCCTGGAAGCTCCACACCCCTTTAGCACTCACAGAACTCTGGAGAGGCGAATGATCTAGCTGAACCCTTAGGGAAGCTCTGATCAAACTCTCCCTGGAACCCAACTCAGACTGGGAAAAGCTTCCTCTACCCTCTGTGAGAATCTGCTCCCATCCCTCAAAAGACCCACACACCTCAGCCCCACAAAATTATTCTCCGATCCCCACAGCTGCTAGTCTAGAGAGTGTCCCAGCCTGGATGCGCCTACCTCATCTTTAACCCCCCCCCCATACAGAACAGCCCCAGCTGGAAAACTGTGTAAACTCACTCAGCTCCCTTTCATCCCAGAACAGCCAGGTGGGCCTTCCCTCTGTCTTTCCTGAAGGACTACCAGAGTAACGTCCAATTGATGCAGGGACCTGTCGCTGACTGGGGTTTCCCTCAGAGACGCCATTGAGGCTCCGGTACACTTACGACCAAATCCAGTTTTTCTCTACCTGTGCCAGCCCCCCCCCATACACACACACACACACACACACACACACACACACACACACACCAGTGATGCTCTGCAAATCCTGGACTTAACTGTTCTATTGCTTTTCTTCTGTAGATGGCTTACTGTCTGTGACCCCCACCAGTCAGGTTGGGGAGAGAGGCTTCCTCTGGCCCTCTTTCACCTGATTATTGTTACATCAGAGGTTGCCTGGTCTAATCCCATCTTCAGAATGTCCTCACGACTATAAAACACCTCCCCCTTTACGGAGTCCTAGCTCTAACCCTACCTGACTGCCCTGCAAAATACAAAAAGGTCTCAAATCTTTTTTTTTTTTTAAGACAGAATGTCTTACATAACCCTGGCTATCTTGGAACTCACTATGCAATCCAGGCTGGCCTTGAACTCAGAGATCAGCCTGCCTCTGCCTCCTGAGTGCTGGGATTAAAGACATTTGCCAGTTCTCAATAAGACTAGCTGGAGCCGGGCGGTGGTGACGCACGCCTTTAATCCCAGCACTCGGGAGGCAGAGAAAGGAGGATCACTGTGAGTTCGAGACCAGCCTGGTCTACCGAGTGAGTTCCAGGACAGGCTCGAAAACAATACAGAGAAACCCTGTCTCGTAAAACCAAAAAAAAAAAAAAAAAAAAAAAAAAAAAAAAGACTAGCTGGGCAGTGGTGACTCACCTTTAATCAATCCCAGCCCTTAGGAAGCAGAAGCAGGAAAATCTCTGAATTTGAGGCCAATCCGGTCTAAAGACTAAGTCCCAGGACAGCTCAGGCTGCACAGAAAAAATGACGAGCTATGCACAGGAAGGTCAGTTTAGTATTGTTCAGATAGGGCTATAACTTCTTGGCAGCTACACAGAACCCAATTGTACTTGCCTCTGATTCTGTCATGACTCCTATAGAAACAAGCAGCACTGTAGCTGCATGTGGTAGGGAGCCAGTGCCAGTTACTGGCGTTTGGAAAGACCGGCTCCAGTTCTTTCTGCAGGACTGATCTTGTGCTAATTTTTCCTCCCCAGGAGCCTGATGGTGGTCCCCTACCTCTACTGACTACATCACATTCAGTAGCCAGTGTCCCCTGACATCCAACAGAACACAGACCAGAAAAAAGCAAGGATGAACAATAGTATCAATAGCAGAGTTTAAAGGCCTCACAAGTGGGGGAAGACAAAAGTTTGGCCTTAGATGGTTAGCTAATAGCAAGGACCTCCCTCCTCCAAAGACAGCCATCTGCCTGGAGGTAGCAGCTGTAGACATCTCTGTCCCTATCCATACCTTGCATCCATATGGAGTCTTGGTCCCTCTCTCGGATGATAAAATTCCTACTTAGAAAAACCAACCAAACCTTAACCTACCTCTTGGATTCCAATGCTCGCCTTCTTCAAATGCTTGTCCTCACAAACAGTAGCCACAAAATGCTAAAATTCAGCCTCGCCTAAGGAAAAAAAAAGTGTTGGATCTGCCTGAGAGCAAGGCAAGTAACATACTCGGGGCCAGGCTTAACTAAAATCCCGTTAGCCAAGGGTTCCACATCCAAGCCCGGCCTTCAGGCTTGGCTTATACTAATTGTGGGTACAGCCATCCCAACTACACCAGGCCAATTTCCAACTCTAAAGTCCCTAATGGCGCCCATTTTGAATGCCCCAGTGGTCTTTTTTCTTGCTGCCCTATCAATTACCCCACATGCCAAGTTGCATATTTAATCTCAGGTCTTTTTTGGGGGGGGGTGTTTCAAGGCAGGGTTTCTCTGTGGCTTTGAAGGCTGTCCTGGAACTAGCTCTTGTAGACCAGGCTGGTCTCAAACTCACAGAGATCCACCTGCCTCTGCCTCCCGAATACTGGATTAAAGGTGTGCGCCACCACCGCCCGGCTTAATTTCAGGTCTTTTTTTCTTTTCTTTTTTTTTTTTTTTTTTTTTTTTTGGTTTTTTCGGGACAGGGTTTCTCTGTATTGTTTTGGAGGCTATCGATCCAGCCCGGCCTCGAACTCACAGAGATCCGCCTGCCTCTGCCTCCCAAATGCTGGGATTAAAGGCGTGCGCCACCGCCCGGTAATTTCAGGTCTTATAATCATCCCTGGGTCTAAAACAATCCAGCAGCCCACCCCTATCTGAACCAAAAATGGATGACGTGTTACTTCTACTTACTCCTGTTGGAACTACTGGACTCCAACAAAGTACAACATACCCAATTTGTTCAACAAACCCAGGTTGGTCTGACACCGGTCCAGGACAGCGTTGAAAAACTCCAGACCAGTTTTACTCCCTAGCAGCCATGGTATTACAAAGTAGATGGGTATTAAATCTCATTACTACAGAGAAGGGAGGGATCTGTACTATATTAGGGGAGGAATATTGCTTCATGAATTATTAGGTGTCTAAGAACTCCGGACAGCTAAAACAACAACAATAAACAAACAAACAAAAACTACAACAAAAATGAAGAACAAGAAAAGAACAGACTCACAAACCAGAGACTCCCCATTAGACTTGTGGGACATGAATAACACTTTTTATTGGGCCCCTTTCCAATGGCAGTTCTAATCTCCAGCCCTTTCGTGGGTTTTGTTTTTTGTTTTTTTTTGAGACAGGGTTTCTCTGTGGCTTTGGAGGCTGTCCTGGAACTAGCTTTTGTAGACCAGGCTGGCCTCGAACTCACAGAGATCCACCTGCCTCTGCCTCCCGAGTGCTGGGATTAAAGGCGTGTGCCACCAGGCCTGGCTCCAGCCCTTGCGTTTTGAAATTCCTCTCTAATTTGTTGCAGCAAAGCATACAAAGCCATTACTTCCTCAACCACCACACGGCTCTTCCCGACTGAGGACGACCAACAGGCTGCCTATTCGTAGTCCTGGAACCAGATGAGCTCGGAGATCCTTGAGTAGCTACTTGCTTCTTCAACAAGGTTTTATCGTTTTTGCTCGTTTTTGGGGGGGGGTGTTTGGAGACAGGGGCCCTGGCTGTCGTGGATCTCACTCGGTAAACCAGGCTGGCCTGGGACTTAGAGATCCTCCTGCCTCTGCCTCCCCAGTGCTGGGATTAAAGGCGAGGGCCACCAATCAAGGAGCTCTTAAGACAAAAGATCTATACTTACTGACCAAATAACTTTTAAGTTGCCATTCAGTTATTTTGTAAAGAAAGCAAATAAAACGATCTGTAAGTATCAATCATCGTATTTCAGTACATTGTTTTTATCTAATTTCTAACTTCCTTGGAGATCTGCTTTTGAGAGCCCCCACTAACTGATCCGCGCTCCCTAACCTTGGGGGAGAACTACAAGTCCCAGAGAGCAACGCGCTACTTTCTAAACTGAGGGCGGGAACTGCAAGTGGCCGCGTGCTAGAATGCAAGGTTCCGCGGGGTTTCATTTTCCCGCAGGGACTCAAACGTCCCTTAAAGCGAGCTCGAACGCAGAACCAAGCGAGTAAAACCCCACTCCTCCTCCTGGAAGACAGACCACACCCGGCCCGAGGCCGGGATCTACCCGAAAGCCGAACCAGCCGCGACCACCCGGTTCTCCCAGCAGTCTCCTTCCGGACGGCGCTGCGGTGGCGTCATTTTAGCGGCGCACCTGCTGATTGGCCGACGGGAGGGTGCCGGCGCCGGCGCACTGCGTCCCTCTGAGGGTCGCAGTGGGCAGGCGCCATTTTGGGCCCGGAGGTGCTGGTGGGGAGCGGCGCGCGGGCCGGCGCTTGGCGGGCCTGGGAGGGGCGGCCCCGTGTGGGGTAGCGGCGGGGGCGGGGAGGGGGGGCGCCAGTTGCCGGTCGCCGCCGACCTCCCGGGACTCTCGGACGAGAGGCAGGAGCGCCGCCGCCGGGAAAGGACGTGCCGGGGGACGGGGGCGGCGCGTGCCGCGGACACTCCCCGCCGGGAGCCCGCCCGCTCGCTCGCCCGCCCGCCCGCCAGCCAGCCAGCCAGCCAGCCATGGACGCGGAGTACTACGGCGGCGACCCGTCAGGTGGGTCGGCCTCGCGCCCCGGCCCCGCGGCGGGACGTCCCCCTCTGCGTTCCCGGGGGCCCCCGGCGTGGCGGGAACCTCCGAGAGGGGAACTCGTGAGGGCCCCGGCCCCGCGGGCCTCACGCGGGCTTCTGCTCAAGGCGGCGCCTCCGTCCGCTCGGCAAGCAGTCTGAGCGCTCCGACGGGGACCGCCAGCCGTGGAGACGCTTTCCACGGAGACTGTTGGGTGCGGGGGGCGGGGAGCCTTCCCGCCGGCTAGGGCGAGTTTAGTTTCTGGGGGCGGGGACCCTTGCTAGACTCTGCTGGTTAGGACAGTTTAATGTCTGGGGACGGGGATCCTAACTAGATTCTGCCAGTTAGGACAGTTTAATGTCTGGGAACGGGGATCCTAACTAGACCCCGCTGGTTAGGACGAGTTTAATGTCTGGAGACGGGGACCCTTGTTAGACTCTGCCGGTTAGGACAGTTTAATGTCTGGGAACGGGGATTCTAACTAGACCCCGCTGGTTAGGACAGTTTAGTTTCTATGGTAATACAGGCTTCCCAGGAAGCAAGCCCAGGATCTTTTTTTTTTTTGGTTTTTCGAGACAGGGTTTCTCTGTCGCTTTGGAGGCTGTCCTGGAACTAGCTCTTGTAGTCCAGGCTGGCCTCGAACTCACAGAGATCCGCCTGCCTCTGCCTCCCCAGTGCTGGGATTAAAGGCGTGCGCCACCACCGCCCGGCAAGCCCAGGATCTTTAGCCTTAAGTTTGCATTTTAAAGCTAGGGACGAGTTTTAGAGTGACATCCGTGCCCTCTCTAAGTGGGCTCCACTGTGCTAGGCACGTGAGCTGTACAAGGCTAGCAAGGGCTTGGCTGGGTAAAACAGCTGTGTGGGCATCGGCTTTTGGACTTGACGTATCAAACTTAACTGTGAAAAAAAAATGGCCAAGGATTAAGCTGTTTTCTGTTTTGGGTTCAGTGGCCAATGACTGAACACTGATGATAGCAGACTCTATTATCCTGAGCCTCCACTGCTGTTTTGATTAAAATATCTTTTCATGTTTTCAAAAAGATTTTTCAGTTCATTGGCATTTTAAAATTAAGTTAAAATTCCATGGAATATGGTTTGTAGGCTATGTTACAAGAAAAATAGAGGTAGCAAAAAGATAACAGTTCCCTAACACCATTCTTTAAGTTTTTCAAGACAGGTTTTCTGAGTGTAGTCTTGACTGTCCTGGAACTTGCTCTGTAGACCAGGCTGGCCTCAAACTCACAGAGATCCTCCTTCCTCTGCCTCCCGAGTGCTGGGATTAAAGGCGTGTGCCATGCCCAGCTATAAACTTTATTCTTTAGGTGAATAGAATATCTCATTAGTATGTTTTGGTTTTCTTGTAGTTGACTGTTTCATTTAATTTTTATTTATTTGTTTACTTATTTTTTAAGCTGCTAATCAAATCATGCTTTTCAATATCCTGAATACCTCTCAAGGATAATTTTATTTTGTATTTTTAAGGTGTTTGTTAAGATTAGGTATCAGTTCATATTTACTATTCTATAAAATTATAGTTTACGAATGAGTTTTCACTATTTCTGGGCTGAAGTTCCTTGTGCTCTCCATTCATGAACAAGCACTTCCTGTATACCATCTAACAGACAGTAGTCTGGGCTCTAGAGTACATGAATCCAAAAGTCCACAATATACAAAGTACCAAGTTATATAGTGCATGAAAGGATGGTGCCCTGGAAAGATACACAGTAAAAAATTGAAACTATTATTTAGATGATTTTGACTTGACATTTAGTGGTTTTCCTAGGCTTCATATGTATGAAATATTTTCACTGCTATATGTGCCACATTGTTGGTATTTATATGAATTTTCTATTGTTTTTCAGAGCATTTGCTTTATTAACGGTTCTTCGATAGTAGGAACCTTTGTCTCTTATATTAGGCGTGCTCATCTCAACTGTAGATTTCATTTTAACTGCAATCATAGACATTATTACAGATACCATCCATCTTACACCCTAAAGGGGTCTTGTTTCGTTTAAGCAGATGATGGCGGTGCTACTCCAGTACAGGATGAGCGGGATTCGGGGTCAGACGGTGAGGATGATGTCAATGAGCAGCACTCCGGATCCGACACTGGAAGTGTAGAGCGGCATTCAGAGGTACAGTGTCTTTGGGGAGGCTTTTCCTCACATTCCTATGGAGTCTATTTTATTACGAGTTTTAGAGCTTGTCACAGGCTTTAGGCTTTCATCCCTGAAAGTAAAAGATAGAAGATTGTTTTAAAACCAGTAGGGTTGGTCTGGTCATGGATGATCACAGGGAAAAAGTTCTGTTTTTTTGAGACAGGGTTTCTCTGGGGCTTTGGAAGCTGTCCTGGAACTCGCTCTGTAGACCAGGCTGGTCTCGAACTCACAGAGATCCGCCTGCCTCTGCCTCCCGAGTGCTGGGATTAAAGGTGTGTGCCACCAACACGTGGCCCCTTTTTCTCATTCTTTTTTTTTTTTTTTCTCTTTTTTTCCTTTGTTTATTCTCTCTGCATGGCAGCCTTTCCTATCCCTCTCTGCCTACCTATTGGCCATTTAGCTCTTTCTTAGACCAATCAGATGTTTTAGGCAGGCTGAATGACACAGCTTCACAGAGTTAAACAAATGCAGCATAAAAGAATGCAACACATCTTTGCATCATTAAACTAATATTCCACAACAATCTGTGGCAAGGTCTAGGATTATAACTCAAATGTACTGTTTTGCTGTGTTTGTTTTGTTACTGTGTTGCTTGGGATTAAACCCAGGGCTTGGCAGTCTGCTAGGAAAGTAAACAGTCTACCACAGAGCTACCTTTTATTTTTCATTGTATTTATTTAGACGTGGGGCCTGGAGGCAACTTGCAGGAATTAGTTCTCTCCTCCACCAAGTGGGGTCTGAGGATTGAATTCGGTTTATCAGCTTTAGTGGCAAATGGATGCCTTTACCCAGGGAGCCATCTCACACCAGCCCTGTTTTTCTTTTTAAGGCAGAATCTCATAAATTGTGCAGGCCAGAGCTTTGAACTCTATGTAACCCAAGCTGGTCTTGAACTTTTGATTCTTGTACTTTAGCAACCTCCCATGTATCCGAGATTGCAGACATGTACAACCAAATATGCAAATGTAGTTTTAAAACCTGTTTTAGTTTAGTAACCAAATAGTGGTGAATTTTGTATACATTTCAACATTTGTCCTAAATATTTTTGAAGCTGCATAATAGACGTTCCTGGTCATATAGTGTCTTGTAGTATTAAAAACATAAAATTGTAATTTTCCAATAAATCAGCATAAGTCTTGGGTAGAGGTACATTGAAACAAATAAGAATGATAAAAGTGGATGGGTTTTCTAGGAATTTTATGACTGACATTTTTATTATATGGGCATAGAGAGTTGCCTTATTTTAAGTAGTTGATATGTCTTAAAAATTGTATTGGCTCTGTCAGTCTTCGCAGCATTCACATATACGTTGAACTTAATTTATTGAGCACTTGCTGTGTGTCATGCTTTTTTTAAGGTGCTTTGGACATGTACAGACTGAAAATCAAAATCCCATGACTGAGTTTACTTTCCAGTAGAAAGAGACACAGTAAACTTACATTTGTTAGAACATAATTAGAGCGGTGGAAGGTGGTCTCCCATGTTGGGTAACTCCATGTAGGCCTCAGTAAAGGGGATATATTTAAAGGGAAGGGTTGGGGAAGGAGGCCAAGAAAGTAGCCGAGTAGGCGTGTGTCTCTAGGGGAAGACGTTCCTGCCAACGACCTAGTAATAGTGTGTTTAAAGTCCTCAAGGAGCACCACAGAGCAAGTTTGGGGTTGTAATCTGTAAGGGGCATGTAAGGTCAGAGAGCAATGTAGTGGTTCTGGAATGGCTTGTTGTTTAGGTATTTTGATGTCACTCAGTGTTTTAGAGGCTATTAAGTAAGTTAATTTTTTTAAGATTTATTTACTTATGTAAGTGTTCTGCCTGCATGTGTGTCTGCACACCAGAAGAGTGCACCAAATCTCATTACAGATGATTGTGAGCCATCATGTGATGGCTGGGAATTGAACTCATGACCTCTGGAAGAGCAAGCAGTATTCTTTTTTTAAGATTTATTTGTTTATTATGTATATAGTATTCTGCCTGCATGTCTGCAGGCCAGAAGAGGACACCAGATCTCATTACAGATGGCTGTGAGCCACCATGTGGTTGCTGGGAATTGAACTCGGGACCTCTGGAAGAGCAGGCAGTGCTCTTAACCTCTGAACCATCTCTCCAGCCCTAAATTCTATTTTTATTTAATGATAGGTAAGAGTTATTAATAGTGTGGGGACTGAGAAGATCATTGCTCTTCCAAAGGATCCAAGTTGACTAGGCAGTGCCTGTGTCACATGTTCCTCTCGCTTCAAGGAATCTGGGACTCATTTCTGACCATGACAGGTACACACACACACACAAATAAAAAAAAGTAAGGTTTCTTCGTTTTATTTTATGTGTATGGGTGTTTTTCCTCCATGTGTCTGTACACGACATGCATGCCTGGTATCTTCAGTGGCCAGGAGTCATCAGGTTCCCTGGAACTAGAGTTACAGTTTTGAGCGGCCAAGTGGATGCTGGGGATTGAACCTATGACATCTGGAGGAGCAACTCATGCTCTTAACCACTAAGCCATCTCTCCAGTCCCTAAAAGCAATATTTTAAAACAAATTTTGTTTTGTTTTGTTTTCCAAGACAGGCTTTCTCTGTAACATCCCTGGTTATCATGGAACTTGCCTTGTAGACCAGGCTAGCTTCAGACTCACAGAGATCCACCTACCTCTGCCTCCTAGGTGCTAGGATTAAAAGTGTGAGCCACCATTCCTGGCAAGAATTATTGACAGTGTAAGTGTTTGCAGTATTAT
Source organism: Mesocricetus auratus (assembly GCF_017639785.1). NCBI lineage: Eukaryota > Metazoa > Chordata > Mammalia > Rodentia > Cricetidae > Mesocricetus > Mesocricetus auratus. The sequence continues at coordinate 61,536,594 of NW_024429198.1, forward strand.
GTAATTTTTTCCCTATCATGTGTGTGTGTGTGTTGCCTGCATGTGTGACTGTACTGAGTGTATGCTGGTGCCTGCAGAGGCCCGAAGATGACTTCCCTAGGACTAGAGTTACAGACAGATGTGACCCACCATGTGGGTGCTGGGAATTGAACCCAGGTCCTCTGAAAGAACAGCCAGTGCTCTTAGCTGCTGAAGCATCCATCATGTGGCATTTTAAGTTTCTACCTTGGAACAGTATTAACTGTCAGCTTAGAAACTGTTAAGGGTGCTATCTTAGCCTCACACTTAGTGGTAAACAGTCACAACTGCTTGCCTGTGCTACTACATTTCCTAAGTGAGTACATGTACATGTGGAAACTAATCATTCTAAAGAAGAAAACACACTGTCTCAGAATTGACCTGTAGAGGATTTTTCTCCTACATCTTAATCCCCCTTCCCATACATATAATCTTTTTAAGCTACTTAAGATATTATATATTTTTGTCTGTATATTATTTTATCTTTGCTTAAGATAGCATATTAAGTATTTATTTCTCCATGTCATTAAGAATCTCACTTATGGCTGGGCAGTGGTGGCGCACGCCTTTAATCCCAGCACTCGGGAGGCAGAGGCAGGCGGATCTCTGTGAGTTCGAGGCCAGGCTGGACCGATAGCCTCCAAAACAATACAGAGAAACCCTGTCTCTTAAAAACCAAAAAAAAAAAAAGAATCTCACTTATGCCTAGTGGTGGTGGCGTCCACCTTTAATCCCAGCACTTAGGAGGCAGAGGCAGGCAGATCTCCGTGAGTTCAAGGCCAGCCTGGACTACACAGCAAGTTCCAGGATAGCTGGGACACTTACACAGAGAAACTCTGTCTTGAAAACAAAATTTTTTTTTTCACTGAGTATAATTTTAATAATTTAGTAATATGGATATGGCAGTATATGGAAATTGATTCCAGGAGTCTTTTCCTTCATCCCTGCCATCTGAAACCTAAATCAGAGATGCCCACAGTGCTTATTATAAGTGGCACAAGGTATGGGTGTGTGTTTTTGGCATGCATGAAACCTTAGGTTGGAGTTTCAGCACCAAAAAGTAACATGCAAAATGGCAAGCCAGGCATGATGGCTCGTGCCTGAAATTCTAGCATTTGGAAACAAGTAGAAGGATTGCTGCAAAGTTTGAGGCTAACCTGGGCTACTAGTCAATGCCTTGTCTCAAGAAAAAAAATTTTAAGGTGCAGTTTTTGTTTAATAGGCACTTTGTTCTCTATACTTTCAGTCATTGCTAAACTACTTACTGTACCTAGTACAGTTCGAATGCTGTGTTCAGGAAATAACAGGAACCTGGCTACATGGTATACATCCACATGGTACTCTTATTTTCTTTACATGTTTTCAGTGTGCACTCTGGTTTGTTGAGTGGTTATTTGGTGATTCTCCGACTGTTGACATTTAGATGGTCAAAGCTTCTTTTGTCTTTCACCACACACAGCAGGGTATTGAACTTCCTTGCTGCCCTTGGATTATACTGTTTTGAGTCATGTGTTGTTATATATATTGTTTTATAAAATAATCTCACAAAATTCTGGATGTTTGGAATTTTAAAATGAATAGTTTCTAAAGAAGAGCAGTGTGATTCCAGAGTGACTACTCCTAGATGCCTTTTTATTACTTCTGTGTGTTTTGCCTGCATGTGTGCCGGTGCACCAGATGCCTTCCTGGTACCTGCAGAGCCAGAAGAGTGCATTGGATCCCTGGGAGCTCTGAGGAGTCAAACCCAGGTCCTTTGGTAGTTCTCTTGCCTGCTCAGCCAGCTCTAGCCCCTCTTCCTAGCTATAGACCCTGTACTGTCCAGCAGACTAACTGGCCTATGGTGTAGCCTGTGTCTGGAATCTCTTCCCAAGTGCCTTCTGCCACAATTTCCTCAAATCTGGTTATAGAAGAAGTCCATTTCTTTGCGGTGTGATCAGGGGCGTTTTAGTTTAAGCCCGTATTATCTCCACGGCTCTGGAACTAGTGGGAAAATCATAAGCTTTTCCCTGACTGACTTAGCAGCTACAGAAGTTGAACTCTCAGCAGGAGGCAGGGATGAGGTAGACCTCACTGTCACATTCTTACAAGCTTGGGGAGGAGTGACAAGAGCCCCGGTATTTTCTAAATGTTGTGCCTTTGATTAAAGACAGGACAGAAGAGGGCGCCCCTGATTTGGAATGCATTCACCCAAGATTTGGCCTCCACAAATTCATCTTAGGGCAGGATATTTTGCTTCCTCTAGAAAGAAAGCTGCCCCATTGGGTGTGGAGTAGGAGGACTTGAGTTTGTGATGGTCTTGAATAGGATCTGTGTTAATCATCCTTGAGAGCGAAAGGAAAGTGGTCTTGGCTCAGGTATTGCAGACTCTGGCTTCTTGTTTCATTTTTCTTTTTGCCCTGGGGATCTTTTCCAGAGGTTTTAAATTTGATTCCCACTGCTTTCAGTGTGAGGAACTCAGCAATGTTTAATGCCTATATAATCCTTTGTTTGGCTTGGTTTCTACTCCTTTTTCTGCCTTTCAGGACCTTTCCGTATTAATAATGATCTCTGCAAACATATGACAGGAAATACTGTCTGGAGTGTCATGCTCATGTGTCTCTCCCCCTTCACTGTGGGCTTAAAACCTTCCTTTTCCTTTAAGTTTTCGAGTTGAGAGGTGCATATTAGTAGCAGCAGTTATCAACTAGTCAATGGTGACCAGATTGGTTTGACCACACCATGGAGTGGCACAGGTTTCTGTGAAAATAGCCTGAGTTTCCATCTCCACCCTGAGGTTTACTTTTTACCTGATTGAGAGGAAGAAGCCTGAAGAATCCTGGCTAAAGGTCATTGTGCCTTCAATGGTCCATTCTGAGTTGTGAATGATGACCTGTGGTAGTTATGACTGTTTGAAACTCTTGTGTCTTGTACATTCAGTCTTAATGGCTTTCTGAAAAAAACAGACTATTTTCAAATTGTGTGCTCCCTAGGAAGTTTGAGTGAACTTTGCTTTTGAGACAGAGTCTCACTGTATTGCTAGCTTGGAACTTACTCTGTAGATTGGGCTGTTTGTTCTCAAACCATTGAGGCCCATCTGTCTCTTCCCAGGTGCTGAGAATAAGGTTTGTGCTATCACCCAGCTTAAACCATGTATTTTTTAATTTTATGTGTATGAGTGTTTTGCACCACATATATGTAGTGTCTTTAGAGGCCAGAAGAGAGCATCAGATCTCCTGAAATTGGAATTGTGAGCCACAATGTGGGTGCTAGGAACTGAAACCACATCCACTGGAAGAGCAGTAAATGCTCTTAACCACTGACCCCCTTTGTGTGCAATTTTATGCAAGTACTGTTCCATGAATTCTATAAAACATTGTAAAAATGGGTATCTAGAGAAATGGCTCAGTGATTTAGAGGACTTGTTGCTCTTATAGGGGGACACAGGTTCTAGTCCCAGGATCCACGTGATGGCTCACAACAGCCTATAACTTCAGTTCCAGGGGGATCTGATGCCCTCTTTTGGCTCTGCAGGTGGCAGGCATACTTGTGCGGAAATGCATGCGCGCGCACACGGGCAAAACACTCATGCATATAAAATAAAATATTTAAATTGGAAAATAGGTAGTGTGTTTTTGGTGATGTAGAAATAGAAGATGCTGTGGGGAGATATGAAAAAGGAATGACTAGCTCTACTATCAGGATGTGTCTTGAAAGATTTTATAATTAATTATAACAGTAAGGTTTTGTTATTAGTAGCTTTTCATGCATTTAATGTTCAGAGCAGCTGCTTAAAGTATAATTTCTGTTTTTGACTTTCACATTGTAGACAGCCTTTGAGGCACTGAGAATATTTCCCTAGATCACACAATGTACAATGGCAGGATTTCCTCGGTTGTTGTGTGACTCTAAAGTCTGTATTCTTAACTTTCACATTACATTGCACAGAATCTTTCTTTGTAGAGAGAAAGATGGAAAAGGCTACTTGGGAGGAGTATTTTTGCCAAGCTTTGACTGCCAACTTTTTTGTTTGTTTGTTTTGTTTTGTGAGAAGGGGTTTCTCCGTGTAGCCCTGGATGTCCTGGAACTTACTCTGTTGACCAGGATGACCTCGAACTCACAGAGATCTTCTTGCTTCTGCCTCTCAAGTGCCGAGATTAAAGATGTGTGCCACCACCAACTAGCTGGTAAAAATTGAATTTTTAAAACATTGCTATTCTCTCTGGGAGTTTACATTGGATTGGTGGAATAGGGATTTGTTTGTTTGTTTGTTTCTCAAGACAGGGTTTCTCTGTATTATTTTGGAGGCTGTCCTGGAACTTGCTCTGTAAACCAGGCTGGCCTGGCCTCGAACTCACAGAGATCCGCCTGCCTCTGCCTCCTGAGTGCTGGGATTAAAGGCGTGCGCCACCACCGCCCGGCGCAGAATTGGGATGTTTAATAAAGACTCCCCTTGTCTTTTCCCTACCTTCCCCTTATATTGCAAATCATTGCTTTACAGATGTTTTCATTTTAAGAATGTCAATTAAGGTTGAAAGACAGCTCAGCGGTTAAAGGCTAAGACTCAAAACTAAACCGGACAATTATTTCTGTTATGTGCTATGACCCTAGTTTCTAAGAGTATGACTGCTATTTTACTGCTGAAATGAACAAGATGGTTATGATAGATAACCAGAATTATTTATAACTGCAGTGTGAATGATTACAGAGAAAGCTTGATCAGGTATCTCTAATGCTTCCTAAGATTCTCAGAGTGCTCAGTTTTTTGGCAGTTCTAAGTGGAAATGTTTTGCTTGTTAAAAAGATGACATTCAGGATGGGGCAAGCTCAGTTGATAAGAGTGCTTGCCTAGAATGTCATAAGCCCCTGAGCACAATCCTAGTGCTTTTAAACTAGATGTAGTTGTGTATGATTGTAATCCCAGCTTTCAGGAGGCAGAATCAGGAAGGATCAGAAGTTCAAGGTCATAGTAAATTTGAGGCCAAACTAGGATACTTGAGACCTTATTGGGGGTGAGAGATGTTTTTTAAGAAATTTTGGCTGGATGGTAGTGGTGAATGCATTTAATCCCAGCATTCTGGAGGGAGAGAAAGTTGGTGAGCTCAAAGCCAGCCTGATCTAACAAGTAAGTTCCAGGACAGTCAGGACTGTTATACAGAGGAACCCTGTCTTGAAAAATCAAGAAAGAAATTTTGATGGTGCCATGCTTTGCCATGTTGGCACACTTTTAGCCTTAACACCCAGGAGGCAGAGTAGTTGTATCTCTGAGTTTGAGGCCATCCTGAGTTCCAGGATAGCCAGGGCTACACAGGGAAACTCTGCCTTGTAGGGCACCTTAAACTTCATCATCTTTGGGAGCTCTGACGAAGGCACCCATGATGCCAGAAGGTAAAACAAAATCTGAATTTTAGTTTGAATGTGGTGGCATGAAGTCTTGCTATGTAGCCCTGACTGACCGGTTACTCATTGTATATTCCTGACTAGCCTTGAATGTGTAGCTATCCTTTGCCCCCTTTGTTCTGGGATTTCAAGTATATTCCACCATGCCTGGTTTGGACTTTATTTTGAAGGAGTTATTTGGAAGAAAGGAAGGTGGGTAGGTATTTCAAGTTACATTGTATTAGTTTAATTAGATTGGTCTTACTCTTCCTAAAAACTAGCTTCTGTTACCTTGTTAAAGATACATGCCTACTACAATGTCCTTCCCACAATTCCTTAGGGATTCTTCCCCCACTTTTTATCTACCCAGTTTTATGTTCTCTGTCTCTCAAATTCATTGAGTCCAGTTTGTATTAGCCAACTACTCCTGGATATGGGACTTGCTCTAGGGTGCAGTTGACAGATCAGATGTCATCTAGGAGCTATCAGATGTCATTAGCTCCCAGTTCCTCAGTGGGGCTTATATCTACACCACCTCCTCCATGCTAGGATTTTTGCCTGGCTCGAACTTTGTGTAGGTCTTATGCATGCTGTCACAATTGTTGTGAGTCCATGTGCCTCTGCCCTGTTGTTTAGAAAAGTTTCCTTAAAGTCATCCACCACCTCTGGCCCTTTCTTCTTCTTTTTTTTTTTTTTGTTTTGTTTTGTTTTGTTTTGTTTTGTTTTGTTTTTCGAGACAGGGTTTCTCTGTGGCTTTGGAGGCTATCCTGGAACTCACTTTGTAGACCAGTCACAGAGATCCACCTGCCTCTGCCTCCCGAGTGCTGGGATTAAAGGCATGTGTCACCAACGCCCGGCTCCTCTGGCCCTTTCTATCCCCACTTGGGTTTAGATCCCTGAGCCTTGAGGGGAGAGATATGATACAGATGTTCAATTTAGGGCTCAGCACTCCAGAATCTTTTATTCTCTACTCATTGACCTGTGTGAGTCTCTGTCTTAATTTTCATCTATTACTAGAAGAGTTAAATGATGTGCAATAGGTCATTAGGATCATTTTATTGCTATGTTCTTTTATCAGAGTAATAATAGTATGTTTTCCTAACCTTGGTGTATAACAGGTCTGCCTAGCCACAGGCTCCTGGTCTTGACAGTGTTGGGTGTGTGTTCTGTCTCATGGAGCAGGCCTTAATTTTAGAAAAGTAGTATCTGCCGCTACTGCACTGATGGGCGTGTCTTGCCGGGCAGGTCATTATTGTAGGTAGCAGGGTTCACAGCTGAAGAGATGGATGCTTGCTTTTCTCTGGGAGTAGGCAGAATATCCTCATTACTGTGAAAGCGTTAGCCAGTAGTGATGAAGCAACCATTTGAATACCAGAACACGATGGTGAGACCCTACTGCTGAAGATCCACATACTTGAGCCACAGTTCTGGAGGGTATCCAGTAGTGCTGACAATAACCTGTTATAATGGGGGGCATGTCTCTAGGACTCTGCTACCCAATAACTCAAAAAGAAATCCTGCTTTTGGTACTGAGTTTTTTATTTGGTAGCATGTGATATCTTGTAACAAGAATAAAAGACCTAGGGACAGATACTGGGGTTCAAGCTTCAAGCTGAAGATCAGAGAAGCAAAGCAGCCAGACCAGTCGATCGCACCTCTCCCCAGCCTAAATGGCGGTCCTGTCTGCACTAATCCTCGGGCAGAAAAGCTCTCAGTTCCTGTCTCTACCTTCTTAGTACTAGAGTCAAAGGTGTGCAATCCCAAGTGCTGGGATTAAAGGCTTGATTCAACTTTGTCTCTTTTAGGCTGATTCAGTCTGGTGTAGCCTTGGGTGGCTGAACTCAGAGAGATCTGTATTCCTTTGTCTCCTGAGTCCTGGGATTAAAGGTGTGTGCCACCACTGCCTGGCTTCCATAGCTCGCTAGTATAGCTGCTTTGCTATTTTGGTCTTCAGTGACTTTAATAAATCATAGACAGTATGTCACCACAGTGTCTAGTTATTGTATTGTCACACTTGTATACTAATTCCATTTGAACTATTCTGTATATGTGTATATATTTTAGGAAGCTTCTACAGTAGTATAGTTCAATATGACTTTTTCAAACGTCTTTAGTATTAGCTATCCCTCCCCATATTCCCTCCTCTACCATTCTTTCTCATTTCCTAGCCTTAATCTTCTCCTCTCCTTTTTTTTTTGAACACGGGGCACAGAGTCTCTTACCTTACAGCCCAGGCTGTCCTCAGACTCTCCTCCCTTCTGCCTCAGCCTCCTGAGTGCTGACATAGGTATGCAGCACATCCTATGTTTAAGTAGAACCCTGTTTTCTTGGCCCGAGAAGTACTTGTTAGGAGAAGTGAGCCAACAGGAACAACCAAACGTAATGCTGGCTTTCAGTAGGTACTTTGGAAATAGTAACTACTTTTTTTGTTGAGATTCATGAAACAACATGAATGAATATATGCTATTTGACTATTTGAATTATTAAAGTTGTTTTGTGGAGGGGCGGTTGTCCTGGACCGTGATCTGAGGACCAGGCTAGCCTTGAACCCAGAGATCTTCCTGCCTCTGCCTCCCAAGTTCTGGGAGCATAATTTTTATATTAAAGCTTTTTTTCTTAAAATAATGCCAGTTGTATAAAACTTGAGATTATGCCTTTGTGAAAAACTTGGTTGTATATTTGCTTATATTTCTCTGGGTAAATAGAATTATACAAGGAATTACGGCTCTGTTTTTAAACATAAAGGCCTCTACATGTAAGAGTATGCTTTACAGGTTTGGCTATACTTCTCTTTAGGGGCCATCCGATGACACTCCATTTCACAGACTGGCCTTAGTTTAAAGTGATGGTTCTTTCTTTCTTTCTTCCTTTCTTTCTTTCTTTCTTTTTTTTTTTCCGAGACAGGGTTTCTCTGTATTGTTTTGGAGCCTGTCCTGGAACTCACTCGGTAGACCAGGCTGGTCTCGAACTCACAGTGATCCGCCTGCCTCTGCCTCCCGAGTGCTGGGATTAAAGGCGTGCGCCACCAACGCCCGGCTTAAAGTGATGTTTCTTTATTGGTATAGGATGAAAAATCTTTAAGAATGCACATATCCCTGTATTTTTAAAAATTGCTGAAAATTTTTAAGGTTACACTACATATTTTTTTTTACCTTGCTAATTTTCTCTTACGTTTTCAGAATGAAACTAGTGACAGAGAAGATGGCTTGAACAAGAAACAAAATGGAACAGACTCTGAGAATGATGAGCCCTATAAACTTACTGCTAGTGACTCTGAGAGTGAGGAACTCCACAGGACAAAGGACAGTGACTCTGAGTCTGAGGACCATGCAGAGTCTCCTGCCAGTGATTCTGAAAATGAAGATGTCAACCAGCATGGGAGTGACTCTGAGAATGAGGAGCTTCTCAATGGGCATGCAAGTGACTCAGAAAAAGAAGAGGTTAGAAAGCATGCTGCCAGTGACTCTGAAGCTGAGGACACGCTGCAGCCTCAGGGGAGCGAGTCTGACAGTGAAGATCCCCCAAGGCCCCGGGCCAGTGACTCGGAAAATGAGGAACCTCCCAAACCTCGTGTAAGTGATTCGGAAAGTGAGGAGCTCTCCAAACCTCGGATTAGCGACTCGGAAAGCGAGGAGCCTCCTAGGCCACAGGCCAGCGACTCGGAAAGTGAGGAGCTCCCCAAACCCCGAGTTAGTGACTCGGAAAGTGAAGAGCTCCCCAAACCCCGAGTCAGTGACTCGGAAAGCGAGGAGCCTCCCAGACCACAGGCCAGTGACTCGGAAAGCGAGGAGCTCCCCAAACCCCGAGTTAGTGACTCAGAAAGCGAGGAGCCTCCTAGGCCACAGGCCAGTGACTCGGAAAGCGAGGAGCTCCCCAAACCCCGAGTCAGTGACTCAGAAAGCGAGGAGCCTCAGAAAGGACCCGCTAGTGACTCGGAAGCTGAGGATGCCTCCAGACCCAAAGACAAGCCAGAGTCGGATGATAGTGATGGAGAGAATAAGAGGGAAGAAATGCAGAATGAGTCAGGGGGCCAGACAGACAGAAAAAGACTGCACAGCTCTGACAGTGAGGAGGAGGAAGAGCCAAAGAGGCCGAGAATGGGTAGTGATGAAGATGAAGAGAAGGAGGGGGGCGAGGAGAAAGCCACCAAGAGGAAGGCGGCTGTGCTCTCGGACAGTGAAGACGAAGACAAAGCATGTAAGGGCTACACTGGCTGTGGCTTTCCTTGTTGTCTACACGCCTAACGTTAGGAGACATTGGGTCCTTGTCTGGCATGCTTTATTAGCGTATCCTAATTTTAATGTTGGTCTCACCATTTCATCATACTCCTTATCCAGTCTTGGCCACTCCCACTGCCCCCCTCACGCCTTCTTGTTTCTATGGATAGTTTGATTTTGTCTTGCTTTTGTAACCAAATGAGTTTTACTAGATTTAATCTACAGAAGTCATGTACACCTTACCAGTGGCTCCACCAGGGAAGAAAACATTTCTCCTTGGCTAGCGTTCTCTGTGATGGCTAATAACATTTCACTCAGACAGAAACTGAGCCTCAGAAGTCCTTCTCTTTATCAAATGTTTAGCATTGTTAAATACCCACATACAGGAGAGTTTGGGGGGGATTGTATTTAAAGACCACAACTCTGCAGAGTGTTAGTCTTTGCTACCTCAGACTCCATTTCCACAGGTAATAACTTTTTACTTAATTTCTTTTTGTGTGCAACTTGTCTTTTTTGAAAAAGAAATGCATTCCTTTATAATGACAGTTGTTACAGGAGAAAGCACTGTACATGTGGCCATATTATTTGATTCCTTGAGTTTTTATTTCTAGCACCCCCCACACATACCTAAAATCTCAGTTTTCTTGCTTTTTCTTCTGTATTGATTTTTCCATTCAGATTTCTCATCAATTTTTGTAGGAAACCCCATCCCCCACCCCCAGCACCTGTTTGCTGACTCAGCTTTGTATCCTTGGAGGTTATTGATCATCTACCAGAAAGTCTTGCCATTTTTGTGGGCATTTTAGCCTTTGATTTTGTTAGGTGAGGAATCGTGTGGCCTTGCCTTTTCACGTTTCTTTTATGTGTGTGGTGATTATGTGCCTGTATGGGGATGGGGGTCATTTTACTCAGCAGTCTATCTACTCTTGAAGGCTCAGTCCCAAATCAGGGAGTGAGGAGACAGACCGCTGTAGCAACGCCATCGTCAGCCACACTGGATCTACAGAGAGGCTTAAAGTTAGCCATTGTACTCAGTGCACAGTGGTCACAGGACTGGGAAAAACCAAGAAATTAGGGGAAAATTTAAAAGAACAGAACACTCCTTAGAGAAAACATTCAAACACAAAATTAGATAAATGTAAGAATAGGAATTTTAAAGATTTTTTTTTGTTGTTGTTGTTTAACCTAGAATTCTTCTAATGATGGGGTAAGGAAAGACAGGCATAGGGGCCAGACAGAAAAATATGAAACCAAGGAAAAGAAAAATATTGTTCAAGAATAGCAATAAAAATGCATAAGCAAATTAATGTAGAAAGGAGAATAACCAAGATTAAAAATTCAGTATAGTAAAAAAAATTTCCTGCTTATTTGTGTAGGAGAAAAAAATTACATGAAAAAAAGTTGCAACATGAGCGTAGTTTCTTTATGGTTCCTTGAAAATTGGAGAGTGCCGCTCGTATGCACAGGAGGGGGTCGGTTGAATTTACCTAGTTTATGCTGTGTGTGTTTTGAGATTTGTCTGGGTCTGTGATGTCTACCTGAGTTGTTTTCAGTTTTTCGTTTTGGTGATCTGAGTCTCTAACTGGCCAGCTACACTGAACTTTGAATACCACATATATTCTGTGGATTGGGCATATTCTCAGAGATCTTCACTAGACTCCCAAACTGTTACACCTAGATCACCTGTTTTAGCTTGGAGTGGGGAAGGCTCCCAAGTATCTTGGCAGTATAGAAAGCAACCACAGCACTGTTGTCATTGTTTTTGTTTTTCAAGACAGGATTTCTGTGTGTCGCCCTGGTTGTCCTGGAACTTGTTTTATCAGCTTGGCCTTAAACTCAGAACTCAAATCCACCTGCCTCTGCCTCCCTAGTTCTGGGGTTAAAGGCGTGCCCCACCACTACCAAGCCAACTTGCTATTTTTAAGGCCTCCTAAGTACTGATTAATTACACTGCTGAACAGATACAGCTGTAGATGGTTCTGGGTTTTGATCTACCCACTGGCCTTTGCTCAGAGATATTGGACTGTGGGGTAACTCTCATTGGTGAGATCTGTTTCCTGTCTTATGCACTTCCTTCTGCTGTCTGCACCCTTTAGTCCATTACGATCCAGCTCTACTTTCCACCACTGCTTCTCTAGGCCTTCCCCCATACAGGGGTAGCAGCAAGCCAAACGGCACCTCCCACACCTTTGGTTGTTCCTGATTCCAGGCCCCTGGGGAATAGCTCAGTTTTTAACAATAGATTCTCTCTTGAGATTATACCTGGCTATTGCCCTGTGGTTCATGGGTTTCTCTTTGCCTGGAAGAATTGTTGTCTTAATAAACCCCAACTAAATTTGGGGCCCATAAGAGCTGTAGATTGCCCTGAGGGTGTGACTACCTGGCTGTCATCTAGCTTACTTTTTGGAAGTGTTTGGCTAGCTGCTCTGTATTTTTTGTTTTGGTTCTTGTTCCTTCCAGAGTCGTTTCTTACCTTCAGGGACTTCTTGAGCTTCTCCTTTATTTCTCTTGTTGAGGTATAGTCAGCTTTTTCTTATTTAAATCTGTGCTTCACTGGTCTTCACAGAAGCAGCCTGAGGTCCACTGTCTTACCCGGAAGTCTGATATTACCAGAAGGAACATGGGGAATTCACAGTTTAGACTGCAGGCTGCTCAGCCCAGGAAAGATGCCCTTTCTGCCCCAGCAGACGTCTAATTGTCTCTGTTCCCCAAGGAGAGGTGCTACTGATAGACACAGATGGTGCCTTTATCATTTAGTCAGTACTTCCTGGGAGAGTGGAAACTGTAGGGTGACCGTCAGTGTGCCTGTCTGTATGTTGTTGATGCTGAGACCAGAACCCCGGGCCTTGCGCCTGCTAGGCAGGTGCTCTCCTACTGAGCCGCACCAGTTATGTGGGAACTCTTCTCTTTGTGATGCATGTGTTAGCTATTTGACTTCTTTCCCCGGCGCTCCCATTTTCACAGCCCATCACACTTAGTAATACATAACGAGATAACAGAAACAATTGTACTTTTAGTGGCAAAGAAGAGTCGAGTTGTCTCTGATGCTGACGACTCTGACAGTGACGTCGTATCAGACAAGTCAAGCAGAAGAGAGAAGACAGCACCTGACAGTGAGGAAGGAGCAGGGAGGGAAGACTCGTCTGTGAAGAAGAGTGACGAGAAGGACCTGTTTGGGAGCGACAGTGAATCGGGCAATGAAGAAGAGTACGTGAGCACATGGGTTTCCAGGGCCTTCAGCAGCAAAGAGGGCTTTAGGAGGCGCAAGCCTCAGCTGCCTGCCTGCCTGGCTGTGCCTCTAGGACTTCATGCTGAAGTGTTGCTCTGCACATACACAAGTGGGTCTCAGGCAGGGTCAATGCTGCATTATTACTACACACAGCACGAGTGGGTCTCAAGTAATATGCTGACTGCAGGGGTCAGAAGGAGTGTGTTAGCCGGTGGGCAGTGGCGGCGCATGCCTGTAATCCTAGCTAGCACTCAGGAGGCAGAGGCAGGGGGCTCTCTATTGAGTTTGAGGCCGACCTGGTCTACAAAGCTACACAGAAATACAAAAAATAAAATTAAAAAGGAATATGTTATGGCTCCATTCACATGACACTTAAGAGCTGGCAGAGTTCATGATCATGTTACCCCTGGGTCTTGGTGGTGAAGGGTTCATTTAAAAGGGCTGTGAGGGGCTGAGGATGTGCCTCAGTCAGCAGTGTTTGAAACAGAACAAATCGCACTTGCCTTTGAGTTGAGTACTGCGAGAGAGAAGGCTGTGAGGAAACTTCTAGGAAATAGGCTCCTCCCTTTAGGGCACTGGTTATATGAGTGTGTACGCTTTGTTAACCCTAAGGTCTGCACATTTTACCATCCATAAATAATACCTTGTTTGTAAAAATTATACATATGCAAATGTAAGAGAGCTGATGAGTGTTTTTATATTTGGTTTTCTAGAAATCTTATTGCAGATATATTTGGAGAATCTGGTGATGAAGAGGAAGAGGAATTTACAGTAAGTTTTAACTATGCATTTTTCCCGTTTCTGTGGTAGTAGTTCTCTAACACATACAGTGAAACAATACAAAGCCTTACAAAGAATAAAAGCATTTTAGGTTGTAGAATTTGGAAAGTGCAAGACAGTATCTCCTACCCTCCGAATGGCGTGAGCGTGTATAATAAAAGGAGACACTACGGTATGAAAGTACTCACATAGGTAGGTGTGGGCTGCTTTGGACGAAGCAGACGCCCCCTCGTGGCTAGGCAGGGAACGTCTGCTACACCTCTTGATACCTGCTCAGTACTCGTTGTCCTTTGTGGATACATTACTTAATGTGAGAAATCATGAGTTGTTTGCAGGAGGAAATATCTGCAAACTGGGCTAACTCACTGTGCCTTTAGGGTTTTAACCAAGAAGATTTGGAGGAAGAGAAGAGCGAAACCCAGCTAAAGGAAGCAGAAGATTCCGACTCTGACGATAACATAAAGAGAGGAAAGCAGTGAGTGTCTCTGTTGTTGGCTTTTAAGAAGGTGAAGGTACAGGTTTTGAGCGCTCCTGTTTCTCATGTAGGTCCCAGACTTGGAAGAGTGTGTTCCTCTATTTCCTCCCGCCGCCTCCTCAAATACTCTTAGTGAGTTGTTTGCTGTCATTTGCTCTGTGCTCAGATGTCTTAAATTATAAATTATATGGCATTTTAAATTTATTTCTTATAAGATAAATTACTGGAAAATAAAAACTTTTGAGGAGAGGAAAGTTCATTTTTGGTGGCAAGGGAAACAAATCTAAATTCAATACCAAAATGTTTCTTAATTATATCTACTTACTTTTGTTAAAATAGTTGTGAACCATGTCTAGAAAAAGGTGATGCTATGAATGGGGTGATAACCACTGAGATGCAGGGATGGTTCAGCATGAAAATCTGTCAGTGTAGCCACAGTTGTAAAGATTGTGCTTTAAGAAATGTAGTTTCTCTTTCAGTGATGTCCAAGAATTAAGAAGTAAAATTTGGGTGCTAATTTTTGAAATGTGGATTTATTAGCATGCAGCAGAGAGAGGTAACCTACCCTCTCAAGGGCAAGTCGTGGTAACTGTAAAGGCCCGGCACTTGGCGTGCCTGCAGTCACTTTGTTTTGAGTTGTGCTCTTCAGTACTAAAAAGCGGCAGTTGATTTTTTTTCATTTCTTTCTAATCATGGTTTGTAAGACAAAAGCATTCAAATAAACATTTTCTATTCCTAAAAAAGCGGTGGGCCTCAGGTGAAGGTGCTCCTAACAGAGGACTTGAAATGTTCCTTCTTCAGCTAGCAGATGGCAAGTGTCAGTGTGGCGTGCCAAAAGCCTAGGCCGGTCTGTGTTACTCTTCATAGTGGATAGGCCTGTCTGTGTCACTCTTCATAGTGGATAGGCCTGTCTGTGTCACTATTCACCAGTGGATAGGCCTGTCTGTGTCACTCTTCATAGTGGATAGGCCTGTCTGTGTCACTATTCACCAGTGGATAGGCCTGTCTGTGTTACTCTTCATAGTGGATAGGCCTGTCTGTGTCACTCTTCATAGTGGATAGGCCTGTCTGTGTTACTCTTCATAGTGGATAGGCCTGTCTGTGTCACTCTTCATAGTGGATAGGCCTGTCTGTGTCACTCTTCATAGTGGATAGGCCTGTCTGTGTTGCTATTCATAGTGGATAGGCCTGTCTGTGTTACTATTCACCAGTGGATAGGCCTGTCTGTGTTACTATTCCTCAGTGGATAGGCCTGTCTGTGTTACTATTCCTCAGTGGATAGGCCTGTCTGTGTTACTCTTCATAGTGGATAGGCCTGTCTGTGTTACTCTTCATAGTGGATAGGCCTGTCTGTGTCACTCTTCATAGTGGATAGGCCTGTCTGTGTTACTCTTCATAGTGGATAGGCCTGTCTGTGTCACTCTTCATAGTGGATAGGCCTGTCTGTGTTACTCTTCATAGTGGATAGGCCTGTCTGTGTCACTCTTCATAGTGGATAGGCCTGTCTGTGTTGCTATTCATAGTGGATAGGCCTGTCTGTGTTACTATTCACCAGTGGATAGGCCTGTCTGTGTTACTATTCCTCAGTGGATAGGCCTGTCTGTGTTACTATTCCTCAGTGGATAGGCCTGTCTGTGTTATTATTCATAGTGGATAGGCCTGTCTGTGTTACTCTTCATAGTGGATAGGCCAGTCTGTGTTACTCTTCATAGTGGATAGGCCTGTCTGTGTTACTCTTCATAGTGGATAGGCCTGTCTGTGTTACTATTCCTCAGTGGATAGGCCTGTCTGTGTTACTCTTCATAGTGGATAGGCCTGTCTGTGTTACTCTTCATAGTGGATAGGCCTGTCTGTGTCACTCTTCATAGTGGATAGGCCTGTCTGTGTTACTATTCCTCAGTGGATAGGCCTGTCTGTGTTACTATTCCTCAGTGGATAGGCCTGTCTGTGTTACTATTCCTCAGTGGATAGGCCTGTCTGTGTTACTATTCCTCAGTGGATAGGCCTGTCTGTGTCACTATTCATAGTGGATAGGCCTGTCTGTGTTACTATTCCTCAGTGGATAGGCCTGTCTGTGTTACTATTCCTCAGTGGATAGGCCTGTCTGTGTCACTATTCCTCAGTGGATAGGCCTGTCTGTGTCACTATTCATAGTGGATAGGCCTGTCTGTGTTACTATTCATAGTGGATAGGCCTGTCTGTGTCACTCTTCATAGTGGATAGGCCTGTCTGTGTCACTATTCATAGTGGATAGGCCTGTCTGTGTTACTATTCCTCAGTGGATAGGCCTGTCTGTGTCACTCTTCCTCAGTGGAGTGGAGCAGGACTTAGGTATGGAGTGTGAGGGTCACGCTTCTTGTGGTAGCAAGTTATGCCTATTTGAGTGTTTTAAAAAAGTAGTGTCGGGTGCACCATGAAGCACAGGTTGGCTGAAGAAAGGAGGCACTCTAAGATGAAATTTTAAGGCCTATGTGACAGCAGGAAGGTCCAGCCTCTCTGAACCCCCAAACAGCTGTCCAAAGGAGTACTTATTGATAGTTACATAAAGTATCTCCTGCTAAGGTCCCTAGTCTAATTTACATGTCTTACTAAAGGAGAATATCACTTGTATTTTCCTCCATACACACCCTAGTCCTTTATTCTGTATCGTTTGCAATACAAAATAACACAAAAGCCTCAGGTATGCCTGAGGCTCCTTATGACCAAAGTCATGGTATGGCTGCAAATGCTCCTTCACCAAAACAGTTTTCCACAAGGATTCTTGAAGGTCAAAGTACTTCTGAAAAAACAGCTGTTCGCTCTGATATCTACCCCAGATACAGCGACTGCTAAATTCCTACAACAAAGCAGCAGTTGTCTAGGCATGGTGTGCACACCTTTAAATCCCAGCACTCAGGAGGCAGAGGCAGGCAGATCTCTCTGAGTTTGAGGTCAGCCTGCTCACTTAGGGAGTTCCAGGACAGCCAGGGGTAGGTAGAGAGACCCTATGTCAACGAAACAGAACAAAAGTAGCACGTCTTTGACTCGACAGTACACAGTTTGGTGGTCTTAATTGTAATTAAAGAAGGTATGGGATTAAAGAGCTTGATTTTGTGTTGCTGCCTAGTATGGACTTTCTGTCGGATTTTGAGATGATGTTACAACGAAAAAAGAGCATGAGTGGCAAACGCAGACGGAATCGAGATGGGGGCACTTTCATTAGTGACGCAGACGACGTTGTGAGCGCCATGATTGTGAAGATGAACGAGGCTGCGGAGGTAAGGCGTCTCTTCTCGGTGGGCTACCTCCTCTTTCCTCCACCAACCTGAGGGTGTGGCATCTTCTCTAAATGCTTAGCGCTAGGTTGCTACAAAAAATTTCTTGCTTTCTGTAATAAGGTATATACTTGCTAAATTTTAATCCTATAAACAATCTTAATTTTCAAAATTTAGCCACATGTTAGGAAAAATGATATGTAAAAATTAATCCTTTTTTAAGTGAATTGGAGATTTGTTGTCATAGCTGTGTGGTCCACTACCAAGGCTGATGTCTGTTTAAATACAAAATGTGCTAGAAAGTCTTTTGCTGTTTTCCCCCCTGATCAAGAGATTGCAGCTGACTCATTGTACTGAGAAAAAAAAATCCAAATTATTAAAAATTGGCAGGGCCAGGCGTTGGTGGCGCACGCCTTTAATCCCAGCATGCAGGAGGCAGAGGCAGGCGGATCTCTGTGAGTTTGAGGCTAGCCTGGTCTACAGAGCGAGTTCCAGGACAGCCTCCAAAGCCACAGAGAAACCCTGTCTCGAAAAACAAAAAAAAAATTGGCAAATATGTTTAAAAATTAAATTCCAGTCCGTTAGAAACACTTGACGAGATACTTTTGTTGTTGTTGTTGTTTGGAGGTGCTGGGGACTGAACTCAGGCACGTACAAGCCAAAGGCAAGCGCTCCACCATTGAGCACCACCACCAGCCCTTGCTGACATAGTTCATGGGTTTCATGATGTGTCTTGAATTTATTTAAAGTAGTTCAAGGGTAAAGGGAGAAACCCTGTATTTGTTTTTATAATTTAAGAAAAAGTAGAAATTACCCAAGTAGTTTCTTGTAATATTTGGTAATATTCTCCTTACTCATAGAAAAATAATTCTTGAAGACAAGCCAGACTTTCACAGCTGTATATTGTTCCTTGAATGAATTCCAAAAACTTGAAAACTTGTCAGTACTGGTCATTAAAAAGCAATGAAGCAAGATTTGTGGGTTTGATTGACTAGACAGATAAGGAGTTTGGCTTTGTGTAAAATAGCTCATCCTTCCTTTCAGGACAACTATACTTTCTTTGAATAATTATTTTAAGGGTTAGAATTGTAGTAGCTGTTATAATTGTATTAAGAGCTAATGTTGATTTATTTTAAACCCTTTTTTTGTGTGTGTGGGGGGGTGTTCTGTTTTCTGAATAGGAAGACAGACAATTGAATAATCAAAAAAAACCAGCACTGAAGAAATTAACTTTATTGCCTACTGTGGTTATGCACCTTAAAAAGTAAGTATTTTGTTTTCCTGGAAAAAATTTTTCATTTTAATAAAATGATATTCACGTTGGGTAGTGGTGGTGCACTCTTTTAATCCCAGCACTCTGGAAGCAGAGGCACTTGGATCTCTGTGAGTTCAAGGCCAGCATGGTAAACAGGGTGAGTTCTAAGCAGCCAGGGCTATACAGCAAAACTCTGTCTTGGAAAAATAAATAAATAAAGCAAGCTAAGTCTGACTCATAAAATGATATTTAAACTATACACTGTTGTTTTAGAACTATTGAATAATTATGGCCTTCTGTCAGGCTCCAGAAGATTTGGGGATGAGTAAATTTTCTTTAGTTATGGTTGTTCATAAGTGTTCGTTTTGAGACAAGGTCTCTCTATGTAGCCCTGCCTGTCCTGGAACTTCAGGCTGGAATTAAAGGCCCGTGCCACCACTACCCTGCTCATAAATTTTTTAAGCCTTAGTGCTTTTTGCAAACAGAACAAACATAAAACTGGTAATAAGGAAAACCTGGAAATTTACTTATTTTATCCTTTATAGACAATTGAGACCTTGTAAACGTTCATCTATTTTTCACAAGATAGTAGTAGAAACCCAAATCTTGGGAAATACTGCTTGAAGCTCATGCTGTACAGATTTATTTGTCCCTGTACACCACAGTCATTGCTCTTCCTTTAATGATGCTCTTCCACAATCCTTGTTGAGAAATTCTTCCGCTAGTCTGCTCACAGCCATAAACAACTTTGTTTTCTCCTTGAATAAAATTACAACAGTTTTGATAGTTAAAGAAATGCCTTAGCACACCAATGAGCCAACTAGAAAATTGTTTTCTCCATTGTGCCATGCAAAGCTATTTGGCAGATTTCACGTAGATATGCTACATTTTTCTAATTTATTCCATTTCATAAAGCAAAGTTTAAATATTGGTATTCAATTGAGATACTGTTCCCACTGCCAGGAAAACTATATTTTCCTTGTTATCTATCAGAGAGCAACACAATTCTGTGTTCCCCACTATGAAATGAACTACTGGTTGATTGTTCTTTTGTTTTGTTTAGTTGTAATAATTGGGCTTCATTGTTTTCTTTGACTATCTGTATCGTTGATTCTGGTTTTAATCTATTTTGTAAAATCTACATATCTTCATGAGTTACTTTTGAAGTGTAAGCTAACTTTTCGTGCTGCTTTTGAAACTAGAATAGCGGCTAAGTAAATATGAATAAATAATTCTTTAAAAGCAGTTTTTGTTTGTGGAAACATCACTACGTAAGTAAAATCAGAGGGTGGTAGACTTGTCATTATTAACATGTTCATCAATTATCCTTATTATTGCAGGCAGGACCTTAAAGAAACATTTATTGACAGCGGTGTGATGTCTGCCATTAAAGAATGGCTCTCACCTCTACCAGATAGGAGTTTGCCTGCACTGAAGATTCGGGAGGAATTGTTGAAGATTCTACAAGAGGTTAGCACGGATAATTTGTTGGGGTTTTTTGTTTTTTGTTTTGTTTTGTCGAGAGAGGGTTTCTCTGTGGCTTTTGGAGGCTGTCCTGGAACTCACTCTTGTAGACCAGGCTAGCCTCGAACTCACAGAGATCTGCCTGCCTCTGCCTTCCAAGTGCTGGGTTGAAAGGTGTGCGCCACCACTGCCAAGCAGCACAGATAGTCTGTAATTCATTAAATATAATGTGATTTCTGTAGTCAAGACCTATATTTTGTATCATTTACAAAATGTTGCAACCTGCCAGAAAGGGGGTTTGGGGGAAAGTACCATACCTATCTAATAAAATGAGCATAAAAGAAAACCTTGTAAAATTGGTTGATGACAGTTTTCAAGGACAGAGTTCTTAGTGCAGCCATGGGTTTCATGGGAGAGCAGTCCAGTAGTGATCCTACCTCTAAGAGGCACTTGAAGTAGAAAGTTCTCTACATTTAGAGATTATCAACTTGAATTGGAATCTCTAGCTGGGTCGCTTTTTCTGTGATTGGGATACCCTAGGCAAGCTGTTTAGCATCTGAAGAAACTTGAAAGGAGCCTCTGAGTACCAAACACTGCTAGGTTCTTTGTGTTTGTACTGGTCTTTCAGTCTTTCGGGAAACTTGTCATAGACTTCTCTAAGGTCATGCATAGATGGAGGCTTAGGTGTGCTGGTTCCCAAGGCCTGGACCGAGCTGCTGTCTCTGGTGTGGAGTTGGTGTCTCCTCACCTTGTTATTTTACTTGACTAATACTGAAGCCTTGACTTTGATATCAGCACAGAGGATGTTCCATGTCTTCATAAATTCTAAAACAATAGACTTTTGTATTAGTTCTGATGTGAACAAATGAGGCTTTGAAGATCTCTAAATTAGCATGCCTCTTGTCTCCTGAGTTAATTAATTAATTAATGTGCATCTCTGTGCTTTTGTTCCCCAGCTCCCTAGTGTGAGCCAGGAGACCCTGAAGCACAGTGGGATTGGACGAGCAGTGATGTATCTGTATAAACACCCCAAGGAGTCCAGGTCCAACAAGGACATGGCAGGGAAATTAATCAGTATGTAAAGTTTGCTTCTTATTTGTTTAATGACTATAGACGGAGAGAGACGCACGTGTAAAACTATGTTTACCAATATTTGTTTAAAACGATCCTCTAAAGTGGAATAGAAGAGTTTTAATGCCATGTACAAGTACTAAATATTTTCTCTTACACTTCCAATGCTCTTAAGTTTATTTAAATATGCTTTCCATTGTTAACTAGAGCGATTAAAAGCGTATATCTTCTAGTTGTGGACCAAGAACATGGAGACTGGCAGAGTGCAGACCCTTAATTAGCCATGCCTAGTTCATAGTGGTGACTCCACCACTTCCTGAAAACCCTTAGTTGAGCTTGGTCTCTACCTCTGTAGTAAAGAGATTTTCCATGTTTTCCTTGAGTTATTATAAAGATTAAATGAGAGGATGGATATGTAAAGAGCACTGCTGTCAGGAAAGTCGACCACTGTTGCTGTCGTTAACCTCCAAGACCTTTTCTTATGCTTTCCTGATTAGGCCAGAGAAGTCTGGATTCTAACTGAAGTGCATACTGATTATGACTGTAGGCTTGTGTTCCTCCCTCCTGTGCTTCATATTTTACAAAGAAACACTCCATAAATGCCCGTAAAACTGCCCAGTACTAGGGTGTGATTATTTAAAAACCCAGGAGAAATGCTAATTTATGAACTAATTAATTATTATTTTCCTTAATGTAGATGAGTGGTCTCGGCCTATATTTGGTCTTACCTCAAACTATAAAGGAATGACAAGAGAAGAAAGGGAGCAGAGAGATCTAGAACAAATGCCTCAGCGAAGAAGAATGAGCAGGTATGAGGGAACAGGTATGAATGCACAAGTGTAATTTAATGGAGTGGTGTGTGAGTCAGGCCTTTCTGTGACAGTGAAATGCAGTATGCTCCCTCAGTGCTGGAACGCTAGAGATGGTAGTATTCTAGCCATTTGCAGAAAACAAATTTTTCAGTCCCAGTTCCAAAACCCTAAAGAGGAAAGAAGTATTGGTTCAATTTGTCAGTATTCTGGATACATCCTGGGAGAGCAGTGTAGATCACCCAGAACAAAATCTGCTGCATGAATGAATACTAAAGCAAACAAACTTTAAAACAACTACACGTTCTCAGGCCCACAAGGTGGCTCAGAGGGTAAAGGCGCCTGCTGTGCAAATCTGGCAACCTGAGTGATCCCAAGAACCCAAGTCAAGTCAGAAAGAAAAGTTACCCCTGACAACCACTGCACACCCTCACATGTGTGCACATACACATCATCATGCTTTTTCCAAAGTGCATTCTACAACTCAATATAAAGGCACTTACTAATGGTATAAATTTGATATTTTGATGTGCTTTTCCTAGTTGTAAGAATTTAAGATCCTAGTATCTCACAGTTTGTTCTTTTCCTAGCACTGGTGGTCAGACACCACGAAGAGACTTGGAGAAGGTGCTGACAGGAGAGGAAAAGTAAGGGTTTTGTCTTGACTTTTCTTAGCATATATAGAAGATTCCTGTTGTTGTTTTACTTTATTGTAAGAACAATATTTAGTTGTGTGTTTCTATTTGTTGATTTTTTTTCCATTTAATGTTTATTAAGTAACTGCAAACAGTGTCTTGAGTGCTCTGAAGAATTGAAAAAATGGTCCATTTAACAAGTATTTCCTTGCTGCTTCCTAAGTGCTGGAATCCTTTAAGTTTAAAGTTTACAGAATACAAAAGAGACTTGCAGTTTCCCATATTGTCAAGTATAGTCCCGTGTGGGGAGGTAGACCAACATGTGTGCAGTCCTGGCTTCAAGATGGTAGACGTGCGCATCGGCGGCGGTGTGAGAGCATAGGTGTGGACCAGCAGGAGCCTCCGATCACGGTGGGGAGGTTTGCTTCTCTTGATGATTCAGAGAAGGGTTTGAGCCTGCCTGAGAAAGTGTCATGTCTAATTTGAAATGCTGGTTCTGAGGGCATCGTTGGAGCAGGCTGGAGCCGTGGGCTGAAGACAATGATATAGTTAGTCACAGTAACAGAAGGCTGAGAAGACACTGGAGATAGTTACTTACAGTTGGTGACATTTTTAGGGAGAAGTTGACTTAAAATTGAATTCAAACCAAATATTTAAACTAGAGTATGGAGACAGTGATACTACCATCCACTAAAACTAAGGATGAGTAAGTAGATTTGAAGAAATTAGTAAAGTTATTTTTCTCTTAGAAACACCATGAGGTCTAGCCAGGCTGGACAAAGATTTGATGGTATCTCCATGGGTGGGTGAGAATGTTCAGTCTCGAATCTAGCATAAGAAATAAACTGACCAGTGTGGCAGCGGAGTGTAGCTGAGGAGCCTGTAGAGATGCGTTCGTCCATGCTGGGATAGAGCCCGTAGGTGAGAGTATAGGTGTTTGCTCCCTACTCCAGCAGGTGCAAGTTCTGCTCTCACTGTTTTTTTAGGGGGAGTTCCTAAAGATTGAATAACTTAAATGCCCAGACACAAACTGGAGGACTTTACTTAGTCAGGATTGTGACCTTAGTGGAGCATGGTTATTTTCAAAGTTGCCTAGAACTAAATATAAGCACAAGTGAAAGTGAGAAATGTAAAGAAAAGATAGATTGTATCAGTGTTCTCACTGTGATATGCTGTAGTTTGGAAAGTTGTTAACTATGGAAGAGACACTGGGGTCTCTCTTCATTACTTCTTATAACTGCTAGGGAGTTTGTAATGACCTCATAGGTTTTCTCCAAGAATGGGGGATCATTTTGACAACCTAATTTTTCGTCTTGTAGTGACTCTCGAGACTAGTTAGAGAACCTAGGATTCATTCCTCTTTGAGTGGAGAGAGGACTCAAGAGCACTGGCTGCTATTGCAGAGGACCTGCATTGGGTTGAGTGGAGAGAGGACTCAAGAGCACTGGCTGCTATTGCAGAGGACCTGCATTGGGTTGAGTGGAGAGAGGACTCAAGAGCACTGGCTGCTATTGCAGAGGACCTACATTGGGTTGAGTGGAGAGAGGACTCAAGAGCACTGGCTGCTATTGCAGAGGACCTGCATTGGGTTGAGTGGAGAGAGGACTCAAGAGCACTGGCTGCTATTGCAGAGGACCTACATTGGGTTGCCAGCTCACACATTGTGCCTCACACTATTTGTAACTAGTTCCAAGGGATCTGACACTTTTCTAGTGGTACATATGAAGGCAAATGCTCATAAACATGAATTTAAAAACAAAATTTCTTGAGAAAGGACAGGGCGTGATTACATGTGAAGCCAAGTAGAAGCAAGAGTTCATACAAAGAGGAAATGGGCATTGAGGGAGTAGTTCACACACTATAGCAGATGTCTGATGATGGGATGGTGGGGTAGCTGACTGTGATGGGCCTAGGCTTACAGGGGTGAAATCTCACTTAGGCTCTGCTGTGGCCAGCTAAATAAGCAGGTTTTTTCCTTTCCTTCCTCAGGGCTCTTAGACCTGGAGATCCTGGCTTTTGTGCCCGTGCTCGAGTCCCAATGCCGTCAAACAAGGACTATGTGGTCAGGCCCAAGTGGAATGTAGAAATGGAGTCGTCCAGGGTGAGTGAGCAGAGGAAGAGCAAGGCCGTTTGGATTTCCCCCTTTCTTTCTGTTTAATAGTGTTTATGGCAGTTCAGGTTTATTTGATTCATGAGATCTGTTTCAGGATCTCTTAGGTATTCATTCATTCACTTAAAGAATCATGAGAAATATAACTTACCTGCTTTTCTCAGAGCCTCCTCTCCCTTTCTCTCCATCTGCTTAAGCATTTCTGTTGTGAAACTGTCAGGATAGAGACTTGCCCTGTCATCAGTGAAGACATTACCCCAATGCTGTCTCTTGGTAATCTTTCTCTCCCATCAAACCACTCTGTCTAGCCTGGTGTTCTTAAAAGGGGCCTAAGTCGGTTGGAAAAGCATAAGAGGCGATTTGCAGAACAGAAGAGGCTCAGCAAAATGCACCGTGCTGTCAAGTTCAGCATTGAAGGCAACAGAATGCCCCTGTAGTCCTGGCCCTGCCAGAGTGTATACAAGAGGTATTCCCAAGGAAGCATGAGCTGTGCATGGGTTTGAGTTGCCAGCAGAGTGGAAACTAGTGTGTGCTTTCTTAGGCAGGAAAGGCCTGGCCTCAATTCAGCTTCTGAATTGATTCTGGCCAGCATTAGACCTCTGAATCCTTAGGACAGCTTCTGAATTAATGATTCTGGCCAGCATTAGCCCTCTGAATCTTAGGACAGCTTCTGAATTAATGATTCTGGCCAACATTAGACCTCTGAATCCTTAGGACAGCTTCTGAATTAATGATTCTGGCCGGCATTAGACCTCTGAATCTTAGGACAGCTTCTGAATTAATGATTCTGGCCAGCATTAGACCTCTGAATCTTAGGAGTTGGCACTGAGGTCCCCTTCTATGTCAGTATCCTAGACGCTGATCACTACTTTCCCAATAAAAAATTTGTTTTTCCAATTTTTTTTTTTTTGAGACAAGCTTTCTCTCTATAGTTATGGTCATCCTGGAACTCACTCTGTGGACCAGGCTAGCCTCCTACTCATAGAGATCCACCTGCCTCTGTCTCCTGAGTACTGGGATTAAAGGAGTGTACCACCCTGCCTGGCTGAAAATCAGAGGCTTTTTTATTTGGGCAAAGAATCATAGTCTGCATTGCAGACATACAAACTACTTAGTGGTTTGTTTGTGAACAGGAAGTAACTTTTTTCCTGTAGTCCATGACATGGTAGCATTTATCAAGAATTCATATATAAAACCTTTTACTGGGTGTGTTGATGTATGTAACAGGTCTTCATCACCTGGTGGTACCACACAGTAAGATCAGATCAGGAGTGACACCTTGCTGCTGGGTGCAGTGTCTGTTAGAGCTGCCTTTTGTCTTCTCCCTCAGCTTCTTCAGCACACTCCTGTCCCTGCTACTGCTGTGCTGTGCAGTCAACTACCGAGACTAGATAAATAAAGGCTTCATCTTGTGCAGAAGGCATCTTCCTCCACGTGTACTTCCTTTTTTTCTGGTTTCTTCCATGTCTAAGTCAATGTCCACTTCTCCTCGGTCCCTTTATTACCCTTTTCTTTTTCAGCTTCCTTATGCTCTCTCACTGTATCCTCCCTCATTGAGATGCCTCACTCACATTTCCTTTCCTAGCGCTTCTGCTTCTAAAAATTGGAAATGAAGTGTAACAGAAGTTGGTTGGCCAGTCTATTCCAGAAACACACTCCGTGTTTCTAGGGACTGTGTGCCCACCTACTGTTATTGCTGGCTATGAACCCATGTTCTGGGGGTAGGAGAGCTAGCTGTCATTTTTATTCAATATAAGGGAAAACTCCCTTCCTGTATTTCCAGTCATAATTTGCTGATATTTATGTAAGCTGTCAAAATATGTGTCAGCCAGACTGGCATATCATTTCTTCATTTTTTATTAATCCACATGGAAGACTTATCATTTTTTAAGTGTAATAGTCTTTGTGATTTATGTAAATATATACTAATTTGTTTATTTCTGATTTTTAAAATGTATTTATTTTGAGAGGCAAAATTTTGGATAGTCCAAAATTTGCTATGTAAATCACACTAGCTTCAAACTCACAGAGATCCATCTGCCTCTGAATGCTGGGGTTTTAAAAAAAAAAAAGTAGTAAAATGGTGGAGGCAGTGCATATTTTTGTATAAAGTATTAAAATACAGACATTACAGATGAAAGTAATATAACTCATATTCTTCACTATAAGAACACTAACATTTTAAATTATAAGTTTTTGCTCCTTTTTATGCATGCATGCATGAATAATATCCTTTTTAAAATTTTTCAGTCTGCAGTGTGATCATACTCTTATAACATGAGCTTGATGATTTGGTATTAACATGGTAAAATTTCACTTGACTCCCATTTTTAATGATTTAAAGTGTTATCGTATGGTTGCACACCTCCTTGTGTTTGCTCTGTTTTGTTGAGCACACACTTCTTGCTAGTCTTCTGCAGGCTTTTTTTTTTCCTCTCCTTTTTCATGATAAAACATTATGGCTTTCCTATTGTCCAAAGAAATGTTATAGAATTGATGAATTGGGAAATGAAGATCATTGATTTTGGCATGTTAGATACTGTATGTGTGTGATGAAACTTAGATCATAGAGCAACTTGCAGGCTGCATATGCAGTGAGCAGGAGTCATCTGGGTTAGCCCGGGAAATGTCCCTGGGTCTGATTGCAAACAGATCCTGTAGGGTTCAGACTGTTAAGATCCTGGGAATGAGCAAAGAAAAGTTCAGCTTGACATATAGAGCTTCAGAGAATTTGGTGATTGTGAGGGATTTGAGCAGTAAGGCCTCCACCAACTCCTATACAAAAATGAAATGAAGGCTAAGCTAATACAATACAACTGTTTCTCATACGACAGTGAATTTTTATGCTGAGAGTACTAGTACAAGTATTGAATAATGTTCGGAATTGAGATATCCCTAGAAAACTTCAAAAATGCCATAGAAAGCTTGTTCCCTGGCTAGTGATGAAAGCACATCCTAGGAGGGTGGGAGTGAGGCTCATAGTGCACAACTTCAGGACAGTCTCTAGCTTGCCTTCTTTAGTGTTCTTGAGGCTATAGCTCTGGAGGTGACTGAGGAGTAAATATTTGGGGAGAAATGAAAGAAAAGCACCTGTCTCTGATCATTCACATTCTTTTCACTTTTTAATATTGAATTTGTTCTTTGACAATTTCATGTGTTTACAGTGTGTCTTCCTATCTCTGCCGCACATCCCCTTATCCTTCTGGGTACCCATACACCTTTCCTACTTTATATCTTCTTATGTAGGTTTTTGGTCTGGGTTTTTAGTTTACTTGTGTTTGTGCATGCGCTTGTATATGTATGGGTGTATATACCACAGTGTGTCTATGGGTGTCAGAGTAGAACTCATAGGAATTAGTTCTCTGCTTCTACCATGTAAGTTCTGGGAATCAAATTCAGGACATCAGGCTTAGCAAAAAGTAACTTTACCCACTGAGCCTGGCCACTATCCCCTGTTTATAGTTTTTGTAATTCATTGAGTCCAGTCTATGCTGCCTGCTGGAATATTGACTGATCTGTTGACTTAACCATAGCTGCAGTGAGCTCATGAGTACAACCATGTCATGCCCCAAAGACAGGATTTTACAGCATTCCTCCCCATGCTTTGACATTCTTTCCAGCCCCTCTTACTCTGTGTTCCCTGAGCCTTCGGGGTGTTGATAACAGCTCTCCCATTTATGCCTAACAATTGAACAGTCACTTATTCTCAGCATTTTGACTAGTTATGAGTCGCTACATTAACTATTGTCCACTGTAGGAAGAAGTTTGTCTGACCAAGACTGAGAGCAGGACTAATGTTATGAGTATCACCATGGATGTTTGAAGGCACTTTGACAACATGACAGCATAGCAATACAATAGTAGTAGATTCCCCTCCTGAGGCCTCCTAAGCTGTGGATTTTGGTCAGGTTTACAGTACCAGTCATGAATTCTCTTCTGTAGACCAAGCCTCACATGGAAAGTGGTTTATTATCTCCATAATAGTCATACCAATATTGCACCAGTGCATACATCTTGCTTGGCAAGTCAGTATGGTAGTGTTTACTGCTGGGTAGTACTATTGATGACTATTTCTCCTCCTTCCTCACTGCTCTGTACCCCAGCACAGTCTACATAGTAATTTAGCCAGCAGGGAAGGTCACTCATTATTTTAGTTGCTGTTCTTTTGTGAAGAGATAAAATGACCCAGGCAACTCTTGAAAAGAAGGCTATTAATTAGGGGCTTGCTACAGTTTCAGAGGGTTAGTCAGGTTTTTTATCATCATAGGGGTGGCATGGTGGCATTCCTGGCACTGAAAATCAGCATTGAGGGCAATAAAATGCCATTGTGACCTTGCCTGGGATGTGTCCCCATCTCTAAAACATAGTTGAGAGTTATAGCCTGAGGCAGAATGAGAGAAAAACTTGACCTGGCATGAGCTTTTGAAACCTCAGAACCCACCTGCAGTGACACACTTCCTCCAATAAGGCCACGCCTCCTAGTCCTTATAATCTCTTCAAACAGTTTCACTTCCTGGTGAGCAAGCATTCAAGTACATGGAAGTCTGGGTGTCACTCTCATTCCAACCACCACACTCACTATTCTCAGTTTCTGAATTCTTAGCTGCAGTCAGCAAGAACTCACATTGGTCTTTGACATCAGTGACAGACTTTTCCAGATTTATTTTATAAAAGCTGTCAGTTCCTTGGGAACCACATCTTTATAAGACATGCATTACTAAAGATATTCTTTAAATACTTGGTTTTAACAAAGTAAAACAATAACAAAAAAGACGAACCTTTAACTGTAAAAGCAAGTGGGAGATATCCTAGTAGTAGTAGTGACCACCAGGTATAGTTTAATAGAATTCTGGATCCTGCTGAAGCAGAGCAGAGACTCACCCAAGGCTGATTCTAGAATTTTAGTTGGTTATGTTTAAAAGTCTAATGGCTTTTCATTGTTTTGTGTTTTTTAGTACCAGCACTGTTTGAAATTGTATGTCAAGTAGTTAGCCCCATATAGTCAGATGTCTGTGATGAAATTGGGAAGCTTATAGTTTCTGTATGTCCCCCTTCTGTCATCTAGGAAGTTTCTATGGTCTGTAACAAAACAATAACCAGCTGTCTCGTCACTGAGAAGTCTATAATGTTTTCTAACACTTGCTCTGTCCTTGTGGTCATTCTGGTATATTCTGGTTATTATTAAGCTTCAAGCTCTTCTGACTGCTAGATTTACATATTTCAATGATTTGTTCTTCAATTTTCCCCAATCTTAGTTTCAGGCAACCTCCAAGAAAGGTATCAGTCGCCTGGATAAACAGATGAGAAAGTTCACAGATATCAGGAAAAAAAGCAGATCTGCACATGCAGTGAAAATCAGCATCGAGGGCAATAAAATGCCTTTGTGACCTTGTCTGGGACGCATCCCCTCTAAAACATGCACAATGGACTGTCTTGAGAAAGAAGATACTTTTAAATGTTTTTGTGTCTCTAAATGGTTCCACTTGTATCACCTGTTGTCGTAGGACTCACATTTCTCTCCGTTGTATTTATGACCAGTTGTTGTCTGCTTTGTACAGAAGAGTACTACTGCTTCCATAAACTGTACGTAATAAAATTTCATCCTGGTTTTGGGGGGTTGTCTCGTCATTGTCTTAGAGATAATACTCTGTGAGGACAAAAAAGTCCTTTTTGCTATTTGTGTGTGATATAATACGGAGTTTGCCTGGGCTTAGTCCCTGGCTCCTAACAAGGAGTATCTCAACCCTTAAGATTCCTGAAGTTTCTTTGTTACACTCTTGATTTGGGCTCATTGTAGGCCCTGGAGATTGCTCTTGGTTGGAGGCTGGTCGCTCAAGATATGCTTGGGCTAGTCGCATTGCATGTTTGATTAATCAGTCATGCCTTTGTCGTGAGGCCTCAGTAAAGACCTCTGAACAAGACAGGTGCCACGCATACCTGTAATCCCAGTATTTGGGAGACTGATGTCGAAATGAGGATCGTGAATCTTGAGGCTTGCTTGGATTACATGGCAAGACTCTTAAATACTCTGGACACTGCACTTTTGTTGATGTGCCAGGAGAACAAAGGCACAGAAGTTCTGCATTAGCCACTAGACCATTCCTGAAGTTCCACTCACCTGGTTGGCCTAATTTGAATCTTTTCTAATGAGATCAGTCAACTGTAATGTTTTACTGAAAGACCGTGCTTTTCTGAGTTCTGTGAGTCATTCAGCAAAATTTTAAACCAAGAAGTTCTTGGAAACTTCCCACTTTACAACCACCCTGGAATGTTGATGGTTTGAAGATAGCACTTGCAGCCCATGTCTGAAGTTGGGGCAGTCTTGTGGAAGAAGGGTGATCCCTAGAACTGCCTATTCTTACACTAACGCTGAGCATTTGGTATCAGAATTGAATTGCACACCATTGTGTATGCCTCTAATCTCAGCACTCTGGAAGTGGAGGCAGAGCATCACGAGTTCCCAACAGCCTGCTACTTGTACTTAACAAGATCCTGTTCAAATAAAGATTATGCTATCCCAGTTGGGGTTGAAATATAACAAACTTACTTTTTGTTTCTCTTGTTAGGACTTTTTTTCTTTAGTCTGGGAAATTAAGCTGTGAAGAGAAAAGGTTAAACTCTTAAAGGAAATACAAATGTAATTGAAAGCTACTCAGTTACATATAGCAACTGGACAAGTAGGGAAGGGAGAGACACAATTTAGTTTCATGTTCGATTTTGAGAATCCTTAGAAATCATGAAAGATTTCTGTAGATCAAAAAAGTTCTATCAGTAATCCATTAATTACAAAAATCCTTTTCTGATACAAACTGAGGCCTTGATTTTTAAAACCAAGTATTATTGGCCACAATGGCCTTTTGGAGAGTTGAAGGAACATGGACTTCATGGACTAAAACTGTATGAACCTTTCAAGCTGGGTGTGGTGATACACACCTTTAATTCCAGCACTGGGAGGCAGAGGCAGGTGGATCTCTGAGTTCAAGGCCAGCCTGGTCTACAGAGTGAGTTCTAGGATGGCCAAAGCTGTATAGAGAAACCTTGTCTTGAACTCCTCACCACCACCACCACCAAATAAAAAGGGGGTCTGGAAGAAAGGACTCGGTGGTAAAGAGCACATGCTGTTCTTGCAGGGGTCCTGTTCCCAACACCCATGTTGGGCAGCTCACAATTGCCTGTAATTCCAGCACCCTCTTCTGGCCTCTGCACCTGCACATACATGGCTCAGCAGTTAAAGGCTAGGCTCACAACCAAAAAGTAAAAATAAATCTTAAAGCCAGACCTGGTGGTTCACACCTTTAATCCCAGCACTGATCTACATAGAGAGTTCCAGGACAGCTGGGGCTACACAGACCTTGTCTCGAAAAACCAAATTGGGGGGAAGAAAGCCTGTGGAAGCCCATGAGTATGCTCTCCCCACACACCAGGTGGACTGTGAGGCAGGAAGATGCCACAGAGCAGCTCAGCACGAGGTGGAGGCAGACCACCCCAGCATTGTTTTGATTCCATTAACTAAAAGCGATAAACAGCATCTAATGAACCACGAAACAATTCTAGACATGGAAAACATGTTTTTAAGAATTACTGGAAGCTTGGTGTCTTCAGATGAGCTCCACTTACCACAGTGTCGTATAAGATAAATAAGCAAGTGATAAAGCCATGCCCTGGAGTTGAAGAGAATGGGGGTTTCTACACTATTTAAAGAGAAAATGTTTCTTTTTAAGTTATCTTGGTCTTTTTGAGGGGCATCCCAAGCCTGACCTGTTGCCTTCTCAGTTCGTATCTACTGAATTTGTCTTAGGGACTGGATAATGCAGCTCTGTTGGTAGAGTGCTTGCCTGGCTTGCATTAAGCCTGGGTTCCATCACCAGCACCACAGACACCTAGCCTGTCACTTTGTCACCCTGGCCTGACTACATAGTACAAAGCCAGTCTGGGCCACTTGAGACAGTTTGTCTCAGGATTGGCCATGGTAACTTTGACCTCTTGTATGGAATGTTGCATAGTCACTCAGGTTTTTTTTTGCTTTTTGTTTTTTTTGTAAAATACTTTGATTTTTGCAAAAGATTTATACCTTAACCACTTCTAACTGTAGAGTTTAGGTGCATCGGCTGGGTTCACATTGTTGTGAAAGTCATCTCTAGAAATCTTTATCTTAACAAAATTTAGCTGTAGGCTGGGCATGGCAGTGCCATAGGATCTGAGTTTGAAGCCATCTTAGTCTGTGTAGTGAGCTCTAAGACGGTATAACCATGCCTCAGAGCAGACAAAACCCTTAGCTGCCTCCACCAGCTCTTGACAGCTTCACTCTGCCTTCTGCCTCTGATTAGTCTGTTCTAGGAACCCACTTCTTAATTTATTGTGGGGCACATTTACAATGGTACACATAGTTTTAGGGGGTTCTTGCTTTGCACTCTTACATGGACTCTAAAGATGGAACAGGTTGCAAGACTTGTAGCAAGCACTTTGACCACTGAATTATCTCACCAGCCTGTTTGTATGTACGGGTATTAATGACTTGTCAGATGCATGATTTACAATCTGTCTTCCTTTTGACTCTTGATTGTGTTCTTTGGTACAAAAGTAATTTTAATTTTGATCTAACTTATTTCCTGTGCTGTTGGTATCACCAAATGAGTTACATAGCTTTTTGTAAGGACAGTGTAAAAAAGTCTGATTCATTTTTGAGATAATTGTATATTATGAAAGGGTCTGCTTTTATTCTTATGAATATAGATTTCCTTACATTTGTTAAAAAGACTGTCCCTCGTTGATGGTCTTGGATCCCTTCTCAAAACTGATTTGACTGTGTGTATAAGGGTTTATTTCTGTATTTTGCTCCATTCCTTTTGTTTGTTTTAATCTTTCTAAACCCATGACACTAGTTTGGCTACTGGAGCTTTATAGTAAATTCTGAAATAATATGATGTACTCATTTTAAATGTTTTGGTTGTTTGGGGTTCTTTGAAATTAAGGCAAACAGTGCGTATGAATGTGTGCAGGCATATGCCACAGCTACATTTGGAAGTCAGGATGACTGCTGGGAGTAGGCTCTTCTGCCTGAGCTCTGATCATCCTGCTTGCACTGCAGACATTTACCTGAAGAACCATCTTCCTAATCCCCTCCACTTTTCAATATTGATTTGCTGTCCTGAATTCTAGGATGGCTTTTCTGTTTGTAGCTATCAATGGTTTTTTAACGTTGTGTTAAAGCTGCCATTTGAGATAGTACTGAGTTTTAACAACTACAAATATTCTGGTCTTTAAGCAGAAAGTGAGTTTTTGGTTGAATTTATTTCTAAGTGTTTTAATTCTTTGTGGTGTTATTATAAATTGAATTATTTTCTTAGTTTCCACTTAAGGATCATTGTTCATTAGCATGAGCAAACACAACAGATAATTTTACCTCTTCCTTTCTGTTTGGATACCTCTCACTTCCTCTTCTTGCCTGATGGTTAGAATTTCTAGTAGTGCATTGAATATTAGTGATGAAAATGGGCATTCTTGTCTTGGCTTTAAAGAAAAGGCTTTGTATAATAATATACTGAGTATAATGTGGACTTTTCATATATGGCTTTTGTGTTGTTGACTTTCCTTCTATTTTTAATTTATTGAGTGTTTATCATGACAGGATATTGAATTTGTGAAACGCTTTTTCTGTATCACTTGAAATCATTGTGGTTTTTCTTCATCTTGAAATGTGTGTTTCACTGGTGTGTGTATGTGTGTGTTCAACTATGTGTATATACATATGCATGAGTGCCAATCTGTACACATGTGCACACTGGTGTGGAGGCCAGAGGACAGTCTTGAGGATCATTCCTCTGGCATCATCCATCTTGTTTTTTGAGTCAGAGTCTCTTGATATCCTAGAACTCTCCAAATAGGCTTGGCTGACTGGCCAGTAAGGCCCAAGCATCCACTAGTCTCTGCCCCCTAGTGTTGGGATTATAAATGTACGCCGTCTCACATGGGCTCAAACACATATCCTCCTGCTTGCAAGCTATCTTGTTGACCCCTGTTAAGCTTTTTGTTGTTGTTTGTTATGATTTTGTTTTGTTTTTAAGGACTTTTGTAGCACCACGACCTATAGTTGTATTGTTGTGTCTGTTTGGTTTTGGTATCAGGTTAATACTGACCTCATACTATAGAAATGCTCCCTCCTTTATAAGTTTTCAGAATAATTTGTCAGAATTAATTTTAATTTGGTCAGGTGTGGTTGTGTATGCCTTTAATCTCAACACTTGGGAGGCCGAGGCAGGAGGAACTCTTGAATTCAAGACCAGCCTTGTCACCCAAGGCTAAATGGTGAAAACCTGTCTTAAATAGAAAAAAAAAAAAAGCTTTTTTAGATGGTTGGTAGAATTTATTGTTATAGCTATGTGGTCCTGGGCTTTCTTTTGCTGGGAAGGTTTTAATAGTAGATGTAATCTTACTAGTTAGAGGACTGCCTATTTAGATTTATATTTCTTCATGAATTAAGGTTGATTTTTCTATTTCATCTGTTATCCAATGGATATACTGATGAGATACAGTTTATAATGCTTTGTACTTTTCACTCTTGGAAAACCTGTCATGATATTCCCACCCCTTTTAAAGGTACATCACTGTGTGTATGTTTATTCATATGTGTGCAGGTGTGTGTGCAGGGAGTGAGGTGGGGGGCTGAAGTTAACATACAATCTCTTCCTTTACCTCTATTTATTGAGTACTAAGCCCTGACTGGCTATACCAGTTAGTCATGTTGCCCTAGGGATTCCTCCATCTCTGCCTCTTAAATCCTGGGATTACAGACAGCCACACCCCTGCCTAGCTTTTTCTGGGGACCGAATTCACTTTATCTACTAAGCCGTCTCCCCAGCCCAGTATCCCCATTTTGGTTTTTAATTTTAGTTAGTTGAGCTTTTTTCCCCCTTTCCTAGCCAGTCTAGTTAAAAGTGTGTCAGTTTTGAAATTTGAAAGGCCAATTCTTGATTGTTTTATTTCTGCTCTGATCTGTTTGTTTGCTTGCTTGCTCTGCTCTGTTCCTTGAAGAATAGAGTTTGGCTGTTGAGAACCTTGGTGCATGGCGATGAACTTCAGCATTGCTTTTGTTGTATCCCAACACTTCAGGTATTTTGTGGTTTGTTTTGTTTTTCATTTGTTTCAGGGAGTGTTCTAATTTTCATGGTGATTGCTTCTTTTAGCCATCTGTTGTTTAGAAATGTCCAATTAGCTGGGTGATAGTGATGCATGTCTTTAATCCCAGCACTAGGGGGGCAGAGGCCAGCAGATTTCTGTGAGTTTGAGGACAGTCTGGTCTACAGAGCAAGTTCCAGGGCTACACAGAGAAACCTTGGGGTGGGGGCTCCTATTTATTTCACACAAATTTGTGGGGATGTAGTTTCACTTAGTGTGTTAAAGCATTTGTGGCCCTGATGTATCTTAAGAAAACGTATTTTCTTGTTGTATAGTGTGTTCTATATGTGTGTTTTGAGGGTCAAACAGTCTTTGGTGGTGTTCAAGTTTTGTTTTTCCATGTTGAATCTGCCTTATTTTCTGTCTGTAACCCTTGAACGGTGTTATTTCTCCCATAGGTCTCTATCAATATTTCCTTCATACACTTAGCAATTTTAGTTGACATATCTTTGTTGATAATTGCTGTGTCTAGTTGGTGATATAAACATCCTTATTTCATTATATAATTGCCTTTGTCTCTTGAAACAGCTTTGACTGAAGTCCTTTTTTTCCTGTTTCCTGTGTGTTATGTCCCTCTTTGGGTTCTTGTAGCTGAATGGGACATGTTTTTCATTCTATCAATTTAGTGTGTTTATTTCAAAGTGAGTCTCTTGTATAAAATATATAGTTGAACCTTGGTTTTTAAAATTATTCTTCCAAGCTGTATCTTTTATTTGGTAATTAAATCCACTAAGTAACTACTGTAACTGCTAAAGGAAAGGGCTCACGGTTGCCATTTTGTTGTTTTCTGTGTCTTATAAGTTTTTGTTCTTCATTTCTTTTTGTGTGTAGTTGATATTTATAGTGGCTTGTTTGATTTACTTTCATTTCTTTTGTATATATTGTATATGTGGTTTCTATGAGGTTTACATGAAGTATCCTAAAGTTACAACAATCTATTTTAAACTAGTAACTTTGATCACATACAAAACTTCTCCTCTTTATAGCTCTATCCCTTTTTTACATTGTCATTGTCACAAATAGCATATGTGTGTCCAATAACAAGTTTATAACTTTTTATGCTTTTCTATTTTAAATACTGTTAAAGAATAAAAAGAGTTGTGAACCAAAATTGCAGTGATGCTAGCTTTTCCATTTGTGTGTTTATTATTATAGGAAGATTTTATTCTTATTTATGGCTTTAAGTTTTTCCCTACTATCCTTTCTTCACAACTTGAAGGATTCCATTCTGCATTTCTTATAAGGTAGGTCTTGTGGTAATGTACTAACTTCTCTGCTTTCTCCATTTCTCCCTCATTAAAAATATATATATTATTTCATGTATGTGTGATGTATATATGAAAGGGTGCTGTATAAAATATGTAAAAGCCAGAGGACAACTTTGGAGAATCAGTTCTCAACTGCCTTTCATGGATTCTAGGGCTTGAACTCATTTTGTCAGACTGGCACAGTAAACACATTACCTCCTGAGCCCAGCAGCCCTCTGTTTTACCAGCCCTCTCATTCATTTTTAAAGACCAGTCATTGTGTGACAGAATTTTCCTGGGGAGATGTAACACACATATGTCTACTCACCACAGATAGGAAACCCACAACAGACCAAAGTATGGATACTACCAAAATCCTGCTTAGTAAACCAGTGAGTTTTACTGGGGAAGTGATTCAAAGGCAGCTGCATCACCAAATACCAGCCAGCATGGATGACAGTTTACAAAAGCTAGAAACTCAGCAGTTTACAGAGTGTCCTTCCAGGAAGCTCAGCCAGTCTCTGCTTCCTCCAGACAGCTGGTCTGCTCTGAGAGTCTTCTTAGAAGGTTGCTTGTCTCAGTCATCTTTGCAGCTTGGCTCATCTGCGAGTGATGATTATCTGACTTTACTTACTCCTGAGATGGATGGGCCTAGTAAATCTGGTCAGTGTCAGGGACTTCATGAAGCTATCTTGAGTTTTTACTTTCTACTTTAAGGCGCTTCCCTGGGAGAGGGAATGCATCAATCTCAGGAAATTACTACGAAACACGCATAAATCTCTGGGGCATTTAAATACTTGGTCTGCAGTTGGTGGCTGTTTGTGGAAGTTTAAGAAGTATGGCCTTGCCAGGCGGTGGTGGCACACGCCTTTAATCCCAGCACTCAGGAGGCAGAGGCAGGCGGATCTCTGTGAGTTCGAGGCCAGGCTGGACCGACAGCCTCCAAAACAATACAGAAACCCTGTCTCGTAAAACCCAAAAAAAAAAAAAAAAAAAAGAAGAAGAAGAAATATGGCCTTGCTGGAGGTGGGCTTTGAGGTTTCAAAAGACTCATGCCATTTTGAGTTATCACCTGTTTCCTGCTTGTGGTTCAAGATGTGAGCTTTCAGCTGCTGCTCATACCTGATGTCTTCACTCTATCATCATGGACTCCAACCCTCTGAAACCGTAAGCCCAAAATAAACCTCCTATAAGCTGCCTTGGTCATGGTGTTTTGTCACAATGATAGAAAAGTAACTAATATGTAAGTTGGTACCGGGAGTGGGGTATTGCTGTGACAGACTTGATCATGGGTTTGGGAAACAATTTGGAAGACTTTGGAGATTTGGACTAGAAAACTCATTGGATGCTGCAAGCAGAGCTTAATGGGCCATTCTAGTAGGAGCTTAAAGCACTGAAAGCAGTGGCCTAGTCCCATTGTTTTCAGAGGGGAACAATGTAAGCAACTGAGCTGGAGACAATATTTGGCAAAGAATATGGTAGCTTTCTGCCATTTTTCTAAGAACTTGCCTGAGGTTACATTTTAATAGACTAATGTCTTTGGCAGAGATTTCAAGACAGCCTAATACTAACTCTTGTTTAGTGGTTATTAGGCATGATTATTATTATTATTATTATTATTTTGCAGATCTACAATAAAGAGCAAATAGAGCAGAAAGAAATGCAATATGTAGAGTTTGGATAGGAAAAGAATACTGGCAAGGTTAATGTTACAGCCAAGGCTTGTGCTGGAAGGAGACTGTAACTGTTAAGGGAGGCCAAATATGCCTTGGAATGGACAGAAGGATGCCTTCAGGGCACAACCCCACTCAGCTGAGCTTCCACCTTATGAAAGGAGAAGATCTCAGGAAGTAATTGACTCAAGGGGACCAGGACTCATGCCAAGTTGGTAACTGAACCTTGACAATGTCAGCCATCCAATTCTGACTTTAGAGTCATGAAGGCTACACATGTAAAGGTGTTGTAGAATCTTCCTGTACAGCCTCTACAGGAGCCAGGCATGTGGAAGTAAAGTCTGAGTTGCACTAAAGACCACAAGATATTAAAGGTGCCAGAGCCATGGGATCTGCCAGGGAGAGCTTCATACAAAAGAATGGAACCCACCCTGAGAGACAGATCTGGCTTACAGGCAGCAAAGCCAAAGGGGAAGGCCATTTAAGACCTTTGACATCAGACATGGAGCTACAGGATTTGGAGGTTTGCCCTGCTGTGTTTTGGCCTTGCTTTGGTGCAATACTTCCTCTCTGTGGCTCATTACCTTTTGGAATGGTAATATATATTCTGTGCCATTATATGTTGGAAGTATATAATTTGCTTTTGCTTTTACAAGGGGTTCCAATTAAAAGATTGTCTTGAGTCTGAGAAGCTTTGCATTTCTAAAGTTGAAACTGGAAGACTGTGGGGACTTTGAAGTTTGACTAAATGTATTTTGCATTATGATATGGCCATAAGCCTATTTGTGCCAGGGAGTGAAATGTGGTTTCAGTGAGATGTCCCCCATAAGTTGAGGGCATTTGGTCCACAGTTAGTGGCTGTCTCTGGGAAGGTAGGAGGTGTGGCCTTCCTGGAAGAAGTATAGCACTGGAGTGGGCTTTGAGGTTTCCAAAGATTGATGCCATTTTGACTTACTGCTCTCTTGTCTCCTGCTTGCAGATCAAGATGTGAGCTCTCAGCTGCTGCTCCTGTCTGCCACCTGCTACCTCTACTGTGCCGTTGTGGGTCCTAACCCTGAAGCTGTAAGCCCCAAATAAACTCTCACTTTTGGTCATGGTGTGGTATCACATCCATTAACAGATACACCAATTGGCAGTTAACGCATGAGGTTTTCTTGTGAAACACAACACAGTACTCACAGTTTGAGTGTCAGAGAGGGATAATCACATGCCCTTTGTGTTTGCAAGAGGCATGATTTCTAATTCTCTTTGGTGCACATTTCATGAGCAGTAAGAAGGGTTTTGACTAGAACTCAGAGGCAAATAGATTAAGTTCCCCCAGATAGGTCAGTAAGCACTGGGGCAATCTAGTCATAGACAACTATTCCAAGCCTCTTTGGAAAGTCAAGTCAGGGAAGAAGCAAGGCCAGGCCAGAAAAGTGAGATCCTGGCTTCTGTGGAACTCACTGTGTAGACCAGCTGGCCTCAAACTCAGAATTTCTGCTTCTGCCTCCTGAGTGCTGGAACTAAAGTCTTGTGCCACTGCACCTGGCTCCAACTAATTTTCTTAATCCAGTTTTTCAAGCTGAGTGCTACTATGTAGCGTTTGACACTGTGGTGGTGAGTTTTAATTATCAACTTGACAATCTAGACTCACAGGGAGGGGTCTCCATGAGGACTTGTCTGGGTCGGATTGAGCTATGGCATGTCTCTGGGACATTGTCTTGATTCCATTGGTGGGAAGGCTTGTCCATTGTGGGTGGTTCCACTCCCTACGGTGAGGTCCTAGACTGTAAGAGTGGTGAAACCCAGCAGAGCACAGGAGGCGTGTGTGCGTTCATTCTCTGTGTTCTTGACTTCAGTGATGTACTGGACCTGGCAGAGGGGGTTACAATAAGCCCTTTCTCCCCCTAAGTTGCTGTTTGTCAGGGTAATTTGTTATAGAAACAAAACTAGAACAGAAGTTTATCTTTTTTTTTTTTTTTAGAAGTTTATCTTTTTTTGTTGTTGTATTTTGTTTTTTTGTTTTTCGAGACAGGGTTTCTCTGTGGCTTTGGAGGCTGTCCTGGAATTAGCTCTTGTAGACCAGGCTGGTCTCGAACTCACAAAGATCCTCCTGTCCCTGCTTCCGGAATGCTGGGATTAAAGGCGTGCACCACCACCGCCGGCCAGAAATTTATCTTAATTCAATAAGATATTGTTCCTGTATTACAGATGATGAAAATGGCATAAAGATACCAGTGCTCCACCCATTTAGTGAGTTGCAGAGCAAGCATTGAGACCATGGTCTGATTCTAGAGCCTTTCTGATTCCTGTTCCCTGGGCAACCTTAGAAACTGGATCATTTCTAGACAGTAGAAAGTGTAACATGATCTTTTTTGTTTGTTGGATGTACACGGGTGTTTTACCTACCTGTAAGTCTGTGTGAGAGTGTTGGATTAAGAGGTAGATGGATCTCTGTTAGTTCAAGGCCACATTTGTAAAGAGAAGCCTTTTCCTTGCCAGCAGCTTTGGTTTATCCCCTGCCAGTCTCCTGGGCTCTGCCGCGTTGTAGTCCCCAAATAACACACAAAGACGCTGTATTAATTATGAAGCTGTTGACCTTGCTTGTTTCTTACTGGCTAGCTCTGACTTAAGTATTTACCCCATAATTGTTAAGTATTTCTCTTCTGGGCTTCCTACCCCATAGCGGTTACATCTTGACTCCCAATGTTTCTCCTACCCAGAGTTCTCTTGTACTCCTAATCCCACCTATCTTGCTTCCCTATTGGCCAACAGTGCTTTATTGACGTATACACAGGACTTCCCCCATCACACATTGACTATACAAAATTGACCCTGTCCTAAAAGAAACATATCACCCAAAGGTGATCTTGGCACCTGGGATCACATGCCTTTAATCACAGCATTAGGAGGTATATAAGGCAGGAGCAGGGTCTCAGAGCTGGCATTCAGTCTGAGAGTTAGTCTCTAGCCACGTTGAGGAGAACATGGCAGTCTGAATGAATCTGAGGAGCAGTGAAGTTGGGAGCAGTTTCAGGATCACCCCTTTGGTCTGAGCTGAGGTAGAGGGTTAGGAAAGTACTTTTAAAATGGAGAGGCTTTGTTAAGACTCTGCACATTCTAAGGCATGAACTGTAGATGACCCCTCTTCTCTGTTTTGAGAGCATGGCCAGTTCTCAGGATCAAGAACCAGGAGTGGTTTTTGTTTTAGTTCAGATAGAGACATGCTGATACACTTTACAACTATGACATCTGGCCAGTGTCTGGGAGTGGATGTGCATCCTGAAACATGTACCTGGATGATTGCCGAGGACTGGGCAATGAGCCACCTTTGTTCATGAGGCTTAAAAGAATACCTCTAGCTTCTGCTGCTTCAACCCAGGAGAAACATGCAGTCATGGAAAGCTTGTGCCCGTGATGACTACTAGTGATGCATTCGTATTCCCATGTATTCCGATGCTGTATGAAGCTTATCCCTGTGATCACTACTGGTGATGCTATATACGTATTCCTCTCCTAGGGGCTTCCCACTCTATTTCTTTGTTTTATTTAAGCTTCCCTCTCTATTTCTTTATCATAATTAAGCTTTCTTGCAGAGTAAATTTCTCTTATCAACTAAGTTTGTGGTTTGTGGAAGTTCTTTCTCATGGATCAAAAGTAAAAATCTGTGCACAGCAAAGAGGCTAAAATTACTTGCCCTTACAAGAGATAAAAGCTAGTGACTGGCAGCTTTTCTTTTCTGATCTTCAGCTTGAAGCTCAAACCAAATATGTGTCTCTGGGTCTTTTTTTGTTTTTGTTTTTACGAGACAGGGTTTCTCTGTATTGTTTTGGAGGCTATCGGTCCAGCCCGGCCTTGAACTCACAGAGATCTGCCTGCCTCTGCCTCCTGAGTGCTGGGATGAAAGGCGTGCACCACCACCGCCTGGCAGTCTCTGGGTCTTTTATCGTGCTTCGTACTTTAATTGCTAAGCCATTTCATAAATATGCCTCCCGATTGCTTTTCTTTTAACTTGCTCTTATTATCATATTTGGCTTCTAGATGTACTTTGGTGTATAGAACAGATTCCATCATTGGAGCAGGGGATTGAGCAGCTCGTTGTAATAGACTGTGCTTGACTGAGTCTCTGCTTTAGGGAATAAAATAGGAGAGCAACTGAATAGTATAGAGATTCTTGATTAGGATAGTATCTGTGAGAAGGGAGGAAAGATGACAGGGATGCCCTTTAGAAACAGACTTGCTAGAACTTCGTCCTCATGTGGCTTTTAGAGTTGAAGAGGCAAGAGGCTGGGCTTGGGTGAGCTGGGTGACAGCTGTCTTTTAACTGGAAGTCAGCCAATAGGAGCAGGGGATGAAGAGAGAGGCCAACATGAAGAGTCTGTGTCCTGCTGAGAAAAGAGCTGCCCAGTGCTAATCTGTACTAGAAGGCCGGGTCTCTGGGTAGAGTCACAGAAACTGAAGAACAGCTTCTTGGAATTGGTTTCAGTTACTACCCAGAAAAAGGCAAAAGCCTGGGCATATGTTCCTTGTTAGTCCCAAACTAGAGAAAATCAGCCACAAATGCATAAAATCATCTTGGCACTAAGAGCTTTAGACTGGTATTGAGTTATATTCACGTGCTTTGTGAATATAATGGTCAGATTTATTTAAAATTTTCATGTGTGTTTTTGGCGTTTTCTTAGTTTTTTGTGGTGATATATTGCTTATAATCTAACAAAGCCACTGAAGATTAGAGAAGCAAAGCAGTCAAGCTACCAGAGAGCTCTTACCTCTACCAGGGCTGGGGCGATCCTGACCTCAGCGTGGCTGGAGACTAATTGCCCAAGACTGAATACTGAATGTCCTGCTCCTATCTCATATACCTCTCTAGTGCTGGGATTAAAGGTGTGAACTCTGTTTCTCTTTTAGACTGATTTACTCTCATGTAGCCCATGGTGGCCTAGAACTCACAGAGATACATCTGCCTCTGTCTCCTGAGTCCTGGGATTAAAGGTACATGCTGCCACTGCCCAGCTTCTATGGCTGTGGCTGGCTTTGCATTCTGATCTCCACTGGCTTTATTAGATCATAAACAATACATCTCCGCACTAGGGACGGGGGTT
Organism: Mesocricetus auratus; assembly: GCF_017639785.1. Lineage (NCBI taxonomy): Eukaryota > Metazoa > Chordata > Mammalia > Rodentia > Cricetidae > Mesocricetus > Mesocricetus auratus. The sequence continues at coordinate 61,580,445 of NW_024429198.1, forward strand.
CATATAGTGTATGATTTAGTATATGAAATACTTGGCACAAACTCTTGAAGACTTCGTTCTAGATTTTGGATTGATTCTTGATTCTTCAGTGTGGCTTCTACACCTGTATAAACCTTTGGCATGGGCCTTCAAAGATGACTCTGCAGGTAAAGGTGCTCTCCACCAGGCCTGACAAACTAAGGGATCCACATTGTGGAAAGAGAACCAGCATCTACGAGTTATCCTCCTACTTACACACACACACACACACACACACGAAACTAAGTGTATTTTTAAGTAAAGTAATACAGGTGTATATGTCTGTAAACCCAGCACTGAGTAGGCAACAGCAATGGAGGATCTAGGGCTCACTGGCCCACCAGAATTAGTGAGAGACCTTGTCTCAAAACAGGGTCGAGAGCAACTGAGGAGGACACCATCCTCCACCTTTGGTCTCTATGTGCAAACTCATACATAGACCACACACAAACAACCTATACACAAAAACAAAACAAGTTCTCTGAAGGCATGAGGTCTCTCTCCATTAGCATTAACATCTGAGCCAATGGCAGGGTTAGAAGCTACTTCAGTTAAGAGGGCTTCTCTGTTTCCTTTGACTCCGCTTTTGTTTTTGTTTCCTAATGGCTTTCATATCAAGTATGAAGTCACAGCTAAATGCCATTTCTTATCTATGCACTCTGATTGGAAACTCAGATACACACTTATTGTACCTTAGGGTCTTCAACACACAGCGTGTGCCAGGGACCGTGTGTCCAAGTGAAGCCAATCACGGCCCATACTGCTGCCCTGCCACAGTCTGTCGCTGGCAGCCAGCACGGAGCTTGCTGTTGGTAAGGATTTGGGCTGTTTTTTTCCTATCCACGCATGTCCACACAGTACCAGGCAGGACTTAGGCTGAAGCTAGACAGAAGCATCCGTGTCCTTCCCTCCTTGGTCAACAGTAACCTTGACTTTGGTGGAAGTAATTAGTTAACTTTTCTTGTTCCTGTGACAAAATACCTGACAAGGAGAGATGGTTGTGGTTTACAGATCCAGATCTGCGCACAATGCATCTGCAGTCGAGAAGCAGCTTGATCAGAGTGCAGGCAGAAACCACAAATCCTCAAGATCAACCCCATTGACCCTCTTCCTCCAGCAAGGTTCTACCTCCTGAAGTCATACAACCTGACCAAACAGCGTTCACACACAGGACCAGTTTTCACATGCAGTCTCCAATAGGAAGGCAGTGTTGGTAAGCACAGGTTTGTTTCAGAGCATACCCTGCTGTAGGCAGAGCAGGACCACAGCATCATTGTGATGAAGAAGGGACTCAGTGTCCTTGGCAGCCTTACATCTACTTCAGACCTGGAGCTCACCAGTTAGGCTAGGGTGGCTGACCAGAGAGCTGTGGGGATCTGCCTGTCTCCATGTTCCCAGCGCCATGATTACAAGTGCACACTACTGTGTCTGGCTTTTTAAATGTAGCTTTCCATCCTCATCCCTCTTAAAATATAAAAAGTATTGAAACTAATGTCCATGCTTGTATAAACTTGCTGTCTTAAAGGCTATTTCAAAGTTTGTTAGCAAGAATATCTGTGTCCTACAACACTTAAAAGATTTTTCTAACAGTCTTGGAAATGGGCCAGAGTAAATATTGTTCTGCTGAGTAGGGTAGAGGGAGTAGCTGGAGAAGCGTTATTAGCTGTAAACATGAGATACTCAATGCTAAACAATACTAGTCTGCACTTTTCCTTATGTCAGCTTGGCCTTCTCTTTAGGTAAACACAGGTATGGGCTTAAGAGAGAAGCTGGACCGGGCGTTGGTGGAGCATGCCTTTACTCCCAGCACTCAGGAGGCAGAGGCAGGTGGATCTCTGTGAGTTCGAGGCCAGCCTGGTCTACAGAGTGAGTTCCAGGACAGCCTCCAAAACAATACAGAGAAACCCTGTCTCGAAAAACCAAAAAAAAAAAAAATCCAAACTGACAACAAAGGTCAGGTGCCCCTGCCCCTGCCCCTGCCCTCTTGAGTGCTGGGGTTAAAGTGTGCAATACAACACCCGTACAGACCGACAATTCATATTTGAAAACCTACTTCACATAAGACCTAGAGCATGCCCTACCACACCCAGCAACACAAAGCCTAAGTTTGGTCCCCAGCACTGCATGAAACAGGTGTAGTTAAGTTTGTTTTATCTTGTAAGACAGCAGACTTCCTGAGACTACAAGTATGGCTGCATGAAAATGCTCTGCTCAGCAGGCTGTGCTTAACCTGGGCTTGTTAAACAGTAGGGTGCAGCACCAGATAGAGTTTGTAAGGAGAGGTTCTTTGTCTGAGCAGGGTCGTCCTGCCCTTGAGAGCCCCAAGTAAATACACAGGACATATTAATTGTAAAACTATTGGCCAATGACTAGGGCTTCCTATTTGCTACTCTGTCTTAATTATTAATTCATCTCTACTAATCTACGTATTTCCATGTGGTCTTTTCTTACCAGAGAAGGGTCTGGACCTGTTATTCCTTCCTCCACTACATGGCAACTGCTCTCTGCCTATACTTCCCAGAATTCTCCTCATCTCCCAGTCCTACCTATCTCCTGGCCTCTATTGGCCACAGTGTTGTGTTCATCAACCAATAAGAGAAACATATACACAGAAGGACTTTCCCATCAGGAGTTAGCTAAAACTAGGACAAATGGAAGGTATTTGGGCAGTTTCAACTTATGGTTTCCATTATAACAGCAGTTTTCATAACAAACTAAAGTCAGTAAAAGAATGTATGCAAGTTCACACAGGTAATTAAAGCATTTGAACTATTAGTGTCTTTTTTTTTTTTTTTTTTTTTTTTTGGTTTTTCGAGACAGGGTTTCTCTGTATTGTTTTGGAGGCTGTCCTGGAAATCACTCTGTAGACCAGGCTGGCCTCAAACTCACAGAGATCCGCCTGCCTCTGCCTCCCGAGTGCTGGGATTAAAGGCATGCGCCACCCAACGCCCGGCTAAACTATCAGTGTCTTGATAGCACTAATAAATACCACTGGGGACTGTGTGTGACTTTAATCCCAGCACTTGGGAGGCAGAAGCAGGTAGATTTCTGTGAGTTCCAGGCCATTCTGGTCTACACAGTGAGTTCCAGGCCAGCCAGGGCTACATGGAAAAACCCTGTCTCAAAAAACCAAATAGATAGATTCCACTGGATAATTAATTTAGAGTATTTGGTCTTTTATTAGTATACATTAGTTATGCATAATTGGTTTCATTATGACATCTCATATGTATTCATGTATGTATATAATGTGTCTGATCATATTCACCTCCTTCCTTTATCCTTTTTACTCCCCTACCCTTCAAGTTTCATTCTACGATTAACACCATGCCCAAAGTATTGGGGGGGGGGTGGCGAAAGGATTCTGAGTTGCAGTCCATCCCTGAAAAATTAGGATAGGAACTGAAGCAGAAACCATGAAGGGATCTGCTTAGTAGTTGGCTCACTGCCTAGGTGCACATGATAAGTATTTTGAAAAATCCCCAGTTGTGGGTTTCTCCGCTGATGCAATTAACCAAATCCAGTCGAATTAATAAGACCAAGTTTAAAGCAAGACAAAGCACTCCCGGGTGACTCTCAGAAATGGAAAGAGGAGAAACCCTGTTGAAGATCTCAGGAAGAGGAGCTGCCCCTTGGCAGGCTTTCTGATGGGTGGGATTTGGAGAGGGAGGAGGAGGGGCTGAGGCAGAGCCTCCACCTAAATAGCACACAGGGCGCACTTGGCCCTCTCCCATCCAGTCATTCAAACGACAACAGGACAATCTGATCCAGAATGCTTCAGCTGATGATCTGTCTTCCCAGATGTCTCTAAGTTGTGTCAGGTTGACAATAAAGCTAAAGAGGACAGTCACCGCCTCCCACTGATCCATCTGTCTTCCCAACTAGTTCCCCTTCTACTTTTGGGTGGCCTAATGAGTTAGGGTTTCTTGTCAGCTTGGGTAAGGGATTATACAGGAGCACTGGCACCTTACCAGTGGTTACACCACTGAAGAAAATGTCTTCCCAGCAACAGTTAACCACCTTCCTTAGAGGTTAACACATCCTTCACTAGGGGTGGAGTCTTGTGAGCCCCTCCCTCCTACATGATCAGCTTTCGGTGTATGGTGGTGTACACCTTTAATACCAGCACAGAGGCAGGCTGGTCTCTGACTTCAAGGACAGCCAGGGCATTTCAGAGAAACCCTGCCTCAAAAAGCCAAAAGAAAGGCCACATGCGTGCCGTGCCTGGAGGACAGTGCTCTGCAGGATCCCACTGCTTCCTCCAGCTAGCATGCTCTTTCTGTCCCTGCCAATGTCCCCTGAGCGCTGGAGGGGATGACATGGATGCCTCGTTATGACTGAGCAGATAATAACTTACACTCATTTTGACCAGTCTAAGCTTGAACTTAAGAATTGTATCTTCTTTCCCTCATGTATTATTGACTGCTGAGAAGAGCAAGATTGTGCAGTGACAGGAATGTCTGGTCAGCCACGGGCATGTGCTGTTTCAGAAACCACAGTTAATATTTGCCCAAACCACTTTAGAAACAGGCCACTGGTGTGCTGAAGGTGAAAGTACAAATCTGTGTGTTTATCTGGCAGCCTCGTTCGTAGGGGGATAAATGCACTCGTCACTACCAGTAGCAGATCACTGCATACTTACCCATCAGCACATGCTCTTCCAAAAATGGCCCTAGTATCATCATGTAAAGTCGTACTCCTGCCAGAATCATTTTGGAATAAACATTCCAGTGCCAATCAGAGTGGAAGCTCTCACTGGTGGTCCAAAGCCAGGACAGCTCCTGGCAGGCTTCAGTCTCCGGGACGGTTTGTAATCTCATTTTATTCTCAAACCATCAGGTGAGGTGGGCAAGAGACTAAGGTTTTTTTTGTTGTTGTTGGTTTTTTTTTTTTTTTTTGAGGCAGAGTTTCTCTGTGGCTTTGGAGGCTGTCCTGGAACTCACTCTGTAGACAAGGCTGGTCTCGAACTCACAAAAGATCCGCCTGCCTCTGCCTCCCAAGTGCTGGGATTAAAGGCATGCGCCACCACCGCCCGGCGAGACTAAGGTTTTACAGAACTATGTGAGTCAGTCACCAGCTTGTTAAGGACAATGCGTGTCAGCTCTTTCTCCAGGTCACTCCGCTCCAGGTAGCAAGTGAAGTCATGCTTGGCAAACAGGCAGTACAAACAGTGCTTCCAGTAAATCACTAAATAAATCAATACATCAGTATCTAATAATCAGCCTTTCTGACTGTATTCTACTTCAATGTAAGCAAGCATCTTTAGACTACTTTTTACTGCTCTGCACATGTATGGTTATGTAGGACACATATGTATAAGTGCACATTTGTATACCGTGGTGTGCATTTGGAGACGAGGCGTTTCGGGGTTAGCATTGCTCCACTCTGTGTTGAGGCAGGGTCAGTCTTGTTCCTGCCATGCTGTCCACAAGCTTCCCGACAGTTCTTCCTCACAATGGGAGTGTTGGAATTATAGACGCACACCACTCCACCTGGCTGTTTCACATGGGCTGCGGGCATGGGGTTTCGGATGCCAGGCTTATGCAGCAATTGTTCTTACCTGCTGAGTCATCTTGCTGCCCTGTAAACATTTTCGAATGGAAAATTCTGTTAAGTTTCCCGCTTGGGGCTGGAGAAATGACTCAGCCATTAAGAGAACCTGTTGTTCTTGCAGGATCAGGGTTCAGTTCCCAGAGCCCACCTGATAGATCACAACCATCCATAACTCCAGTTCCAAGTGATCTGATGCCATCTTCCGACCTCTAAGGCACTAGGCAGGCACATGGTGTACATACAAACATGCAGGCAAAACACACCATACAAAATAAAAAAAATCATTGAAAAGTAAAAACAACAGAAATAATTATACCACTGCTTAATAAGCAATAATGTGGCAGTGTGTTCATATATAGCTATGAGAATAAACCTTGAACAAACTGCCAGACCCTGGCCAATGCCCTATATTGAGATCCCACAGCCCCTTACCCATCATACCTTTGCCAAACTCAATCACCCACTATGACCCACATCCTGATATCTGGGGCAAGGCAGTTTCTGAAGATGAAATATTGTTTGACAGACAACTCCAGGAGGGAGAAACTGCAGGCTTGTGTGTAGCCCCAGTGGTTGTATTTCCCAGATCTCCCAAAGTAGAAACAAAAAACGAAATAAAAAGCACCCGCCAAAGTGCAGGGCACTGCCATTCCAGAGCTGAGGGATTGAATGCAGTTCCTGGTCAGATGAGCCTCTGACATGGCTGCCAGCTTTAGGAAACTCAATTTCCCAAATCCATATGTTTGCCAGTATGTTCTTTGGACATCTTTCTGTGCACAAAGAAAGAAGGGAAGAAGGGAAGGAGGAAGGGAGGGAGGGAAGTCTAAAGGAGTGGAATCTAGAAGACCCAGAAATAAATCCACACAGCTACAGCCACAGCCTGGTGGGCTGAGGACTTCCACACGTGAAATAATGAACCGAGCCTCCCCTCCCTGAGGAGCCAGCCACAGGCCGTTAAAGGTTGCTGGTGGAGAGAGACATTCTCTTCAGTGGCGTGGGCTGCTGAGGTGTCCATTTTCCTATCAGCGATCCTGGTAAAACTCGCTGGGCCGTACACACAGAAGAGTGGGAGTGGGTTTACACAGGAGGAGGAAGGGAGCGTGTCTCCAGCCTCCCAACGTGGATGGGACTGTGGAGGCCTCTACCCCCACACACTGAGCGGCTCCCACGTTCTCAGCCTCTCCAGTGTGCGGATGACCATTGCCGGATCACACAGCCCCTGCCGTGTAGACAGTCTCACAAATCCCCCTTGATAATGTAAGCTTGCTACCTAGAGAACGCCGACACAATGTCGCAGCAGGAGAGAGAGACCTTCTCTTCCCTCCCCTCTTAGTCTGACCTGGGCTAGTTGGATGGAACCCCCCCCCCCCCAGAAGGCAGGCGTCGGATCTTCCCACTCAGCCCGAGGGAGGGATGCTTACACCGCCCATCTCCCCCAGCAGGCACACCCAGCCTCTACAGTTTGGATGCAGCATGAACCTCATGTGCTGGGAGCTTGCCAGAGCAGGGACACCATGTGACATCTTTAGGAGGTGAATGTCAGGGCAAAGTCCTGAGGCTGTTGCAATCACCACCCTTGGAAGACACGGGTGTTTCTGCCTCAATCTCCTGAGCTCTCACAAAAACAAGCTGTTACAAGTCCTTCCCCAGACCGCTCTATGCCTTCTTGTCTACTCTGTGACTCCAGCACTATGCCTTCCACCATGCTGTCACCGTGATCATCATCTGCTTTCCCGCCTTTCCAAGAGGCCAAACCAATGGTGAACTAAAAAAAAAAAAATCTAATAAAGTTGTCCTGCCTCAAGCCTTTTATTATAGTAGCCAAAAGTAGAATAGCATATGAGCTAACTGATTATTCCCTAATCCAGTCAACTTGACAACTAAACTTAACCATTGCCACCAGAGAAGAACAATTATTTGCCCAGTTCAGAACCACAGAGAGCTGGACTAATTTTAAGACTACTGTCTAATTATCTCACTTATGCCTTTTTGGGCCAGTGAGGAGGCTCAGCAGATAAGGGAATTGGCTGAGAAGCCAACAGCTTGAGTTTGATCCCCCTAAGTCACATGTTGAACGGCGAGAAGTGACTACTGAAAGTCTTCCTCTGACCTCCACCCGCATCACACGGCACATGTCCTCCATCCCAAAAAAAAAAACCACTCGTAGATTTTTTTTTTTTGAAACAGGGTTTCTCTGTGTAGCCCTGGCTGTCCTAAAACTCACTCTGTAGACCAGGCTGGCTTCAAACTCAGAGATCCGCCTCTGCGCCACCACCACCCAGCTAATATTTTTTTTAAGCCCCACTAGATCTGCAAAAGATCAAGCCAGTCTGCATTCTAGCTTGGGATGGGAAGATGCTCTCAAGGCCCCACCTGTCCTGAGGAGCTCTTTGAAACTGCTGGCCGCTGGGGAAGGGAGAGAGTTCTTCTCAGGGATGTGGACTCCGGGGGTTGCCCATGCTGCAGTGGCTATCTTACACCAGTGCGATGGGCAGCACTAACCAGCCTCGCCACTTCCCTCCCCTCCCCTCCCCTCTCCCCTCCCTTCCTCCTCACACGCCTCCTCTCCCTGCCTCCTTCCCTTCTGCACTTCTTAAGGTAAAGTGTCTCGCTGTGCTGTCCAGGCTGGCCTCCTGCCTCAGCCTCCCTCCTGAGTAGCTGGACCGTAGGTGCTGCCACCGCCCCCAGCTTATAGCTTCCTCAACAAGACTGTCCAGTCATTCTGAGCAGCACCTTCCGGGCACCCGGCTCCTTCAGCAGAGTGCTACTGTCCCTCTGTCTCCACTTGTCAACTTGGGGGTGGGGGCGGGGCTCGCTGTTCAGCCAGCCTTGCCTATTATGCAGATTTCAGGCCATGGAGAGACGCTGGGTCAAAAGGAAAAAAAAATAATAACAAACAGCGCTTGAGAAGCTACACACGAAGTTGTCCTCTGGCCTCCAAAAACACACATGTGCATGCGCACCCACAATCACACATGCACCCCCACCCCACACCTCCAGCTGCTCCCGGGAGCAATGGAGAAGTTGCTGAGCTCTGGAGAGCGTCCTCGGTTTGAATCCCAGGCCCCACCATGCGGCCCTTGTGAGCCTCGCTGGCCTCTGCATAGCATGGGTCACCGGTAAAGCTTTCCCACCTGCAGCTAGCACAGGCCCTTTCTGAGCCTATCTCTGAAATGAGCACGGGAACATTTCCCAGCTGCCTGGGGTCCCAGTGTGAGCCCGTGCCAGCTGCCTGGGGTCCCAGTGTGAGCCCGTGCTAGCACAGATGCCTCTGCCCTCAGACAGGCTCTAATCTCTTGAAATCACGTTTTAGAAAAACTCCTGTTAAACCACCCCACCCCCAAGTTACACCAGCCTCGAGTCCCACCGGATCCTCCCTCCCCCCACCCCACAGAACTCCTTTAGGAGTTGAGTCCCTTCTCATGAAGCACCTGGCGGACAGTAGGCGCTCACCTAACGTGGCTTTTCCCCAGAACAGCCCATAAAAAGGATGCAAAGACACACAGGAACTCGGGCAGCTGTGTTGGCTGCGCGTCCCTTTAATGTCCTCCGCCTTGGTATGCACTAGCCCAGCCTCCCTTCAAGAGAGAGGTCCAGGGATGGGCATGGAGCGGGCGCTACAGCCCCTGGCTCTTCAGGGAGACTTCCTTGTCCCCAATGTAGCCGTGGATCCACTCGAGGTAGCGGCTTACTTTGGTGTAGACGCCATAGTTGTTGAGTTGCCCACAGCCCTCGCCCCAGCTCACCAGGCCCACCAGGAACCAGGTGCCCCGAAAGAAGACCACCATCGGCCCCCCACTGTCCCCCTCGCAGGCGTCTCTGCTGTCACCAAGGATGCCGGCGCACAGCATGTTCTCCGAGACCACGTTGTTCATGACCTGCATGCACTCGTTCCGCGGGGCCACGGGGATGCGGATGAAGGTGAGGACAGACGTGCGGTTCCTCCTGCCCTCCTTGTCCTTGTCACTCTGATAGCCCCAGCCTGTCACCACCGTCTCCCGGCCAGCCCGCGTGAGCTCACGCTCTGCCAGGCCGTTGTCTGGCAGGCAGATGGGCACGATGGTCTTAGAGAGAGTGGCTGGCTGGGCCAGGCGGAGCAGTGCGATGTCATTGTCACTGGTGCTCCGACTGTAGTTAGGGTGGATTAGGATCTCCTTAATGTCCAGGTCCAATTCCCAGTGGTCCCTGCGCCGCAGATCATACTCGCCTGCAAGGCAAGGGTGCTATCAGAGTAGGCTGGGGGAGCCCGCCTGACCACGGTGCTTCTGCTGTGCGGCTCTGTGAAGCCCGGGACTGGGTCCCTGTGCCTCAGGTCTTTAGCAAAGGCGAGTGCTCTTGCCAGGAGCAGGAATAGTGGGCCCTAGGGCATAAGTTCCTAGGGGACAAGGAAGGGGCTGGTGTGAACTCAGAATCCCCAGACAGAACAGAACAAGGAAGATCTGAAGAGCAGAGAAGCCAGGGACTCGTGCAGACAGGAAGGGAACAGAGAGCAGCGCTGCTGGAGAGACTAGCTGCAGGCCAGCGGGATCCCAAAGGGGATCACCAGCAAGATCCCAGGGAGCACCAGAGAGCCCCGCCCCAGGCACTGCTAGGAAGAATGGTCTGGACCACAGAGAGGAGACAGATTCTCCCTACCAGCTGACAGCTCTGGGGAACAGAGCCACAGGCCATTGCTCACATTGAAGGTGTTGCACAGCGTATCAAGTTTGCCATTCTCAACACACCCCTTCTTTCATTGTGTGTGTGTGTGTGTGTACTTGTGTGTGTGCATGTGTGTGTGCCTGCATGTATGCGCGTATGCATGTGTGTGCTTGTGTTCATGGAGGAGCCGTGTTTATGAGTGCATACAGAGGCCAAAGGTCAATGTTTGGTGTCTTCTATTGGAGTCAGAGCTTCTCACTGAAACTGAAGCTCACAGATTAAGGGACCCCTCTCTGCCTCTCCAGCACCGGGATTAGCTGTGTGCCACCGTGTCTGGATTCTGCGTGGGTTCTGGGAACTGAGCCCAAGTTCTCGTTTTAACAGCTAGGTATTCCTTGGTCCACTCTTCTTCTCTTTGGCATAGGATCTGCTAAAAGACCCTCCAGAAATTGCCACAGAGTGGGGCCTAGACTTGGGGAGGCTCCTGGGGAAGCGACTAGCAAGCAGACTAACGTTGCACAGCTCCACCTCGTCAGCTATGCGAAGCTCACACAGTGGCATGGGTCTGACCATGGCCAGGAGCCGAGGCCCACACAGAGCTGGCCCCACAGGAGTGGGAGCGAGGAGACCTCGGTGTGTGACGGACGCCCCTCACAAACGTGGGCCTGGATCTGAAATGAGCACCGGAACATTTCCCAGCTGCCTGGAGTCCCAGTGTGAGCCCGTGCTAGCACAGAGGCCTCTGTCCCCCAAGCATCCTCCGTGGAGCCTCAGGATATAACAGCCTGAGACAGGAAGTCTGCTCCCCTGCTCCATCCCAGGCTTCCGGCCGCTCCTGCCTGGCCGCAGTCCTCACCCAGCCTCACGGTGAGCTTCTTGGTGTTCTCCACGCAGTGGGCCGCCGTCAGCACCCAGGAGGTGTGAATGAGCGCCCCTCCGCAGGCCAGCTTCTTCTTGGAGTCCAGAAGGATGGCCTGCAAGTAACATCACAGGCTGCCTCTGACAGCCCCCAGCACGGGGCTCATGGCGCTGGCGGTTCTCAAGCACTGCCCTGGGTTCCTGGTCCCACGGGCACACACAGCCTGTGTCGTTCCTACAGTCACCTTGCCCTGCCACCGACACACAGAGAGCTCTCAAGCTGGGGCTACGGCCAGGCCTTGCTCGCTCTGGGAAGCCTTTGTGGTACTCAGGCTGCTTGGGGTATCGCTCTGCCCTGATGGCCATCCTGGTTCTCATCCTACTAAGCTATTTCCAGAGGCGCTAAGCTCCCCAAATCTGTGAACTCCTGGTGTACCCCTGAGTCCAGAGCCTGGGGAAGGCGAGAAACAAGTCAATGCTTGCTCGGTGTTGAAGCTGGGGTTCTCAGGGTGACCACTCCCTTCTAGCTCCCTCCCACACAGGACTCTCCAGAAACAGCCTCAGCTCCCCCCCCCACACACACAAGCTCTGTCTCCCCATCTCTTCCTCAACACTGGCGCTTTCCCTCCTGCTTGCTCCCGTCTATGCTGTGCTGGCTGGTTTTTTGTCAGCTCGACAGAAGCTAGAGTTCTCTGAAAGCAGGGGACCTCAGCTGAGAAAAGGCCTCCCAAACATCCCACTGGAGGGCGCCTTCTTAATTCGTGATTGGTGGAGGACCGCACAGCCCATTGTGGGTGGGGTCACGTGTGGGCTGGTGTCCTGGGTTCTATAAAAGCGCAGCCTGAAGCCAGGCAGTGGTGGCGCACGCCTTTAATCCCAGCACTGGGGAGACAGTGGCAGGTGGATCTTGGTGAGTTCGAGGCCAGCCTGGTCTACAGAGCGAGTTCCATGACAGCCAGGGCTGTTATATAGAGAACTCCGCTCTCAAAAACAAAACAAACAAACAAAAAGCAGATTGAGCAAGCATGGGGAACCAGCCAGCGAGCAGCTCCCTTCCACGGTGTCTGCATCAGATTCTGGCCCCAGGTCCCTGTCCTGCATGAGTTCCTGTCCTGACTTCCTTTGATGCTAAATTGTGATGTAGAAATGTAAGCCAAACAAACTCTTTCCTTCCCACGTTTCTTTGGTCGTGGTGTTTCATCACGGCCACAGTGACTCTATCCGAGACACGCGCCTTTCCCTGCACATGCGCATCCCTGTCCTTACCAGCCACTACCCGTTCCCCTCAAGCGCCCGCACTTCTCTCATGCCCGCAGAGGTCCAGGAAGACTGTCTGCCCCCCTCACCTGCCAAGGACTGTCTCCCTGCTTCGTGAGAGTTCCGTTGATGATCCTCGGACCCGGGTCTAGCTCGTACTCTTCGTCTGCGTCCCTTTTGACGTTCTTGCGTTTCTTCTCTATCCGCCTCCACAGCTTCCCGCATGGGTAGCTCACTGCAAGGGACAGATCGGCGGTCAAGGGCCTCCAGCCTCGACTGCTCCCCCAGGACCCTCTCGTCCGTCTGCAGGAGGAGGCACGGAGTGCAGCTTGGGACTCAAAGGCAAACAGCGCCACCTGCTGGCAGGAACCGGGCAAGCACCATTCAAACACCAAAGCGTCTCCGGAATGACGATGAAAGATATCCCAAGATTCATATACTCCAGGGTTATGGGTGGTCATCCCCGAGATATATAAGGAGAGGCTCCTGTAGGGATGATACCAAGCTCCTAGGGGGAATATAAATTACATGGGCTGGTCTGCGAACATAGCTCAGTTGGTTGAACGCCTGCCTAGCGCACATAAAGCCCTGGGTTAGATGCCCAGTGTTGCACAAACCAGGCACAGTAACGCACACCTGTAATCACAGCGCTGGGAAAGTAGTGCGGGAGGAGCTGAAACCCAAGGTCATCCCAGGCTACGTAGTGAGTTAGGTCAGCCTGTCTCAAAGCGGGGGGCAGGTGATGGAGAAGCAGCTAAGTATTCTTTCTCTTTCTTTCTTCTAAAGTGCATGAGTGCTTGGCCCGCATGTATTTAAGTACACTGTGTGGGAAGCATCATTACCAAGCCTCTCTTCCCATAGCAGTGGCCACACCCTGGAAATCCAGGGCTGACGATCTGCAAGGCCCCCCGTAAGCGCTGACCGCGGGTTGGGGGGTGGGGATCTCAGCGGCTGAAGCAGAGGCGCACCGTCAGCAGGGCAGGCAGGGCGGAAAGCAGACAGCCGCACAGCAGGAGATTCCAGAAGCTGCCCGGCAGGTAAACATAGCGACTGACTTGGCAAACTGAGGAACGACAGTCTCTGCTGGTAGCAGGGTTCCTAGAAGCGCCCCGCAGGAGTCCTCTAAGGTGCAGTGCAGGCAGGACAGACAGCACTTGGGGTACGGTGTGAAGTGACGAGGGAGATTTGGGGAGCCCTCCTCGTGGCTTGATTCCCCCTTCCTTGCCTGCAGAGGCTCATCCCTGCGGAAGGTGGACCAGAGGCCGTGAGAGAGGGGCTACAGACAGCTGCGCAGCAAAGAGTGGTGAGGCTAAGCGGACCATGGGCTGCAAAGACGGCCGCGCCTCTGCCCGTCCTGCTCCTGGGTGCTGCAAAGCCACTGAGAACGCCCACCGGCCTTGTGGGTGTGCTTCCAAGCCCCACCACAGTGTGAAGACCTAAGGGTCTGAACTAAGTGTCCGCCAATGACTCCAGCCTTCAGGAAAGCCTGCAGGAAGGCAGGCCCGTGGGGTCTTCTCAAAACTTCCTGTAGATATTCAGTTAGTTCAGAATACAAAGTTTAGGGTCTAGAGAAATGTCTCAGCGTGTGGGAGGGAGCACTGGATGCTCCTCTTGAAGACCCAGGTTCAATTCCCAGCCACCACACCAGCGGCTCACAACTGTCTGTAACTCCAGTTCCGGAAGAACCATGGCAACAGACATGCCAGTGATGCACATGGTATGCGTGCAAACAGAATACCTATACTCGTAAAATCAACATCTCTGAAAGCATTAGACTTTAAAAGTGTGTTTGTGTGGCTGGAGAGGTGGCTAGAGGCTAAGAGCACTGGCTGTTCTTCTATAGATCCTGAGTTCGATTCCCAGCAACCACATGGTGGCTCACAACCATCTACAATTCAATCTGGTGCCCTTTTCTGGCAGAACACTGTATATGTAATAAATAAATAAATCTAAAAAAATAAAGATGAAAGTGTGTTTCTGTATAGGGACCAGAAGGTAAAGCTGTAAAAGTCCCCTGGAAAGAAGGCAAAATGAGGGCTGGAAAGCTCCGTCGGTAGAGCGTTTGCATGCCCATGTCCCAGCACTCTGGAGGCAGAGGCAGGGGATAAGAAAATCAGTCATTCCCCAGTGACACAATGCATTCAAGGCCAGCTTGGGATACACGAGACTGTTTCAGTGGGCAGGTCAGTCATGGTGGGCAGGTCGGACATGGAAAACAGAGGAGGCGATAAGTATGATTGTTGTAAGAGACCCAGAGGGAGCACAGGGGAGAGTGCCAAACAAAATGATCTCTGAGTGAAGGGAGGCGGGTAGGCAGTCTGCAGGCTGCCAATGTCCTCCTTCCCCAAATCCAACCCCCCAGGCTCACCCACGTCTCTGGAGCAGACCACCTATTGTGGTCTCCCCTTCCTCCAAGCCCCACCTCCAGGAGACGATGAAGGTCTTCTCCAGGCTCCCACCCATCCTGCTGTCCCAGCCTCCGTCTAGCACAGACACTCCCTGAATACCCAGCCGCCGGCCGTGCCTGGCAGGGTCCCAGAGCATTTCCTACCAGGCAACCCACAGCCATAGCACAACCTAAAGAGCCAGAAAGAGCAACAGGAACCAAGGAAGAGAACACTATAAGCACCTAAGATTGCAGTCACCCCAAACCCAGATGCTTAGAAACCGATGTAGAGACACAGCCAACAACAGACAGGACGAGCTTCCACCAAAGCCCAGCAATGCTCGCAGGCCACCAGCGACGCAATGGAGTTGAAGCACCAGACAAAGACCTCAAAGATGGTCTCTACGAATACACTAAAGGTCCTTTAAGAGGAAATGAACAAATCCATTAAAGAAATCTTTGAGAGCAAACAGAGAAACCCTGTCTCATAAAACCAAAAAAAAAAAAAAAAAAAGAAATCTTTGAGAGCAAAAAACAGTAATGAGAGGAAGAAAACTCTTCAAGACTCGCAAGTACAAACAGAATCAATACAGAAAAATTCAAACTGAGGGGAAACTGAAACAGAAAAATTTAGCAACTTGAGCAGGAAACTCAGAGGCAAGCCTCACCAACAATATACAAGAGATAAAAGAGAAAATTTCAGCCATTGAAGATAATATAGAAGAAATGGACACTTTGGTCAAAGAAAATATTAAATATTAAAAAAAAGTCCAGGCATAAAGCATTCAGGAAATCTGGGACACTATGAAAAGACCAAATCTAAGAATAATAGGAATAGAGGAAGGAGGAGGAACACAGGCCAAAGACACAAAAAATAATTTCTTTTTCTTTCTTTTGCTTTTGTTTTTTTGAGACGGGGTTTCTCAGTAGCTTTGGAGGCTGTCCTGGAACTCACTCAGTATAGCAGACTGGCCTTGAACTCACAGAGATACACCTGCCTCTGCCTCCCGAGTACTAGCATTAAAGGCGCTCGCCACCACTACCCAGCAACAAAAACATATTTTCTTTTTTCTTTTTTTTGGGGTTTTACGAGACAGGGTTTCTCTGTATTGTTTTGGAGGCTATCGGTCCAGCCCGGCCTCGAACTTACAGAGGTCCGCCCGCCTCTGCCTCCCCAATGCTAGGATTAAAGGCGTGTGCCACCACCGCCCAGCCAAAAAAATATTTTCAACAAAATCATAGAAGAAAATCTCCCCAGTCTAAGAAAGGAGATAACTATTAAGGTACAAGAAGCACACAGAACACCAGACAGAATGAACCAAAAAAAATGAATTCCCCTCCTCACATAATAATCAAAACAATAAACATACAGATCAAAAATATTAAAAGCTGGGAAGGAAAAAGACCGTGACACACAGAGACAAACCTATAAGAATAACACCTGGTTTTTCCATGGACTCTAAAAGCCAGAAGGCCTCGGAGAGATGCTCTACAAACTCTAAGAGACAACAGATGCCAGCCAGACAACTACACCCAGAAAAACCTTCAATCACAATAGATGGAGAAAGAAAGATAAATGGTGTTGGTCAAATTGAATGGCTGCATGTAGAGGAAGGCAAATTGGATCTATATTTAGCATTCTTCACAAAACTCAACTACAAGTGGATCAAATACCTTAACACAAGCACGGAGACACTGAACCTGATAGGTAATAGCCCTGAGCTCATTTATACAGGCAAGGACTCTCTGAACAGAACGCCAGGTACAGGCACTAAAATCAACATCAGTAAGTGGGTCTTCATGAAACCGACAAACTTCTGCAAGGCAAAGGGGAGTGTGAAAAGACCTTTACCAACTGCACATACAACAGACGGCTGAGGTTTAAAGTGTGCAAAGAACTCAAAAAACTGGACACCAAGAAAACAAATAACCCAATTTAAAAATTGTGTATGGAGCTAAGCAGAAGCCTCAAAAAAAAAAAAAAAAGGAAACACAAATTTCTGTGAAGCACTTGAGGGATTTTTTGACACCCTCAGCCAGGAGGGAAACGCAAATCAAAAGTACTTTGAAATTAATCAGAACGGCCAAGGTCAGTGACACAAACGACAGCTCACGCTGTAATGGATGTGAAGCATAGGGGACGTGCGTCCACGGCTGGTGGGCGTGCACACTTGTCCAGACACTGCGGAAATCGGTGGGCAGTTCCTCAGGAAGACGGGAATCGATCTACCTCAAGATCCAGCTATACCACTCTTGGGCGTGTGTGTACCCAAAGGATACTTCATTCTACCCCAGAGATACCTACTCAGCCGCATTAATAAAAGCCAAAAGTTGGAAACAACCTAGACGTTTGTCCCTGGATGAATGGATAAAGATAATGTGGTGTGTTTACAGACTGAAATACTGCTCAGCTCTAAAGTAAATAAATGAATAGAACCATGAACGTCGCAAGTAAGTGAATGGAGACAGAAAAACAAAAACCGTCCTGAGTAGGGTATCTCAGACCCAGAAAGACAAGTATGGTCTGTCTTCTCTCACATGTGGATGCTAGTTGTTAAGTCATTGGCAAGCAAGCGACAGTCTACATGACCACAGAGGTTAGGTGGAGAGTAAGGGACTATAGAGGACGATGGCTCTCCTTAGGAAACGGAAATAGCACAGATAGTTACAGATGGACGAGGGGGAGGACTGGGGTGGGAGGACCAAACACAGACGCCAGGGAAGATGGGGTGAGGTGGGGAATGTGAGGAGGGTGGCTGAAACTAAGTGCCATTGGAGGCACTGTGTGGAGACCTAGCGCAGTAGAGCATATGTATGTGCATGTATTGTATGTACGTGTATATATGTCTATGTCTATGTATGTGCAATCTAAATGAAATTGCCAAATAACAAGGGAGACAGAGGTACAACAGAACATTTCTTGTCACCGAAGGAAGCTTCCAGTACCAGGAATGCATTACGTCTAATTGAGTTCTTTGCCAAAGTTGTCCAAGGGAACCTCCAAACAACCCAACCTATTGCAAGGGCACTGGTGGTTCTTTACAAACCAATGGTAAAGCAAGGCCCTATTGCTGAGGAGAACACCGACAAAACTCCTTGAACATGGAGAATTCCAGCTGGTGTCTACCTAGGGCCTACACCGCTAGGGACTAGTATTCATGGTACCGGAAGGTTCTCTGCATGCTGACAAAGGAGAAAGGCAAAAACCAACCCAGCTACTGACCATCCCATCGACAAGAGTGCCCTGCAGCACACACACGCTGGTGCAGTCTTCACCACACGCTGGAGTCACCAACCAGCATCTGATCTGAGTTAAGGCCCGTCCCTCGAGGCGGCACCCACACCTAACAACGCTGCTTAGGTGGCCAGAAGCCTGAGACCAGGTAGGCAGGGACTAGGGGAAAACCAAATGTTCTGCTAAAGGAACACAGCAACCAAGGACCCCGGTGACACTCGGCTACACCCAGAAGTAAATGGTCAACACAAAGCAAAGTCATTGGCGGTTCTGTCAGAAAACTGAGTCAGGGCTTTTTTTTTTTAACCTCAGCATATATATTATGGCTTCCAGTTTGGGTTTTTTATGGGATTCCTGTGTGCGTGTGTGTGTGTGTGTGTGTGTGTGTGTGTGTGTCTGTATCTATATGCATTTCTTGGGCTTTTTCTTTGGATCTTTTTCTTGTTTTGGCATATTTCAATTTTTAAATTTTATCTTATTTTATTTAAAGATTATTCTCCTGTTTTCTAAGGAGAGACAGAAAGGTTGGGCCCCCGAAGGGAGGGGATGAGAGGATGAACTGGGAAGAGTGGGGGGTAATCATAATATATTGAAATAAACCCTTTTTTTCTAACAAATCACATGTTCACATATTTATTTTATACATACAGATTATGCGGGAAACATTTTTAATTAAAAAATTTAAAACTCGGGGCTGGAGAGATGGCTCAGAGGTTAAGAGCACTGGCTGCTCTTCCAGAGGTCCCGAGTTCAATTCCCAGCAACCACATGGTGGCTCACAACCACCTGTAATGAGATGGGGTGCCCTCTTCTGGCCTGCAGGGATACATGCAGGCAGGACACTGTATACATGTTAAATAAATAAATCTTTAAAAAAATTAGAACTCAGCTGGGCGATGGTGGCACACGCCTTTAGTACCAGCACTCCGGGGGCAGAGGCAGGCAGATGTCTGTGAGTTCGAGCCCAGCCTGGTCTACAGAGCAAGTTCTAGGACAACTAGGGATACACAAAACAAAACAAACAAACAAACAAAAATAACCGTGTCTCAGAAACAATTTTTGACCCTTGATAGTTAAATGCTAGTCATTATAATAGTTTATTAAGGTTTTATAGGGGAAATCTATTCTTTTAACAATATTCTGTTTTCTTTTTATCTTACTTTTTGTCTGTTGGTTCGTTTTGTTGTGTTTTTTGGAGGCAGGATTTCTTGGTGTAGCCTCGACTGTCCTAGATCTCTCTGTCCTCGAACTCAAAGAGATCCACCTGCTTTTGCTTCCAGAGTGCTGAGACTAAAGGCGTGTGTGACCGCCGCCTGGCTACCCTGACTTCTCAAACTACACCACATAAGCAGATTCATTCAAAAGAAAAATTCAAGGAAAACCTAAAAGAAAGGCAGAGTCGGGGTTCTGCGAGGAAGTAACACATCCAGGAAGGCAGAAGGAGGAAGACACTGATGCCTTGTGTCCTAGGGCAGCTCAGAAACTGTGCGCCTAACAGGGGTGCTCCAGGGGCGCCCGAGATCTGGCCAACAGGCAAGGGACTGCACGCCGGGTCGGTGTGTGTGTGTGTGTGTGTGTGTGTGTGTGTGTGTGTGTGTGTGTGTGTGTGTGTGTGTGCGTGTGTCCCTCTGGCTTGGGTCCCCAGGATGCGCTCGCTCTCGGGGCGCTCCCTGCCTCCCGGCCTGTGCTCTCTGCGGGCAGGCCCGCCGTGGCTCACCGGTGGGCTTGCAGCGCATGTGGTCATCCGCCAGCTCGTAGCCCGGTGCGCAGGTGCAGCGCCTCCCGCCGCCCTCCTCCAGGCAGTAGTGCGCGCAGCCGCCGTTGTGCACCTGGCAGTCGTGGAAGCCGCGTTCTGTGCGACAGGGGAGTCCGGATAGCTCGCGGTGACCCTACCACCGGTTCCCCACCCCACCCCACCCCGCTGCCTCCCCGGGGCCCCTCACCCTGCTGGCAGAACTTGCCCTCCCAGCCCTTGTGGCAGAGGCAGATGAAGCTGCCCAGACTGTCGATGCACGTGCCGTGGCCACAGCACGGGCCGTCGCACTGGTGGTCCAAGGGTGGAGCCGCGCACTGGTCACCATCTGTGAGAGACAGCGGGGTGGGGCAGCGCAGGATGTGGGTACCTCCGGTCTCCTCTCCGACCTCCACCGGCCCTGGAGCACGCATCGACTATCCGTCTATCTGTCCATCCAGGTATCCAAGACTCACTCACCAAAGTACTTGATCCAGAAGGCCAGCTGTGGCAGCAGAGAGGTGGAGAGTCAGGGCCCCGATGCCTAGCTTAAGGGAAGCCCACAAGGTGTTGCCTCCTCCTGGATGCGAGCTGTCCAGGGATGGGCACGGTGCTCTTGGCTGCCCGGCCCACAACACCCTCTCCATACAGCGGGACTCTGCCCACGGGGTCATCTCCCTCCACAGTAGCATCCTCGGTGGAAAGAATCTAAGTCCCTTCCCTTCTGTATTTCTAAATAAGTCTCAAGTGGCTGAGGCTCAGTGTGCCCTGTGGGGACAGACATTAGAAAGTCTTGGTCACCCACCTAATCTTAAGGTGCAGGACAGCGTGGAGGAGAGGAAGATGGCCTGACCACAGAGAGGGAGAGATGGGTAGATAGGCAACCACTGGAGGGCTGCCCGGACCTTCTCCCTGAGCTTAATTTCAGGGTCCAGGTTCCTAGAGTCCCCCGTGCCCCCACCAAGCCTTTAAATAAAATCAGCATTGATGGGGAAGTCCTGTTTATATGTCAATAAAGCACTGTTGGCCAATAGGGAAGCAAGATAGGTGGGACTAGGAGTCCAGGAGGACTCTGGGTAGGAGAAACACAGGGAGACATCATGTAGCCCGCCAGAGAAGTAAGATGTCTGTCCGGTAAGAGAAATACTTAGATGGGTTAAATACTTAAGTCAGAGCTAGCCAGTAAGAAACAAGCAAGGCCAATAGCTTCATAATTAACACCGCGTCTTGTGTGTTATTTGGGGACTACAACGTGGTAGAGCCCAGGTGACTGGTGGGGAAAAACCAAAGCAGCTGGCAAGGAAAAGACTTCACCCTACACAGCATCTACATGACCAACCAACTCTTAAGACTCCAAAAAGGGCCCCGATGGTAGTCATCATGCCCATTGCTCCTCTAGGGTCTCATCCAGCCACCAGCCCATCCCGAGGCCCCCACCCACCCACCCTCTGGACCTAGCCTTGTGGTCTTACTGTGTCATCCACATTTTGGAAAATCTCCTTGGCTTCCTCAAAGTCACAGATCTCCTCCATACACTCCCGTTCCAGGTTGCCCGGCCTCATCTCCTCCAGGAAGCTGTTGGCACGTTTGGTCCGTAACACCTGGTGGGCACGCTCACTGCTGGAGAACACTGGGTCTGCTTTGGGATGGGAGTCAGTGTGGTGGAGAGGTCCCAAGACAGGCCAAGAGGGATGTGAAGGATCCCAGGTGCAGAAAGCCTGGCCAGACCTCACCCTGGTCCCGCCGACCTCACAAAACTCCAGGGCATCCCTGCTTTTCTGCCCTGTTCCCAGGATCCCCGGGAAAGCAGCAGCACGGTCTTTCAGAGCACGAGCTCTGGAGCAAACAAGCAGATCTTCCTCTGAGGGCATGCCTGGAATACTCGACAAGGTGTTCTTGTGCAGAACGAAGCGCTTAGTTAGGGACAGTGCCAGTATCCTGATGCTGATAAAACTGAAGGCATGTGTACACGGAAACAGCCTTACACAACGTCGTCTAATAGTAACATAAATAGTCATAAAAGGACGAGACTGCAAAGTGAAATCTGTCTCACGCTTCTCCCAGCACAGCTGAGTGAGCCCTTCTCGTCTCTCCCCCTGACTTCCAGCACCCTCCACCATACAGTCCCCGTTTCTTCCCTTGAGCAGGAACACCGTCCCCCGGTTCTGAGAGATGCCCGTCTCGGGAGCGGGAGAAAAGCTAAGAGGGAGGGACTGAATCAGAAGCGTGCAGGCGGGGCTGGAGCAGTGCATGCAGGCGGGGCTGGAGCAATGCGTGCAGGCGGGGCTGGAGCAATGCGTGCAGGGAGGTTGTGCCCGGGAGCTGGGGTGGCTGAGGGGCCAGAGAGCTGGTGTGGGCAGGGCGGGCTAGAAGAGGACTCGGTAGGTAGACAGGGCGCTCAGAGGAGGACGCAAGTCCTGGAGACAGCTGAGGCAACTCCAGAGAGGTCCACTTGCGCCAGTGCCATGCGAAGCCAGTGGAGGTTCTGAGGGCCTTGCGGGGAGAGGGGTGGAGACAGTCTTACCGAGAGGGGTCGGTGAGCTAGAAATCCCCCAGGTGGACAGGAACAGCAGGAACATTCTGACTCGCCACATCCTGGAGCTGCTGACACCTGTCTGAGGAGAACCTCTAAGCTCCAAGGACACCTGCAGCCGTTCCGGCCCCCCAGCCCCCTAAAGTGGAATGAAAGGGTCATCCCTGAGCAGGGGAGACCATACGTGGGTCACTGGAGCACTTGCAAACATGAAGACTTGAGTAAGCTAGAACAAAAATCTAGGTGTCAAACGTGGCATGTGTTTGTAATCCCAGTACCAAGGAGGCAGAGGCAAGCGGATGCCCGTGGATGGCTGGACAGACAGCCAGGGTTGCTAGCCTGCTGGACCAGCGCCAGCTGACAAGTGCCAGGCCGGTAGGAGACCCTGACTCAAAACACAAGGTGAATAGCTCTAAGAAAATACCTGAAGTCTGTCTCTTGCCTCCCCATGTGAGCATGCATGCTCACACGTGCTCGAGAGCACACAGACAGACAGACAGACACAGATAGACAGACACACAGACAGACAGACACACACACAAAAGAAAAAGCAAGAAGGAAAGGGAGGGAGGAAAGGACGTCTCTGTGTGCTCATCGTCTGTGTGGAAATGGGGGCTGAGAATGGGCTACACTGTTCACAGGCAATCGTTTGCCTTAGAAGCTAGGCACACTCCAGCTACCTACAAGGAGAAAAGTCACTGCTTGGGGGCAAATTCCAGTTTATTCAGGAGAGAGAGAGAGAGAGAGAGAGAGAGAGAGAGAGAGAGAGAGAGAGAGAGAGAGAGAGAGAGAGAGAGAGAATTTGACAAGACGTTTACCTGCCCCATGCCTCCGTTTCCTCATTTGTAAAACAGATAAACTCTCTTTCTCCCATAAAGAGTTGCTGGGGGAAAAAAACCCGTAGCCACACAGGGCCTGTCACGTGTGCATAGGCGTGTGTGCGTGTGGAGACCAGGGTGATCCTGGCTGTCCTTCCCCAGGCTCTCCAGGCTTCCCCCCACTCCCCCAGGTTTTTGTTTGTTTTTTGAGGCAACCATGGCTATTCTGGAACTACGTAGACCAGGCTGGCCTTCAACTCATAGCAATCCGCCTGCCTCTGCCTCCTGAGTGCTGGAACCAAAGGGGTGTGCCACCATGCCTGGCTTCCACTTTATTTTTGAGACAAAGTCTCACAGAATTCATCAAGTAGATGGTCGGGGTCTGCTTGTTTCTTCCCTCTAGCACTGGGACTGTCAGTGTGCGCCACTGCGTCTGACACTTTTTAAAGACGTGTTCTGGGATTCAAACTCAGGCTCTCACACTTACAGGGCAAGCACTTTTCAGCTACGCCATCTTCCTAGACTCCTCACACCTCCTCCAAACTGCTGAACAGGTATTGGATACAGGGAGGGGGGCTTGCAGCTCAGCAGGAGAGAACATAGTTAGCATGTTTAAGACTCTGGGTTCAGCCGGGCAGTGGTGGCACATGCCTTTAATCCCAGCACTCGGGAGGCAGAGGCAGGCAGATCTCTGTGAGTTCGAGGCCAGGCTGGACCGACAGCCTCCAAAACAATACAGAGAAACCCTGTCTCGAAAAACCAAAAAAAAAAAAAAAAAAAAAAAAGACTCTGGGTTCAACCCCCAAGACTAGAACACGCGCGCGCGCACACACACACGTACACGCTGTCACCATTCACTGTTACTGGCTTAGTCTAGGTTTACAACCGCCCAAGAGGTAGGCATTAATGTTTTTATCCCCATTTCCTGGGAAGGAACCCAGAGGCTCGGGGAGAGAAGCAGCTTATTACAAACCTACACCTAAGAGGGGGGCAGGGTTTGGCCTCAAGCTCTGGAACCTTAACTCCTGCCCGGAACCAATGATCAACCTGCAAGACCTCTAGTGTCCCCAAGACTGGGTGGGCACACCTGCCTGTCCCGGCTGCACAGCCCCTCCCGGCCCTTCTTCTTCCTTTGCTAACTTCCCGCTTCATGGGTTCCATCTTGGAGGGTAGGG
This sequence comes from Mesocricetus auratus, assembly GCF_017639785.1. NCBI lineage: Eukaryota > Metazoa > Chordata > Mammalia > Rodentia > Cricetidae > Mesocricetus > Mesocricetus auratus. The sequence continues at coordinate 61,604,651 of NW_024429198.1, forward strand.
TGGAGTGGCGTAGCGAGGGTTCTGGGTGCTGAGACCCCTCTGGATCGTGGGGACCCCTCGGCTGAGCTCCACGTGACTCACACGATCTGATGTGTCGAGAGGGCCGCTTGGATTATAGGGAATGTCAGCACACGCTCGCCTCGCCTAGATAGGGTCTGGCCCTCTTTCCCTCCGCCTCAAGCTTCAGTCTGCCTGGAGATCCTTGGCTCAGGGCTCTCCTCTTCCTCAAGCCTGACTCTCCTCCCCACCCTTTCCTCCGCAGCCTTGAGGGGGACTTACAGGGGTGGGCCAACGAGAAACTGCAGTTTCGTCCTGGTGTCTCCATGTCAGTCTGGGAGTCAGGTTAATCCATAACCACAAATATTTGCTTTAGCCCGTGGTGTTGAACCTCTCTCTCTCCAGACAAACAAACAAGCGGTTTTCTGATCCCTGCTCCGCCAGGCTCCATGTGTCCAGTGCTCACCTCTGCCCACCAAAGACGTTGTCTAGAAGGGGGGGGGAGTCGAGCCTGTGTGAGCATGTGTCCAGTGCTCACCTCTGCCCATCAAAGACGTTGTCTAGAAGAGAGGGAGGGCGGGGGGGGGGGGAGGGAGAATCGAGCGTGTGTGAGCAGACTGGCAAATGCGGCCTCGTTTTAGCCCTGTAGTGACTGACGGGAAGACGAGCATCACATCTTGTTCATGGACCGTACACTCGGGAGAGTCCCTGTCTCGTCAAATCTAGGATGCCATAAGTGATAAGATGCTCTTACTGTCCCCTCTGTTTTACAAGAGGGGTCTCTCAGAAGTCCAAATAGACAGAGTTGATGGATGGGAGGCAGGCCTGTTTAGAAGGCTTCTGGCTCCCCTGGCCCTTTGGGAGCTGGTAAGAAAAGGGAGACTCGGGAGAGCTGCAGGGAGCTCCCAGCTAAGGTGTCTGGGAAAGAGCACCTTTCTTCCTTGAGCTGCCCATATCAGGGAGCCTGCACCAATGCTCTTGGTGACGCTGCCCTTGTCTTCAGTCTTCGCCCTGAACTGGGAGCTTGGCTCCAACTGGTCGGTCTGTCTTTGCCATGTGGGAAAGTTGTTTGACCCAGGCAGCCAACCAGATTTTCCATCTCAGTCCTGAGGAGTAAGGTCTTAGAGAACTTCTAACTGACCAGGTATGGGGCCAAATTCAAAAATCTGAAGAGCAAAGAGGGCTGGTGCCACGGTCACCCAAGGTGCGAGGGCTCCTCAGACAGGCAGTGGGAAAGTCCTGGAATGGCTGGGGCCAACATGGAGTGTGAGGTGTCTGGAAATGAAGTTACGGGGAGTGGGGAGCCGGCGGCTGTTTGTGAGCCGGCTGTGGCAGCCGCCTGGAGAAGGAGACCTCAGTTCCTGGCCTTTCAGGCCTTTAAGGCCAAAGGCAAGGGCGCACAAGGGTCTGCTTGTGCGCCCCGGAGAACTTTTTGTGTTGTCGCCATGAGACAGTTCTACCCGGCTTTCCGGGAGCTTGTGAAATAAACACGTGGCGGGTGCTCTCGGCCCAGGTGTGACCGCCCCACAAGTCTGCTGCCGCTGTCTCGTGGCCTACCAAGCCCATGTGCTGCAGATGCCCCGTGACGGCAGCTTCCCTCGGCTCCAGCGCTTCCCACCTCGCTCAAAAGCTCAATTCCATTGCCAAGTCTAGCAGGGTGCGCACACTGACCCCAACCTGCATGCCGGACGCCCAAGGTGGCAAAGTCCAAACCCAGGGGCTTGGGAGTCGCGATACTGATGTGTCCTGTCTGTTGCCTGGGAGCCAGGCAGACTGCCTGCAGGAGATCCTCGGGCTTCCACAGAGAAGCTCCTCACGGCGGCAGCCTCCCTGGGGACTCTGCACCGTGCTCCGAGTTACCAGCCACCAGCCACTCAAGAGCTTTGAGCCCCTTCGCAGGTTTCTGGCAGGGGACACTGTGCCACCCTCCCTATCCCCCACTACGCTGCACCAGGCCGAGGTCCGGGGTGGAATCAGCCACTGATCCACCTCGATGGGAGAGTCTCTCTCAAGTGCACCCCAATCCTGTCAGTCCTACTGCAAATCTCGCAGCGGGGCTTTGGGAGGCGGTGAGTGACAAGGTGGCCCGACACGTTTCAGCTTGGGATCCGGAAGCTCGGGGTGGCTCCTTGCTTATCGCTCAGCTTCTCCCGAGCCTCAGCTAGACATCTGTAACACACGGTTAGTGAGAGTATCCACCCCAGTGGGGCATTTACATTTTCAAAAAGGTGTATTTATTTATCATGTACACCGCGTTCTGCCTGCATGTATCCCTGCAGGCCAGAAGAGGGCGCCTGATCTCTTTCCGGATGGTTGTGAGCCACCCTGTGGTTGCTGGGAATTGAACTCAGGACCTCTGGAAGAGCAGCCAGTGCTCTTAATCTCTGAGCCATCTCTCCAGCCCCTGTTTACATTTTCTTTAAAGGTCTTAATAGTGTGTGTGTGTGTGTGTGTGTGTGCGTGTGTGTGTGTGCGCGCGCGCGCGCATGTGTGTGTGTGTGCATGTGTGTGTGTGTGCATGTGTGTGTGTGCGCGCGTATACGTGTGTGCATGTGTGCCAGTGTTCATGTATGCATATGTATGTGTGTGTGTGTGTGTGTGTGTGTGTACAAAATGTGAGCACTTGTGCGTGCGTGCAGGCCAGAAGACAACTTAAGAGAGTGGATTTCCTCATTCTGCCGTCACATGGGTTCCAAGGCCTGAACTCAGATCTTGGGCTTGCCAGCCGGTGTCTGTGAGTGCCGACTCGCTGACTCATCGGTCTCATCCGCACATAAGCGGTTTAACTAAAAGTTTTACGCAGAGCAAACAGGGCCTTGACTCCGGCAGTCAGGGGACAATTCTCATCTCAAGGACGTCTGTGGGTTTAAAGGTCAAGTGAGTCAGCATGGACACCTGCTCATTCAGGTTTCCTGAGCCCTGCTCACCACGGCCCAGATGTGAAGCCAGCCGCGCGTCCATCAACAGACGTGTGCATAAAAAAAATGTGACGCACGCGCACACCGTAGAGTTCTATTTAGCCACAGAGGAGTGAAATTATGTCATTCTCGTGAAAAGGAGTGTGCGACTGGAGAGCATCGTGTTGAGTGAAACAGGCCAGCTTGGAAGACAAATGATACTTTCTCCTATATGAAGAATCACACACACACATACATACATACATACATACACATATATGCATATATGTGTGACATACAAGTCACATATACAAACACGGCGTGACATGAAACTAGAAGGGAGACTCCGTGGGAAGGAGGAAGGGAGGGAAGGACGGGGCCTACAGGGAAGCGAGAGGAGGAGGAGCGAGCGATGGGTAACGCCCTCCATGCCCGGCGTATAAATATTAAAGTGTGGCAGGGGCTATGAGTGAGGGCGAGGGCAGCAGGGGGAGGCAGGAGGAGTAAAGGCAGGGCCGCAGGGCAGGTGTGATCAAAGCGTGACGTGCGCGTGTGAAAACACAGTGCTGCACGTGTGAAAACACAGTGCCCCGCGCTACCCGGGAGCGCTGAGAACCTTTTGCAGAAGGCAGCTGTCAACCGTCACCAGCGAGCACCTGTGGAGGTCGGGGATAGGGTAAGGGGCTGCTCTGTTGTTGCCCCACCTTTGCAGTCCTGGCGCCACAGGCCGCTAAGCGCTAGGATGACAGATGCGCAGCGTCAACACGGGCTGCAGAGGAGCGTTCTGCACACCTTGGAGCACTCTGGCTCGGCGGGCAGCCGTTAGACTCCCACTTCTGCAGGGTGAGCAGAGGGGGCTGCCTGCGGACAGTCCGCTGGCCCACTGAGCCTCTCTTAACCCCAAGCTCTTGACCGCCAATGTCTGCTCCCCTGGGTGCATCTTCCCTGGCTCTGCTGTGGGGGAAGGCAGGGCTGGAGAGAGGCGACACAGGGTCCAGCTAATAACTGGCGGCGGTGCTGGAGATGTGGCTAGCTGGTAGAGCGCTGTCCTCACATGCGAAGAGCCCTCGCTGGTTCCGATCCCCCAGGCCACATAAGCCAGGTGAGACGGAGCACAGCGCACCCGGAGTGCCAGCACTCAGGCTGTAGAGCGAGAGGGTCAGAAACGGAAGTTCATCCCTGGCTACTAGTAAGCTTGGGGACAGTGTGGGCTCTATGAGACCCGGACACACTGCCTGACAAACAGAAAAGAAGTGGTGATGAATGGAGCCCATCCCAGTGGCATAAAAACCTTTTTTAAAGAAAAAATCAGATTCATTGAGGCGTAGCTTATATGCAATAAAATCACCCCTTTTAAACATTTATTTTTGCCGGGCGGTGGGGGTGCACGCCTTTAATCCCAGCACTCGGGAGGCAGAGGCAGGCGGATCTCTGTGAGTTTGAGGCCAGCCTGGTCTACAGAGCGAGTTCCAGGACAACCTCCAAAGCCACAGAGAAACCCTGTCTCAAAAGAAACAAAAAAAAAAAAACATTTATTTTTATTCATTTTCTTTGTCTTATGTGTAGTTTTGAATTATGTGTGTAGGTATGTCTATGTAAGCTGATATGCCAGTGACTGTAGGTGCCCAGGGAGTCCAGAAGAGGGCTTCAGATCCCCTGGAGCTGGAGTTACAGGCAGTCTTAAGCTGCTGCACGTTGGAACTGAACTCAGGCCCTCTGCAAGAGCACTCTTAAATGACGACCCTGTCTCCAGCCCCAACGTCGGCCTTTTGAGTGTAATGTTCAACCCGCTCTGACAAAGGCCACAGGTGCACAAAGTCTGCAATCGGGAGATTGCGTATTTCTGTCATTCTCACTCCCTGGGGCCCTGCCCTGCCCCCCTGCCTGCCCCTGATCGGATGTCTGCCTCTGTGGGCTTCTCGGGAGACACCATCAGCAACGGCCTCTGTCGCCCACGCCGGCCCCCTCTCCTTTTTTCTCTGAGCATGGGTGCAGCGCAGCTCATTTTCCATTCTCTGGTTCTCGGCTCCTGTTAAATGCGGATTCCAGAACGCAAGGAAGTAGGTCTTTGTGTGGGCATGCGTTTTCATTCCTCTTAGGTAAATATCTAGGAAAGTGTTTGATGAATCATGCAGCAATTTCACGTTTACATTCACGCCACTATTTAAAGGTCAAATTGTTGGCCGGATGGCTACATACAAAGAAACGCTTGCCCGCAGTGATACGCGGCTACCGTGCTTGCCTTTTGACTGTCACCGTCATTAGATGCTGACATTTGTTCTCACTTTTTATTCCACTGTTACTATCGAGTGCAGGTACACGTGTGCACGCGTGCACGTGTGTGGAACACAGAAGGCAGCCTTGGCCAGCAGACAACAACAGCGGGCATGGCTCATCACCACTCTGGCTAGGCTGGCTGGCTAGTGAACCCCGGAATCTGCTTGTCTTCCACATCACCAGCTCTGGGATGACATGTGCACGCCACACCCACACACCCAGGGAACCCGATGACGTCTTCAGGCAGCAGGGACTCAAGGGGTTCACGGACATACATGCAAGCAAAAACACCCACGTACATTAAATAATCAAATGAAAACTTTGGGGAAGCCGGGCGTTGGTGGCGCACGCCTTTAATCCCAGAACTCGGGAGGCAGAGGCAGGCGGATCTCTGTGAGTTCGAGGCCAACCTGGTCTAGAGTGAGTTCCAGGACAGCCTCCAAAACAATACAGAGAAACCCTGTCTCGAAAAACCAAAAAAAAAAAAAAAAAAAAAAAAAAAGAAAGAAAACTTTGGGGAAAAAAATGAGCCAAATCGAGTCTTTCCATCTTCAAGCAGTTTTTGTCAGATCTCTTTGTCACAGCAGTAAAACAAGTAACCGGTACACCTAGGCTAGCTGCTGCTGCTTGTGAATTAACCAGTTTCGGGTATTTTATTCTAGCAACAGAAAACAGACTCAGGCACTGTCAAGGTCAAATGCATTAAGCTGACCCTCCAAAACCGCCAGGGGATCTTGGAAGAGCCCTAAAGGACAGAGTGACACTGCGGAGGACAACCAGGACTGTCTACCTGCCTGAGATGAGCACAAGGTTCAAAAGGCCAGAGGCCATGCTCACACCATCCTCTCCAGAACACTCCCCCAGGGGAAGTGCCAACAGCCTGGGCTCCTACCAGGGCTCATCGCCATGAGGGCTTGCTAGGGGCGGGCCACTTCGTATCAGAGAACATTTGTATCCACTGCCTTTAGTTTGATGGCTTCTGTATTAGTTTTGTTTCCCATGACTGGGATTAAAAAAAAACAAACAAACAAAAACCACCCTGACAAAAGCAGCTGGAGGAAGAAAGGGCTCATCTGGCTTTCAGTTCCAGGTCAGAGTCCACTGCTGTGGGGAAGTCAGGGCAACAGGGACTTGGGGAGCTTGGCATACCACATCCACAGCTAAGAGCACTGAGAAACGAGCCAACAAAAAGTGTGTTTATGCCGGGCGGTGGGGGCGCACGCCTTTAATCCCAGCACTCGGGAGGCAGAGGCAGGAGGATCTCTGTGTGTTGGAGGTCAGCCTGGTCTACAGAGTGAGTTCCAGGACAGCCTCCAAAACCGCAGAGAAACCCTGTCTCGAAAAACCAAAAAAAAGTGTGTTTACACTCTGCCTACTTTTTCCCCTGTTACACAGCCCAGGACCCAGATGCAGAGAACGCCGCTATCCACTTACAGACTGTGCCTTGCCACAGAAATCAATGCAATCAAGGAGGTCCCCTCCAGACTTGGCTAGAGGCCAACCTGGATCAAGTCTCACTGAGACTCGCCCCCCCAAACCACACTAGATGATCAGGTGGACAACAACACTCAGCATCGCAGGTATCCTGAAGAAGGATGAAAATGTCCTACTGGGTCTCGGGACGGAACGACACTTGTGAGCGTGGTGACACTAGTGTATTAGTTACTGTTCTCCTTCCTGCCACAAAGCACCCAACAAAAGCAGCTCTTAAAGGCTTGTTTCGGGGGCTGGAGAGATGGCTCAGCCGTTAAAGGCTGGGTTCACAACCAAAAATATAAGAAGGCTTGTTTTGGCTCGCACCTCCAGTTACGGTCACCATGGTGGGGAAGGCATGGGGGCCGGGGCTTGAGACAGGTGCTCACATTGCGTCTACAGTCAGGACGCAGAGAGAGATGAGCGCTGGTGTTTAGACGACTTTTTCATTTTCATTCAGTCCAGGACCCCGATGCAGGGAAGAGCGCCTCCCACATTTAAGGTGTGTCATCGCTCATCTTAGTGAACTCGATCTAGAACGTCCCTCAAACTCACTATCCTCCTGCCTCAGCCTGCCCAGTGCTCATATATAAAATTTTAAATATATTAATTATATATATTATATAGTACACATACATACTATAATATATAGCATTACATGTTATATAAAATCATATATTGTTATATCATATATCGTGCATAATGTAAGCAATATATTATATGTCGTTTAATACTAAGTATTATATAGAGGGGGGGAGGTTGGTCTGATTAGCTGGCTATGTATCCTGGGGGTGAATATTTAACGCTGGCCACCCAAACACATATCCTTTGGCCTTTGTCACAGCCCTGGCCAACCTGGGAGGTTACAGAGCAAGCGAAGACGCTGTTGTTTCTCTCACTCGGCATTGCCTGGTGAAGAGACCAGAGAGAGATAAATCAGGTTGAAGGTGCCCTGCGGTTCTCCAAGGGGTCCTGGAGGGGCTTCCTGGACTGCACAGCGGGGTGGCTGCGCTCTAGGGATCAGGCTACGGGAAGAGGGCGGAAACAGCGCTTTAGCCTCCACTGGCCAGCTACGGACCCACCAGGTGTGGCCAGGCCAGGCTTTGGTCCCAGGTGAGATCTGAGCGCCCCTTGCAGGACCAAGTCCCTTCCGGTCCTAGGCCCCTCCTAGAGCGGCGGGCAAAGCCGGCTCCGCCAGGCTCCCCCTGGCTGCGCGCCTTGCGCTGAGTCAGCTGTGAGTCAGTGTCCCCTGACCGCGCCACGTCCTGCTCCAGGGGGACACCGAGGGCTGGAAAGGAGCGGGTGGAGGAGCAGAGTTACCCATTAACCAGCTAGTCGCCCCAGCAACCTTCTCGGAAGTCAGACCTGCGTGCGCAATTATTGCAGGAATGAGCCGTGGGCCCTCATGCGCAGAGCGGGGCAGGCAGCCTTGGCGACCCATGTTGCGCTTGGGGTCCGGCAGTGTCCTTCAAACTCTGCTTTTAATCCTCAGCCTCTGGCAGTAAGAAACACGCTTTACAATGCAACGAAGTTTCACCAAACCCTCTTTTCTAGTTCTCCTTTTAAATTATGACTTGATGGCCTATTAATAGGTTGTAACCTGTAGAATTGAGTCTACCAGGCCACTCCCTGTTTCCTCCTGCTGCTCTCAGCCCAAGCTGGCCTAGCTTCCCAGGTTGCCAAGGGATGACCTTGAACTTCAGTGACTCCCGACTCCACCTTCCAAGCCTCGGCACTGCAGGAATTCACAAGCAGGCCTGGCTTTATGCCACGCTGGGGTGGAGCCCGGGGCTCCATGCATCTTGTGAACTCAGCTCCATCTCCAACCCTGTTACCTGCAGCAGTGGGAAAGACCTCACGGCTGAGCAGTGAGGTCTTTCCGAGGCTGCCTGGATTCGGCTGCCGGGATTTACTGTGTCTCCTTTGACGCCCCCGCCGATGTGGGCCCCAGACCTGCAGGAGCAGTACTTGTCTGTGTTGGTTTTCATGCGCAGTACATCCTGGGGATTGGGCCTAGGAAGAGGACCTAATTTCTTGCACGCTTTGTTGCGGCCGCCCGCTTGAGCGTTAGTTACGCATTCATTGCCCAAGCATTTATGTTACAAAGCAGTTCAGACCTGCAGAGAGAAGGCAGAAACAATGCGCCCCACAACATTAGCCGTCAATTCATCACTTGAGTTTTCCCGTCTCTACTCACCCCCGGGTAACCTCCCCTGGATGGGTGCTTCCCATGTGCAGTAAGAACCTGACACCCTCCTCTCAGAACGGAATCGGGTCATGCTCCCTGCTTCTAGTTAACTTGCGCCTCTGAAAGGACAGTCTGAGGTGCTGGCCCTTTTGTCCTGGAGACACCCGCCTGGTCTAGACGAAGTCGAAGTCCTAGGATCCCCTCGTTAGTTGAGTCCCGTCGCAGTGTCTCCAAAAGGAAAGGCTCAGCCTGTGGGACTTTTGGAGATGACGAACAGCTGTGGCACCGTCTAGGTTTGGACTCACTGCCGGCGTTAACCTTCCGCGTGTGGGTTAACCTTCCGTGTGTGCTACTGAATGGGATCCCTCAGTGCAGTAGTTTTCTCTCTGTGCGTAAGCTCTTCCTCATTTTTAACAGCTCTCCTCTTGGGGCAGACTTCCTTTGTTATGACTGCTGCGCACCTTCATGATCCATGGCGTCATAAACAACCACAGGTCTCCTTGACCTGCACCAGGCTCTTACTAGAAAGCAGAGATTTTTAGGTCAGATTTCTCTTTTAAAGATTTATTTATTATGTGTACAGTGTTCTGCCTGCATATCAGAAGAGGGCACCAGATCTCATCACAGATGGTTGTGAGCCACTATGTGGTTGCTGGGAATTGAACTCAGGATCCCTGGAAGAGCAGTCAGTGCTCTTAACCTCTGAGCCATTTCTCCAGCCCTAGGTCAGTTTTTTTTTTGGGGGGGGGGTGGTTTCAAGACAGGGTTTCTCTGTGGCTTTGGAGGCTGTCCTGGATCTAGCTCTTGTAGACCAGACTGGTTTCGATCTTCACAGAGATCCACCTGCCTCTGCCTCCCGAGTGAGTGCTGGGATTAAAGATGTGCGCCACCAACGCCTGGCCAAGTCTGAGATACTTAACTTCTTCAGATCCAAATTTTTGCAATAGTCACTGCAGTAGCTTCAGCAGCTGCTTCTGTTAATCCTACTGGCAGAGAATAAGACCGCTACCTTAATTTCTGAGCCAAATTTGAAACAAGCTTTATTAAATACAGGCCAGGGCAATGGACACTGGCCAGGTCCATACCAGAGATCACCAGGGTATGGCATTGAATTATGTTAGCTAAAGGCTTACAAAAGCAAACCCCACCAGGCTATGTACTTCTGACCTTCATCCAATCAGGGGCAAGCATACACCCTGCCCACATACCTCCAGCCTAGGTGTGATCAAACACATCCTGTGCAGTTGGGGCCACCAAGCTTGTTTACAGAAGTGAACACACATGGCTTGTTATCTTATATGAACAACAGCCCCAGCATTCCAGGAAGTTATCTATGCTTGGGCAAGTTGGGCATATAGGTTAGAGGTGTGTTTTGTTGTTGTTTTGTAGCTTTCTTAAGCACAGTAATTTAAACTTAAAACATAACGTGGTTTTTTTTTTTTTTGCCCTCACACTCCCACAGCGGCCCTTACCCGACAAGTGTAAACTACCCATTTGCTAGTCAGCTTCTTTGATAGCACAAAGAGGCTAAACTAAGTGCTTAGGAACTGTGGTGTTGCATTTAGGAGATACAGCAAAAACGATTAACTTTAAGGTGTCACACCGACTTCAGGTGTGTCTGTGTCACTCCATTAAGTTGTAACAAATCTAAATAAAAACGAGATAAAATTAAAAATCGTTTACAGAGCCAAGTGTGGTGGCTCATGCCTTTAATCTCAGCACCCAGGGGAGGCAGAGGCTACATAGTGATCTGTGCGACAGCCGGGACTAACCTGGCATTTCCCCCTCGAAGAGACTGGAGTTATCAGTCCCAAGGCCACTATGGGCTTGGTCTGTGGTGTGCTTGAGATACCCTGGGTTCCCTTTGTGCAACGTTACCTGATGAGCTAGCTTCCTGCCGACTCCATCCCATTTTATGATAGCTTCATTCGGACTCCGTCCCATCCCCCCGTAAACTGTATGTAAGATGCAGTACTTCTTAATAAACTTACTCAGCACGAGCCATCTGTGGATGCAACACCTCCTGATCCCAACTTTCATATCTTTTTATCTTCTCATCCCTCGTCCTCTCCTTCAGGACCGAAGCTTGGCTTGCTGGTCCAGGCCACACCACAGATACATACTCAACTACAACAAGGTCTCACAGCACATCGTTATCAACTGTGGCATTCTACTTTCAGCTCCACACAGCTTATTCCCTGATGGCTCCATTCCTCAACCTGCAGGGAAAGAATCAGTGTCTTCGGTTTGGGCAAGCGCAGGTGAGCTCATATGGTTTAAATGGGAAGCTGAGATGCCAACAAGGAGAGTGAGTGCCGGAGTTTTCAAGACACATTTTTTAAAGCTTTGAAAATAGTGTCATAGTAGCCGTGTTACTGAGGGTGGGTTAGGCTTACTTATTTGCGGTATTTATTTGTGGATGTGTATATGCTGTCAGAGCTAGAACCCAAGCACACTGAGTTATGTTCACAGTCTGTTGTTCTGAGACAGGGTCTTGCCATATAGATCTGGGCTAGCCTCAAACTTGCCATCCTTTTGTCTTATAGCAGTGCACCATCCATCATGGCTGAGCTGATTTTTTTTATTTTTCATTACAGCCGGGCGTTGGTGGTGCACACCTTTAATCCCAGCACTCGGGAGGCAGAGGTAGGCAGATCTCTGTGAGTTCGAGGCCAGCCTGGTCTACAGAGTGAGTTCCAGGACGGCCAGAGCTACACAGAGAAACCCTGTCTCAGAGAAAGTTTTATTACATTTATTATTACTGTATGTGTGTGTGTCTGTGTTTGTGTGCATGTGTGTGCATGTGTGTGTGTTCACGTGTGAGTGCCATAGTATGCAAATGGGAGTCAGAAGGAGTTGGTTCTCTTCTTCTACCATGTGGATTATGTCATCTAGCTTAGTGGCAAGTACCTTAACTGGCCGAACCATTTTTTTTAAAGAAACAATCATTTTGCATATCAATCCCCCTAGTTCCCTCTCCCTCCCATCCTCCCATGACCCCTACCAAACCCCCCGACCCACCCCAAACCCACTCCCCAAGGATAGTGAGGCCTTCCATGGGGGATCATTGAAGTCTGTCACATCCCCTATGTATTGGGGCTGAAATAGTATCCCTCCATAGGGAATGGGCTCCCAAAGTCCATTTGTGCACTAGGGATAAGTGCTGGTTCCACTGTCAGAGGCCCCATAGACTGCCCAGGCCTCTTAACTGGCACCCACATTCAGAGGGCTTGGTTCAGTCCAATGCTGCTTCCCCAGCTTTATGACTGGGGTCCCCGTGCTCTCCCTAGGTCAGGTCAGCTAGTTCTGTGGGTTTCCCCAGCATGGTCTTGACCCCTTTGCTCATCCCTCCTCCCTCTCTACAACTGGATTCCAGGAGTTTGGTTCAGTGCTTAGCTGTGGGTGTCTGCTTCTGCCTCCATCAGTGACTGGATGAAGGCTCTAGGATGGCATATAAGGTAGTCATCAATCGCTGAACCATTTGATGGCTCAAGGTTTATGGTTTTTGTCTGTTTGCTTGCTTTTTTTTTGGTTTTTCGAGACAGGGTTTCTCTGCGGCTTTGGAGCCTGTCCTGGAACTCGCTCTGTAGACCAGGCTGGTCTCGAACTCACAGAGATCGGCCTGCCTCTGCCTCCTGAGTGCTGGGATTAAAGGTGTGCACCACCACCGCCTGGCTTGTTTGCTTGCTTTTTGAGACAGAATCTCATGGACCCCAGGCTGGTCTTGAACTTCTGATCCTCCTGCTTCTGCTTCTACAGTGCTGGAATTAGAGGAATGTGCCACCACAGCAAGTCAACTTTGTGTTCTGTCTAGAGTCCAGGGCTTTATCCATGCTAGGCAAGCACTAGACCAACTGAGTCACATCTCCAGTCCCCAGGCTGATTTTAAAAAAATAATTTTATTCTTATTTTATGTGCATTGGCGTTTTGCCTGCGTGCCTGTCTGTGAGGGTTTTGGGTCTTGGAGTTAACGGACAGTTGTGAACTGCCGCATGAGTGCTGGGAATCGAACCCCGTCCTCTGGAAGAACAGTCTTAACCACTAAGCCACCTCTCCAGCAGCCCCCAGGTTGATTTTTTTTAAGTGTTAAGAGCAGAGTGAAATCAGAGCATGAGATCTTAAACCAGAACATTCCTGCCTTTCCTTATTCAGTAGTCCCAAATTTCTCTTTAAAATAGAACTAACCTGCTATCCCTCGTCTCTTTTTCCACGCACGTATTCAGCAAACACCCTCAGTCTATGGCAGAGGCAGGAAGGAGAAAGAAGACGCTGTCCAGGGAGGGTCGGTCTAGGAGGGGTGACGTTCAAGCATCAGCAGCCTGGTGTGGGGATGTGACAGTGTGGGCGTGTAAGGCTCTGAGGAAAGCTGACAGGTGACTGGATGGGTGTGACTGGAGTGTCCCTAAAGGGTCACAGGTCAGAGTGTAATCACCATGTGAAATATTGGAGGGGAAACAGTCTGGCGGACTTTTGGGAGGTGATTAGGGTGGGGTGGGGTGGTTAAGAGAGACATTCATGAATGGTTCTTGACGGCTTTGGAGGAAAACACTACACGCACAGAGCATGCCCCGTATTTCTTGCCATAAAATATTCTCTGTCAGTATCAAGGGCATCTTGGACTTTGACTCGGGACTATATGCCAAAATAACCCTGTGTTTATAACGTTACTCTGGCAGACCGAGGAGACACTTCAGTTGGTAAAGTGCTTGCCTTATGACCATGAGGACCTAAGTTTGATTCTCAGGACCCACATTAAAACAAACAAATACACAACCCCTCTGGAGGCAGAGGCAGGAGGAAGCCAACCTGGTTTATAGTGTGAGTTCCAGGATAGCCAGGGCTACACAGAGAAACCCTGTCTCAAAACAAGCAAACAAACAAATATCAAAACAAAACAAAACAAAAAACCCAAAGGCTTCAGGTGTAGGGGCTCACACCTTTAATTCAAGGTCGGCCTGGCCAACCTAGTGAGTACCCGGCCAGCCAAGTATACACAATTAGAACCTGTCTCAAACGAAACAAAACCGGTAAAATTCAAAATGGGCAGTGCCTGAGGAATAACAGCCTACAGTGTTCCCTGAGCTGCGCATGCACCTACACAAAATATGTGAGGCTGTACACACGCACACTTACACATGCACAGTCACATACATGTATTGTCATGGTAATGCAAAACAGACTGTCGGCCTCGGTAATGACGTCTTCCTGAGCTTGAAACAGAGATAGAGATCTACCTCCTTGAGTTGTAGTGTGCAGGAAGCCTCCATCCCAGAGCTCAGCCACTACGAGGAAAGCCTCAGGGCTTTGGAAAGCTTGTCCCAGAAGCTTGCAGGCTGTGCTGCATTTTTTTAAAGCAGTCTACATTGGGCCAGCAGGTCTGAGAACGCTGGAGTTCTGAAGGACTTGGGTCTGGAAAAACAGGTGTCAGTTGCTAAGAATGACAAGGGGCAGGGCTGGAGAGATGGCTCAGTGGTTGAGAACATTTGTTGCTCTTCCAGAGGACCAGGGTTCGATACCCAGTGCCCATATGACAGCTCACAACTGTCTAACTCCAGCCCCAGAAAAATCCAGCACACCCTTCTAGCCTGCCACAGGCACCAGGAACATATGCGGTGTACAGACATACATCCGGGCAAAACACCAATGCACATATAATAAAATAAAAGGTTAGAAATAAAAAGGATGAAAAAAGAATGAACCAGGGGGCCTGTCATTGCCCCCTACTCAAGTAGAGTTTAAATTCGGTGTCTAGGATGAGCACGTGGCTCAGTGGTCTTGGGTCCATCCCCCTTGAGAAATAGGGTGCCAGGGTAACTGTTTTCCAGGACGGAAGAGGAGTGACAGCTAGTCTTGGGGCCTCCACTGACCTAAACACAGTTTGTGTAGCCAGAAGTAGTCAAAATTGGACATTGGCAAGTTCTTGTGAGACATCTGTTGGGTGACTCAGGCATCCAGCACGGGGCTGGCATTTCTAGCCGGTGGCCCGCAGTGGGCAGGCTGGCTGACGCGGGAGGGCAGCGGCACCCGCCCCCACTGGGAGCCCCCCAATGCCAGGGGGAAGGCTACAGGTTTCTAAACCCCCTCTGAGAGAAAGCCACAGAGCTCAAGATCCCTGTGATGGCTAAGGTACACACACAGAGCTCTGACTCGTGGACACGCGGCTCCGGAGTTCTGCTTCTTTGGAAAATTTTTGCATAACTGAGAAAGTGAACTTTCTCTGGAACTATCATTTCCTGATTGTCGAGGGAGAGGAGGGCAGCTGTGCGAACCGACCAGGGTACTTAAAGTATATTGTGAGGCTTTGAAACGTCGACTCACATTCTCCTTTCAGAAGGCTAGAGGTGTTAAACGGCCTGCCCAAGTTCAACCCACAGCAGAGCGGGGCGCCTGGTGCTTGCTTCGGCTCTCGGCAAGCAGGTGAGAGACTGGGGAACTGGCTCCGTTCCATCTGGGGATTCCTCAGCCAGGTGGGTCTGGTCTCCGAGCCTGACTTGAACGTGTGCACCAGGCCCAGAGGAACTAACAACGCAGGGGTGAGTCACCCTGGCTCATTGCAGCAGGAGACCCCCTCCTCCCTGCCACTTGGGCCAAGGCCTGGTTGCCCAGCAACGAGACATAATATATATAAATAAAATGCAGCTTCTCGCTTCGGGAGGGAGGCCCGATGTCTCCTTGCTTCTCCTGTCCGTTTGCACCCTCCCACCCTCTCCCCCGCCCCACAAGCTTGCCCAGGTTCATTGAGCCGATGCTCAAAGCCCTCACTGCAACAACCAGTGGTGGACTCCTGATTGTGGGTGCTGGGTTCTGTGGGTGCCCAATTAGATAAAGTTGCCTCAGGGTGGTGCAGAAGGGGATGGGCTTGGCAGGCTCACTGGACTTTACTGCCTGGGTGACTGGGTGAGGGCGGTTTGGCTGGACACAAGTGCCTGACCCTGAATCAGAAGGGCAGGAGGTGCCCCGGGCTTCTGCAGGGAAGTGGTATCCGTTTCCCAGACATGGGTGGGACTTACGCTACCATGGAAGCACCTGACGGAAGGGACAGCCTGAACTGGTACCTGCCCTTGTCACTGGTGACTCATTTTATTTAGATGCAGAACACCTGATATGCGGTTCCCTGGGTGGGCAGTACCTGAAAGTCAGTACCCCAGTCAGTTATGCACATGAACACAGCCATTAGTTTAGGAGCCTCTCCGGGGTGCACCGAACTTGGGGAAACAGACACACCTCCAACCCCATCTCTCTCTTACACATACACACATCACTTCATTAATCTTTGCAATGGCCGTAACTTTTTTGGGGGGAGGTCAACTTTACTGTGGTTTCGTTCATACCTTGGAGATTGTTTTAGGAGCACAAATTTGACATCACAGCCTTCGAGACACAGAGCATTGCCCTTCCTAGACAGCCCACCAGTGGCCTCTGGATAAGTCTTCTTCTTAGAAGAATTTAATATAAATGAAATCATACGCAGTGTACTGTTTTATCTGCTTTCTTTCACTTAGCAAAATGCATTTGTTGGCTTAATTTTTAAAATTACATTTAGCTTATTGTGTGTGTGTGTGTGTGTGTGTGTGTCCATGCATGCTCCAGGTCAGAGGGTGTGTGTGTGTGTGTGTGTGTGTGTGTGTGTCCATGCATGCTCCAGGTCAGAGGGTGTGTGTTGTGTGTGTGTGTGTCCTTGTATGCTCCAGGTTAAAGGATGTATGTGTATGTGTGTGTGTGTTTGTGTTTGTATAAGTTTATGTGCACCAAGTGAGTGTAAGAGCCAGTACAGAAGAGGACGCCCTGGAGTTACAGTGGCTATGAACCACCATGCGGGTGCTGGAGACCAAACTCAGGGCCTCTGGAAGAGCAGCAAGTATGAGCCTTGCTTTTGTTTGTTTGTTTGCTTTGGTCAAGGTCTCATGTAGCCCAGGTTGGCCTAAAAGTTAATGTTTAGCCGAGACTAACCTTAAATGCCTCATTTTCCTGCCTTCACCTCTTAAGTTCTGGAATTACAGGCACAAGCCACCACACCTGGTTTATGTGCTGCTGGGAATCGAACCCAGGACTTTGCACATGCTAGCAAGCATACTGTCAACTGAGCTCCACCCCCTAGCCTACTCTCATTGTTTTAATGTTGCACATGTGCCAGACTTGAACAAAGACAGTTCCATTTCATATCATTTTAGCAAGCCCCTGACTTATGAGCATTCCCTTTTTCTGGGCTCTACAAGGTTCTGGGCTGTGTCCTTTCTCTAGGCTCTACAAGGTTCTAGGCTGTGCCCTTTCTCTGCGCTCTACAAGGTTCTGGGCTGTGTCCTTTCTCTGGGCTCTGCAAGGTTCTAGGCTGTGTCCTTTCTCTGGGCTCTGCAAGGTTCTGGGCTGTGTCCTTTCTCTGGGCTCTGCAAGGTTCTAGGCTGTGTCCTTTCTCTGCGCTCTACAAGGTTCTAGGGTGTCCTCTTTTGTGCTACTGTTGGCTCTTTTCTAGGGGAAATGGCATTCGGAAGGCAAGATGGGGGCTAGATGAACTTGATACTGAGATACCATGGCTTCTAGACTACCTCAGTTTACAGGTTTTTAAGAGCCAGCCATGAGCCTGGGCTTATGAGCTCATCAGCATTCCATCAAAAGGGAATCAGTAATGCACCAAGCTCATACATGTGTAGACATCTCTGGTGGTTTGGAAGAAAAAGCCCCCCAAAGGGAGTGGCACTATTAGGAGGTGTGGCCTTGTTGGAGGAAGTGAGTCACTGTGAGGACGGGCTTTGAGGTCTCTTCTGCTCAAGTTTCCCTCAGTGTGACTATCAGTTGACTTCCTGTTGTGTGCAAGATGTAGGACTATCAGCTCCTCTAACACTGTGTCTGCCTGCCTGCCACCATGCTTTCCACTATGATGATAATGGACTGAACCTCTGCAACTGTAAGGGAGCCTGATCAATTAAATGTTTTCCTTATGAGAGTTGCTGTGGTCATGGTGTTTCTTCACAGCAATAGTAATCCTAACTAAGCCAGCATCATTCAGCTTTTGCCTTCTCCCTCCCTGCTCACCCACTGCCACCTGTGGCAGGTGAGAGAGCTGGTCCCATGGTAACAAGAGTGGGAGAGCTAGCCCGGTCCCTCAAGGGCTGCAGCACACCAGAAGGCAGGCCCTGCCCCCCATCTGGGCAGCACAGTAGAGCTCACATAGTGTCGGGGATACAGGAGAGCCAGCCCAGAGGGCGAGAGAGCGGAAGAGCTGACCCTACCCCACAAGTGTGTATCCCCTATAGCAACTGAGAGAGAGGGCCCTGCACCTCGCCTGGGCAAAACAGTAGAGCTGGCCTTGGTGATATGAGTATGGCTGAGCCGGATCTGAGAACCCGAGAGCAGGAGAGCTGGCCCACTCCTTGCTGTAGGATGCTCTGGGTGAGCTAGATGAGGCAGTGTTGAAGAGAATTTTCCAGGCAGTGACAACGAGGGAAAACTGACCGACTAACCAACCCAGCTACCGCCCAGGCCCAGAACCAAGGCTATGAGTTGGCCCACCCCAACACGCACCACATCCATGAACTGTTGGAGCGTGTGAAGGGGATCAGATCCAAAACTGCAGGATCTCCAGGACACAGGACAGCAACAGGTTATCCAAGAGAGTCCCAGAGAGAGCCCATGATCGATAGTGTAGCAGAAACCAGAGGCCTTGAACCAATGACTCACAGCAGTGAACACTTAACAGGTGAAGATGAATGGACTAAAGGGTAAACTGTGTGACTCAACGGGCCAAACTACAGCTTCCATGACAAGACTCTTCTCCTATTTATTTATTTATGTCTGGGTTTTAGTTTTTCTTTTAAATTTTGTTTCGTTTTTGGGGAGAAATACCGGATCAAAGAAGAACCAAGACCTAGCAGGGCAAATTCCAAAGCTTGTATCTTCATGACTGATGTCAGAGGACTCAGGGGACTCTGCCTCTCTGTCTCTCCTCCCTGTAACATCCTCCTATCTCTCCGGCTGGTTCCGCTCTGTGGCTGCAGCTTTCATGGGCAGATATGCCATGCCTCGGACACCTTGAATATCTTGGGCTCTCCAGCACAATCCAGGCTTCACTTTTACAACTTTACAGAAGGGCCTCTCAGGGCCGCCATGCAGAGGCTAGCCTGCCATATGTGCAGAGACTCACACCTTGACCTCTGAGGAAGATTCCATGACTTGTTTCTCCTTACCCTTCATGGCACTAAAGCCAGAGCCATGTGAACAACACTGTTACATCTGGCTTCCTGGTGGCTTCCTTGAATCACATAGGAACTGAAAAATTCTTTAGGCTTTCTACTTCCACAAGTTGATAGCTTATCTAGGTAGAGTCTTTCCTGAGGACAACCACCCTTTTATACCCCCAAACCCAATTCCATTTCAGATGTGGTTTCTCCTTAATCTCCTTAGCTCTTCCAGCACAAGCCTTAGATCCAGCATTATTTTTTTTTCTGAGACAGGGTTTCTCTGTATTGTTTTAGAGGCTGTCCTGGAACTCACTCAGTAGACCAGGCTGGCCTCGAACTAACAGAAATCCGCCTGCCTCTGCCTCCTGAGTACTGGGATTAAAAATGTGTGCCACCACCGCCTGGCCAGCATTACATTTTTTAATTCTCTTTTTCTCTTCTAACTGTACCTGTTCTTTTTATTCTTCAGGTAGCAAAATATAACATTGACTACTAATAACTGTGAAATAGGGTATGTCAGGGTATCTTGAAATCTCTTCTGCCAAGGAAGTTAGTACATTTATTTTCCAATTTGGTTTCAGGTGAAATCTTAGGACAAATGCAGAAATCAGCCACAGTCTTTGCCAAAGTGTAATGAGAATGGTCTCCAGCCCAGCTGTAAATATTGTTCTCCACTGACCCCTTGGGACTGGGGCTTCCATAGCCCACATAGCTCAGTCCTGCTGTCTCCCCAGCCCTGCTTACAGAATCCAGTCACTTTTCTAGTCCAAAGTTCCCCAGAGTCTTCCATATTCGTCCCAAAGCCTGCACGGTCAGGCTTGTCACAGCCGTGCCCTGCTTCTGGTACCAACTTCACGTTTCTTTTCCGTCGCTGTGACAACTTGTGGATGGGGTGTTTAATAGGAATGACATTTTCAGAAGGTTGGAGTCCGTGGTGTCGGAGCGAGAGCATAGCAGTAGGAGAAGTTGGGGGCTCACTTCTCAAATATCAAGGGGGAGGCAGAGGGAACACTGGGAATAGCACAACTCTTTTGAAACCTCAAAGCCACCCTCAGTGACACATGTACTTCAGCAAGGACACGCCTTCCGGGCTTCTTCAAACAGACAGTTCCTCCAACCGGAGATCCAGTTTTCAAACACACGAGACCACTGGGGTCACCCTCATGCAAACCACCGCGGAACCCAAGCGCACCTAGCAAGCCCACCTGGTCCAGACGGGTTCAGTCTGTCGTCTCTGACTCATCCCATAGCTGGTGACTCATCCCAATGGTCGGAGCTTGACTTCACAATCTTACAAAATTGGTTAATTGGCACAAAGAGGAAAAGAAGTTCCAGGAAATATGAGTCATTGCCAGGCTAAGTACCTTTGACAGGAAAAAAAACCCCATAACTTTAATAGAAAATGACTTTCTCTAAAATTTTCCTCTTCTTTACAGTTTTTTTCAAACATAGACAGCATATGTTGATTCTAGTGAATGAGTAAATCATTATTTTAAAAATAGTAAATTATATGTCTATGGGTGCTTTGCCCGAATGTATGTCTGTACATTACTTGCATGCTTGGTGAAAGTGGAGGCCAGAAGAGGACAGCAGGCTCCCTGGACCCGGGATTACACACAGTTGTGAGCTGCCATGTGGACACTGGGAGCTGAACCCTGGGTCCTCTGGAAAAGTGGCCAGCCCTGTTAACCTCTAGGCCACCTCTCCAGCCCCAGAGTAAATTGCTGTTATGGTGAGTGATGGTCTAAGCATGGTTTAAGGTGAACTTGCCTTCACCTTAGATTCATTTAGGAACCAGATCAGAGACCAGGGCCCCCAAAACACTTTTGGCATACCTGCTCTTTGACAAGGATGAGACTTCCAAGAGACCTAAGGACAGTTTTGGCTTTTGGCTAACAAAGAAACTGGCTGCTTTTCCTGGACTGTCTAAGTTGTCTAGCCAATGTCTACTTCTTCTCTTTATGCCAGGTGAATTCGGGGTGTTTGGTGTGGCAAGTTTGGGGTATCCCTCCAGAGGGTGCATATAGACTGTCAGATGTAGAGAGAAAAAGAAATCCTTGCCTGGTGTCTGGAAACAGATGTGAGAAGGAAGTAAAGGCAAGAGTTCTTAGCCTCTGTGAGGATCCAGAGAAGACAGAGAAGGAGGCGTGTCCAGATCAAGAGTTCTTAGCCTCTGTGAGGATCCAGAGAACACAGAGGAGGAGGCGTGTCCAGATCAAGAGTTCTTAGTCTCTGTGAGGATCCAGAGAAGACAGAGGAGGAGACGTGTCCAGATCAAGAGTTCTTAGCCTCTGTGAGGATCCAGAGAAGACAGAGGAGGAGGCGTGTCCAGATCAAGGCACACTTGATGGACGGTCATCTGTCTGCTGGATCCTTCTCACTTTCCTGTTTTCCTGAGTGGCTGGGGGCAGCGGTAACCCAGGACTGGCACTTGGATAGTTAGTTAGTGGTTAGAATCACAGTGGACAGTCCCTCTCAGATGGCTTCCAGAGAGGCAGAGAGAAATAATGCAAATATCGACTTAAATTTAATTTACTTGATCGTTTAAGCTATTTGATTTTTTTTAGGTTAAAACAATTGTGGGGAAGTCTCCCTCTAGGGAGCATTGTAGCCTTTTTGTTTGAAACGAGGATTCACTCTGCTAATATTTTTGTGACAATAAAGCAGGTGCCACCTGCTCTGGGAATAATCATAATAGATTTGCTGTGGGTCATTTAACCATCACAGCCCGTGGGAGACCTAGTCAATCTCCCCAGATCCAGCCTCTGCCCTTCGTAGGACAGAATCTGAAGATCCTGTCTACCGTGTGCTTATCCCATACAACCCTTAGTAATGCAAACATAAGGCTCAGTAATCTCACGGAGTTCTGTAACTACGTTGTCTTTGACAGAATGTTATTTAGACAAGCATAGCCTAATTACAAAAACTGTTTTTAATTTTATTATTTAATAACACTGGGGGGTCAAGTCTAGCACCTTGCAAAGGGCTTTATCAACCAAGCACACCCCCAAAGCACGGTGGGGTGGTTTGAATGAGAACGTCCTCCTCAGGCTCTGGCACTTGGACATTTGCTTCCCAGTTATTGGTGGTGTTTGGGGGGGTGGGACTTAGGAGATGTGGCCTTGCTGGGGGATGTGTGTCACTGGGAGAGGTTTTGAGAATGTGAAGACTCTGGAGTA
Source organism: Mesocricetus auratus (assembly GCF_017639785.1). Taxonomy (NCBI): domain Eukaryota; kingdom Metazoa; phylum Chordata; class Mammalia; order Rodentia; family Cricetidae; genus Mesocricetus; species Mesocricetus auratus. Next base: position 61,626,837 of record NW_024429198.1, read on the forward strand.
TGTGAGTTTGTTGTGTCTGCCTCACGCTCCCAGATGAAGGTGTGAGCCCTCGGTTGCTGGCCCAGGCTGCCGTGCTTCCTGCGTGTGATGGTGATGGACTCGTCCCTTTGGAGCTGTAAGCCCAAATAAACCTTTCCTTTTGTAAGTAGCCTTGGTAATGGTGTTTTATCACAGTAATAGAAAAGTAACCAACCCAGGTGGTTTGCCTTTACTTTGTAGCAAAAGAGGAAGTCAGGAAGAGATTCGACACACAGCATTCTCTGTTGCTAGCTGTTGCTAGCGAGGGAAGAGAGAGGCAGGAATTCATGTGGCTTCGTGGGAACCAAAAGCAATCCCAGGAAATGGGGGTCTCAATCTAGAACCACAAGGAACTGAATCCTGCCAACAACAATTGATAAAGAACAAGGACTTTCTGCAGGGCTTTCAAATGAAAATTCAGTCCAGCTGGTCTCTCAGTTTGAGCCTGTGACACCTTGAGGTCCAATTGGGACATTCCTGGTGGAAGACTCTCACCTCAACACTGTCAACTAGTTTACAGGTGTTAAATGAAGTCATTAAGTCTGTTTTTCCTTTTTTTAGTCTCGTTTTTAAAGATGTGGTCTCTCTGTGTAGCTCTGGCTGGTTTCGAACTCTCCTTGAGTAGCGGGATACAGGTATACGACAGCGCCTCTGGCAGTCTGGGGTAACTTGTCATGCCGTTTGTCTGACACCTTCCCCTACTTCTTCAGGCACACCTGTGACATCTTCCTTCCTACTGCCGTGTCACAGGCTACCTCTGTCACTGTTCAAGTCACCCTGTGTCATAATTATCTCATCTTTTCTTTTCCTTACATTTATTTTTATGCCGGGCGTTGGTGGCGCACGACTTTAATCCCAGCACTCGGGAGGCAGAGGCAGGCGGATCTCTGTGAGTTCTAGACTAGCCTGGTCTACAGAGCGAGTTCCAGGACAGCCACCAAAACAATACAGAGAAAATCCTGTCTCGAAAAACAAAAACAAAAAATCTTTTTATGAATGTGGGTATTTGCCAGCATCATGTCCGTGCACCACGCGCATGCCGGGTACCACGGAGATCAGAAGGAAGTGTGGCGTTACCTACGGCTGTAGATACAGGCAGCTGCGTGCCACCATGTGGGTACTGGGAATTGATGCCGGGTCCTCCGCAAGAGCAGGCAGCTCTTTTAACCGCTGAGCCATCTCTCCAGCCCAACAAATTTTTTATGTGTGAGGCAGGATCTTACTATTCAACCCCAGAAAGCCTGGAACTTGTTAGATAGCATGGGTTGGCCTTCAGCTCGGAAGGATCCTGCCACTCCAGCTTCTATAATGCTGGAGCTACAAGCGTGTGCCACCACACCCGAACTCAGTTTACAGTCATACACACTAAAATAACCACAGAACTCAAGATTTAGTATCTAAGAGAAAACGTCACACACAGATGGACACACATATGTACACATATACATATGCATGCATGCATACATACATACATACATGTGGATTTGGGGGATCAAATTTAGGTTTGTCAGGATGACATGACCTTTAGCCGCTGGGCCATACATCTCTGGTCCAAAAAAAGACTTCCTTGGTTTTAGACATACATTAAATCGACAAGCCCCGCTTTATGGAGCAAATGGAATCAAACTGATTTTCTACTTAGCTCTACATATCGGGGGCAGACACCCCTGTGTGCCGCGGCTGATGTCCCTGGACGGAGACTCAGACGTCTGAACAGAAGTCAGCCTTGGCTCCCCGGAGCCTGCGGTCGGGCCAGCTCCCTTGACAGGTGTGTGTAGGGTCTCTTCTTGCACGGACCGTTGTGTGTCAGCCCTACTTCTCTCGGGTCGGACGCCGAGACGGGAAGGGGACCAGGCTGCTCCGGTCACCGAGGAGGAGTGGCACAGGGGATCGGGAGGGGTGCTGGGGGCGACGGGAGGCGGCGGGGCTCTGCGGGTGTGGGCGCCGAGAAAGCCCCGGGCGTGCGGGCTAACCTGTATTTTACCTCTGTGGCCGCGGGATTTGGTGACCAGGGACTTCACTACCTTCTGGTCCGGGTGTGTGTGTGTGTGTGTGTGTGTGTGTGTGTGTGTGTGTGCGTGTGTGTGCGTGCGTGCGTGTGTGCGTGCGTGTGTGATGCCGTCTCCGGTAAACTGGACAAGTAACAGCGCTCTAGGCCGCCCAGAGCCCGCTTAAAACTTCGCTCGCGGCCGCGATGGGTGGTTTGCGGTCAGGACAGAGATTTCTACAGTCGTCCGAAAACTTGTGAAACCTGCGGACGCAGACGGTCGCCGGGAGCGGGGGCGGGAGCGGGGGCGGGGGGACACGGTGACTGCGTCTCCGCGACGGGGCTCCGTGCGGTCCTCGGTGGGGGGGGAAGAAAAAAAAAAACCCAAGTCCCTGCGTGTGCGCGCGCCTCGGACGGCCCCGCCCCCGCGCCCCGCCCCCGCGCCCCGCGCGTGCGCAGAGCTCGGCGGCTCCGCGGCGCGCGCACCCGGTCCGAAGCCTGGGCGCGCCGCGCCGTCGGGGGGGAGGCGGGAGGAGAGCCCGGCCCGAGTGGGCGGGGCCGGCGGCGCGGCGGCGAGCCGCCACTGCGCAGGCGCCTGCTCTCTCCTCTCGCGCGCCTGGGCCGGGCGCGCGGATGCGGCGGGTTCCGCTCCCGGCGGGCCGAGGGGTTGCGCGCGCCCGAGCGAGCGTCCGTGACGTGCTGCCTCCGCGCCACCGCGCGCTGCGCCGGACATCACGGGTCTGTGTGGCGGAGCGGCGGCCCGGCTGCTTCCACCTCCCACCCTCCCACCGCCACCCCCCGGCCGCATCTCCCGGCGAGGGCGGCGCGGCGCGGTTTCGCGGCTCGCGCAGCCGGCGGCGACCCAAGGGCGACCCGCGGCGGGCGACCCGGTGGCAGAGTCGCCGCTTCCGCTTCGCCGCTTCCCCGGCCGCCGGCGCGCGGCTTCCTCCTCGTCGGCCCAGCCTACCCCGCGGGCCCCGGGGCTGCGGCGGCCCTGAAGCGGCCCAGAGGCCCCGGGCCGCGCGCGCCCGCCGCCCCATGTGAAGCAGGTCGGGCCTGGATCCCCCCGGCCACCCGCGCCCGCTGTCTGCTGCGGCCCGTCGGGCCTCGGGGGCCCCGGGAGGCGCCGCTCCCGGGGGTGGGCGGCGCGGTGACGGGCCGTGCGGGGGCGGAGGGCCCGGCTCGGTGGCCTCCTCTCGGCCCTCGGCCCCGCGATCCCCGCCCAGCGGCCGGTAAGTGCTCGTGGCTCGGCGTGCGCCTGGGCCCGGGGACGGGAGTTCCGCGGCGGGGGGGGGGGGGGTTCGGGGGTGGCGGACAGCCCTGCGCGGCCAGGGCTGACCCCGGAGCCTCCCGGTCCGTGCGGCGCGGGCCGGGAAACTGTCAGACGCCCGCTCCGGGGGATTTGGTTCCAACCACAAGGCTGTAACCGGCCGGTCGCAGGGAAGCTGGGACCGACCGACGTGCATTTTAGCCAATAAATAAATAAATAAATATATATGCTCGTCTTTGGGGGTGTCGGTGTGGTAGGCTAGGGATGAAGGTTGTTTCCTCTTAACTTGGGGCGGCCGGCCAGCTCACGGGGTGCACACACACTTTGCTCTCGGTAATTGCATGTCAACTCGTCTCCTCTTCCCAGACCCTCCCCCCCCCAAGACGAGTATGCAGTCTTTTTTTTTTTAAACGTGAAAAATTGAGCCTCAGCCAGGTAAAGGTGTAACTTCCCAAGGTCATGCAAGTGGTCATCGAGGAAGTTCTTAGTTGACGTCTGAAGACAGGTTTCTGTGAGGACTGCGGTTCTCCGTCTTGCAAAAATAAGTGCGTTAGAGAACGAGACTGGCTGGAGAGTTTGTCCCTGGCTGTAAGTTCTAAACACCTAGCTAGACAGCATTTACACTTTTTGACTTACCTTGTTGGATGTATTTTGTCATTTTAATTTTCAAAGACATTACTTGTGAAGGAGTGACCCTAAGTATCCTTTTTATGTGTTGGGACTGTACAGAAAACAGTTTACCGTCTTAATTGAACAGAAGGCGTATGCTTGATAGAACTTACTGAGGTTATGTTTTATTTTTGCATTTGGTGTTGAGATATATGGGGAACTCACAGGCTGTTTTCTTTGCAAACGTTGTTGCTGGATTATGTGGCAATACTTAGTGATTCTGCGTTGTCTTACGCAGTATTTCACACTTTAGTGTCAGAAGTCAATGTGTAGAATATTACAGAAAGGAGTCATTTGTTGCCGTGGTTTCCTTGTCTGAAAAATACTACTAACCAAGTTAATAAGCTGACAGAGAATTCTCATTTTAGCATCATACTGTAGTGTTTGACTATTGAGTAAGCAGAACTGGAACTCTGTACAGAAGAAAATGCTGATAAATTCCTTTCGAGTAATTGAAGCTTCATGTAGCTACAAATGCTCAATTATAGTACTCACATTTCACTAGTGTGTTACACCTTGAAGGAAACTTGTAGTTGACTAACCCGTAGGAAAGAAGTCACATTTACAGAGTTACAGATTGGTTTGTTGTTTGGTTAGAGTACAAACAGTTGTTGAAGTAGGTTGAATTTGGTGTTACTGTAGAGTGGTTGTCTAGTCTTGCTCCTGGTGTGTCTGTTTTGAGAGAACTGGCTGTCAAGGCTTATCTTAAATAATGACGTATTGAGGTTGAGTCATTTAAGCGATGTTTTAGGTTGAGGGTTGCTCCCTAGCTGGGCTGATGCTGCCAAGGGGCCACGTCTCTCTTAGGTACTGCACTGTGTGGGGTGCTGTGCTTTCTGCAGTTGGGACTTGAGGTTGTCTCTTTCCACTCTGGTAACTGGAGCTCTCCAGGTCCCTTTTCTCTAGCTTTCCATTATGAAAGCAGCTTAAGCATAAAGAGAATCTGTCAGCGGTAAACAGCCGAATGGTGAGCTCCTCCATTCACATTTGTTGATAGTTTTCTGTGTTTACCCTGTTTGTAGATGTCTACTATTTTTGGTTGAACCGTTTGAAGCTAAGGTGTTGACTTTTGACACTTTACCTTTCATATGTCAGCTTGCTTTGCCTAGAGAAAAGGGCACATTGCTTGGATAAAATAGTTAATGTCCATTTTCTTCAACATGATAATTCCTTAGTGTAATGTTAAAAACAAACAAGCTTATGTGCACGTGTGCTTGGCTGGGGCCCGTGGAGGTCGAAAGAGGGCATCTGATCTAGAACTGAGCCACCATATGGACGCTGGGAACCAAACGTGGTTCCCGGGCAGGGCAGCCAGCACTCTTAACTGATGAGCCGCCTCCCAGATCTCCCGGCGTAATCTAATGTCATACGTATTTATGTTTCTCCAGTTGTCCTGAAAGGTCTTCCAGAAGATTGTATAACCTTTCTTCCCTGGCCAAGATCTCATCAGAGTTTATTCTTTGCATTTGTTTAACTCCTTCTAATTTAGACTACCCAACCCCTTCTTGTAAAATAAAAAATAATATTGCAGAGAGAGAGAGAGAGAGTTCATTTGTCTTAGAAAATGACTCACATTCTGGATTTGTCAGAAGTTTTCCTTCAGTGGAGTCAACTATTGCTCTTTCCTGTGCCTCACGTAAACTAACTCGGTTGTAAACCAGTTTTAAAAAGTCTCAAGAACAAGTGTACCTGGTAAATGATGCTTCTTGGTGGTGTTTGATCATATGGTTGCCGTAGTTATAGTAAGACCTGTTTTCCTACTGTAGTTACCAAAGTATCCGTTGAGGCATGATGGCGCCCTCCTTTGTTGCAGTACTTGGGAGAGAGGCAGGTGGATCTCTGAGTTTGAGGCTAGCTTGGTCTACATAGGAGTTCCAGGGCAGCTAGGGCTAAAGCCTTTCCTCCTAGAAAAGACAAGAAGACATCTGATCTGTGGTAGGTGACTACAGTGGTGGTGCTGACTGTTCTTCAGTCATGTTTTAAGAATTGAGTCTTATGTGCTTGGTGTTTGCTTGCGTGCTTGTCTCTGAACCATACGGGTGCTTGGTGCCCGCAGAAGCCAGAAGAGGCTGTTGATCCTTTGAAACTGGAGTTGCAGATGGTTGTGAGCCATGGTATCGGTGCTGGGAGCCCAGCCCAGCTCCACTCTTACCACTGAGCCTTCTCATCTCTGCAGTCAGTGCACACACAAGGTGTAGCGTGGTCTCCTTTCCTTGCAAACTCACCTGTGAATTCATTGTAATCATCTCGTGCTGCTCAGTAAATGGAAACAAGAGTATGGAAGTTGTAAAGTATCCTGGGTAGCTGCTACATTAATTAAAAGTGGATTTTTAAGATTTTTAGTGATGAATTCAAAGTATCACCTGTTATAATTGGAAAAGAAACTTGGCTTGAGAAAAACTGGAAGAATCCATGACCGCCCTTTCCTGTAATGAATACTTAGTAGTGAAATTTATTTAAATGTTATGCAGTCAGTATTTGTTACACAGGAGTATCCAGAAATGGAGCTCTGGGTTGAAGAACTGTAAGTTGTGGTTGGGAGGAGCAATGTATGTGCAGCTCACTGGTTGGGGAAATGCTTTGAGTGCACAGGGCCCTGGGCTTAAGCCCTACCACCAAAACAAAGCAAAACTGGTTTTGAACTTTACTCCTATGTTCTCATTTCATAATGATTGTTTAAGTAAGCATTTGTGAATAAAGGATGAGTGAACTTCTGATAATGAGGCATATTAACTACATTTAGAGATGGGCCTCATTTTTATTAAGCCTCATATTAAATAAATAAGTGATATAAAATCAAATCATTTTCAATGAATTTAGTATTTGTTTTAATGGTTTGATAGTAAGATTTCCTTAAGTAGAACATTCTTTCATTAAAAGTATTATTTAACTCTTGAAACAGTTTCGAAAGTTTTTTTACATATATTTTTGTAGATCAAGATGGTTCATGTACACAGAAATGAAAAACTTAACTGTTGTATTTAATATGATTTTGTAGTATATATATCTACACACCTATACATGCATACTTATACTATAATTTTGTCTGGGATCCCTTGGGTTTATTTTGAATATTGGTTGACTATGTTCCTCTTGGTACATATTTGCATTGTGATATTTATTGAATTGTTGCTTTTGTTGTTACTTAGATTGCTGTTTATTATTAAGATTGTGTGTATGTGCACCGTGCAGTTCAGACCTTTCAAGCTGCAGTACCCGGGAGTTCTGTTGCTTGCTTGACGTGGGCTCTGGGGCCAAGTCCGTTTCTCCGCAAGAGTGATGCTTGCTCTTCACGGTCGAGCTGTCTGTCCAGCCCCAAGGTTTGCCTTTCTTGTGTGTGTTTATGACTTTGAACACATGCAGAGACTCGCATTAGAACTAGCAGGCTGCTTCTCACTGAAAATATTTTTACATCATTTATCTCTTCCCTCTCCTCCATTTACAGCCTTTTCTTTAGTCATCATTGTTACATATATCAGACTGGTTTTCTTTTTTTCAATTTTTTATTCAAATTAGAAACAAGCTTGTTTACATGTCAGTCTCAGTCTCTGCTCCCCAGGGAGGGTGAAGCCTTCCATGGAGGTCTTCAAAGTCTGTCATATCCTTTGGAGCAGGGCCTAGCATCGACCCTCCCCCCAAATCTGGGCTGAGAGAGTATCCATCTATGTGGAATTGGCTCCCAAAGTCCATTCGTATGTTAGGGATACAGATTGGTTTTCTTTTACTTTTACTTTTCTTTTTCTTTTTTTTTTTTTCAAGACAGGGTTTCTCTGTGTAGCTCTGGCTCCTGGAACTCACTCTGTAGATCAGGCTGGCCTTGAACTCAGAGATCCTCTATGGTCTGGCCAGACTGATTTTCTTCTTCTTCTTTTTTTTTTTTTTTTAAGATTTATTTATTTACTTATTACATATACAGTGTTTTGTTTACATGCCAGAAGAGGGCACCAGATCTCATTATAGGTGGTTATGAGCCTCTGGGAATTGAACTCAGGACCTCTGGAAGAGTAGTCAGTGCTCTTAACCTCTGAGCCATCTCTTCAGCCCCTGGCATCTTTTTAAAAGATTTATTGTCAGTTGATATGAAATCTAGAGCCATGTAGATCATGACCATTTGTGTACAGTGAAACAATATTAATATTAGGGCTGGTGATATCATTTTAGAAAAATAATATAAGGGAAATAACAATGGCCTATTTTATTCTAAATATTTTATTTTGCATTTATATTACATTATTTTATAAGGTAAATGTAAAGCACCACCAAGCCTAGCCTGACTTAACTCTTACTGGCTTATGTGATTTTTAACTAACTAATTATCAAAACTATATAAACAGTATCTAACTACTCTCAGTAAATTGATGGGAGTAGAAATAAATGTACTGGATGATTAAAAACTGCAGAACAGCCAGGTGGTGGCGGCGCACGCCTTTAATCCCAGCACTCTGGAGGCAGAGGCAGGCGGATCTCTGAGAGTTCGAGGCCAGCCTGGTCTACAGAGTGAGTTCTAGGACAGCCTCCAAAACAATACAGAGAAACCCTGTCTTAAAACAAAAACCAAAAATTCTGAACTAGTTGTGCATACTGAGGATTTTTAAAAGGCTTTATAATAAAGAGAATGGAGACTGAATTGGTTACATTTGTTTGTTAAGGTTGAGTAAGGGTGGGAAGATTTTACGAGCATGAAGGGACGTCTGCAGTGAACCAGTATTTGCTGCACGTGGCAGCCACCGTGCTTATGAACTGGAAGAGGCTGGGACTGCTTGGGCATTTGAACATCGGTCACCAGTTGGTGACACTGTCAGGCCTTGCCCTGTTTCTAGTGCCTTCTGCTTCATGATGCCAGTTGACGATGTACGATGTACGATGTGTGATGTATGTGCTCAGTTTCCTTCTCTGGCTTGTGTGCCTTCTGCTTCATGATGTCAGTTGATGTACGATGTATGACGTACGATGTGTGATGTATGTGCTCAGTTTCCTTCTCTGGCTTGTGTGCCTTCTGCTTGCATGCTTTGCTGTCCTGCCTTGACAGACTCTTAACCTCTGGAACCTTGAGCCAAATAAGCGCTTCCTTCTGTAAGTTTCTTTGGTCACAGCAACAGAAAAGCAACTGATATAAAAGTTGATTAAACTAGAGAGTGGGCTGTTGCTGTGAGGTATCTGACCATGTTCTTTTTGAGACTATGGAAGACTTTGGAATTTTGGATTAGAAAAGCAGTTGAATGCTATAATCAGGTGTCCTAGTAGAAACTTGGAAGACAGTAGTGCTGAAAGTGTTTGAACTATGGAGGTCCAGCTCAGGTGGCTTTAGAGAGGAACAACACTAGCAACCAGGTCAGAGGCCGTTCCTGTGATATTTTGGATGGATGCTATGGACATTTTTGGTGTTTGTTACAGTTCTTTATATAGTCTAGGTATTAGATCCCTATCCAGTGGGTAGTTGGCAAAGACTTTCTCTACTGCCAACTCCTGCCACCCCAGTAATTGTTTGCTTTGCAGAAGTTTTTAATGGCTTCTTTTTTTTTTTAACTCTTTTAAAAAAAAAGATTTATTTATTTATTATGTATGCAGGCAGGCCAGAAGAGGGCACCAGATCTCATTACAGATGGTTGTGAGTCACCATGTGGTTGCTGGGAATTGAACTCAGGACCTCTGGAAGGATAGCCAGTGCTCTTAACCACAGAGCCATCTCTCCAGCCCTTTTAATGTCTTCTAAACTGCACTTGGCAACTCTTTGGGTTACTTTCTGTGCTATTGTAGTCCTTTTCAGAAAGCCCTTACATCTAGCTATGTCTTGAAATGTTTTTCTATAACAGTTTCAAATCTTCAGATATTAAGGTCTTTGATCTATTAGAATTAATTTTTGTGCAGGGTGAGAGATACACAGACCTAATTTCATTTTTAGCAACAGTAAAAGATACCTGAACTAAGTAACAAAATAAATTCAAAGTCTAGGACATAACACATCCGAAGTGTGTCTGGCAGTGCTGCTGCCCTTATCACATCAGGAGAGACCACACTACAACCTAGTTTCTGAACATACAGCATGTGCTTTCACACTATGCAGTACCTGTGCTTTTAGATGCTAGGGAATTGTATATTAAGGATTGTGGTGTTTTTTAACTGTACATACAAATTTTCTCTTACAGAGGCATAATGATTCAATTAGGGAAAACAAAGACAGTACTTTTGTTTGAGTGCCATTTCTCAGGATCTAAATGACAAGTTAATATAGTTTAGATTGTGTTAGAATGATTTTTAAATGCTGTTTGAGGACTGGGGAGGTAGCTCTGTAGGTAAAGTAAGTATTGGCTGTGCAAGCCCGAAGACGTAAGTCAGTGCTGGGAACCTGTGTTAAAAGTTGGGTGACCCTGGGAAGTCCTGGGGTGAGGGGATACAGACAAGTGGACCTCTGAGGCTCCTGACCAGCCAGCCTAGACTGCTTGACAAGTCCCAGACCCATGAGAGAGAGCCCGTCTTAGAAAAGATGGCCCCTGAGGGTGACCAGCCCCACACGACTGCTGATTCGCTGACTTTTGAGTTTAATTTAAAAATGTTGGATGAATTTTGGCTTGGAATTAAGGCAATATTCCTAGCAGTTTCTGAAAGGGCTCTCAGTGTGCTACTGTCATTTTGCATTACATGTTTATATGAAGTGGTACTCTGAGTATTGATGACACAAAATCAGACACTAGTCAGCTATGAAACTTTTTGAAGATTCTTTTCAACCTGCAGCATGATATACTCAGTCATTTTTTAAAGCACTTTATAAATGTAAAATGTAAAAATGAGCAAGTGCAACAATTTCACCAAATGTATATTTGCTTTCTTCTTTATTAAATTTTACGATTGCACTTATTCCAAAGAATTATTTTAAAATAAAAATATGGACGGCAAGATGGTGCATCAAGTAAAGGTGTTTGCTCTGTGTAAGCCTGATGAGCCACGTTTGATCCCTGGAACGCTTGTCCAAGTGGAAGGAGAGGACAGGCTCCATGGTGCTTGTTGACCTCCACAAGCAAGCCGTTGTGTAAAAAGCCATTTAAAATGAAACATTTGCAGTTACCAGTGCATGTTTAATTTATGTCTCTTGTATGCCTGGTTGTTTAAAATTCTCAGGTGGAAAGGGCTGTGAGTAGAAAGGGTTAAGTGTCTGTGATATAAATTATATCAATTCCTTCATGTTTAGATTGAAACAGGTGACACTAGTCTCATTTTCTTATTAGATTAAAACAAAACAAAACCCCAAAATGGTCTCTATTTTATGGTCAGAGGCTAGGCAGGTATTGTGTGACATGATTTCATGCGTCTGCTCACTCCAAGATAGGGAGCCCATGACAGACTAAAGTGTGGAGAACACCAAAGTGTGGCTTGGTGAAACACTAAGTTTTATTTTGGGGGTTACTTATAGGAGTATGGGTTACTTAAAGGAGCAGAAATGACTGAAAGACAGCTGCATCACCTAAGCTCACCCCCGCATGTGCAACAGCTCACAGAAGACGGGGCACAGCCTGCAGACGCCCAGCAGGTTAGAGTGTCCTTTAGAAGCGACTTAGTAGGTCTAAACTTCTTCCAGGCCCAGGTTGGTCTCAAGAGTCCCTTCTGCATTTGGCTTTGGCTGAGAGTGGCACTTCGGCAGTTTTTGTTGCTGCATTGGGGAGGGAAGAACCTACTCAATCTAGTCAGTTTCAGGTACTTTCTGAAGCAATTTTTTTTTTTTTTTTTACGAGACAGGGTTTCTCTGTATTGTTTTGGAGGTCGGTCCAGCCCGGCCTTGAACTCACAGAGATCCTCCTGCCTCTGCCTCCCGAGTGCTGGGATTAAAGGAGTGCGCCACCACCGCCCGGCTTCCTGAAGCAGTTTTGAGTTGTTTACCTTCTGTCTTAAGTAGCTTCCCCAGGAGATGAGTGTTTCAGTCCCTCAGAAAACTGCTATACAGCTGCAGGTAGGAAGCCTGCATACGGTCTTAAATCTGCGTGTATTAAAACTGTGAGTAACCAGAGTCAGTGCCTGGCTGTATTAGTGTTTTACTACAGAGCTATGTCCCCAGCCCTGACTTCCGGATTTATAAAAATGTACTTGTCTGGGTGTTCTTGTGTTAAAGACCTGTAATAGAAATAGAGGAGAGGTTATTGTTGAACATGATAGTAGTGTGAGGGCAGATTTGTTTCAAGACAGCACTTGGAAACAGCTTCATTTAATACAACTAATTGATTTGAATGAAATTTCTTAAAAGCATTATATACCCAGATGCCTTACTGTGTTTGGTAGTGTAGAACTTTAGGCTCTCAGTGGATTCTTGAAAGAGTAAGCTAGAAGTCATAGTCACCAAGAAGTACTGGGTCCCAGAAAATCACACAGAATTGAATTATTCTCATGTTATGACTGGAGAAATAACTAATGAAATACATTTCTGGAAATACTTTAGCCAAAAGTGAGGGATCTTTTAAGAAAAGAAAAAGTATTGGAGAATTATATGCAATCTTTTATGCTCAGTAGAAACTTAAAACTTTTAGGGAGATACTTTGGTAAGTCCAATATTACTACGTGATGATTTTTGAGACAATTATCTGCCAACATTTTTTCTTAGGATTCTTCGTGTCTCTTTACTACTGTCCCATCTTAACCAAGATGCAAAAGTGCACCTAGTGAATCTTGCCTTTATTGCTAGTCTTGCTTTTATTGATGCTTGTTAACCTGGAAGCTGCACAAGCTGGTATTCTCACCATGAAGCCCTGCTCTTTTCTAATAGAGGAGCAAGAAGGGGCTTCTTTGAAAGCAAAAATGGGTATTACAGCAGTGATTTGATGGGAGGCAAGGGGAAGACCAAGTCTTGATTTGGATGTACAAAAATCTCAGGTGCTCAGGTGTTTCTTGGCAGTAGATTGGGAGGGGAGGTGCTTGCACCACGTGAGGGCTTGATCAAGGACATACAGCTACTGTGATACATGGACTAACAGGCATAGGAAAGGAGTAAAAGCAGATACTCAGAAGACAGACTCAGAAGCCTGGCCCTGCAAATTTGAGAAAAGCACTTTCCATCTTGTCTGAGCAGTGTTTCAGTGCAGGTAAACCTGGGGGAGGGCACAGGGTGGAGCTGGTGGGAAGTCTGCAAGATGGCATTTCTGCACAGCCATCTCTTCAGCCCTGGGGGTGGGGGGGGAGTTAGTGCTGGACCTGGATTTGGAAGAAGAGCTGTATGTGACACAGGAGACCAGAGATATAGTGGAGTCTGTAGTCAACACTCATCTTTGTCTAGTCATGGTTTTGAGAGTGATCTGGTCTATTTGCCAACTGTAACCTGGAATAGGATTCTGGGAAATGTAGTTTGAATTAATCAAGTTGACCTAGTACAACTACAATAACAGTTAAGGGGTGGAGGAAATTCCACCAGGAGGATGTTGAAGTTGTGGGTGTCTGCAATCTATGCCCATGACAACCTGATAAAGCCAATTGCTTAACCTCTCCATGCCTGTTTCCTTATCTACTTTATGGGATTGTTGTGAAAAGAACTTAGCAGTGTCAGCAGTATAAGTGCTGCAGCTCTGAGGGGAACGGTTTCCCCAAGGGAAATGTTGCAGCTCTGAGGGAACGGTGTCCTGTTAGTTGGGAGCCAAGGAATACCACAGCGTCACACCGTACAACAAACCTCACATACGAGATGTATTGGGAGAGACACAGAGGTTGGCTGCCTCTGCCCGGGTAAGAAGCAATTGAGAACTGAGTGTGAGCATGCTTTATACAGAGAGTTTCATGGGGATCAAAACTTTCCAGGGGGGATTCGTAAGATTGTGACTCAGGGATTGGTGGGTTATCAAAACCCAAAAGTGAGTTTGGACTTTTTACCCTGTAAACATGACACAACCTATGGTAATTAGTAGCTTTTATTATTAGTAATAACTACAGTAGTAATGGCAAGGAAGAGATGCAGAGGAGATGAGTGGAGATAAGAATGTAATGTAAGGGTCATATATTTGAGGTGTTGCAGCCCAGCTCAAGAACACTTGGGAATATGGGCTGGAGAGACAGCAAGTGCTGTCTGAGAGTGGTCAGTGTTGAGTGACGGTGTGTGAGCTGCTCAGCGTACCCACTGCCTGCTGTTTCTGCATGGTGATTCTTCCCACTGTCCTCCATGGATGCCTGGCCCCATGCTAAGAGAACTATCCTTATCTAACAAAATACACTGCAACAGCCACTAGCAAACTGGAGTGTATGGTTCCCCTGCATATGCTAAAATGAATGTGATACAAAGTACCATGGGAATCTTTAATGTACAACACCAAAAGCTCATAGCAAAAAAGTAAGCATTTAAATGTATATAATTATGATGTCAGTAGTAGGGTTGGTATTTTAGAAATAAAGTCTATTTAAATGTCAGCATCACCTAATAGAAACAAGATGTAAATAGGAAAAAAAAACCTTCAGTTTGGCCAATAGAAATAAATTCCATATTCCAAAATGGGATGCAAAAGTGCTCAGAGTGGCAAAAAAGTTAATTGAGAACTTTTCCTTTCTGGGGTGGGGGTAGTGGTAGTGTATATATATACATAACAGAGTTTTATTTATTCAGCCACAAAGAAAATTACATCGTTTGCAGTAAGTGGGCTGAAGTGGAGACCATCATGCTATGTGAAATAAGAAACAAGCTTGACTTAGACAAACGTTGTTTTCTCGTATTCGGGGAACCATTTCTTGCATGTGTTGTTATGTGTTTAGGAGTAAGGGTTACTAAAGAGGAGAGGGTGACAGGCACTTGGGGTGGTAGAGAGGTAGGCCCAGGAAGTAGGCTCTAGCAGGCCCTTTGGGGAAAAAGCGGGCAGCATGTTATTGGTTTGTCATAGGGTTTTTGTTGGAGGTTGAGGTTTTGGTAATGTCTTTTGAGTTTTTGATGGACCAGTACAGCCTTTGACATTATTTGGGACTTTTGAGTTAGATAGATAGTAAGTAGCATAGAGGGGACCGGAGTGGTTAAGAGCACTTTGCTGTTCTTGTAGAGGACCTGGGTTTGGTTCCCAGTGCCTACATGGTAGCTCACAATCATTTGTGACCCAGTGGTAGAGGATCCAGTAACTTCTGCTCTCTGGGCACCATGCATGCACATGGACATACATGTAGGCAAAACACATAAGCTAGATAGATTTCAAGAATAAGCATCAGAAAGTACTGACCTCCTACCAGGAAAGCAAGAGTATTCTCAGCATGAAACCTGGCCCAGGTATTGTTTTACAGGCCGGTGTTAAGGTGTAATTATTATCTTAAAAAGGATTTGTTTATTATTGTTGTGCATATGTATGGTGTGTGTGTGTGAGAGTGAGTGCGTGTAGAGGTCAGGACAGTTTTATGGAATCTGGTATCTTCTACCTTTATGTGGGTTCTGGGGATTGAACTGAGGTCCTAAGGTTTGGCGACAAGCACCTCTAACTCCTGAACCATCCTACTGGTTATTTTTATGCTTTGGAAAGATTAAGGTTAACTCTTGAATACCAGGCATCAGCCTGGGAAGCCAGCATGGGACTGATCAAGACCCCCTGAATCTGGGTGTCAGTGAGGAGGCCTAGGGAATCTATTGAGCCTTGGGCAGCAGATCAGTACCCATCCCAAGTATACACACGGACTTTGGACTCCCATAGAACAAGGTGAGGTGCACTCTCACCCCAACTCTTGGGGAAGGGTCTAGGCCCTGCCCTATATGAAATGACAGACTATGCACACCCCCATGGAGGGCCTCACCCTCCCTGGGGAAATGAGGGGATAACGGGGGGGGGCTCGAGAGGAAGGGAGGGAATGGGAGAGGGACCTGGGACCTGGAACTGACTTGTGAAGCAACCTTGTTTCTTATCCAAATTTAAACTGGAAAATAAAATTAAAAAAAACAAAAAACAAAAAAAATGCATTTTATTGTATGTATGTATGTATGTATGTATGTATGTATGTATGTTGGTGTGTGCATTCCATGGCCTTATCAATGTGTGCTTGTGTGCCTGTGTGCTGATGTTGTTTATGATTTATTAAAGGCATTGGATATCAAAATAGCAAAGCAGCCATACTAGTTAGCCACAGAAGCAGGGACACACCTTTAATCCAGGTCTCAGAATTAAAAGGTAGATGGTCTCTGAGCCCAGGACCACCCTCGGCTGCCAGAAAGTGAATCAGAGCTCACGCCTTTAGTCCCAGGATTTGAGAGGTATAGAAGGTAGAGGCAGTCAGTCTCAGGATTTTTCTCCAGTCACGATGAGGAGAGGCAGCAGGCTGAGGTTTGGTGAGAGCTTGTGCAGACAGGATCAGCCCTTTCAGCCTGAGGTGTAGAGGTAAGCGCTAGTGGCTTGCTGCTTTGCTTTTCTGATCTTCAGCTTGAAGCTTAACCCCAATATGTGTCTCTGGGCTTTTATTTATAGTGCTACAAGGGTCAGAGGATAGCTTGTGAGGATTGGTTCTCTCCTTCCATCAGGTAGATTCTAGGGATTGAATTCAGGTCTTCAGGCTTGGTGGCAAGCACCTTTAACTACTGAATCCCGCCTTCATACTGGCCTGACTTCAGGATTTTAAAAAGATACTCTTTAGAATTTTAAAAAATACTATTAAATTTTGTAATTTAGTTTTTAAAATGTTTACTACTTTGTTTTTTTGAGACCGTGTTTATCTGTGTAGCCTTGACTGTCCTCGAACTTGCTCTGTACACCAGGCTGACCTGGAACTATATAGAAACCCTGTTTTGAAAAGCCAAAAAAAAAAAAATGGGGGGCAATACAGTAGCGTGTATGAGTGGATTCTGAATAAGATTAGATTCAAAGCTGAAGTTAATATCTTAGGTTTTTTTGTTTGTTTGTTTTGGAGGCTGTCCTGGAACTCACTCTGTAGACAAGGATGGTCTTGAACTCACAGAGATCCGCCTGCCTCTGCCTCCGGAGAGTGCTGGGATTAAAGGCGTGCCACCAATGCCCGGTAATACCTTAGTTTTTTATATGTGCATTATGATCTGGTATTTTAAATATTTTATACATAGTATTTCCTTTAATTCTTGCAATATTCATGAAGTAGATACAGTTCTTGTCCCCATTTTCCATGTGAGAGACACTGAGAACCATTGTTGTAATTACTGTCAGTGAACAGTGAGTAATATACTTGGTAAATCATTTATGAATTGTTTTTTTTCAATACCTCACAAAAATACCCTGAGACAACAGTTAGGGTTTATATACTCTGTACGTATGTCCAGAGTGAATTGGGAGTTTTGACTAAAGCCTAAATGTATTAGGGTACTAATTTTAAAAGTTACCTTTCATTTCCTTTAAGACTGTTTTATAGTGTGACTGGAGAGATGGCTCAGTGGTTAAGGGCACTGCCTGCTTTTATAGAGAACCCAGGCTCAATTCCCAGCACCCACATGGTGGCTCAAGCCATCTGTAACTCCACTTTTAGGAGATCTAAAGCTTTCTTCTGGTCTCACTAGCCTCTAGCCATGTACATGGTTCACAGACATACATGCAGGCACAACACCCATATATATATATAAAATAATACACTTTTTAAAAAGACTATCTTATAAATACAGGAAGAAAGGTTTGTAGATGCATATATTCTTTAGTATTACTCTCACTATGGCTTAAGAACAAAAGTGGGAAGGTGCCTCCTAGGTTTTGTGTTTCTATAACAGATTGCCATAGACTGTGTAAGTTACAAGGAGTAACAAGCCACAAAGATACATTTACTCATTTCATTCCCCTTGCAGTTTGGCTATGGCATCGTGCCAGTCTCCATATTTACAAGTGTGGAAACTAAGCAAAGAAATATTAAGTCATTTGCCTGTGGTTGTGTACTTGTTAAATAACACATTCAGGTTTCAAACTCAGTTTAGACCCACATAAGCTCTTTACTACCAAGCTTTCTGTCTTTACTTTTGAAGGGACCATGACCCATTCAGAGAGGAAATGTAGGAGATGGAGAAATAATGTCACGGGTTAAAAACACTCCTGTGTTACTACATAATTGGAATCATACATCTCAGATTTGTTTCTTTTACGTACCACTGTGCACGAAAGGTTCCTCCCTTGCCTTTTTTTTTTTTTAATTCTTTTTTTGAGATAGGATCTCTCTGTGTACTCCTGGTTGTCCTGGAACTTGCTGTATAGATCAGATTAGCCTTGAATTGAAAGATCCTCCTGCCTCTGCTTCCTGAGAGCTGAGATTAAAGTTATGCACCACCTGCATGGCTCTCTTTTTTTACTGGGGATTAAATTTGTGATCTCATTCATTCTTGCTAGGCAAGTATTCGGCTACTGAACTGTGTCCCCAGACCAGTTATGCAGAATCCTCCCAACATTTTGGATCTTCAATCTTTTGTAATCTTATGACTTTGACTTATATTTGTACCTGTATTATTGTAATGGCTAAAATAATATCTCTTGTGTTTGAGATCTATGTAGTTGGACAGTATATATCTATCTTTCGTATATCAAGTCTTAATGGATTGTGTGCTGGTTATTTTTCTATTACTGTGATCAAACACTATGATCAGGGCAACTTACAAGAGTCCGTGATGGTGGAGTGAAGGCCCTGCAGCAGGGATAGCTGAGAGGTGACATCTCAAACAGTAGGCGGGAGAGGGAGAGCTCCCTGGGAATGGCGTGAGTCTCAGTGACGCACCTCCTCCAACAAGGCCACGCCTCCTGATCATTCACCATCTAAGCCTATTGACTTTTCCTATTCAAATTCCCACACATTTCTCTTTGTGGACTCTAAGAGTTACGCTTTCTAGAGGCAAGTGCATTGGCCTACTTAGGTTTGTGCATGTACATATATTTTCTTTATCTGTGGCTGATGTGGAATATTATTTTAAGATGTGCCACATTCTTTTATGCTGTGGAATGTGTTTAATGATGCAAAGAAGTGTTGCATTCTTTTATGTTGCACTTGTTTAACTCTGTAAAGCTGTGTTACTTGCCTGTCTGAAACACCTGAATGGTCTAATAAAAAACTGATTGGCCAATAGCAAGGCAGGAGAAAGGGCTAGCAGGCAGAGAGAATAAATAGGAGAAGAGAAGATGGGGAGCAAGAGGAGGAGGAGAGGAGGACATCAGGGGCCAGCCACCCAGCTACACAGCAAGCCACAGAGCAAGAAGTAAAAAAAGTAGATAGAAGGATAAAAGCCCAGAGTCAAAATGTGGACAGGATAGTTTAAGTTAAGAAAAGCTGGCAAGAAACAAGCCAAGTAGGGCCAGACATTCATAAGAAAGAATAAGACTTAGTGTATGTTTATTTGGGAGCTAGGTGGTGGGCTTCCCCAAGAGAAAAGAACAAAGAGCCGTGTATGTCTGCATGTATGTCTGCATGCCTGGTGCTGTCAGAGGCCGGAAGAGGGCATCAGATCCCCTGGGATTGGAGTTAAGCATAGGTGTAAGCAACCATGTGGGTGCTGGGAGTCGAACTGATGTCTTGGAAGAGCAGTCATTGCCCTTAATCAGTGAGCCATCTGTCAGTCACATGGCCTGTGTTTACTGTCTTACTCTTGTGTGTTTCCGAAAGCACGTTTTTAAAATTTTGATAAAGGTCAGTGCGTACTTTTAAGATTGATGTTTTTGTTATCCAAAAAACAGTATTGAACCAGTTGGAAAGCTAGGAGGGTAAGGCATTTGCTGCCAGTGCTCATCGCCTGAATTCAGTCCCTGAGGCTTGCATGGTGTGAGTTGTCTCCAGCATGCATACAGTGGTGCATGAGCCCTCACACACATCCAATGAGTAAATACATACTGTTCTTAAAAGGACATTGTTAAAAAACTAAATAGAAATCTTTGCTAGGTCACTAACTTTTTTCCTCCTAGAATTTAATTCAGGTTTACAAATAATCATACATTCTATTTTATCCATAGTACGACCATTGGGCATAATGGCACATACCTTAAATCCTAGCACTCTAGAGGCAGGGGTAGATCTTTGTGTCTTCAAGGCCTACATAGTCGGCACGGTGAGTTCTGTGAATACATAGTGAGTACTGTGAGTACATAGTGAGCTCTAGGCTAGCTGGGACTACACAGTGAGACCAGTCTTATACAAACAATTCCCACAATGTAGAAAGTGCTATCCTTTCCCAGTTGTATAATCTTAGTACCTAAAAAAATCAGGTGACTATACCTTAAAAGTCTCCTTATAGATGCTTTTAGAAAATATTTGTTTTTAATTGTGTGTTTTGGGGCCTAATCGTCAGTTTGTGGAAAGCAACCAGTAGCTTTGGCAATGCCTGGGTTGTTCGGGGTTCCATGGTGCTGCCTTGGCTATAGCTCATTCCTGGCACTGGGGTTATTTGTTGGCGAGAGATGTCTAGCAGGGGCTTTGTGTCTCCGGTTACTTGGTGACGTCATTAAGTCTCTCTCTATTTTTTAGAAGTTCTACTGTCTAAGGTGCTATGTGACCCCTGAGGTGGCCCTTAGTTTTAGCTGTCTGCGTCTGTACTCCCTCCCTCAGCCCTTGTTCCTTCCACCCCTCCCTTCCCAGCCCCCATCATCCATAACTGTAGATTCTGCTTCTCCTTCCTCAAGACCCTACCTTCCCTTTACCATAATCTCTTACTCTATACCGAACCCCTGTGGTAGTATGGGTTGTAGCCTGCTTATTGAAGACTTAACAGCTAGTATCCACATATAAGTGAATACAGAACATATTTGTCTTGGGGTTTGAGTTACCTTACTGAGGATATTTTTTTTAGCTCCAACCATTTACCTGCAAATTTTGTGATTTCATTTTTTCTTTAATAGCTGAGTAATATTCCATTGTATAAATGTAACACATTTTCTTTATCCATTGATCTGTTGACAGACACCTAGTCTGTTTCCGAACTCTGGTTATAAATAATTAGAACAGCATTAAAGATGGTTGAGCAGTAGTCTCTGCAGTAGGATGTAGTCATTTGGGCCTATGTTCAAGAGTGGTATAGGTAGATCTATTCTGAGCTTTCTGAGGAACCGCCACACTGCTTTCTATAGTGACTGACTGTACAAGTTTGCGCTCCCACAGGCAATTGGTTTAGTGTTCTCCATGTTCCACACACTCAAATGTATGCCATTTGTTTATTGATCTTGTCTATTCTGACTGCCTTAAAATGAAATCTCAGAGTGGTCTTGATTTATATTTCTCTGATGACTAAGGATGTTGAAAACTTAATTTAAGTACTTCTCAGCCATTTGTGTTTTCTCTTTTGAGAATTCGCTGTTTACATCTGAATCCCATTTTTTTTTCCAAGACAGGGTTTCTCTGTATAGCTTTGTAGACCAGGCTGGCCTCAAACTCACAGAGATCCTCCTGCCTCTGTCTCCTGAGTACTGGGATTAAAGGTGTGCGCCACCACCGCCCCCCTGGCTTGAACCCCATTTTTAAGTTGGGCTATTTGCTTCTTGGTGTTCAGTTTTTTGAGTTCTTTACCTGTTTTAGACATTAGTCCTCTGTTGGCTGTGTGTAGTTGGTGAAAAGCTTCCCATTTTTAGTGAACCACTTTGTCCTAGTGTCCAACTGCATGGGAAATGTCCTCTCCCATACAGAAGCTGTCATGAGGTACCATTTATTGATTGTTGGCCTTAGGGCTGTGTTATCTGTGTTCCGTTCAGAAAGTCTTCCCTGTGCCAGTGAGCTCAAATACTATTCCCCACTTTCTCTCCTGTCAGGCTGTGTATCTGGTGCTGCGTGTTTGTCCTTATGAGGTCAGCGATCCTTCTGGTCCTTGATCCATTTGGAGTTTTGTGAAAGATAAGTATGGATCTATAAGTACAAGTATGCAAGTATACTCTAAGTATGCAAGCTTCTCTATGTAGCCATTCAATTTTTCCAGCACCATTTATTGAAGATGCTTTTTCCCAGTGTGTATTTCTGGCTTCTTATAAAGAATTGGGAGTCTGTAGTAGTGAGGGCTTATACCCAGGTCCTCAGTTAAATTCCATTGGTGAATCTGCCTGTTTTTATGTCAATACCATGATGTTTTTACTACCTCTGAAGTACAATTTGACATCAGGGATAGTGATACCTTCAGCAGTTCTTTGTTACTGAGGATTGTTTTGGTTATCTTTTGTATTTTGGGTTTCCATATGAAGCTGAAAACTGTCCTTTGAAGATCTGTAAAAATTGTGTTAGAATTTTGATGGGGATTGCTTTTAATCTGTAGATTGCTTTTGGTAGGATGTGTAAGAGAGTCACAGAATACTGAGTGTTACACAGCTCAGCTCCTGCAGGAGATGGTCTTCCAGCTGGGGATGTTTGCCCATTGTAGCAGTTTTTTTCCAGCAGGAGAAGGTTTCCCAGGTGAAGTTGTTACAGTTCAGCTCTGCTCCCGGAGAGTGGAGAGCAAGGGAAGGTGGTCCCCCCCCCCTCCCCCGCAGAAGTGTTACAGCCTGGTTCTGCAAAGAAGGTCTTCACCCAAAGCTGGTCCAAGGGGTTTACTAGAAGGACACAGCGCTGAACATACACAGGGTTTATATAGGGATTCTTGGGGGCGGGGGAAGTTTTTCCAGGGTAGGGATTGGTCAGATTTCAATGCTGAGCTCAGATTGGCTAGACACCTGCTCGAGGACTGGTTGGATTTCTGTACAGGGTTAGGGTCAGATTTGGCTCTGGTTTCAGGGCCAAAGTGTGTTTCTTTCTCTGGTCCTTTTTAGCATTTTGGCTCTAATTTTAGGGCCAGGGTGCATTTCTTTCACTGACTCTGATTCCAGGGACAAAGTGTGTTCCTTTGGCACTGGTTTTAGGGTCAGGGTACATTTCTTTGGTTGTGGTTGCAGGGCCAAAGTGTGTTTCTTTGGCTCTACTCAGGGTGTGTTTCTTTGACTGGCCCCTTTTCCCTACAATGAGCATGTGAAATCTTTTCGTCTTTTGATACCTTCTTCAATTGTCATACAAGTTTTTCAATTGCTTGCTTAGAGTTACTCCAAGATTTTTTTTCTTTTGAGACCATTGTGGAAGGTATTGTTTACCTGATTTCTTTTCTCAGTCTGTTTTATGTTTGCGTATAGTAGTGTTTCTCAACCTGTGGGTCGAGACCCCTTTGGGGGGTTATTGAATGGCACTTTCAGAATTATAGGTATGAAGTGGGATGAAAATAAACAATTCCTCAATTGTATTAAAGGATAGCAATATTAGGAAGACTGAAAACCACTGGTGTATAGGAAGGTTACTGTTTTTTGTGTATTAATTTTGAATCCTGCTACTTTGCTGAAAACGTTTATCAGCTGTAGTTGTTTCTTGATGGAATTTTAAGGGTCACTTGTGTATGCTATCATCTGCAGATAAAGATACTTTGTCCTCTTCCCTTTCTATTGCGTCCCCTTGGTCTCCTTCAGTTATCTTACTGTCTAGTTAAGACTTTATACACTATATTGAATGGGTGTGGAAGAGTGGATATCTCGTCTTGTTCCTGATTTTAGTGGAATTGTTTTGAGTTTTTCTCCATTTAAGTTGGTGTTGATTATGAGCTTGCTGTCAGTCACTATTATTATGTTGAGGTATGTTTGTTGTATCTCTAATCTGTCCAGGACTTTAATCATGACGGAGTGCTGGATTTTGTCAAAGGTCTTTTCTGCATGATTTGTCTTTCAGCTTGTTTATATGGTGGATAACATTTATTGATTTATGTATATTGAACCATTTCTGCATCTGTAAGATGAAGTTTACTTGCTCATGGTGGATGATCTTGTTGATATGTTCTTGGATTTGGTTTGCAAGTATTTATTGTGCATTTTACATCAATGTTCATAAGGGAAATTGGTCTGTGATTCTCTTTTTGTGTTGGATCTTTGTGTGGTTTAGGTATAAGAGTAACTGGCTTTGTAATTCAGTTTCTATTTTGTGGAATTATTTGAGTATTAACTGTCCCTTGAAAGTCTGGTAGAATTTTGCTCTAAAACCATGTGGACCAGGTTTTTTTTTTTTTTGGTTTTTCAAGACAGGGTTTCTCTGTATTGTTTTGGAGCCTGTCCTGGAACTCACTCGGTAGACCAGGCTGGTCTCGAACTCACAGTGATCCGCCTGTCTCTGCCTCCCAAGTGCTAGGATTTAAGGTGTGAGCCACCAACGCCCGGCTTTTGTTTTGTTTTGTTTGTTTCTTTGGGAGACTTAATTACTCCTCTATCTCATTAGTGGGGGTTATAGATCTGTTTAAATTGCTTATCTGATCTTGATTTAACTTTGGTAGGTGGTCTGTATGGAGAAAAATATTCATTTCTTTTAGATTTTTCCAATTAGGCTGAGTACAGGCTTTAGAAGTATGTCCTTAAAATTCTCTAGATTTCCTCATTGTCTATTATTTTGTATTCCCTTTTACCTTTAGTTTTGAATCTTCTTTCTATGCCTTTGAGTTAATTTGGCTAAGGGTTTGTTGTTCTTTTTATTTTTCTCAAAAATATAAATCATTGTTTCATTGATTCTTTGTACTTTTTGATTGTTTCTATTGATTTGAGCCTTGAGTTTGATTTCTACTTTTTCTTCCTACTCCTTTGGGGAGTTACTCTTTTTTTCTAGAATTTTCAGGTGTGCTGTTAGTATGAGATCTCCATTTTTTAAAAATAGACATTTAGTGCTATGAACTTGACTCTTTTTTTTTTTTTTTTTTTTTTTTTCTTTTTCGAGACAGGGTTTCTCTGTATTGTTTTGGAGGCTGTCCTGGAACTCACAGAGACCAGGCTGGTCTCGAACTCACAGAGATCCGCCTGCCTCTGCATCCCAAGTTCTGGGATTAAAGACGTGCGCCACCAACACCTAGCTGAACTTGACTCTTAAAACCACCGTCATTTTGTCCCATAAGTTTGGATATGTTGTGGTTTCAATTTTGGAGAAAGTTCCATGTACTGCTCTTTTGTGTGTGGGTGAAATGGTGTATAAATATCTGTTAGGCACATTTGGCTTATAATATCAGTTATCTCCAGCATTTTTCTGTTTAGTTTTTGTCTGAATGACCTGTTTGTTGGGGAGAGTGGGTTATTGAATTCACAGACTTTCACTGTGTGAGGGTTGATACATTATTTAAGCTGTGGTAGTGTTTATTTTATGAACTTTGTGTTCTTGTGTGTTTGGTACATAGAATTTAAGAACTATAATATTTTGTTGAGCTTTACTCTGAGTATATAGTGACCTTCCCTATCTCTTCTGATTAGTTTTGGTTTGAAGTTTGATTTTTCAGATATTAAAATGTCTACACTGACTTGCTTTTGAAGTCCCTTTACTTGGAATATCTTTTCCCATCCTTTTGTTGTTTTCCTCCCTGAGACAGGGTTTCTCTGTGGCTTTGGAGTCTGTCTTGGAACTGGCTCTGTAGACTAAGCTGGCCTCGAGCTCAGATCTCCCCGTCTCTGCTTCCCAGGTTCTGGGATTAAAGGCATGCTCCAGCACTGCCTGGCTCTTTTACACCCTTTTACTCTAAGGCCATGTCTGTCCTTGATGTTAAGGTGTGTTTCTTGGATGCAGCAGAAGGGTAGATCCTGCTTTTTTACCCAGTCTATAGTATGTCTTTTTACTGGGGAGTTGAGACCATTGATGCTGGAAATTATCAATTAGCAGTGCTTGTTGATCCATATTTTGTTGAGGTGGTGCGGCTTTTTCTCCCCTTTTGATTATTTGTTCCTTGTGTTTTCTTGGGTGTGGCTAGCCTCCGCAGGTTGAAGTTTTCCTTCTAGAGGCTTCTGTAGGGCGGGATTTGTATAGATGTGTGTAAATTTGGTTTTATTGTGGAATGCCTTTCTTTTGCTGGGTATGTAGTCTGGGCTGGCATCTGTGGTCTCTTAGCGTTTGTAGAGCACTTGCCCAGGCCCTCCAGCTCCTGGAGTCTCCACCAAGAAGTCAGGTGTTACTTTAATAGGCTTGCTCTTATGTGTTATTTGCTCTTTTTCCCGTCCAGTTTTTAATGTTCTTTCTTTGTTCTGTGCATTTGGTGTTTTGATTGTTATATGTCATGGGGAGTTTCTTTTCTGGTCCAGTCTGTTTGGTGTTGTATATGCTTCTTGTATCTTGATAGACACCTTCTTTAGGTCACCGAATTTTTCTCTATGGTTTTGTTGAAAATAATTTCTGTGCCTTTAACCTGTGCATCTTTCCTTCCGCCAATGTTGTTATTCTTAGATTGTGTCTTTTCATAGCTCCCAGATTTCCTGGCCGGGATTTTTTTATATATATTTAAAATTTTCTTTGGCCACATTATCCATTTTTTGCATCCTTTAACACCTAATAGTGTATCTTCCATCTTTTGCAAACACACACACACACACACACACACACACACACACACACACACACGCTCACCTCTGAGTTTTTTGTTTGACTTCCTAAATTTCTCATTTCCAGTCTTAACTTCAGTTTGGGGTTTCTTAGTGAATCTGTTTCTATGCTAATGTTGAATTGTTTTCACCATTTCGTCACACTGAGTTTTCACAAACTTCATTAAGGGATTTATTAGCTCCCCTTGAGGTCCTTGACCATGTTTGTAATAGCTTTTCTTGTGCTTCTGCCGCATTGCGTTTCTCAGGGCCTGCTGTCGTAGGTTGCTGGGTTCTGTGGACATATAATTGTGTTTTTGCACTGACGTCTAGGCACCTGGAGTTTAGATGAATGTGACTCTAGCTGTTGATGTCTGGTCTTGTTTTTGTTGGGCGGGTTTCTATCCCTTGGTTTCTGTTGACCTTTCTGGGTCTTAGGACCCTGTGGTGGTTGTGGATTGTCTGGCAGGAAGTGCTTCTGAGTCCCTACTAGTTATGACCACTGCAGGCCCTAGGTAGAACGTGTTTCTAAGTATTGGGTGCTGTTTCTGGGCACTGGGACTAACAGGAAGGAATGGGGATGGGCTAGAAATGCGGAGTGAAGGTTGAAAGGGTCCACAGGAAGAAAGAAAGCTGTTTCTGCCAGTAGTTACTGCAGAGTTTCCTGGGAATGGAGGTAGAAAGGGAGGGGCCAATTTTCTTTTACAGAGGTGTCTAAAATAGTAGGAAAAAAAGTCTACGTTCTCCATTTCTTTATGTTCATATGTTAAAGTTTAATGTATTTTTTGTTTCAAATTTATTATGTATACAGTATTCTGTCTGCATGTATGTCCACAGGTCAGAAGAGGGCACCCCATCTCATTACAGATGGTTGTGAGCCACCATGTGGTTGCTGGGATTGAACTCAGGACCTCTTGAAGAGGTCAGTGCTCTTAACCTCTTAACCTCTGAGCCATCTCTCCAGCCCCTAAAGTTTAAGTTTTAAACTTATTTATTTTTCTTTATGTGTATGAGTGTTTTGTATGCATGTATGTCTGTATATCACGTTCATGCCTGGTACCTACTGAGTAGTCAAAGAGGGTTTCAGGTACGCACAGTTATGAACTGACATTTAGGGGCTGAGACTTTGTCTTGGTTACTTGTCTACTGCTGGGAAGAGACACTATGACCAAGTAGACTTAGAGAGAGGGGGGGGGAGAAAGCATTGAATTGAGGGCATGTTTATAGTTTCATACGGTGAGTCCATAACCGTTATGGTGGAGGGCCATGGTGGCAGGCAGGCAGGCATGGTGGCACGGTGCTGGAGCAGTAGTTAAGAGCTTACGTCTGTGATCCAGCGATTCACCAGGGACATGCAGAGAGGTGGGGGAGAGGAGAGAGAGCGCACTAGGAATGACTTGTGCGTTTGAACCTCACAGCTCACCCCACTGGCACTCCTCCAACAAGGCCACATCTAATCTTTCTCCAAAATTTCTGTCAGTTTAAGACTAAGCGTTCCAGCAAGCCTATGAGGGTCATTCTCACCAAAACCACCATAAAATAGAGCCCGTGTCTTCCGCAGGGGTGAGTGGTCTTAGCTACGGAGCCATTGCTTCATTCCCAGAGTTTCCCTCTGCTCAGATGAGTCTTCACTTCTGTTGTTGTTATTGTTGTTGCTTATGGTAGTTTTCTGGTTGTGAGTCCCTTAGGCTGTTCTGTTTTATCTTTTAATGTGTAGAAGTCTTTATTTTTCTCTCATTTTTAAAAGTTATTCTCCCTTATTTTTTAAAAGTATGTTTCCAGGTTCTAGAATTCTGTATTGGGGGCTGGTGAGAAGGCTTAGGAGGTAAAGCCCATGCAGCCAAGCCGGTACACCCGAGTGGCCCTTGGACCTACAAGGTGCAGAGAGAGAGAGAGAGAGAGAGAGAGAGAGAGAGAGAGAGAGAGAGAGAGAGAGAGAGAGAGAGAGAGAGAGAGAGCACCAGCTCCTCCACGCTGTCCTCTGGCTGCATCCATGAGCAGTTGTCTCGGCATGTGTGCTTGTGCCTCCCCGTATCCTCTGTACAACCTAGACTTCCAGGTTTAAAGATATTTCTGCTGTTCATCCCTGCTGCTGTCCATATGTATATATAGCATGGCTGACATAGCTCAGGGGTAGATCTTTTCATCAGCATTTGCCAGGCCCTAGGTTCAATCACCAGGGTGACCCCCCCCCCCAAAAAAAAGAAAGAAAGCATGGGAAGACAAAGCAAAACCCAAGACGTAAACTTCTAAGCCTCTGAACTCTCTCCTTCTAGGGCAATAAAACTCAGGACATTGGGTACTATTTCTGCCAGTGTTTAATCCTGGGCTTGTTATTGCTTCTCTTTAAGGATTTTAGGACTGTTAGGTAGAGCCAAAGCAACATTTTATAATTTTTGTGCAGAATTTTCCCAGATGCTTCTGATGACTTTCTTCAGTGTCCTGTGCTTATGAGGTTTTCCATTTTGGTAACCTGACAATCTCTGAGGAGATGTATGTAAGAGGTGAAATTAAGGAGTGAAGACTGAGCTTCATCTTGTCAGTATATTGCTGTATCAGACATTATGATTATCCATGTAGTAAATTGGAGATGTTAATGAAGTAAATGAACTTTTCATGTAATTCATCTGGAGACTCAGGAGCCACCATGGACTCTTTGGCATCCTCCTGAGGTGGCTGACAATGGACATACTTCAGTCATAGAAAGCTGACCTCCATCTCGACACTGGTGGTGTGTTTGGGGATAGACAGTTTGCTTGTAGGTGATAGTGGTTGTTATCATAGGAAGGGATGCTTCTCGAAGTCTCGATAGGGTAAAATAGCAGCAGTGTGAATTGTGACTTCAGCATGCATGTGCCACAGTCATTCAGGAGAATAGACTCTGAAGCAAGCTGGGGACACGGATGCAGTGCTAACGCATATTTTGCTTTCTTTTACTAATATTAAATAGCATTTCATTGTTTATGTTTCAGCTCTCAAACATACTTTTCCAAGCTAGTGAATTCTAACAAATTATTTCTCCCACAGAACTATAATCATACAGTATAAATATATGGTGGAAAAATACACATCACTATTTTATTGATTATATAAGAAAACAATTATTGCCGGGCGTTGGTGGTGCACGCCTTTAATCCCAGCACTGGGGAGGCAGAGGCAGGCGGATCTCTGTGAGTTCGAGACCAAGCGAGTTCCAGGATGGCCTCCAAAGCCACAGAGAAACCCTGTCTCGGAAAAAAAAAAAAAACCAAAAAAAAAAAAAAAAAAAGAAAGAAAGAAAACAATTATCAAGTGCCCTATTACTAAGTTACATGCTATGGGATATCTGCTCAGTTCATTTGCAGAATCAACCAACCCCTTCTCTCCCCTCCCCTCCCCTCCCTCCCCTCCCCTCCCCTCCCTCCCCTCCCCTCCCCTCCCTCCCTCCCTCCCTCCCCCCCTCTCTCTTTCTTTCTTTCTTTCTTGAGGTTAGTGAAGGAGGGGAAATCATAATTCAAACAACTAAGAAGTTGGAAAACAACTTCTGATAGTATGGAAAAATTTACAAGAATTTTACATGTTTTGATTAAGAATTGTTGCTGGATGGGTGGTGGCACACGCTTTTAATCCCAGCACTAGGCAGGCAGAGGCATGCTGATCTCTGAGTTTGAAGCCAGTCTGGTCACTGAATGAGTTCTAGGACAGCCAGGGCTACACGGGGAATCCCTGTCTTGAAGAACCAAGACAAACAAACCAAAACAAACAAAAAACCCAAAACTACAACAAAACAATTTAGCTTCAGATGTCTATGAATCATGACAACACCAGCATGGTATGATGACCCTAGGGTGCAGTAATGGTGTACATTTCTTGATGGTAACCAACAACACTTAATTGTGCTTAAGACCAACTCAACAATAGGAAACTCATGTCTAGTACTGGAAACCTAACTAACTGCTCAGGGCTAGTGAAATCATGGTTCTTTGAGAAGAACCTAAACCCCCACTGTGCTAAACCAGCAAAATCCCTAAATATCCTAAGTATTTGTCCTTACTCAGACTGGCCTTGCCAAGTCCACTCCTGGACAAGGATTCAGAACTAACTTTCCCTTTTTGTCCTTTCATCAGGGTTTCTGAGAAAGTCTTGGGTCAGTCTGACACCCAATAGTTATCCAATACCAAACAGTCATACAAGCAATATATACAGACCAAGCTTAGAGAGAGGAAAGGGAAGAGGGAAATGATGTAATTTTATTATAGTCTTAAAAAAATAAAATAATTTAGCTACATGCCATTTCTACCTTTAAAAATATTTACTAAATTGAAGAGCATTTCTGCGTGATCTGCACAAGACAAAGACAACTGTCTTAGGGTTTCTGTTGCTATGAAGAGACACCGTGACCACAGCAACTCTAAGAAGGAAACATGTAATTGGGCTGACTGTAGTTCAGGGTCCAGTCCATTACCATCATGGTGGGGAGCGTGGCGGCAAGCAGGCAGACATGGTACTGGACAGGCAGCTGAGCGTTCTGCATCTGAATCAGCAGTCAGCAGGGAGAGAGACACTGGGGTTGACTTGAGCATCTGAAACCTCACAGCGAACCCCCAGTGACACACTTCCTCCAACAGGGCCACACCTCCTAACAGTGCCCTCCTGTGGGTATATGGGGACCGTTCATATGGGGACCGTTCTCATTCAAACACCACAGCATTTAGTAAACATCTCAAAGCCCTCTCCCAGTCTGAGTGCAAACATATCATTTGGCTTCTTTTTTTCCCTCCACTCCCTTGAGACAAGGTCTCACCATGTAGTTCTTGCTACCTTGGGACTCTCTTTGTAGATCAGGCTGGCCTTGAACTTATAGAGAGCTACCTACCTCTACCTCCCAAGTGCTAGGATTAAAGGGATGTGCTACCATGCCCAGAACTATATAGGCGTTTTGTTTGGAGACATTGCTGAAGATATGTGCTTCCATAACAAAGTAGATTTTCAGAATGGAGGTTTTCAATAACAACACAGAATAAGACATAGAAAAATCACTAAATAATCATAAAACTTGCTTTAAAGTTATCAGTGGCTGGACAAGGCTGGTGTGTGTATTGCGAGTGAGAGATGGGAACCTAGATTGGTAATGAAGAGCAGCCCTGCAGTGTTTGAAATGACTGAGAAATAAAACGCAGACGCCCTAGGGTGTTGTCAGTTCCTGGTGTGATGCAAATAACATGGGAGTGTTGTGCTGGGTGCTCTGGTGCCTGTCTTTCTAAACTTCATACGTGTTGATAAGGTTCTGACACAATGGCACACTTACAGATGTACCTCAGAACAGCGTGGCTTTAGAAAAGGTCAGGTAATAAAAGGAATAGGCACAGTTTGTATGTTGAACAGCAGATACCTTTTGCTAAGTGTCTAAATAGGTGGGTCACAACCTAAACAGAGGTTGCAGTCCAGCCAAGCTTGTGGCTGGTAAAATTGCATTTCAGCATTTCTGTGAAAGCTTCAGGAGACTGTTTACCAGGCTGACACATTGGCTAATTATGCACAACAGAGTAGGTCTTACCTGAAGGTCCACTTTAGGGCAGTGGACCTGATAACCCAGGTTTATTGAAACAATAGTTACATCTGTGACCATTGAAATCTTTGAAGGATAGTGCTTTTTCCAGTTTCAAAAATTGCTTGCTGTTAAAAGCTGTACACTGCTTTCGTTACGAATTGTACTATACTTGCATCTTCATATTTCATTCTCCCTTCAATGAATGCTAGGCCAAAAAGCACTGGAGCTCTCCCAAGGTCTGCAATATAGTGGACCACAGTAAAGCATCCAGCCTTTGCACGAAGTCATCAACAATCTAGCTGGGTGGTATCATCCAAAGGCCAACCAAGAGCATGATTATCTTTCTCACAAGAGTAGTATCATAAGTTGTTCTACATACTCTTACTATTGTGGTGACACCACACACACACACATGGTTTGTCTTTTGAGACAGGGTCTCAGTATATAGCCCTGGCAAGCCTGGCACTTGCAGTGTAGACCAGGATGGCTCAAGTCCATAGAGTTCTGCCTGCCCTTTTGCACCACGCCAGGTCAACACTGCACATAAATTCTTCTATAAATTTGTTTAAGGTCACGTAGGTTTGATTGTAAGTTCAGCAGTTCATTCAAGTCATGTTAATTTCGTTTAACCAAACAAAAAACAGAAAACCTCCAGCAGGGTTATGAAAGAAGAATTTAAAAATCAAATGCAGAAGTGATGTAGAAAAAACTAAACCCACCCCTGAAATCTACGTCAATATTCAATGCATTGTAGTTGAGATTCTCAGTGCTTGGAGTGTGCAGTCAGAAGACGTGGGAGATGAAAGGAATCTCCTAACAGGAAACAGTGATTTCAGTCCAGTTACACTGAAGCATTACAAAGGAAGTGCATGGGGTTTACCTTGTAAAACGCTGTGTCCAGGTTATCCATACGCCTGGGGGCTTCTTGGTGGAGTAGCGATGAATTCTACAGCTGCTTGTCTCCATAGAGGTCGTGCTCTGCCCACCGGTAATCTCCACTGCTTCCGGAAACTGTGAGACAAGTTCACCACAGAAAAGGAGCATGTATATTTACTCAGTGACCACAGCCTGTCCCGAGTGCTGCAGGAGGTGACAGAAGCTAGACAGCCTTCCTTTTAAGTGGGTGATTATACAGTGTACAGTGCTAACTGAGGCGGTGCTGTAAGAGACCATAGTTAAGACTTAGAATGTGGTTTATAGTTACAGGACGCGCTGCCAAGGACCCTTTATATAAGAAAACACATTATCAAGTGCCCTATTACTAACTAAACTACATTATCTTCCTCATGCTGTGGTGACCCCCAGCCATAAAATTATTTTGTTGCTATTTCATAACTGCAATTATGCTAGTGTCATGAGCTGTCATGTAAATATATGACATGCAGGATATCTAATAAGTGACTCCTGTGAAAAGGTTATTCAATTCCCAAGGGGTTGAGACTCACAGGTTGAGGACCACTGCTGTGGCACCTAGGGGTCTGAACTTGTAGTTTAACTATATAAGTTTTGAATTTATTAAGTACATTCCTATGTGTTTTTATTTTTATGCTATTGACAGTAAAATTAATTTCTTTTTCATATTATTGTTTGTTAGTGTGTACAAATAGAATTGACTAGAAATGAGTAAAAACAACTGAAACAAAAATAAGGGAACAGCTGATGTTGGTATTCTAACTGTGCTTAAGGGGGTTGACTATTGGGACTGCATTTTATGTTTGTGCTGAGGTGTTGCTGTGGGTTTTATTCTCTAATCCATTAATGCATTTTGTTGTGTTGGTTCTTGTGTATTGAACCTACCTTGTTTCTATTGAATATATCTCATCTGTTCATGACATATAATCCTTTAAAAATTGAAAAAAATATTAATTTTGTTTATGAGTGTTATTTTTTCCAGCATATTTTCTGTGTTCTGTGTGTCACGTTTTCTTTTTCCTCATTTTCTCCCTTGTTACCTTTTCTTGTATGTTTTGTAGTGTGCTGTTTTAAGTTTTTGTCCCCTTTGCTCTATTTTAGATCCACTTTTTGGTGCTTCATCTGGGATTACTAGTTGGGTTGATACCAACCTACATTCAAGAGTTTACACAAACTTATATAATTATATCTTCCCCTCTGCTTACAAGTATACAACTTGTATTAAATAGTTTATGCTCAGGAGCACTTCTAGTTATCCTTTATATAATATTCTTTAAATTAAAAGCAGAGATTAGTATGGCAGGAAGACTGCATGTCATTTGAAATGCCTGATTACAAAATGACACCTGGGAACTGAGGTTGAGGAAGTTGTGGGAAAGGCTCTTTGTGGCTAAGCTCTTTATGCAGACAGTATGTTTGCTGGTGATCACCTGCTTTTTTGGATACTAGAAGTTTAATGTGTTAGGGAAGAGTACCTACACGGTCAGGTCCTAATGTTAGGTATATACCAGGTTGCCTCTCCTGGTTTTTATTAATTAACGTGTTTGTCTTCTTTTTAAGGCAATAAAGAATGTTGATGGGAGAACCATTTTCTTAATTTGCAAATTATTAAGCTGGTCGTCATAATGGGTAAGTTTAAGTTAAAAGCATTTTAAAAATAATTATAACTTAAAGAATGCAATGAGGGAGAAATAAACATTTTATTTAGACATTTATGATATAGTAGATTTATATCTGTGATACAGGAGATTTAGCTAACATTTTATGTAATGGATTTTTAGGGCTTAGGGAGAGGTAGAATGCTTGAATAATTAGCATATGTGAGGCCCTGCATTCCATCACAGGTGCCACCAGAACCAAAGCTAAGCAAAGCAGTTTTGAGTAGAAGTGCTTTCTATATTGTTTTGGAATGACCATTTGCTTCAGAACCAAGTAGAGATGTTCAAAGGAACTGCTCAGATTTGTTTAGAAAATTAACAGATAGTAAGAAAAAAAATCACACTTCATAATTGAAGAAACCACAAAAAATGGGAATCTCCAGTACTTAAATTTTTTATTGAGGATGTTAATATATGATGAATATGTATATAATCTATCAAATTCAGTATTCCTTTTTGTTTATTTTGTTGTTGCTGGTTTTTTTTTTTTTTGAGACAGGAGACAGGGTTTCTCTGTGTAGCGCCCCCGGCTGTTCTAGGACTCTCTTTGTAGACCAGGCTATCCTCAAATTCAGGGATCCTTCTGCCTCTGTCTCCCAAGTACTGGGATTAAAGGTTTGTGCCCCCATGCCCAGCTCAAATTCAGTGTTCCTAATAAAAGGTTTTTGAGATTCCTTCCCAAGCCTTTTCTGTTTTTATGCTCAATTGAGTGTCCTTTTAGCAGGTGCCAACCATCTGCTTCATTTTTTGCCTGTGCTTAATCTGTGATCCTCACTTCCTGTTGGATCAATCCGTGACCCTTCTGACACCTGTTATCTGTCTCATTTCCTGGCATCCCATGGCTGTCAAGGGCATTCCTAACTAGAGTTGTAAAACAGCCCCTTTCTAGTGAGTGTACACTGTTTGATATTTTGTGGGACTGTTAACTCTCTTCTGTCTTGTCAGTATCTGCGAAGTTTCTACCTCGGTGTCACTTTCTAAGACCTGAACTTTTGTTAAATATGATAAAAGTATTCATTTTTCCCTTCCTTCCTTCCTTCCTTCCTTCCTTCCTTCCTTCCTTCCTTCCTTCCTCCCTCCCTCCCTCCCTCCCTGCCTCCCTCCCTCCCTCCCTCCCCCTCCCTCCCTCCCTCCCTCCCTCCCTCCCTCCCTCCCTCCCTCCTTCCTTCCTTCCTTCCTTCCTTCCTTCCTTCCTTCCTTCCTTCCTTCCTTCCTTCCTTCCGCAGGATTTCTCTGTAGCTTTAGAGCCTGTCTTGGAACTCCCTCTGTGGACCACAAAGATCTGTCTGCCTTCCTCTGCCTCAGAGCTATGTACTGCCACCAGTGGGCTTTGTTTTTCTTAACATGGAAATAAATATATGTAGCCGTGAAAAGACATTTGAACAAAAGCTTTCTTAGGTATTTGTTAATTTGGACACTGATACTAAGTATATGAAAATGCCTAAATTCTAGTGCTAAAATTTTTTCTAGCAAAAATAATCAGAACAAGATAGGTACATTTAAGTACTAGATTCTCATTCCAGTGTGTAATTAAGGATCCTAACACCTCCCCACCCCGATACAGGATTTCTCTGTGTAGTCCTGGGACTAACTCTGTAGACCAGGCTGGCCTCAAATTCACGGAGATCCTACTGCCTCTACCTCGCAAGTGCTGGGATTAAAGGCGTGCATCACCACACCCAGCTGGATCCTAACATTTTTAAAAATGTCACATCGAGTGATTTTACTCCTTTGGGATCAGCCAGAGCTTATTCAGACTTACTTCGAGTTTCCATGGTCACCCCACACACGTGGCACACATAAACTCAGGTAGGTACACACACACATCTTAAGTTTTTTTCTCTTGGAGCCTGTGAAATGGCTGTGTAGGTAAAGTCACATACACTCAAGCGTGACAACCTGAATTTGAGTCTCTGGACTCTTACAGGAAAGAAGAGAACCAGTTTCTACAAGTTGACCTCTGACCTCCACACAAGCACTGTGGTGCACCCCCATAAGTAAATAAATGTAATTAAAGTTTTTCTCTTATCCTAGAATTTATTACGAAAGTATTACAGACTTTACTTAATTATTAGTGTGTATATGCATTTATATGTACACACCTTAATTTATAAACTATTGAATATTAACATCAATGAAGCATATATTTTAGCTGTTTACACAGTCAAATGGCTGTTGAAACTATTGAATTACTAGAAGAGGATTTATTTCTTTTTGGTTTTTTCAAGACAGGTTTTCTTTGTATCGCCCTGGCATCCTGGAACGATCTCTGTAGACCAGGTTGTTGGCCTTGAACTCAAAGAGATCCTCCTGCCTCTGCCTCAGAGCACTAAAATTAAAGGTGTGGGCCACCACTGCCCAGCTAGATTATTTTTAATGATTTCCTTTACAGAAAAATTTTTGTTATTATTACTCCAGGAATATATATATGTTAATTGTAAAGACCTTTGATTCTTTTATTTACCTGTTTATAATCATTAGTAGAGTGGTCCACTAGCATCCATCCATCTATCTATTTTTGAGGCAGGGCTACTCTGTGTGTAGCTTTGGTTGTCTGGCTGTCCTGGAACTCACAGAGATCTGTCTGCCTCTACTTCCCAAGTACTGAGATTAAAGGCGTGCGCCACCACTGCCTGGATGGACTCTGTTTTCTGAGGAATGGATTTTTTTTAATTTTTACTTTTAATTAAGCATGTTTTGTGTATGAGTGTTTTGCCTGCTCATATTGTCTGTTGCACCATATCTATGCTGAGGGAGGCTGAGGCATTATCTGGAACTGGAGTTAACAGACAGTTGTGAGCTGCCATGTGGATCTGGTAATTGAGTCTGGGTTCTCTGGAAGAGCATCCAGTGCTCTGAACCACTGAGTACGGTCTCTCCAGCCTGATAAATTATTTGGGGGGGGAGAGACAGGGTTTCTTTGTATTGTTTTGGAGGCTGTCCTGGAACTCTCTCTGTAGATCAGACTGGCCTCGAACTCAACAGAGATCCACCTACCTCTGCCTCCCAAGTGCTGGAATTAAAGGCGTGAGCCATCATCGTCTTGGGAAGAACTTTGAGAGAACCCTTCAGAGTATTAGTAGGCAGTGTCCACAGAGGGAGCTTTTTTGTTGTTCCTCTAAGCATCAGTAACAGGAATTATCTCTAAAGTGAAGTTTGTGTTTTTAATATAAATGCTAAAGGAAGATGATATTTATACAAGGTTTTCTTTTTCTTTTTCTCTTCTTTATTAAGGTTTTTGATGTGTGATGTTTTGTTTGGGAGTCATAGAAAAGAATTTGTTCTGGCTGAACTGTTTTGACTCAGGGTGTTAAGTCACTAAACGAATTAGAATGACATTTACTTCCTTTATAAATGTCTTACGTGTAGGACTTAGAGAGAAGAGAGCTCATACTGTGAAGATCACATACTGCCCTTCCAGAGGACCTGAGTTCTATTCCCAGCACCTACATTAGATTGCTCACACCACCTGTAACTCCAGTTCTAGGGGATCTGACACCTCTGACCTCTGTGGGCATCTGCACTCATATACTCTTACCACATACAAGCACATGCATACATTTAAAAATAATAAAAATAGTGTAAAATAAAAATATTTAAAACAAAATTAAATGTCTCCTGTGTGAACCCAATTTATGTTGAGTCTGAGTCTTGCGCAGTTTGGTGTTAGTTGTTCTCAGGGGTGATTTTTTTGTATTACCTTGCAACACACATTTTGTTTTCTAAAAAGAGGCAGGTGGATCTCTGTAAGTTCAAAGCCAGCCTGGTAATACATAGGACAGCCAATGTTACATAGAGAGACCCTGTCTCCAGCAGCAATAACAACAGATTTATTTAAAAGTATGTGCCATATGTGTGTGGGTGCCTTTGAAGTCCAGAAGAGGGGACAGGAGTCTCTGGAATTGGAGTCACTGGTGGTTGTAAGCTGTGTGAGCGTGAGTGCTGGGAACTAAACTTGGGTCTTCTGAAAGAGACGCAAGCACTCATAACTGCTGAGCCATTTCTCCTGTCCAGCTAATTCATTTTGTCTATGATAGATAGATAGATAGATAGATAAATAAATAAATAAATGTTGTGTTTGTGCTCTTTTAAAAACACGCAGATGACCAGCAAGCTTTGAACTCCATCATGCAAGATCTGGCTGTCCTTCACAAAGCTAGCCGGCCAGCACCGTCTCTGCAAGAGACCAGAAAACCAGGGCCTTCATCGCCAAAAACCCAGGTATTTACTTAGTGAAACTTTGAAGACTTCATTTCATTATTTTAAAATTATGTGTATTTGTGTGTTATGTGAATTTGTGCATGAAATTGTACTGGATCTCCCTAGAGCTGGGCTGATCGGTGGTTGTGAGCTGCTTGATGTGGGTGTTAGAAACTGAACTTAAGTCCTCTGCATGAGCCATTTTTCTAGTCCATCTGTCATTAATATTTTAGTAAGTATGTTTTGTTGTTCTGTGAATTAATTTCATTTCACAGCCTGATTTTGTAAGGATTACTTATAAACTTTGAATTAAATGTTGTGTTTAGCACATCTTCTGAGGTTTTGTATTTTAGTTTTGTATTTATATTTAGTATGTGATAAAATACTGTGTGTAGGTAGAATATTGAAGAAATAGTAACAAGAAAAAAATGAATACAGTTTTAAAAGCTATGTGATAACTACTTAAGTTACTGTTTTATCCGTTCTTCAAGCATCTAAGACAATTTCTTCTGTTGGTTTTCCCCAGAAGTCTTTTCAGGATACTCAGCAATGTGGTGATTTTGATTCCTATAAACAAGATTAGTAGGAGACAGAAAGTATGGAAAGTAGAAATACTAGAGTTCTCCCTTATGTTTTTCCCTCCCATAGTTTCAGTTACTCATGGTCAGCTTAGGTCAGAAAATAACACATGGAATGTTATAGATATAAGCATAAGACATACGTTTTAAATTTCATGCTATTTGAAGAAACAAAATGCAATATCACACTATCCTGCTTTACTCTGCTTGGACATGAATTAAATCTCTGTGTGTTGTATCCATGTTGTATATGCTACTTGTCTGTTTGCTACTTAGAAGCTATTTAAATTGTGAAATCAACTACCGAAATACTGACAATTTGAATGTGCACCAAAGAAGCTTTAAGGTAGTACTTCCTTTAAGAGAAAAGGAGCAAGTTCTGAACTTCATAAGGAAAAACAAGCAAACAACAAACATGTGTTCAGAGGCCTGGAAGCGCACAGGTGGAGAAGGCCTGCAGCACCGCGTTCAGTGTGTGCTTAAGCCGGCCGGGTCATCTGAGTGAGCACAAGAGCTTTGATGCCCTCTTCTGCTGTCAGTCTGACACTGTAATTCTCAGCTCAGGGCTTTGGTAGACATCAGGAGATTGGAATTACACCTTGAAAATGAAACCTCCCTCTCTTCTGCTCTGTGTTAATGAGTAAGCTAAGGAAAAAAATGACTTACAAATTTATCTGGTCTTTGCATGATTATGACTGATATCTTCATTTTATTATAGAATGATGTCCGAGTTAAATTTGAACATAGAGGAGAAAAAAGGTAAGTAAGGAAACATTACACATCAGTTAAATTATATAATAAAATGTGTATTCCAATTAGGCTGTTAAAGATTCTTTTTAGATTTGAATGAAGTTGTGTGGTTTTGAAGTTAGAGACGGAATAGTCTTTGGTAGTGTGTGACATTCACCTACACTGAAGAGCGGGAGAACCTGTCAAATGCCTGCCAACCCTCGGAAACACTGAATGTGCTTGCTTTGCTGTGTCAGGACGTACATAAGATCATCTCATAATACACACTTCAAGATTTTACTGTGTACTTTTATTTTTACTGAGTAAGATCCTTGATTTCCCTCAGTGCTGTAGCATGTATTTTGTTACTAATGTTGTACAAGTGAGTTGGAATGGGGGCTTGCAGGCTTTGTACTTAGCAGGATGTAAGCGTAGCCTTCTCTGTACCTCAGGGCCGAATAGCTGACAAAAGATCTAATAGGAGTTACTAGAAGATAACATTTTTTTGTTGTTCTTGTTAGTGACTCGTTATGTTAATGAAGGCCTGTTAGTCTTAAGAAAATTAAGATGGCTCACAAGTCATAACTCAAAGATAAGAACATAATTTACCAGAGACAGTAAAAAAAGAAAAGTGTGCCTGACACGTTTGAAGTTATTTTCTGGGTATTTGCTAGCTTTTCTTTCCCTCAGCTCTGCACTGAGTGTGTGATCGGCCCCAAGGTTGTGTAAAGTGAGCACGGAAGTAGCATCTTCCTGAGAGGCTGACAATTCTAACGCGGTGCTCTGTAGACTTAGTGTGTGCTCCAGCCGGCCAGGCCTTAGGAATAGAAGAAGCAAATTATCTCTTTAAGATGTCTTAGAGATGCTTATATAGTGTATGTGCTAAAATGTTGGATTAATAAGGATCCAGAAGTCAAAATTTGATGTCCACAGGATGGATAACTTATTATTCTTAATGGTTTCATTGCATTCTGTTAACACATGTCACATAATTAAATTCAAACACTTTCCTAAGTAGACGCTTTACACTGGTCTTTAATATTTATGTGATTATGAATTTAAAACTGAGAATCTTCTTTTAAAATTCTAGTTAGCATAGAAAAATTTTAGTGGTTCTATTCTAAATTTTGTATTGAAATTTTTTGTGTTTTATTAAAAGTGTGTTATAATTTTTACTTTTTTTTTTGTTTTTTTGTTTTTTTGTTTTTTCGAGACAGGGTTTCTCTGTATTGTTTCGGAGGCTATCGGTCCAGCCCAGCCTCGAACTCACAGAGATCCGCCTGCCTCTGCCTCCCGAGTGCTGGGATTAAAGGCGTGCGCCACCAACGCCCGGCCAATTTTTACTTCTTAAATTGGTTTTTCAAGGTAGGGTTTCTCTGTGTATTCTTGTGTCTTTTGGAACTCATTTTGTAGATCAAGTTGACCTTGAATTCATGGAGATACACCTGCCTATGTCTCCCAAGTGCTGGAATTAAAGGCATGGGCCACCACTGCCCAGCTTTTTTTTTTTTTTTAATTTATTTTTATGTGCATTGGTGTTTTGTCTGCATGTATGTCTGTGTGAGGGTATTCGATCCCCTGGAACTGGAATTACAAACAGTTGTGAGCTGTCATGTGGGTGCTGGGAATTGAACCCAGGTCCTTCAGTGCTCTTAACTGCTGAGGCATCTCTCCAGCCCTTAATTTTTTCACATAACAAAACAGAACTGTTGTAAGTGTATTGTTTATGGCAAACAAAATAAAATATTTTAAAATTACTTTCATGTAGAATCCTGCAGGTTACCAGACCAGTTAAACTAGAAGATCTGAGGTCTAAGTCTAAAGTTGCCTTTGGGCAGTCTATGGATCTACACTATACCAACAACGAGGTAAATGTGTGCCATTTCACTTTTGATGGTCTTTATTCTGGAAAATTAATGTGTTCATGTAAGAGATTGTGTTTTTATTTGGTGGCTAGTTAGTAAAAGAGTGATACATTGGATGAGTGAAAATGTGATGTGTTTATAAATCTTACCCTATTAAATGGAGGTGCTACTAGGCAAATAACTGAGTAAGAATTTGCATTAGGAGGGACAGGCACCGCCTTGTCATTCTCTGCTTTCCCTTTCACTCTGTGTGCTCAGCGAACTTACTTTCCTTGGCCCATAGAGCTTTTGGAGTCAGACAACTTCATTAAAAATTAGGATCATCGTGATATTGGTTAGGGTGCCTTTTTATTCCTGTATTTTTTTATATTTTTATTCATTTGTATGTGTATTGGTGTTTTGTCTGTATGCATGGCAGTGTGAGGGTACCAGATTCCTGGAACTGGAGTTAAAGACAGCTGTGAGCTGCCATGTGGATGCTAGGAATTGAACTGGGGTCCTCTGGAAGAGCAGCCAGTGCTCTTAACCTCTGAGCTGTCTCTCCAGCCCCCATTCCTATATTATATTTGGGGTCAGTACATAGGTCTTGAGGGCTCACTATGTTTTCAGAAAACCCTTTTTAATCTTGAAATTAGAATTGTATTAGATGATAACTGAACTGACTTTCTGTTTGTGAGATCTTAAAATTTTAGTTAATTGTTTTAATCATTGGAAAATGCTTCTTATTGGCCTAATGCTATAATGAGTTGCAGCCTGTTATAGGATAGGCACTACAGATTTGTAGAAGGAGCAGACTGTAGATGAGTTGAAGGTGTTTGAAGGAAATGCATAAAGTCTTGTGAAAAGTCAGATCAGGGAGTGGTGGTGCATGCTTTGATCCCAAGACTTGGGAGGTAGGGCAGGTTGGAGGCCGAGGCTGGCATGGTGAGTTCCAAACAAAAAAGTCAGTGAGTGTCCTCATTATGCTATTAAGGGAAAACCAGGTGAGGTAACATTATACTGAGACTTTAGTATTTAAAGTCAGCCTTACAGAGAGTTTCAAGGGAAGGATGGAAGAGGGAGCAGCTGGAGAACAGTGAATAGACAGTGTACCAGTGTGTGTGGGAGTAACAAGGGAAGTCATAGTAAAACTTCATCTAAGAAAGTCCATGAAGCCTGCGCAAATAAGATCCTTCAAAATAGCTCAGAGATGAAAATACTCTAAAACATGACGACAC
This sequence comes from Mesocricetus auratus, assembly GCF_017639785.1. NCBI lineage: Eukaryota > Metazoa > Chordata > Mammalia > Rodentia > Cricetidae > Mesocricetus > Mesocricetus auratus. The sequence goes on from NW_024429198.1 coordinate 61,669,687, forward strand.
TGGGTTTACCATAAAGAGCATAGTCTGATTGCTTAGGTACAACATAGACTCTTTCTCTGCTGAATACAAGACAGTTCATTGCTCTAGGAGCTCCAGGGTGTGCAGCAACACCAGCCAACCTGTGTCAGCCCCTTCTGCCTGCCCGCATCAGCCTAACAGACACAGAGCCGCAGCAGGACCTGCATGAGAATCCCAAGAACAGGCTCTCTGAACAGAGTAGTAAACACTGTCCTATAGCAATATCTTAAAATACTATTTTTCAAGGAATTTGGGGTTTTAGTTACTCCTAAGTGTATGTCCTACCCAGTCTCTTCTGGGTACTGTATGGTATGTACATGCTGGAGGTTTCCAGCAGCTAGCCTGGGTTCTCACTGTAGACACGGGGTGAATCAGATGACTAACTGTCCTAAAGGGGCAGCTCTCTGGATAATGGACTTTTCTTGCCCCTCCTCGTTGCTCCCAGTCCCTGCCTGACTCTTTTCTCATACAGATAGCTTGACCTTGAATCATTGTCTAAGGTGTTTCTCAGGGAACAGACACCCCTCTCCCTCCCAGGGTGTTGTGTGAGTAGTAGACATGAGGCTGAGGTGGTGACACAGGCTAGCTGCACATGGACATGCACTGAAGACAGCTGTCAGCACGGTAGAAGACAGTTCACATCAGTCCTGCCTTAGCTTTACACGGGAACTGCTCTTTTCTGTGATTAATTGAGCTTTTTAGGGGAGACAGAATCAAATCTTGCTGTGTAACCTCGGCTGGCCCAGCACTCACTGTATAGCCTAGGATGACCTTAAACTTCTGCCAGTCTTAAAGAAAAGGCATTGTTGCCGGGTGGTGGTGGCGCACGCCTTTAATCCCAGCACTCGGGAGGCAGAGGCAGGCGGATCTCTGTGAGTTCGAGACCAGGCTGGATCGACAGCCTCCAAAACAATACAGAGAAACCCTGTCTCGTAAAAACAAAAACAAAAAACAAAGGCATTGTTGTCATAAAACCCTGCCGAGGGTGGTGACATATTGTAGTAGTCCTGGTTTGGGCGCACTCGACTGCTCGCCCTTTGGTGTGCACTGAGAGCAGTCGCTAAGGGCTGGAAGGGAGCCTGTCCGGGGTTCATGCTGCCGAGGACTCTCCGCTAAGTAGACTTCACATTTAAATACGTTTCGCCTGCTTTGCTCTTTAGAGACAGTGAGTAAGTGTGACATATGTGCACTCGTTTTTACTGTGCCCCTCTTCCACTGAAATGATACACACTTTTCTGTCATTGGCAGTCTTCTTAAACCGCAAGATATTTTTTTATTTAAAAAAATAAAATCTTTTGATTTTTGTAAATTACGTGAGTCATACTTTTTTTCATAGACCTCCTGGGTGCTTTTGTCCTTTATAATGTCTTAGCCATGAGAGAGTCCTGATGATGTAGGTTTCACACTGAGGTTTCCTGAGAGGATTGCTCAGTTAGCTCACGTGTCCAGGGTGTAGAGGTCAGCCACCAGGGTCAGAGGTGAATGCAGAGCTGTAGATTGCTGGCATGTGGCTGACGGTGCCTTCCCATGGCAGCTGTCACTGATGCTCAGCGTGTTATGTTGTAAACTCCAGGCGGGGTGTAAGTCTGTGCTTGCTACTAGAAAAAGAACTAAGAATTTTATTTGTGCAAATGAAAAGTAGTATTTTATATAATTTGAGTGTGTACCCTTCAGTGTGCTTAGGCATGAATATAGTTACTATACCTTAAATTTAGCAATGTTGTAAATATCATAGAAAATCAATTTTTAGATATATTTACTGGAAGAGTGTAATGATTAATAAGGAAAACATTTTAGGGCTCTACATTTGTTCTGAGGCTTTGGTGGTTAGTGGTGTGGATTAGAGGACAGAGATGCACATACTCCTTAGACTGTTATTGCAGGAGTGCTTGTGTGAGTTTGACCTTGTGTGATGTCTCTCTTTATTCAGTTGGTAATTCCGTTAACTACCCAAGATGACTTAGACAAAGCTGTGGAGCTGCTGGATCGGAGTGTTCACATGAAGAGTCTCAAGATATTGCTTGTCATAAATGGAAACACACAGGTATGCACTGGGCTGTATTTCTCAGATTGTAGTCATTTAGTGTATTTTAGTTTATAAATGTGAATTTATATAGTTTGCATTGCTGTAGCTTAATATGCTTGCTCCTCAAAACTATATAGTCAAGAATCACAAATACGAATGTATATACATGTGAAACAAACAGAAACTGGCAACTTGGGGAAAATGATGTTAGAATGAAATGTCCATTTTGTATTTTTACTTTTACATTAATTTTGTGTGGATAGGGTGAGGTGTACACATGCCACAGGCACATGTATGAAGATCAGTTCTCTTCTTCACGCGGGTTGGCTCTGGGTTTGAAGTTGTGTCATCAGGGTTGACAGCAAGCACCCTTACTGCTAAGTCATCTTACTGGCCTCATCTTCTCCCTTCTTCTCCCTGCTTCAGCCTCCCTCCCCCCCCCCCCCATCTCCTGCCCGTGGCTCTCCATCTAGCTGGGTGGTAGGCTTGTGCTACTCTTCTGGTAGATTAAAGTTTGTAAGAGTAGATTTGAAAAGGCCCAACAAGAATGGAGAACGGCTAGGTTGTGTTTTAGTAAGAGAAGGGGTCTGTTGAAAGCCCCAAATGGAAAGAATAGCATTAAGTGCCCCTTTCTCTTCTAGGCTACTAATTTAGAACCATCACCATCATCAGAAGATTTGAATAACACACAACTTGGTGCAGAGAGGAAAAAGCGGCTGTCTGTAGCAGGTGAGAAAGCCGGGGTCTGGATAAGGAAGTGAGTGATTTCTCAAATCCTTGTCTCTTTAATGGAAGGTAACATGGAATACAGCCTGATGAATAGCACCCCGTCTGTATGCTCTCTGCAATCATATACTTTAACTACTTTGTCTTAGCTGTTGTTTCTGAGAAATTAATTTCTCAGAATTATAGGACTAGCGATATCCAATTTAAAGCTTTTGTTTATACACAGTATTTTAATACTTAAGAATTCAAATAAAATCTTGAAGAGGTTTTAATGATATGAGTAGAGAGGGAAAGTAACTGTAAGATATTAAAATGAGTAGACTGAACTCCTGTTTCTAAGTTGTCTAGTGTTTTAGGCATTGCCAGAATATGCTATCAATATAAACATGGCTAGTAATAAATAACTAGATTGTGTTTTATTTTTGCTTTCTTCATATCCAGTTTTACTTGTCATGAATAATGAATTCCTTAATTCCAAACTTATGATGTAAAGAAATAAGGTCCTGTGTCTATATTGTAAGGTGGCCTTACTGGGCTTGGGTAGACAGAGGTGTTCTGAACCCTCCATGCTTGTTGCTGTGAAAACCCTGAGAAGGAGCTGAGGAGATTGATTCCCAACACCAGTGTCAGGTGGCTCACAACCACGTGTGACCCTTGGTCTAGGGAGCCGGCAGTCTTCTGGCCTACTCTGGTACTCACATGTGCATGCGTATGTGTAGAGTCACTTGTACATACATAAAAGTAACAGATCCTTAAAGTGTCATTAACAATACAAATGAACACTGACAAGATAAAGGTGCTTTGTTAATTACGGGACAGCTGATGTAGAAGTTTTCAACAGGTAGGGCAGAGGCGTCCCAGGCAGCGTGGGCTCTTGTACTGAGGCATAGATCTGAGGGGAAAGTGGAAGAGGGGCGACAGGAGGATAGAGACGAGGAAGCAAGGGAGCAGCAGGAGGTGAGACGTGTGGGTGAAAATCTAGAAATGACTGCAGAAGAAGTGAGTTAGCGATGAATGGAAAGGTTAGATTAGTATGTGAGCAACTAGAGCTGTCTCTTGTGTTCTTTTATTTTCTAGAATAAGCTTCTTTATGATCATTCCTTTCTGTGTCTTGTTTCACATAAGTCTATTTCACAGAACTAGAGATATGACCTGCAGAGATGATACAGAAATAGGCACAGCTTGTCCTCACTCAGACATACTTGATATACTAAAAAAAAACCAGTGAAAGAATATTTGAGCTGAATTCGAATTCTGGCACTCTCAATGTAAAACCAGTAACTTTGCCCTCGCCATTAAACAGTGGGAATTAAAGCCACAACCCAATCATTTGTTTCACGGCTCAGTCAGAGGCACAGCTGCTCTGAATTGTGCAAGAAGTAAGTGCAAACGGCCACTTCATTTCGGCTGTTAGACAGAGAAGGCTTAAACACACTAGTTAAATTGCCATTTTGAGTTCCTCAGTATTAACTTACTTGTAAGTATTTTTGTTGTTTGACTTTGGTGCTAGGATAAGAAAGAAAACTGAAAATTGTGCAGAATTTCTGAGTGTGTTAATGTGCCCATTACGATGAATGGTAAGAAATAGGAGTTTATAGCCGCTGTCTTCTCAGTCTCCTCTTAGTAGTTGAGTGTTTCCATCTTTTGTCTCACTTTTTACAAAAAGAGTATTCAAAAAGAGAAAACACATCAAGGATGCAGGGATGGCTCACAGCTGTTACAAAGCCTGCATGAACCCTGACTCAGAGCTCAGCCCACACTTTATTCTTTTCAGACATCAGATGAGGCACCTGCACGTCTAATAGTATTCTCTTGCTGCTTCTTCCTACTCAACAAAGAACCCTTTACACACGCCTCTTCTCCTTAAACTTAAATAGGACTTAGGTGCTTACACCACATACATACATATATGTTTACTTTTTAAAAACTGCAAGGAGAGCAGAAAACTGTTCATAAAGCATCGCTCCTTGTGAACCAAGTAAAAATAAGGCATAGTATTGTTTCATAAGAGTTGTGAGTAATTAATGAACCATCTAAATGAATGCCAGGCCCTCTTTCATTTTTTTCTTAAAGTATGAAGGGTTTTTTTGTGAGGGGGGGATGGGCAGGGTATTATATAGGCTGGCTTTGAACTCAGACATCTGCCTGCCTCTACCTCCTGAGTGCTGGGATTTAAGACATGTGCCAACACTGCCTTTAATTAGCATGTTATAATGAGGGTATTGAATTTAGAGAGGCTACAAAAACCTTTGAACCTGAATATTCTGGTTAAGTTTTTGTAAACACTTGCTAAAGATTTTTATTTTTATGTAGTTAGAAATATGACCTATTTACTTGAAACAAAATCAGTTTACTTGCTGGCAGTGATAAAACTTAAAATTTTTCTTTTTGAGGTTCTACTAATAGAGATAGAAGTTCCCCTCCCCCAGGATACATTCCAGATGAACTACACGAGATTGCTCGAAATGGGTCATTCACTAGCATCAACAGTGAAGGAGAGTTCATTCCAGAGAGCATGGACCAAGTAAGCCAAACTGGGTGCTGTTTCTCACTCTATGTAAAGATGTTACTTACTGGTCAGGACCAGTGTGATTTGGCAGGCACCTTGGGTGTGGGGTGTGTGTGTGCAAGAATGTGTGTGTACATGCATGTGTGTACATGTTCTCTAAGTGAAAAATTGATAGAAACTGCTCATTAATTTATATATGCCCTTTTCGTTTTAGTATGTAAAAAAAAAATACCGGAACAATCTGATTTTTTTGTAATGATCACCCATGACACATTTGGTCTGTAATCTTAGATTAACATTCAGATTTTTTAAATGAACATATTTATCTTTCTATTTACCTACCTACACCTACCTATCTACCTACATCTATCTATCTATCTATCTATCTATCTATCTATCTATCTATCTATCTATCTATCTATCTTTGTTTTTCGAGATAAGATTTCTCTGTGTTGCTTGGGCTGTCCTGACACTTGATTTGTAGATCAGGCTGACCTCACGGAGACTCAGAAATCCACCTGCCTGTAAAGGGCTAACGGCGTGTGTGCACCACCACTGCCTGGCTTAACGAACACTTTAAAGATAGAATAAAATTACAAATACGTTATGAATCTGAGGTTTGGAACGGTTTCTAACATTTTAAAATGCTTCAGCTTTGTAGTATTGAGATGTTCATGGAGTTGCTGTGGGTCCTTACATGGCCCTGAGTGCCCACAGTACTGCAGCGTTTCCACCCCAATGCCGCAGTCACCGTGTCACTCGTCTCTGTAGAATAGGCCATTGTTCAGTTTTCAGTGAGCAAAATTACTTAACTATAGGAAAACTGTATTTTTCCCTTAGAAAATTTTGTAATCATAGCTTGCTTATTCAGGATGTTTAAAAATTAATAATTCTGGAAAGTGACTTTGTTGTAGAGTTTCTTATGAAGATTCTAAAATTGTGGGAAATTTGCATACATTTCATGATATGCTAGAAGCCATTGAATGATATACTTTAAATGAATGAGGTTTATGTTATATTATACCTCAAGCAGTCTTATAAAAACCTTTGGTTATTATCAGGAAGAGTTATGGTGGAACTCTTTATTTTCCTAGATGCTGGATCCATTGTCTTTGAGCAGCCCTGAAAACTCTGGTTCAGGAAGCTGTCCATCACTTGATAGTCCGTTGGATGGGTAATGATTATAGTTCTGCTTTTTAGTGCACATTGGCACATATGAAGTTATCAGTAACTCTTTTATCTACATTCTGAAGAGTATAGCTGACTGATAGTGGTCTACACTGACAGCAAGTAAAGGTTTCTGAACTGTGGATAAATCTTTTAATCTCATGGGGTTCAGCATCTTTATTAGTTGTCACATGGTGTTTCCTTTTCTCTACTGTTTCTGCTTGTCAGATTCTTGTTTGAAGCAAGTACAAACTTAAAAGTTACATAATGGCAGCTCTTGAAACTTACAAACATTTCCTGTTTGGTTTTGGCAGTTTCTTTTTTAAGATGGTATTTTTATCCCTTGTATGCACGATGTGCATTTGTAAGGGCTCCCTCTCTTGCTCTCAGAAGGACATTGCTCTTTGCAGTCTTCCTGGAGCACAGAATTAATCCTAGATGCTTCACTTCCCCTGACTTGTTTATGAAAGCAGATATACATTTGGAAATGATGTACGCTTTCCTCTACCATACCTGTGAAACCTGTGTGTTAGGATTTGCCTCGGGAAATCTACTCTGCCTGCTCCCACCTACTCCCCCAAAACAAAGAAATTTTTAGTGTCCCATCCTGAACATTTGTCATTAATGCTTGATAAGTTAAAGTTACATGTCTTTTGTATAGATTTAGAAACAGTTTCAGACAAGAAAATATTTTTCCAACATTAAACTGAAATACAGGTTGAAACCTCCATGGCTCTAAATATATCATTCTTACCCCTGTATTTAGTAGCTGATTTTAAAGGCTTGCCTTTCTGTCTGTGTGGGCCAAATGACTGTTCAAAGAAGTTTCTCTTTTTAAACACTTACGTCAGTATTTAAGTGTGCTCCTTTATACACATACACAATGAACACACACACACATTTTTAAAATGTTTTATTACATTACCCTTTTTATATTTTCTATTTATAGAGACAACTATCCAAAGTCACGGATGCCTAGGGCACAGAGCTACCCAGATAATCATCAGGAGTTCCCAGGTTAGACTATAAATCCTACATGTTTGAATGTTTATGTCTTATTTTGGCTGGGAGGGAAAAGTTTTTGAAAAAATTAAAAATGATACATATGCTTTTCATTATTAAAAGTATTTGACTTTTTTAATGATAAAGTTCTTATGTGTTAACAGACTATGATAACCCTATCTTTGAGAAGTTTGGAAAAGGAGGAACATACCCAAGAAGGTACCATGTTTCATATCATCATCAAGAGTATAATGATGGTAAGTTTCGAAAATCAGACTATAAGAGCAAAGTAATGTTAGCAAATATTTCAAAAATGAACACATATTTAAAAAACCTCATATTTATGATAACCAAATAATTTGTTCTTGAGTCACTTAATTTTCTGATTAAAAAAAATGAAAAAGCCTTTACCAGGAATGGTAGCACATACTTTTAGTCTTATTACTCAGGACACAGATCTCTATGAGTTCAAGGCCAACCTGGTCTACATAGTTTATACCAGGACAGCCAGTTACACAGAGAGACCAGGCTTCAAACAACAACAAAGCAGCAAGCCCTTTTGTGAGGACGCAGCCTAAGGCCCTGAATTTGACCTCTGTCAACCCTCCAAAAACACTTTTTGAGAAAATCAGGTTATAAGTGAGCAAAATAATATAATGGTTTTATGGCAACTTGTGATATTTATGTTTCACTATAAAGCAGTAATTGGAAAAGGTGTAAGTTAGAAATTTACTCCCTGAGGATGAAATTCACATTTGTCTCTTTAAGAAAGTAAATTGGGTCTGAGAAGATAGCTCAGTCAGTGAAGTGTGCGCTGCTCCAGCACAGAGCCTGAGTGCAGACCCCAGGACCCATGGAAAAGCTGGGCGCAGCAGCACGTGCCCCTGCCCTGAGCTTGGAGGAGGACGTGGAGCAAGTGAGTCCCTGAAGGCTTAGTGTCAGCCAGCCCAGCTGAGTCTGTGAGCTTCACAACGCTCAGTGAGAGGCCCAAAGTAGTACTTTAGTGGTTAAGACGGCAGCTGGCCCTTTGCCCGCGCCGTTTATCCCAGCACTTGGGAGGTAGAAGCAGGTGGATCTGTGGGTTTGAGGCTACCCTGGTCTAAAGAACTAGTTCCAGACCAGCCAGAATTACAGAACTATATAGTTACACCTTGTGTTGACCTTGGATCTCCACATGCTTGAATATGCATGTGAGTGCCAAACTTGACTTAGTCAGTGTGCTGTTGTGAAGGGACACCATGATCATGGCAACTCTTCTAAAGGAAAACATTTCATTGGGGCTGGCATAAAGTTCAGAGGATTAGTCCATGGTCATCACGGTGGGGAGCGTGGCAGATCAGACAAGCAGGCATAGTTCTGGAGCAGTGTCTGAAAGCTTACAGATCTGCAGGTAGCAAACAGAGACCCCCTCCCCCCAGTGACAGCTCCCAGTCACTCCCAAACAGTACGTCAGCTGTGGCCCACGCTTACAGATACACGAGGCTTTCGGGCCATTCTTATTCAAACCATGCCTCACATTTTCATTTTCCATTTATCTCTAGATGGATTCTAGACTATTTCCGTTTTTTTGCACGTGGGAATAAATGTAGATGTGTCAGTATTTTAGTGTGTCCTCTGCTACTGTGATAAGCACCATGACTAATACCAGCTTGGTGTTGAAAGGGTTTGTTTTACTTAGGACATTACTTCTCTTTAGAGAAGTCAGGGCGGGAACTGTAGCAGAAGCCGTGCAGAAAGTCTGCTTACTGGCTGGCTCTCAGGGCTCGCTCAGCCTGCTTTGTCATACAGTCTGGGGGCGTCTGCCCTGGGGTGCCACCACCTACAGTGAGCTGGGCCCTCCCATTCAGTCATTAATCAAGAAAGAGTCCACAGGCCAGTATGATGGGCAATTTTTCAGTTGCGATTTCCTCTTCCCAGATGACTCCAGCTTGTGTCAAGTTGACAGAACAAACAAAAAGATCCAATCGGGACAAACAGTTTGTCTCTGCTACCTGTAACTTTCCAGTCCGGTTTTATGTTTATTTTAAAGCCATTATTGGAAATGAGAATTTCTTCTGTAAAAGTAAAGGGTTTGTTTCTTCTGTGGTTATCTTGTGCACATGAGTGTAAGTTTATTGTCCCATTACAGAGCACTTGGATTTGTATGTGCTATCACTCCTCACACACAGAATCATGTTATTTCAGCCTTTTCCAGGCTATTCTTCAGGGCCGATCTTACTCTACATTATAGATGCTCAGACATCTGAAAAGTGTAGTAGGTTAATAAAGTTAACTCTCCATTCACTTTGCAGGTCGTAAGACTTTCCCAAGAGCCAGAAGGACCCAGGGCACCAGCTTCCGGTCTCCTGTGAGTTTCAGTCCTACTGATCAGTCCTTAAGCACGAGTAGTGGGAGCAGCATCTTCACCCCCGAGTGTGACGACAGTCGGGTACGAAGAAGGGGAAGTGACATCGACAACCCCACTTTGACTGTCTCGGACATCAGTCCTCCCAGCCGTTGTGAGTACCAGACATAGAGCAGGGCTGTGTGACAAGTCAGAACTCGGGGGACGCTCTCATAAGAGATAACAGTGTGACTTTAGAGGTGGCTAGGCCTTTAGGAATAAGTGGGTATTTCGGCCAATTACTTTAGCTAATTGTTCTTCACTTTATTAGGAAAATTGTTACTAATTGCTCCTATCCATTCTTTTCTACATGTCCATGTTAAGCCCTGAGGCTTCCCATGTAACTTCTAAGAAATAGCCTAGTGAGAAGATTGGCTTGTACAGTATAACATCTGTTAGATCCTATGTGTAAAATTCACTAGTTTTGTGTACCAGACATTCATCACTGGTGGAGCCTTACTAAAACCACCTACGGGAGGAAGGATTTGTTTTGTGTTTTGTTTTACGAGACAGGGTTTCTCTGTATTGTTTTGGAGGCTGTCGGTCCAGCCTGGCCTCGAACTCACAGAGATTCGACTGCCTCTGCCTCCTGAGTGCTGGGATTAAAGGCGTGCGCCACCACCACCCAGCAGAAGGATTTATTTTGACTCAAGGTTTTAGTCTGCAGTCCTTGGTGCCTTTTGATTCTCGATCCGTGATGAGACAGAGCGCTGTGGTGATGGACACATGGGTGGAGAGGGTACAACTCTCATAGTATTGGGAAACAAGACTGCACATAGGGAACTCAGTTCCCGCCTGGGTTAGGCTTAGGCTATGGGAGATGAGGTATAACCTTCGGAGGCATTGCCTCCCTGGAGATAACACTTCTCTAGGAAGGCTTCACCTCCTGAAGTTTCCAGAACTTCCCCAAATGGTTCTGTCAGCACTGAGTAGCTGCCTCTCTGGCCCTATTCTTTATCTTTGAGTATATCATGGTGTGTGTGTGTGTGTGTGTGTGTGTGTGTGTGTGTGTGTGTGTGTGTGTGTGTGTCATGGGGGGGTTATTGTTAAACCTGTAATACCTGCCCAAAACAAGAGTTTATCTTGACTTTAGAGTTGTGGGATAAAGTCCATCGTAGAAGGGAAGGCGCATGGTGGGAGCTCGAAGGGGCTGGTCGTGTTGAATCTGCAGTCTGAAAGCCGGGAGAATGGTCGTCCTGGTTTCATTTTGTTGTTTTGTCTTGGTCTGGGTTCACAGCCCATGGGATGATTGACACCACGTTCAGGTTGGGTCTTCCCTCTTCAGTTTACCTTCTCTGGAAACTCTCACAGACTTTTCACTGACATGGGGATATCTGTTTTTGTTTTTGTTTTTTGAGACAGGGTTTCTCTGTATAGATTTGTAGACCAGGCTGGCCACGAACTCACAGAGATCCACCTGTCTCTGCCTCCTGAGTACTGGGATTAAAGACACACCACCACCCGTACTACATTGCTATTTCACTGTTTTTGGCAGCTATCTTTAAAGAGATTGAAAATTAGGAGGGAAGGATCTGGATGTTTGGTTTGGTGATTAAGAGCACTGGCTACTTTCCAGAGGACAAGGCTCAGTTCCCAGCACCCACCTGGACACTCACAACTGTCAGTAGCTCCAGCCCCAGAGAACCGGTGCCCTTTCCTGGTCTCTGAGAACACTAGGCAAACATATTATGGACAGACACAGGTGCAGGCAAGACACCCATACACATAAAATAAATAATTAAAAAAAGAATAGGAAGGAAAATCTTTGATGTGTCATTTGTATGTATCTTCAGTTTAGTTGTTTCTGTAGATCTTTATATAGAGTCAAGATTCAGTATGAAATTCTTACTTTAAAGAGTTGAATTTTACCCTTTTTGTAATAGAAGTCTATGCATAATGCATTCATTTAACATTTATTTGTTTGAAAGGGCCTTATTTTTCCTTCATTTTTTTAAAAGATATTTTTCTGTATATAGATTTCCTTTAAAAAAAAATCAGTACTTTCAAATCATCTCTTGTCTTCTGGCCTACATATTTTTCAAAGAGAGGTTCAGTTCTAATTTTGTAGTCTTTCCTTAGCAGACAGCGCTCTCTCCTGTCTGTGGCTGCTCTGCAGACTTCCTCGTTGGTCCTGCAGCACCGTTGTCTGTGTCCTCCCACTCCTGCTCTCTTCTGAGAGTTCTCCCTTTTGATTTGTGATGCAGGGTGTTGAGATGAATTCCAAGTGGCCCCAAATCCCAGAGTATTGGAAGATGACCCTGGACTCTTGATCCTCCTCTCTTCACTTCCCAAGTCTGGGATTTAAGGGCTACTTGTTTATGATCTTATTGAAGGAACATTTTCAGTTCCAGCAGTTTTATTTGACTCTATATATCTGTTCTTCCGTGTTGTCTGCCTTCTCCATTTAGACCTTTGACATGTTAATTGGTGTTTTAAAAGATTTTATATTTTTATTTTTAGGTGTGTGTATGAGACAGACAGACAGACAGACAGACAGACACACACACACACACACACACACACACACACACACACACACACGGAGGGATGGAGGGATTCCTTGGAGCTGGAGGAGTTACAGGTGACTGTGACCATCCATGTGTGTCCTCTGCAAGAACAGCAACCATTCTTACTTGCTGAACCATCTCTTCAGCTACCATATGTTTTTGTGTTTTTATTTTAATTTTAAAATGCTTGTGTGTGTAGTTGTGGAAATTAAACCCATTGAAAGTTGTGTGATGTTGGCACATAGCTTTAATTCCAGCACTTGGGAGGCAGAGGCAGGTGGATCTGTTGAGTTTGAGACCAGCCTGGTCTAGAGAGTTAATTCCAGTATCACCAGGGATACACACAGAAACCCTGTCTCAAAAAACAAAACAAAAAACCCCCTAGAAACCCTAAACCAATGCTTTGTGCATTCTACCACAGAACTACATCCTCAGCCTACTTAAAAATTAAATTTCCTGAGTTACCTTGAGTCTAATTATGCTGATTATTGTCTTTTGTGATATCCACCCTCCCCCAACCCACACAGGGTCTCTGTGGCCTTGGCTAGCTTGGAACTCGCTCTGTAGACCAGGCTGGCCTTGAACTCACAGATCCTCCTGCCTCTGCCTCCTGAGTGCTATGATTAAAGGTATACACCACTATGCCTAGGGTTTGGTTTTGCTTTTTTGAGACAGGGTTTCTCTGTGTAGCTTTTGAAACCTGTCCTGGAACTTTGTCTGTAGGCCAGGCTGGCCTTGAACTCACAAAGATCCACCTGCTGGGATTAAAGGCATGTGCCACCACCACCGCGTTTGTTTTGTTTTTCAAGTTTGCTTTTTTATGCTTTTTACAATTTTACATGGAATGCCAGATGTCACTTACAGGATCATGAAGACTAAAATAAATAAAATTTGTGCCTGGGAATAGTACAACTCTTCTGCATAGTTCATTTTTTATGATGAATTGAGTCAGTTATTTTGTTTGCTCTCCCATGCCTAGGCACAATGGACTTCAAATTCCTCTAGATTTTTCTAGATGGCTTATAGATAACCCTGCTCTAGTGCCAGCAGTTAGTACATCTTTGTGTCTGCTTCTCAGAGAGGTAGCTCTCTATGTCCTCAACCCCCTTCCTCAGCAGTAGGTTGCTGCCGCCTATAAAAGCCTAGGATAAGGGAGACACCTGTGACTTCAGTTCTCAGAAACGGGCTTTATCACAGATGCTGCCCACTTCTTTTGCAGAAGGAAAGTGTTAATGGTCAGGGTACAGATTTCCAGCTCTTATTCTCAAAGGTGTTTTGTTTCTTTTTTCCCCCACTGCTCTAACATAGTGGTAATAGTTTTGTTACTCTTCTTCAAGAAGTTTCAGGCTGTTTGGGCTGGTTTTTTTTGGGGGGCGGGGTACAAATCTCACTCTGTAACCCTGGTGACCAGGAATCCCCAAGGGAAATGTACGTGACTCTGCCTCCTTAGTGATAGGATTAAAGGTATGTGTCATCATGCCAAGCAGTGGCTCTTTTCAGGGTGGCTGTCTGTCACAGGCCATTCCCCCTTCTCTCCTTGATCACCACGGCTGTGATCTCTGGCTCCCGTGAGTACAGGGAGGGCACACAGCAGAGCTTAGCATTCCTTACTTGCTGGACTGGATTTCTCTGTGCTTCGCAGTGTCTTTTCTTTCCTCGGCGTGCCTGCGTTTCCTTAGATTTTAGGTTGGTTGGGTGCCCTGTAATCTGTTTTCCAGAATGTTCAGTAAAGGTTATAATTTTTCCAGGTGGGGCAGTACACATCTGTGATTGCAGTGCTTGGGGTTAGAAGGACCAGAAGCTGAGGGCCAGCCTGAGCTACATAACAAGTGACAGAGTGGTCAGCTCTGCATATTGAGACCCTGTCTCACAACAAGCGAACCGGAGACACACTGTAGGGCTGGAGAGAGGTTTCACGTTACACAGAGGGGGGGGCTAAGTGCACTGGCTGCCCTTCCTGATGCCTAGCTTTGGTCCTCAGCACTCAGGAGGCCGCTCACAACCACCTGTAACTCCAGCACTGAGCACGTGGTACACATGCACATATGCAGGCTTAACACCCACAATCAAATAAAGCTATAATTTTATTATTCATTGATTTCTCCTATAGAGATGGGAATGATACTCTTTCCAGATTTCTGTATTGTAGGTAGGACTGAAAAAACTGTTTACAAATGCTTGCAGTTTGCTGCCATAAAAATGGGAAAGTAGGGTATCTTACAGTTGCTGACATCTTAGATTAAGTGAAAGAAAATCTTCCTGGGAAAAAACTGTGTCATGAGATACAGACTTTTAGTTAAAATTCTAATGTTTTTGGAAGATGGAGATCCTTATAAATGGACGTAACATTCCATTTGTCTCCAGAATGTTGAGTTAGGGATGTTACTGCATAGCACTTGACTACTCCATTTTAAGAAAATATTATTTTTCAGCACCTCGGGCTCCGACGAACTGGAGATTGGGCAAACTGCTTGGCCAAGGAGCTTTTGGTAGGGTCTACCTGTGCTACGATGTTGACACCGGAAGAGAGTTGGCCGTTAAACAAGTTCAGTTTAACCCTGACAGCCCGGAGACCAGCAAGGTAAGAGTCACCATGCAGATCGCCTACTTGGCCATCACAAAGCAGTTCTTGGAGGGGAAACACCAAAACCAAAACAGGACTAAGATTTCTCCAAGCCTCGAGAGCCGATTCAGTCCCCAGAACCCACATGGTAATAGAGAGCCGGCTCTCACAAGGTGCTGTCTGACCTCCACAGTGGCGTTGCAGCATGTGTGTGCGCCCCCGGAGGAGACTAAATGTACACGAAGCGTTTTTAAATGTCATGTGACAGCACACTGCGACTTGTGGGCTGCAGTCAGTCAGCTGCTGCAGTGCTTCCTTTGTATTCCTAGTCTGACCTGGCGTTGCCTTAGCAAACCACCACGGCTGCTAAATATGAGGTACTGTGCGTCTGAAGAGATGGCTCAGTGGCCGAGAGCACCTGTGGCTCCTCCAGACAACCCAGACTGAGTTCCCAACCCCCACATGGAGGCTTGTACCTGTTTGTAGCTCTAGTTCCAGAGGTGGTCCAGCACCCTCTTCTGGCCTCTGGAGGCACTGCACACCTGGTCCAGACAAACTCAGGCAAATTCACACATATTAAAAAAATAAATTAAAAAAAACTTGATTAGAGCCTAAAATATTCTGTGTACAGTGAACATTTCATAAGGAAATCACCATGATAGTCTATGAACTAAGAGTGTTTTATGTTTACTGTGATGCTGTGAAGACTTACTGTAGGGCCAGTGAAATTGTTAACAAGTGAAGGTGCTTGCCACCAAGCCTGTGAACCTTAGGTCAATACCCAGAATCCACCTCCTGCAGACCCACATGGTGGGAAGACAGAAGTAACTCCTGCAAGTTGTCCTCTGACCTCCTTTTCATTGATGGTACAAACATGAATGAACGTGCATACACAGACAGAGACAAACATGATAACATTTTATTAAAAAGCCTTAGCAGGAGTTCTGTCTTTCAGGAAGTAAATGCACTTGAGTGTGAAATTCAGTTGTTGAAAAACTTGCTTCATGACCGAATTGTTCAGTATTACGGCTGTTTGAGGGATCCTCAGGAGAAAACACTGTCCATCTTTATGGAGTATATGCCAGGGGTAAGTTCATGAATCTTTTTGAAAAGATCCGTTCTTTGTAAAATAAGTTGAGTGCACTCCAGGCCCTTTGATCTGCTGTGCCATAGATGAAACTCTGGACCTGATATTGCTGAGTCAGGGGGCGTAGCTGTGCTGATTGCTCATAAGAGGAGAACTCATTACTGTATAAAGTTTTAGTCTTTCTTGTAGCCAGGATAAGAATATTCAGTTCATCTTTAAACATTTTTCAAGATGGCAGTTGGCATCGTTACTCATTAAGAGATAGTGTCTTCTGCCAGGCATGGTAAGGTACATCTATGATCCCAGCACTCAGGAGGGAGAGGTAGGAGGACTTCAAGCTCAAGGCCAATCTAGACTTGACAAGGAAAAAGAAAAAATATATATCCAGGTGGTGATGGCTTATGTCTTTAATACTAGCACTTGGGAGGCAGAGGCAGGTGGATCTCTGTGAGTTCAAGGCCAGCCTGGTCTATAGAGGACAGCCAAGCTACACAGAGACATCCCTCCTACCCACCACACACCCCACCCCCATCTTAAAAAAAGAGGAAGAAGAAGAAGAAGGAGAAGAAGAAGAAGAAGAAGAAGAAGAAGAAGAAGAAGAAGAAGAAGAAGAAGAAGAAGAAGAAGAAGAAGAAGAAGAAACATAGTCTCATAACTTAATAGAGCAAGTTAGGAAAAAGAAGTTTGATTTGTGGGTCTTTATGGGAGTAGATACTAGAGTTCCATGTTGAAGTTCAAGGTTGCCATTTAGGTGTATAGATCAGTTGTTGACCGTTAGTGCCATGCAAGCACAGTGTTCTTTCACCATTAGCATAGTGGTTTGTCACACCATTGCTGCTCACCGGATTTATTGGCTGCTACTTTACATATTCAGTTATTCTGTTTCCTGTGTAAGCTGGCTTAGACATTGTTTTTGAAAAACATACGGAGGTTTTATTAAAGGTACTACAAAAATGGAAGACTTGCAATTTGTTAATTTCAAAGAGACTAGTTCAACGTAAATAATCTGAAAGAACAGAAATTCTGCATATATTTTTTTTTTCTTACTGGGAATTCTTGCCCTTTTTACTTAGAGTCTCCTAGCTATGAATTAGGATTCTCTTAAAAATATTTAGTAGAAGTTTTTAATTTAAATGGAGGTTTTAGTTGCTTTTTTTTATTCTAGGGTTCAATTAAGGACCAACTAAAGGCATATGGAGCTCTTACAGAGAATGTGACTAGGAAATACACCCGTCAGATTCTGGAGGGGGTCCATTATTTGCATAGTAATATGATTGTCCATAGAGATATCAAAGGTAAGTCATGACTTCCTTTTTACTTTAGTGTGAGTATGGATGAAAGAAATATCAAAGCATTGAGCACCAGAACTGTAAACTACCATAGGCAGCGGTTCTCCAGCTTTCTCATGGACTCTGCTAAAGGTCCTGTCAAAGTAGTTCTAAAATTTGGGCCTACCTGGATGATTAACTTCGATGTAAGGATCCATAGAATCAATTTCATTGGAACACTCCTAGAATAACATAACCATGTTTGTGTATGTGTTGCCTGGGCATTAGGACAGTGAGCAGGGGCTCTGCCATCAGGGTTGGATTCAGACTTGGGGTTCATTGCTACTGAACCCTTGGGCATGTTACTGTCTGTGTCTTCCTCATTCCTCATCAATCTTCCCATCCCTCTTGCTTCCTTCCATCCTCCCTCTTTTTCTTCCCTCCCCATGGCACACCCCCAGTCTCTGCAGATGGAACCTAGGAAATCGCATATACTAGGCAAGTTCTCTACCCCGAGATGCGCTCACTCTTCTCTCTTTGACTTAGTCTTAAGTTAGTCATGATAGTATTCAGTTTATAGGAGTCTTGGAAGGATCAAATGTGTTAGCATGTTGCATGTTTAAACCAGTGCCTGGTGCTCAGCACTTAAACTCAGCTACTGTGATGACACATTTCATGTTGCCATTGTATTTAAAGTCATGGGAGTAGATGTCATGAAAGAATAAAGAGGAAGGAAATAAAGATTCCAAGACTGAGCTTTGATGAACTCCAGTTAGGGTAAAGTCACTTTTTCCCCAGGGATCAGATATAGGAATGCGTATATGAAGTGAATTAATGGTAGAGATGTGTAAAATTTGAGAGTGCTAAACACTCTTTACTTTGCAGCCTACCTGAGTCTTTAAAAACTGGGGTTTGGCCCAAAATTTAGAAATCACTGAGTAAAAAATTACTCATTGATTGT
The DNA here is from genome assembly GCF_017639785.1 of Mesocricetus auratus. Lineage (NCBI taxonomy): Eukaryota > Metazoa > Chordata > Mammalia > Rodentia > Cricetidae > Mesocricetus > Mesocricetus auratus. The sequence continues at coordinate 61,687,904 of NW_024429198.1, forward strand.
GTTGTTCCTCTCACAAGTTTCTAGTCTTTTGCTTTTCTGTACAATGGGGCTGCAGCTTGACTCTGCCCAGATTAAGTCAAGAAGATTGCCAATCATATCTGGTAATTGAACAGTAATTTTTAGAATGAGTCTAATATGCAGAATTCCTGAGACAGGTCACATAAACTAGAGTGGGACTTATTAAGTATAAAAACCGATAGCTTAAAGAACCTCATAAAGGAGTTATTCAATTAGGCATATCTATTCCTAGTCAAGTCAACTCGTTGGCCTTCAAAAAGAAGTAAGAAAAACAGAGGGACCCATTGTCTGTATAGATGGATCTTCTTCTAATCTTACCAAAGAGTCTGATGAACCTCCTTGGTCAAGCGAAGGGAGATGGAAATAGGCTGATGCAAAAATGTTACAGGACAAAGATAATGATAAGGGAGAAAAATAAGATACAAAAATAGGGTTTCAAATTTGTAAATTTAAGCATGACAGAAGGAAAATGATGGCCACCAAATGGCAACATAATGGTATTTGTTTTCTACAATATACTTTTTACTTGTTCTGTGTCTTCTAATTTGTATGAACAATTTATAAGTGGCAAACAGAAAGGTAAAGATAATTGATTTTGTGTGACGGATGTCAGACCTGTTAGATGATAACAAAGATGATGATCATCACTACTAGGAAACTCACTCGTTTCCCAAGTTTATTCCGCATCTCCCCCCTTACCCCCTCCTCCCTTCTGTGTGTACACACATGCGTGCTAGTGCCCCAGAGCACTCACAGAGGGCAGAGGACGGTGCATCACAGGCACCTTTACTGACTGAGCTGTCTCTCCTCCTAGCCCTGTTGTTCTCCTCTCAGGGAACTGAACTGTCGACAGGCTTGGTGTTGAAGGCCTTTGATCACAGCAGAGGCAGATGCACGTGGATCTCTATGAGTTCAAAGCCAGCCTGGTCCTGGGGGTGGGGGGGGTCTATGCTATTGAATACCAAGTAGTTAATAAAAGGACCCTTTCTTTTCTTACTGGTTTTATTTGTGTGTGCACCCACAGGCAGGCATGCACGGCAGATGATGATGGGGAATGCCTGCTCTGTCCCTCTCTCTCCATCTTGTTTTCTTGGGTCAGGATCCATCGCTGCAGCTCACCATTTTCCAGCTAAGTTGGCTGTCCAGGAGTACTCTTCATCCTCTTGTCTATGCCCCAGGCACTGAGATTACAGATACGCGCACATATACCCAGTTTTTATATGTGCTGGAGATCTGAATTCAGGTCCTCATGATTGAACAAAAAACACCCTTGTCCACTGAGTCATTTCCCTATCCTTAATAATTTTTGCCTTGCTTTAGCTTTTAGTTGTCCAGTTGGATGTTGGATCTGAGTAATGGAAGCATAAGCAATTCTGGCTACCCTTGCATATATTTGAAAAGTCTTATTTTTAATTTACTAAAGTATAGTTTAAAAACCAGAAAACTGTACTGGGAACTTGGCTGCCTATTTTTCCGTAGCTCCTCCTCTGGTTGAGCAGCCAGGTTCCATGTGTCTGTGTAGGGAAGGTGACCTCTACTTGTAACCAGTAAAATCCAGTTCATTAAACATATGTCGTCTCAGTTAACTCAGGAAAGCTAAGGTAGGAGGATTGTGAGGCTCACTTGAGCCCAAGAGGAAAGTTGCCAGCCTGAACACCATGGCAAGACCACAGGCTCAAGGAGACAAAAAGGTCTGTTTTGCTTCTGTGTGGTTAAATACTCTGGAGATGGTTGGGTGTTTTCTGAGTCCTCTTTCACATGCTAGGTAGTAGGAGACCGTAAGCAAGCAGGGCTACGTAAGCAGATGGCTAGACTCTGCTGTGGAAATTACTGTTGGTAAGGCTGGGGAATTTTCTGGGAACATAGAGGCTCATGGTGAAGATGGAGAGTCTGTATTCCCTATGGTCTGTAATGTAGATTATTTGCACTATTCAGCCTTCTCCATAGAAATCATTAAAAGAAAAAAAATGTAGCGTGGTGATATGTGCCTGTAATCCCAATGCTGGGGTGGCGAGTCAGGAAGACCCCAAGTCTGAGCTTTATAGTAAAGCCTTGATTAAATGACAACAGCAACAAAGAACACCCTCAAGTTCAGGAAACAGATGCTTCAGGAATACTGAAGTCAGGGGTGATGCTGAGTTTTGGTTGTGAAGGTCCTTTTGGAAGTCCTGAGGAGAAGCTGGTTTGTCAGGAAAGTCTTCTTCAGCCATGGAGTTGGAGGCTTTCTTGGTGCTTTCTTAGCCCTTTCCCCTGTCTCTTCCCACCTCACCTGCCCCTGCCCCACCCTCTCCATGAGAAGCTCATTAGTTTGAAACATCTGGATGTTTCAGGTCATGTGTAAACAGCAGATGCAAGGTCGATAGAGGCATCCCAGGCACTCCTGGGAGTAGACAGGCAGCCTCATTCGGGGACAGATGAGGAGCTACAAAGTCGTTCTCTGCCACTTATATGCATTCTAGAATGCTAATAAAATCATTGAAATGAGACTATTTCTTATTTTTAGGAGCAAATATCTTAAGGGATTCCACAGGCAATATCAAATTAGGAGACTTTGGGGCTAGCAAACGGCTTCAGACCATCTGTCTCTCAGGCACAGGAATGAAGTCTGTCACAGGCACACCATACTGGATGAGTCCTGAGGTCATTAGTGGAGAAGGCTATGGCAGAAAAGCAGATATCTGGTAAGTTTGGATGTCAGATTTGCCTAGAAAACTACCTTCTTATTTCTGCCCACATTTGAAATTGCCATATTTAAATTGTCCTGTGTACTTTGGAAGCAGGGTACATGAATTGTAAGGATTATTGCCATTTCAACTATAACTTATCAAGGCTAATTTGACTAGATATTTGAGTCTTTGAACATATTTTTACTTCTTTAGGGAGGATTTTGTCCTAAGCAAACCTCAACACTAGAAAGCTCTTATTTCCCTGAGTAACTTTTAAAGTACTCTTGGTTGTCAGTGTCTTATAAAAACAAAACAAAAAAAATGAATCAGTGGTTTTCTTTTAAGTCACAAAGATCTGTATAAACATTTGAAAACAGGTAATAGCTACCTGTATGAGATGGGTTAGGCTACAAGTAATGCTGGTGAGAGTGGGCATGAGATTACCTGAGGAGATGAGTCCATCACTCCTACCCACCCTAGCGGGAACCTGGACTCCTTACCACAGCCCGGGCCGGGATGCAGCACACTCTACAAATGTTCCGTTACTTACAAAGCTAAAACCTTACAGCGAAGCAATGCAGTTCTGAATGGGTCATCAAGTAATTCTATTTATGTGTTTGAACAACAAGGAGATTTCCATTAATAGCTGAATTATGTTTTGATTGCAACATCACATTTTCCAAGGATCTTGAATGTGAAACATATAATTATTTACAATAAATTGATAATTGCTTTACAGAAATAAAAACTGTTGCTGTGGTGGTGGTGTGATATGGTATTTTCATAATATGCTTAGCTCTGTTGTTTTTGGAAAATACATTATTGGATTCTGGATGATTTAAGGTATCTGCAAGTCTTCCAGGTAAGGAAGAAGAGAAATTATGCTGGTGCCTATATCTCTGGCAGGGGCTCTGTCATGGCAGGGGCTGTGTGTTTAGTTGTTAGTGTTTTAAAATTGAATTAGTAAGTTATATGATAATTTTAGAATAGGTCTTAAAATGACCATTTCTCAATTCCCAACCAAAAAAATTATTTATTTTAAGAACTTGAAGGCAAATAATTTATAATATTTGTATTCTTTGTAGGGTAGAGAAAAATTAACATCAATGATAGAAAATGATCTAAAACAAAAATAATGAAGTTTGTTGCCTAACCATACATTTATGATCAGACAGTTATGATATATTTTCATTGAAATGTATACTAGTTGTTCCAGCCCTTCATTGATTTTTATGTTTGAATTACAGTTTTATTTACTTAACCTTTGAGTGAAACTTGGTATTTGAAATAAGTGATATTAAACTGTATGTGGACTTATCTCGGTTCCTCATTTTCTGACTAACAGCTTTCCTAAAGCTATCGCTTGGATAACACCTCTTTCCGTTCTTTTAGGAGTGTCGCATGCACTGTGGTAGAGATGCTGACTGAAAAGCCACCGTGGGCTGAATTTGAAGCAATGGCTGCCATCTTTAAGATCGCCACCCAGCCAACAAACCCGAAGCTGCCACCTCACGTCTCAGACTATACTCGAGACTTCCTGAAACGGATTTTCGTAGAGGCCAAACTGCGGCCGTCAGCCGAGGAGCTCTTGCGACACATGTTCGTGCACTACCACTAGCCGCCAGGCAGCCCATGCCTCCCAGCCCGTCTCGAGCTCTCCTCTCTCTGCACTTTCCTTTTTATAAAACGGGAGACGGGGAGAAAAGACAAGAGGGAAAACGCTTCTCTTGATTCTCGGTTAAAGTTGTTTAATAATAATAGTAAAGTAAATTTTTTATATTTAATCTTTTTTCTTTACAAGAACTTGAAACTTCTTTTTTTTTTAAATTTTTATAATGTACTGATGTGGTTCAGAAATATAAAGCACTTTAGTACATAGTTGCTCTTTTTAGTACAAACAAATCATTTGAAATATATAAAGATTATAGTCTTGCCCTGTATCACTGACATGGAAGACGAAGAAAGTGCTGTACAATTTGTAGTTTTTAGTGATAGTATTTAAATAGATCCTTATTTGTGGGGTTGAGCTCTAAACTTGAGATTAGGGTAGGTACTCAACTTAAAGAATATAGGTTCCTTCTTATGCCTGTATTCTTTAGATGTTAACCTCTGTCTATCAAGCTTTTTTGCTCAGTAGGAATCTTGAATAGAAGATGCGAATCTCTAAGAGGTATGCTTGCTAATCCTAAGCAGTATAATAGGCAAATACACTATAGTAGATCCATGTTACTGGAATCTATAAACCTTGAGAGAGAGCTTTCTCCTTAAAAATACTGTTGTATTTGAAAGCAGATTATGTGAAGCCAATGAGTAAATTCAACTAAAACACAGACGACTGTTCGTTAGATGTATGAGCAGTAGAAGAGATCAGTAGAAATAATGAACAAAAAGAAGCAAGTGTCATTTGGTATATTTTAAACATTATTTACTTGAGGGGTAAGTCCCAAAATGAAGGGAACTGAGGAATGATAAAAATTGTGTATAATTTCTTCCTATTTCAAGCCCCTGGCTTCCCATAGGAAAGTCTTTAACTCAAGTACCCATCTGTTAAAGCTCCCGTCATGAAGTAGAAGCCTTGTTCTTGGGGTCATAGAGTACAAAGCCAGAGGCACCTCAGAATAGCAAACGTCAGGTAAACTGAGGTCAGTGGTGGGCAGTCATTTCACTTCACTTGGCATTTGGCAATGCCTGGAGACACCTTGTTGCCGTAACTGGCCAGGTCCTACTAGCATCCAGTGGGTACGGGTTGGGCGATGCTGCTAGACAGTTTAGTACACAGGGACTCCCTTCCAAGGGTTACCGTGCCATAGACGGCAGAAGTGCCTCGGATAAGCACCCATTCACAGAGCAGTAACAGCACAGCTCAGAGGAAACATGTAGGGTGCATGACGGTCATAAGACAGGTGATGATGAGTCGGGGATGGACAGCCTCAGCACAGCAGGTCACAGGTGACTCTTGACAGCTGCTGACTGCACCTGAATGTCACTAACTCACTTTAGAAGTAACTCAAGCATTGAACCTTTTGAATTTATCATCTCTTTATTCTCTCCTTAAAAGTCAGTTCATCCTTCTAGACCCAGAAAAGTACACCAGAACAAAGTGTTTCCTGGCAGTGGGAAGGTTAAAACATTGCCACATAGGTTTCCAGTGTATGCATCTACTTAGAGCAGTGCCATTAAATGGAAGACTAAGCTGGAGAGGACCCTGCTGTCCCTAGTAGATTATGAGACCTGGAAAACATGAAGGTGTCAGTAATGTGGCCACTTGTGAATTTTTCAGCATATTAAACCAAGTGCCAAGTAGTTTATTTTCAAAAGTCTAGACGATAACAGTCTTCCAGGAGACCCTGAATGTGATACTTTTCATTAGAAGGGACTAAATAACATTCTGATTTTGTTGCTGTTGTTACAAGGTATGTTTCTTTAGGTATTTTTTTTAAGTACTTTGCTTCTGAAGTTATGTAGATCTGGTATACCCTGTAATAATTTTTGAAATTCTAGTAGTCTGAGTCAAAGCACAAAATATTGGTTAACACTTCTCCTATACACTGTAAAGCAAAGGAAGCCCCTTACAAAGAATAGGCATCAGGTGCCTCTCACCGCAGCAATCTTACTCTTACGCTGGAAACCTATCGTGTGGGTGTGTTGTAATTTCTTTATCTTTAATGAGTGAGGGCATCTTTTCTACTTGAGCAAGATCATGGTACCTGAATTGCTAGGGTTTTATTTTGTTGTGTGTTTTGCTGTTTCTTTGTCTCTAGTCTGGTTGTGATTTCCTTTTGGCTCATTTTTGGTCCATCAGGGTAACGTGCAGTACAGAAGAGAAACACTCTTCAAAAAGATGCCTGCATACTGGAACTCAAAGCAGTTGTTAGCTTTTTAACAGTCCTCTATTTTTTTCCTAATTCAGTAGTAAACAGCTGCATCAGAGTACTTTTGCTTTATGAGAAAAATAAATTATAAAGAGTTAAAAATAGACTAACAGTTTACAGAGCTATTATATTGAATATGATGTGAATTTATTTCAGACCAGTTGTGAAGGTACCAAAACACAGTGGAAGTTTATATACATACATATATATGCACATATATGTGTATAAAATATACATACACACACATATATATGTATAAAATATACATATACATACACACACATATGTGTGTATAAAAGAAGACCCTGCTAGAGCAAAAAAGCTTGAAGTAGATGGGGAATGGGACATGGAAGGTCAATAGTAAATTTAAAAGAACTTTTTTTGAAAGGAACAATTTTGTCAAAGGAAATAAAATAATTACACTCCATTTTTTTCTGATTAATAGTATGAGCTAACAGATGAAGTTTGAATTTTTTAAAATTGCTCTAAATGTATTTTGCTTTTTTAAAATGCACAACTGATTCTTTTGGTACTGCAATGTTTCTTTATGGCTGGAAAATGGCCTGACTGCTGACTTTGTGCCTTTAAATGCGCTCTGCATTGCCAGTAGCAGACTTCCGGTGCTGGAGCTAGCTCCACTCGCGTCAGATGTGCATCAGGCCCTACGAGACTCACAGCGGCATGACAGGGATGAGTCAAGCCAAGACCTTTTGCAGTGCAAACAAAAGTAGTTGAGTAAAAGAGTTGAAAAACATAACTAATACAATTTTTAATGGATTGGTGTTTAAGTGTATTGAAGTTATACATATTTTGAGGTTTTTCGGAATGAATGCCTTGGAAAATTTCAGCACTTTTCCTTGTTTACAAAAGTATATTTCTAACTTTAAAAACATCTATAACTATTGCCTTAGAAAGTATTAAGAGGCACAATCTACAACACATGAGAAGTTGAATATTAATGCACATGCTGGACTATAAAAGAGTAATTAAAACTTTTATTTCAGAATAAATTGAATTGGCTTTCATTTGAGTCTTACCTTGTTCCCAATAGAAATTACATAAAAAGTAAGAATACATCCTTAGATGGCTTTCTGCTAAGTTCTGCCATTGGTCAGGTCTTCTGAGCTGTACTATTTCTGAAATATAGTTGTTATAAAATATGTGAAATCACTAAGAAAAGAAAATCAAGCCTGAATAGATTGGCTGATGACCCAGCATGATGCAGATTCCATGGCTAATGGCAGAGTTCATGCCAGAGGTTTCATTTGGGGTCTGAGAACCTTTATATAAATTCAGCTGGAGTCGTCCAGGTATACAAATCTATCAGTCTTGTTTTGTGTTTTTGGAGTCAGGATTCTCACTCTGTTTCAGGCTGGCCTGGAACGTCAATGCTCCTGCCTCTGCCTCCAGGTGCTGGGAAAAGAGGGGTGCACCACCACACCCAGATGCACCACCACACTCAGCTTTGTCTGTTTATTTAAAAAAATAGGGTCAATATTTTTCATTTTCTTACTTAATAATTGTAATGTGCTATGTCGCATTAAATTAATACCCTTCAGGAAGTTACAGTTGAAGAAGAGTATGGGCAGGCAGTTACTTTATGACATACCCTAACTCTGAAGGTTTAGCGGTATGTTTAAAATGTTAGGCTTTTTATATGAAATAATAAGGAAGAAACTTTGGGTAATTATTGGCTATCATGGACTCCAAAAACATTAACAAGAAGGATTAGAAGAAAACTATTCCCATATCTACCAGGTTAGGCAACCTCTGTCAGAAACTTCTCCTAGTACACAACACAGCCCCAGAATGTTCTGTGATGACGGAGCATTTATTCCTTAGTACACTGTATTGGGGTTCTCCCTGACCCAGCTTTTATTACTGTTTTAGTTTGGTTTTAAGGAAAAACAAAAAGTTTGTTTTACTTTTAGGTGTGGAAATACCCAAAATATTTGATAAAGGTTGAACTCACACCAAGTATTTCTTATGCTAAGATCAGATTTTTTTTTTGAGACCCTATTGTTTATCATTAAATTTGGCATTTACTTTTAGATGTAACATTCATATTTATTTGACTTTAACACTGGTTAAACGTCAATGAAAAGCAATTTGTTAATTTTTAGTAGTGCCTTTTTCTCTGTATGCCTTAATTTTATTTTATATTTGTAATTCAAATTACCTAACAAAATGAAGTTTTCCAAAATCACTAGGCCTCAAGAGTTTATTTGGCCTTAGACTGTGTGTTGGCCCCTGTGTTTCTTAATGCTTATTTCCTTCTCTTACCCTTTCTACCTCCTTTAAGAAGAAGTTAGGAGAGAAACAGTAGCATTTATCTGATTGCAATCTCCACTAGCTGTGAATCCCTAAAATGACTATAGAAAGGTATTCTCATTCTAAAAGACACAGGAAATTGATTTTTAGGTTGGTTACATGATTTTCAGTCATATTGGCACTGTCCAAGTTCTTTGTGCATTATTGTTTGGTTATGATTTTCATAGAGCTAGGGCTGTTGTCTTACCCTAAAGCACTCTTGTGAGTGTCCTGCAAAGGTTGAGGCGATGAACAAGAAATCCAGGGACAGTGAATTCTAATCCTTAGTGTTTAACATTTTGACTAGTATTCTAGCTTACTGTTCTGTGAAGTGTGTGCGTGTGTGTGTGTGTGTGTGTGTGTGTGTGTGTGTGTGCGCGTGTGCGTGTGTGTGTGTGTGTGTCTGTTTGGAGTTAGGGCAGGGGTAGGAAGGAAGGTGTAGTTGTTCAGTTAGGTCTGTCTTTGTTCTTGGAAGAACAACTGAAAATGTGTGATCTACTCATGTGGGATGATGATAATCACCCTCAAGTAGGCACGCCAGTATATTTTCCCTAAGTAGCTAGTGAAAATGATGCTTTAATAAAGGTGTTTATTGTAAATTGCCAAGCTCTTAGTTGCTAAAAGTAGATTAAAATTAAATTTGTGTGTTGTGTATATGATAATTAGCTTATATATAATTCTTAAATAGAAAGTATTCAGTCTTAGATATTTCTTTATGAACTTTTTGGAATAGAAACTCTGCCAGACATTATCCAACGTAACCAGCTTCCTTAGCTTACCAAATCTTCAAAAGGAGATACTCTGATGCCTCTTTCTGGTTGGCTAAGGAAGGTGCTGTGTGCCACTGTTCCTACTTCATAGGTGTCTATAGTGTTGCTTTGACTTCTCCCATTATCTAAACACGATGCCATAAGAGCTGTGGACTCCCAGGGCCATCCTTCTCTCCATCCTCATCTTTCCGAGCTGGAGATGATAAGCTTTCAGGGGAACCCAGACATTTCTTTTCTCAGAGGTACTAAGAGTGGTAAAGGTTGAGCTTCAAGAAGGCAAGGGAGGAGTCGTAGCTATAGTAAAGAAAAGAATAAATTGTATCCATTGCCTATATGCAGTTTCATATCATTCTTGATGGTTTTGTGTTTGTGTATTTTAATAGACAGTCATAAGTATTAGTCATAAGGTGTTGTTTCCTAACAGCAAAGACATTAAACAAGAGAATACTCCTGTCCTGCCTGATGGTGTTTGCTTGTATCTCAGTCTGTATTACCAGAGTCACTTTAAACCAAAGCTTTTGTATTCCCTGCACATATAGCCAAAATTATTATCCCTGTTACATCTGCCCTTGTGTAAGCTAATAGTACATATGGTAGAGCAGATGCTAGTAGAATTTGTATGCCAATCTATCCTTCAAGGAAAAGGACAGGTGCTCAGTGTTTGCATCTAGACATGCAGAATTTCCTTAAACTGTTGTGGAGCTATATAGATACTGCAGACTTAAGTTTGTACGTGTGCCAACCTTATTAACATCATCTGACCACTGATGTATGCAGATTTATATTGACATCTGATTCCTCAGATTGCTGGCTTATTTTTTTTATAGTGTCTTAACACTTGTGAGCTTGTGTTTGACTTAAGGGACATTTCGACAATGCTGTGAAGACACGTAGGTTATGAATTGAAGTCTGCTTTGTGCCATAGACAGTTTGGAATGCACAGATGCACCTGCTCTCTAGTTCTTTAAAGCTCACAGAATTTGTCCCCTACTTTGGATTTCTGCATCTTGTAATGCCAGTGAGAAAAGCACTTTGTGTTCATTTATTTGTATGTTTCGTAATTTCTTAAAAAAAAAAACAACCCTGTGTAATCAGTGATTTTAGCATTAGCATTACTTAGAAGGGAAGATAAGTAAGTATATGTTAAACTTGAATAGACGCTTGGACTCCAGGATATATTTGACATGTTCTCATTTTTCCAAAGACTTTTTCCCACCCGAAGAAGGGAGAGTAAACTAGTGGGAAGCTACAAGCCAGAAAGGCTTATGGGCAAAAGGAAGTGGGCCAAACCCTTGTGGGGTAAAACTACATTCTCTAGGGACAAGAATACTTCTTTAAAGACAGTTTTTTTTAAATAATTAGTAATTAAAAGGTTTACATTTCTTCTATTGATGTTGGTTTTAAAATTCAGCCTGCATTCTGAAATATTCTAGCAAAGTTAAAACCAAAAAAAAAATACTTTTAATGTCTAACATCTCTTTCATGTGGTTGTTTTTACTCATTGTAAATAAACTTGGATAAATTTTAAAATAAACTTTTATCTTACAAACTATGATTATCGATTTGTAAATTTACCCTTTGACTTAATGTAAATTTAAAATGTATCCATTAAATTCTCTATATTTAATGTATTATTTTCAGTAGATGTTTTTAATCTCAGTTGAATACTGGGCAGTGTATAATTATGTATATTTTTTGTTTCTTATCAATGTTGACTTTTTTGCACAGTTTCCGAACATTTAATTTGTACACTGATTTATATGACCAATACTTGTGGAGTGTCTGAGACTCGTGTGTGCATTGAACTACTGTCTTCGTGTTTGCACTCCTTCCCAAATGTAGCCCTCAGTTACTACGCTGCTGCAACAATTAGTAGGACCTTTTTGCTTTTGCAAAGTTACCTTGTGTGGTCTGTCTTTGTTGAGGAACTCAGGAGTTCAGTGTTGCATTCTAATTTTTTCCTGTATTCTGAATCAGTTCCTAGGTTGAAAGTATTCTGTATCAATAGATAAGTGTTTGTGTGGAGATGTCCTCTTTTCTGTGTGTAGGCACATGTATATATCTGAGTAAATTCTTATTTTCATTTCATTTCTACAATTTAAAGAACTTTATGATAAATATATGTAAAAGCTTTCTGAAAGATTATTTACTATAAATATATATACTATATTTTCATCTGGCTGGTCAAAATTATTTTTTAAATTTCAGTTTTAACCATTTAAGCATTTGTAGTTCCAGAATTGGATACAGATTTTGCTTAGAGTTCAGTTAAAATACTCTTGCAACTAACATCCTTTGGGGGGGGGGTGGGAGATTGTTAAAACATTAGTAAAATATACTGTCCACTGACATGGCCTTTGACCTCTCAGAGCTGTTAAAAATGTGAGAAACTAAATTGTCTTGAAGACATGTCAAGATTTTTATATTTCCATTACTTTAGACTTGTCCGGCTATTGTTTTTAACATTTCCTTATCTCCAAAGTTACTGAGCAAAGTTAGACAGTTTATGAGACAATGCTTTGACATACTGTGACTCTTCACAGTTGACTACCATTGTGTTAGGAAATCTCCAGATATTCTGTGTGTCTTCTATACTGTGCTGTGTGTTTTAAGCAACTGGCAGAAACAGTTGGAAATTAGGTTTCCCCTCTGACAATGTTACTGTATTCAATGTTCAATGGAAGCCTTCTAAAAGTGTGTGGTGTTATGAAATGATTTGTGTTAGGAATAAAGTCTACAGTTGAGGTTCACTATCAATCACTAAGCTTATTAGGGTGAAAGGAGCCCATGTGATTAGAACCTACCAGAAGCCGACACAGTGTAGTATGTACCACATTTCACACACACTTTGGGTTTGTTGTTCTTGTAAAAAATTGTGTAAAATTTCTTGAGTTTTATAATTTCTATGTATTTTTCCCTTGCTGGTAAATAGCTTTTAAAAAACTTAATATAAAAGAAACCATGTTTATATTTTGTTAGTGATAATGGATTTGTTTATATGTCAATTTTGTGTATTATTGACACATCTTTATTTAGATTTGTCATGCATGGAGGCCTGCAATATTTAGTACGGTGAGACATACTTTTTCTTTCCTGTTCATCTTTGGACGGATTGTGGTACAGAGGCTTACTTTCAGTAAACTTCTGGACTGTGGGATGGACATAAATGGTGGCACTTTGTTAATAAAGCTGGTATTTATTCCCACTGTGACTAGTGTGTGCAGATATGTTCTTTGACAGTGTGTTTATACAAGTTCCTTCTTGCTTGTTCTTTAGAACGCCTAGCAGTTACCTAGAAACTCTGTGTCTAACGCTGTAATGTTCATAAAGCCTCTTCAGTAGATCTTTGTGTGGACGTAATGATGCCCCGGATTGGATGTAATAGAGATTAAAAACACACACAGGGCGGGGAGATGGTTCAGTGGGTCACAGTGCTTGCCACCCATGCCTAGAGACCTGAATCCAATCCTCAGAATCCAAGTTGTCCTCTGACTACATTAAGAATTAAAACAGCGCTGGACGGTGGTGGCGCACGCCTTTAATCCCAGCACTCGGGAGGCAGAGGCAGGCGGATCTCTGTGAGTTCCAGGCCAGCCTGGATCGACAGCCTCCAAAACAATACAGAGAAACCCTGTCTGGTAAAAACCAAAAAATAAAACAGTAAAACAACCCAAGGCATCTGGTGAAAGAGATTCAGAGTAAGAAAAATACTTTATTCCAAGGGAAATAGAGGAAAATCCACGAAGGGGGTTTCAGATGCCTCTTCAAAAGCAAAGCTATGTGAAAGTCAGACAGTCCTATTCTTAGGGCAGTCCTACAGCCCTCATGAGCCTCAACTCCACTTGTGGGGTTTGGTGAGATAGTGATTCCTCCGATAGATGGGCCGGCAGAGGAGAGAATTCCCATTGTCACACTGTATGACTCCAAGCCTGGGGCCGTTTGTTTGGCATAAGGGGAGGTCCAGGGAGCAGCTGTGGCTGGACACTGACATAAACTGAAAGGCGCAGGCGCAGGAGGCTGACTAAGGGGAATGCACAGGGAGAGAGCTTTGCCTCCCAACAATAACCCTGGGGTTAGATAACAGCCTGAGGCCAGTGGGTACAATCAAATTCTGGAAGCCATCTATGGTTTGCCCTTCTGGAGTATAAGAAATCTGAAGTTCCAGGGATGCATTTGATAGCCACAGCCAAATCCCTCTAGCAGTATGATTAATAATACTTGAGAGGCTTTGAAAGTATGAATACAGGTCCTCCATCTGGAGTGGTCTCAGTGATGTGCTTGCTTCTACACACCCAATGAATGTAGGATTTTTGTTTTTCAGTCCCGGCCCCCGCCAGGGTATGATCTGGGAAGTGTCCAGAGGGTGAGAACCTGCTTAGCCCATAGAATGCAAAGCTGGGTGAGACCAGCAGAGACTTTCACTGCCCCGTGCATGCTTGGTGTGTGGGTGGGTGTGGGTGGTGTGGCTGTGTGCGTGCACGCTTAAGCTCTATTGCTTTCTTCATTTGTTCTCCGCCTATTGAGGCAGAGTCTCTCGTTTGAATTTGGTACCCATGATGTGGCTTACTCTAGGAGCCTACTGTCTGCTTCCTGCTTGTCCACATTAGAAGCAGGTTGTCACCTGCTTTTGTTTTTGTTTAGATTTACTTGTATGAACGTTTTGCTGAATGCATGTCCACCCCATGTGTGACAGGGGCCTGCAGAAGTCAGAAGAGAGCCTCAGATCCCATGGATTTAGAGATGGCCATGGGCCACCATGTGGGTGCTGGGAAGCAAACCACAAACTTCTGGAAGAGCAACACGTGCTCCCAGCTTTTACCTGGTTGTCCCCAGCTCTGAATGCGAGGGCTTCCTCGGGGTCATCTCCCCACACTCCCATTTCACTTTTATTTTTTAGCAACAGGTCGCTAAAACTAGAGATCACTGATTAGACTGGGGATCCAAAGTCAAGCCTTGGATGCCTATGCAGCAAGTCTCTTGCCCCCACTGTTACCTTCCCAGCTCTCTTTAAAGACATAACCCAGTCTTGTATTGCTTGCTTTTTTGTTAGCATAATGGGCTTCACCGTAACATTTTCATCCACATGGCATGATTTCTCATTTTCCTCCCTCTTCCCTCCAGGCCCCCCTTCTCACCGTCTTCTACTTGGTTATCTGAGTCCTGTTGCTGGAATCATGCCACCTGGGACATTTTATTATGGAACACCAAACAGACTTAGTACTGTCACTTACATCCGACTTGCCCCGAATCATCCTCCAAAGCTGAACCTTCCCTTCTGTAGTTACTGGAACCAAAAATCTTGAGTGTTTCTTTCTTCCTCCCCACTTTCCGTATCATCTCAGCAAATCCCACCCATTTTTTTTTCTCTCAAAACAAACACAGAATGAAACCAGGCTTCATGTCTTTTACTTAGAACTAGTCAAGGACCACTCTACTGCTATTTTTTGGAAACATGTAAACACGCATTTCAGGCTAACCTCAAACTATTAGGTAGCCAAGTGTTGCTCCGAACTTCTTCCTTGCCTCTACCTTCCAGGTGATGGGATTGCAGACGTGGTTTATGTGATGCTGGGGCTGGAACCTGCTAGATTGGGGGGGGGGGGGGGGAGCTTTTGCACCCACCCCACCCCAGCGCAGGCTGCTGACCAGAATTTAAAAACTCAAAACAGCTGACCGTGCCTACCGTCTCCCCTTTCCATTTCCTCCGTGCCTTGTTTTAGAGCCGGGCACTCGTCAAGGAGTCACAATCACCAAATTAGAAAGCACGTGGACAGCCTCCCTGGACGTGCGTGTCAGTCGCCTTGGGCTTCGGCGCACCCTTTCCTAAAGAACTGCCAGGCCGAGTTACCGTTCGCGTCCTCTTCGGCGGGCGGGGCGCCACCCCTCCCCACCCCGACCCGGAGCCAGCGCACTCAGGACGGCGGGGGCCCGGTTTATTTCCCCGGAAGCGACGTGTGTTCCCCGCGTCGGTCGTTTCGAACCGGACTTCCGGGTGTGGCGGCGGCCTCCACGGGGCGTCGTGAGCCACAGCCCCGGGGAGGGAGAGGCAGGCAGAGCTCCGAGCTGTGGGCCAGCCTGGACTACAGGGCAAGCAGGGAACCAACGCGGCCCAAGACACACTCGCCGAGCGAGCGGGGAGGACGCGCACCCCACTGCGGGTCCGCGGCTCCGCTCTTCCGGCCCAGAGCTTCAGAGGCGGGCGTTTCCGACCGTCCGGCGCCGTCTTTCCGGCACGGGCCGGAAGTCCCTCTGGAGGAGCTCCTCCGGGGCGTACGCGGCGCGCTGTGCGGTGGCAGTCTAGTCCCGGAGCCGTTATGGGCAAAAGAGACCGAGTAGACCGCGGTGAGGGCTCCTCGTGACGGTCGCAGTCCCCGGGTGTCCTCCGGTCGGCCGGGTCCGCGGTGCCGAGCCGGGCGGGAGGTGTGAGCGGGAGGCCGGGGCGCGGAGCGCGGTGCGGGAGAGCTTCCCGTCCCCGCTCGCCGGGCTCACTCCCGTGTCCTCCGTCGCAGACAAGAAAAAGTCCAAGAAGAGGCAGTATGAGGAGGAGGAGGAGGAGGACGACGACATGCCCGGGAACGACTCCCAGGAGGCGGTGCCGTCGGCCGCCGGGAAGCAGGTGGACGAGGCCGGCGGCACCAAGGTGGACGAGTACGGAGCCAAGGACTACAGGCTGCAGATGCCGCTCAAGGGCGACCACGCTTCCCGGCCCCTCTGGGTGGTAAGCGCGGCCGAAGAGTCCGGGTGGCGCCGGATCGTGGGCCCTCTCACGCCCCCAGAACACAAGGGGTCAGGAATGCTGCTGGGTTTGGTTTGGTTTGGGTTTTTCAAGACAGGGTTTGTCTGTGTCTCTTTGGAGGCTGTCCTGGAACTCGCTCTGTAGACCAGGCTGGCCTCGAACTCACAGAGATCCCGAGTACTGGGATTAAAGGCGTGCACCACCCACGCCCGGCTGAAATGCTGCTTTTTTTTCCCTCCCTTGGAGCAGCCGGTGTGACCCTGGCGCTCCCCAGTTCTCCCCAGCCCACCACGCACGGGCGAGCGCCGTGCGCCTAGCCTGTCCTAGCTAGCGTCATGGGCAGGCCAGGTAGCTCAGCAGGTCAACAGGGAGACCCGAGTCGGCCCCAGTACCCACGCGGTAGGGGGAGAGAACCGGCTCTGGCAGGTTGTTCCCCTGACCGTTGGAAGTGTGGCATGTTCGCGCTCACACACTCGCACGCACACACCACGTGCAAACAATCAATAAATGTGCTTATTCTTTGTGTGTGGGGGTGTGTGTGCACACGCTGTGCGGGTGTGCGCGTAGGGGTGCTTACAGCGCCCCTGATTGACGCCAGGAGGGTGTCTGCAATCACCCCTCACCCATTTGCCCAGCTCCCTCCTGTGGCTAGACTGGTTGGCCAGCGACCCCCTCCCCATCTGCCTGCCCGCACACCCACCCACCTCTTCCAGCCCGTGGTTATAGGCAATGCAACCCGGCTTCTTTGCAAGAGCCGCAGTGCTCCTGACCACTGAGCCCTCTCTTTGTCTCCCCCGTTCAAGTTAATGGAAGACATGTGTTTGCTAGCTGAGTCCCTACACTCATTTTCATTCTATCTAAAAGGCGATTTGAGAACAGTAAGTTAGGGAAGATTTCTGTATATGGGACATTTGGAAACCTTTTTTCTCTGCTCTTCTATGTCTAATTAAAGTAATAGGACCCTTAGGGCTGCCTGGCCAGCTCATCCTTCTTGATCATGATGTGGGCGCCTAGTGGTCTCTGCGGCTCGTTAATATTCTTGCCCGTTGTGTTCCCTTGATGCTTTCAGGCTCCTGACGGCCACATCTTTTTGGAAGCCTTCTCTCCAGTTTACAAATATGCTCAAGACTTCCTGGTGGCGATTGCCGAGCCAGTGTGCCGGCCTACTCATGTGCACGAGTACAAGCTGACCGCCTACTCCCTCTATGCAGCAGTCAGTGTGGGGCTGCAGACCAGTGACATCACTGAGTACCTCAGAAAGCTCAGTAAGACTGGGGTCCCCGATGGGATTATCCAGTTTATCAAGGTGAGTTGCTAGCAGCTCTAATTATCTTGATAATGTGGCTGTGGTGTATCTGGGTACTGTATTTTGCGTTGAAAATGCCTGGTTTGTGTCTCCTTTGGTAGCACAGTAGCTTATTGTCCAGCTGCTGCTGCTGCTGCTGCTGCTTTTGATCCAGCTGTGGTTCTGGCTGAGGCTGTGCTTCCCTTGGGTTGCTCCTAGCCTAGCCATGGGGTGATGATTCAGGTCCCGTTCTAGCAAGGGCTGTTTGGCAAAACAGCTCTGAATGGGTGGCGGTATAGACTGCATTTATGTGTGTGTGATGTAACTGTATTTGGTAAACTTAAATGAGGCCTTAAGAGTGAGACCTTCCAGCCGGGCGTTGTGGCCCACGCCTTTAATCCCAGCACTCGGGAGGCAGAGGCAGGCGGATCTCTGTGAGTTCGAGGCCAGCCTGGTCTACAGAGCTAGTTCCAGGACAGCCTCCAAAACAATACAGAGAAACCCTGTCTCGAAAAACAAAACAAAAAAAAAAAACAAGAGTGAGACCTTCCAATCAGGAAGATACTTGTCTTAATAGAGTTGTCATAAGTCCCTTCTTCCTGGGACTATGTAGCGAGAAGGTGGCTATCTCCCAGTCAGGAGACCTGACCACAAACTCAGTCGGCTGGTCCTGGTCCATTGATCATGAACATCCAGAACTCTAAGAAAGTAAACCCTTGTTGTGGGTTTTTGGTGACTGACTATTACAGGTAGTGAGCACCATTTAAGGTTAAATACTTAACTCAAGACCCATGGTAAATGAATTCAACTAGGGAAAGTCAAAACTTCTACTGTTGAAGTAAGGAGGGTTCCATGGGAACAGCAGTTGAACATAAGTGATTATTAGGACCGAAGTTTCTGTTACTGTTGGCTAACATTTGGAGGCAGAAGACCAGGGCCATCCACTCCCAGAGAAGCTTTGGAGCTCAGCAGAGATCTCTGATGTTGTGATGGAGAAGGAGCCCAGGGAGAGATCACCGGGCTGGGCCAGTCTTGGTGGGAAGCTGCCTACAAGGATGCTGGTGCTGGTCTGTGCTGCGGGGGTCTGGGGGCAGCTCTGGATCTGTGTCGAGTTGTCGTTGCCAACACACAAATGACTTACGTGGTGCTGGACGTTGTGGCACATGCCCCAATCCCTGCTGTCTGGGAGGATTGAAAGTCCAAGGCTATGCTGGCCAGTTTATAAGAACTTGTCGTAAGATTTAAAAATAGAGGCAGTGATGGCTAGCACTGTTTAGTAAATAAAAACTAGGATGTGGATTAGACAGGAGGAAGGTTTTTGTCCCTAAAAACTTGAGGTCAGTGGGGGAAAAGCTCCCTGTAGGCAGCTATGACTGCACATGGGGTTTTCCTAAAGCACATTCAGCTCTTCACTTGGCTGTGCTAATGTGTGGCAAGTCCTAGAAACTGAGTTTCCTGTGTGGTGTTCTCTCTGCTTGCAGTTGTGTACTGTCAGCTATGGGAAAGTCAAGCTGGTCCTGAAGCACAACAGGTAAGAGGAGGTGTGAGGCCCCGCCCTCTGCGTGCCGGGAGGAGGAGGGCCGAGGGTAGGGGCTGGGCTCCAACTCTTGTTTGAGACAAAGGTGGAAAATTGAGGGGACATGGGAAGGGAAAGGAGTCCCTAACCCTGTAGTCTAGTTGACTCCCTCCAGCTGATAATCAAGGATCCCAAACAAGACAAAGAAGTTGAAATTTGCAGTGTTGGTTACCTACTTACAAAGAAGAAGGTTAACCCAGCAGTGAGCATTCTCAAGCTTTAAGCATTTACAACGAGTTCAACTGTGCTCCCTTCCCAGCTGCAAGCATGTCACTTAGGAGAATGTCACTAGTAAGGTTGTTTGCACTCCTGCTGCTGACAGGACAATGTAACTTCAAAATGAGGCTCTCATATGACTCCCTGCATGCTATTTCTTTGCCTGTAGTTCCTATCTGTGATTTGCAAAAGGTGTGGGAAGAGTCATTATGAGGCTGTTATTTTTAGATCATCTAGTTGAATTATAGTTGTAGAGTATTCTATAAATGGTGTGCTGGCCAGTAGGGACTTCCCTCCTTCCCTGCTTGTAGGTACTTTGTTGAGAGTTCCCACCCTGATGTCATCCAGCATCTTCTTCAAGACCCTGTGATCCGCGAATGTCGCCTGAGGAATGCTGAGGGGGAGGCCACGGAACTCATCACAGAGACTTTCACAAGCAGATCTGCTGTGCGTGAGCTCCTGGGTTACTGGGGCTGGGAATTGAGGACTCAGTTCTTCTGTAAGCCAGAGTGGCAGTCTGGCTGCCCTGCTGCTGTTGCCCTTACAGCTTCCATTCAGGGTTGACAGCAGCAGCGAGGTTCAGTGCTGTGTGGAGACCCAGACTACCTTTCTCTTACAGATTTCTAAGACAGCAGAGGGTGGTGGCGGTCCTTCTACCTCCCAGATGGTAGATCCGCAGGCCAAGTCTGACATCCCCAAAGACCTGTTTGAATTTTATGAGCAAATGGACAAGGATGAGGAGGAGGAAGAAGAGACCCAGACAGTCTCCTTTGAAGTTAAGCAGGTTTGTTTAGCAGTCCAGCTTGTGTCAACACCTCTGCTCCTGGAGGAAGGGGTCCCTGTAACTTTCCAGTGCGGGCCATGGCAGTCTCCTGAGTGCCCTGCCTTGGCCTTTGAGCCTAGTTCTGAGGAAAGTTTGTTTTGAGGAGATCAGGGATGTGGCTCTGTTGGCAGAATAACTTTCCTAGCACGTGTAAGTGCCGGGGTTCAGTCTCCTGCACCACAGAAACTGCGTGTGGTAGTATACATTGTGATCTGAGCCTGGAAAGGTTGAGGCCAGGAGGAATCAACAGTTCAGGGTCATCCTCAGCTACACAGTAAATTTAAGGCTGGCCTGGGATAGATGAGACTTGTCTCGCAAAAACCAAAACAAGAAAAAAACAACCAACTAAACAAACAAACAAAAAAACCTGTTATTGCTGTGTTCCTAGCTTGTGCTGCTGTTCTGTGCTAACCCCTTGTCAGCAAGCAAGGTCTGAAGTGTATTCCTTCAGATACAACTCCAGATTTTGATCATGAGGCCTGTTTGAATGCTGCCTTGTATACTTTTGCAGTTGAGATTGTCAAATGCCCTTCCTGCTGGCTCCTAGGAGATGATCGAGGAGCTCCAGAAACGCTGCATCTACTTAGAGTACCCTCTGTTGGCAGAGTATGACTTCCGGAACGATTCTCTCAACCCTGACATCAACATTGACCTGAAGCCCACAGCTGTGCTCAGACCCTACCAAGAGAAGAGCCTGCGGAAGATGTTTGGGAATGGGCGGGCACGCTCGGGAGTCATCGTTCTCCCCTGTGGTGAGTGAGCGAGGCCTGAGTGAAGGAGGCTCCATGTTTGTCTGCTTGCTGCCGCCTACCCTACTCGGTGTGTTTCACTGCTCGCACTCTGCCTGTGCGTGGCCAGCGTCAGACCACTTCCTGTTCCAGGCTTGACTGACATTTATTGAAGAAGGGCTTGCTTTGTGCAGCCCTTACTAGGCCCCTACGGGTGTCTCTGAGCTCATTTAGTTGGGCACAAGACTGACTGTAAGTGGCTCAGGTATGAGTAGGCAGCCGGGCTGCTGGACACCCAGCACGTTCCTTACCCGGTGAGTCATTCTCGTTCTGGAAGCCTGTGATGGCTGTGCAAGGCTGAGGAAAGGCAGCAGACGCACACACCTCACACGCGTGCCCCTCTGTCAGACTGCGCAGGTCTAAGCAGTGTCAGGTTCGAAGACAGACCACAGCAGAGTGATCTGGGAACTCCACCCTGGACAGTGTGCAGAGACAGGCCTCTGCCTTAGTTCTCTTCATGAAGCTTCATAGGTTATGTCCCGTAAAGGCAGAATCATTGTTGAGCAGTTTGATTTTTTTTCACTTTAATCTTCTAATGGAAGGTGGTACTAAAGTAAGAATTTAGAGAACTTTCATTTCTCACTTTGCCAGGAGCATGTGCACTTTGTGCATTCCTGAGCCTTGATTGTCCTGTTAGCTAACGGTTGTCCAGTGACAGCCTACAGTGCTGCAGCCTTCCCTTCCTTAGATCAACGGCAGCGGGTTCTAACATCTCACCGCTCTACGTAGATACGTAAAGGGGCTACAGAAGGGCCCGTGTCCGCTAATTCCCACAGAGAAATCCAAGCGGGTCTTCTCTGAAGAAAACAGCCTGAAGCACCGAATGCCTTACAGATGCTGCTGTGAGGACTGTCCATCCCTGACCTTTGTTTCAGTCTGCTGCTGGTTAGCATCACCCCTCTGTTGCTTGTAGGTGCTGGGAAGTCCCTGGTTGGAGTGACTGCTGCATGTACCGTCAGAAAGCGCTGCCTGGTCCTGGGCAACTCGGCTGTGTCTGTGGAGCAGTGGAAAGCCCAGTTTAAGATGTGGTCGACCATCGATGACAGCCAGATCTGCCGTTTCACCTCGGATGCCAAGGACAAGCCCATTGGCTGCTCCATTGCCATTAGCACTTACTCTATGCTGGGCCACACCACCAAAAGGTCCTGGGAGGCTGAGAGAGTGATGGAATGGCTCAAAACCCAGGAGTGGGGCCTCATGATCCTTGATGAGGTGCACACCATCCCAGGTAAGGAGGTGGAGGCTGGCTGTCTGCACAGATGAAAGCTGACCTCCACTCGGGGACTGCGAACGGCTTCTGGATGTCCTGCTCACTGGCAGGCAGAGCTTCGAAGCAGTCCTTGAGCCTGGTGGGATGGAGTGGGGAGATAGGTGTACACTTTCAGAGCCGAGAGCAATGGCCTCTTCCCTTCTACACCTCATTGTTGAAACTTAACCCTTAACACATGTGTATGGTCCTGGTGGCACTGCTGTGTTCATTTAAATGATGCTGAAGTATCAGCTGTCAGTATGTCATGTAACTCCAACTTCTCCAATTACAGGCATATCTTTGTCTTAAAACAGCCTCAGTGATATAATGGATCTACTGTAGAAGGCATCCATTATAAGAGTATGATTTAGCAGGTTTTAGTAAACTCCTCAAGCTGTGCACCCTCACCATGATCTAGTTTAGGACGTCTCTCCTTCATCTCTGTGTATTTAGGACGTCCCCTGCATCTCTGTGTATTTAGGACATCTCCTGCATCTCTGTGTATTTAGGACATCTCCTGCATCTCTGTATTTAGGACATCTCCTGCATCTCTGTGTAGTCAGTTCTTGTTTCCTCCTGCACTCTGAGGCAGCCCATGCTACTTTCTGACTCAGTGTTTCTCAACTTTCTTAATGCTGCAACCCTTTAATATAGTTCCTTATGTTGTAGTGACCCTAATCATAAAATTATTATTGTTGTTGTTATTATTGTTACTATTAATAGTTTGGAGAAAGGGTTTCTCTGTAGCTTTGGAGGCTGTCCTGGAACTTGCTCTGTAGACCAGGTTGGCCTTGAACTCACAGAGATCCCTCTGTCTCTGCCTTATGAGTGCTCAGATTAAACTTGTCTGCCTGGCCATAAAATTATTTTTGTTGCTACTTCATAACTGTAATTTTGCTGCTATTATGAGTCACAATATATCTGATATGCAGGATATTTGATATATGGCCCCTGTGAAAGGGTCATTCGACCCCAAAGGGGTCAGGGCCGACAGATTGAGAACCACTGTTCTAGATGTACCCTTTCTGAGAGTTTTCATATAAAAGAAACAATACAGTATTTGTTTTATCTGTCATCTTTCACTTCCCACAGATGATCTGTGTCATAACAGTGATTTGTTTCTTTTAGTGATGCACAGGGCTCTAAGCAAATGATCTCTTGAGTTTTTGTTGGTGGTGGTGTGTACTGTTCTGGTTTTTGATTTTTGGAGATATGATCTTTCTGTGTTTCCCAGGCTGGTGCCAGATTGCTGAGCTCGCAGTCACCTCAGCCTCTGAGCATGCCTGACTAGGCAGCTCTTTCTTGAAAAGAGAGGTTAAGGAAGATCCCTGGTCTAAAGTGGAGATTCTTTACTCTAGTGAGGCGTTTTTTACAGAGAACATTCAGATCAGTGAAAATGGGCTGCCCACCATTTGGGTCTTTTTGTATGATGATAGCTCTTCCAGGATCTATATATGTCTGATGATAACTAGAAATGTTAATAGAGTGTTCATAGAAGGTTTGGTAGAGATTGGATGTCTTTGAGGAAGGAAAATGGTAGGGTACTGGCCTTTTGGTGATAAAGAACTTGACATGCACCTGGTGGTGGTGGCACAGACCTTTAATCCCAGCACTTGGGAAGCAGAGGCAGGCGTATCTCTGAGAGTTTGAGTCCAGCCTGGTCTACAAAGTGAGTTCCAGGATAGCCAGAACCATTACTCAGAGAAACTCCGCCTCAGAAATAACAAGGACAGAGGGAAACAAACTTGGCATGCTCACCAAGTGTCCACAGAGAAGTTCTGAGAGCAGTCAAGGCTGGTGGCGAAGCAGGTGTCAGAGCATCTTAGGACCTCATAGGCCATGGTGGAGATTTGTCTTACGCTCTTCATCTCTGGGTAAGAAGCCATCCAAAGATCAGAAGCAGGGTAACCTGAGCTGACTTACAGTAGGAATCATCCTGGCTGCTGAGCAGAAGCACTTGGGAGCAATGAAAGGAGTGGACGTATGGAGTCCCCAGAAAAGGCTTGACCCAGGGAGAACACAGTAAGACGAGGACCATCTGTTTGGACAGGCCACAGAGATCCCATGAGCAGGTTGGGTGTGCAGGGCAGAGGGGAAGTCTAAATCAAGGCTGAGACTAAGGCTTTGGTTTCAGTGAAGGAAGGGCAGCAGGTCACTCGTTGAAATGGCGATAGCTTTGAAAACAGCATGCTTACAAGGGAAGCCAGGAGTCTGTTAGACTTTGGACATACTGATTTGCATTGTCTGATGAATTCAGGCAATGACCAGAATGTTAGGAAATGAAATTAGCAAGGAATTACATGTGCTGTGTCTGCACTAAAGGTGCTAGGCATCATTAGCCACCAGGGAAATGACTGTTAAAACACAAGGTGCCACAGTCCCTCTACTCCACATGGAGTGGTGAAAATGAGACTCCTGGCATGACCAGAGCAGAGGGACTGCAGAGGGATGGTTGCTCTGTAGGACAGCGTGAGTCTCTATCACTCCTGGCCGTCTTAAGGAAATGAAAACAGATTTATATAAAAATATCTATACTTGAATGTTTCCATAGCAACTCTATTCATAAGCTCCAATTTCACCTGGGGATATTGAGATACGCAGACTATGGCGCATCTGTAACTGGAACACAACTTGGCAATAGAGAGGAATGAACATGCAGTAGCTCTTCTGAGGCTCAGGGCCGTGGGGCTGAAAGAAGCGTGTGGTTGCACATACATGACATGTGCACAGGGTGTCATCTAGCGTGCTAGTGAACAGGCCAGTGGTGCTGGGCAGCACTCATGGAGAACACTAAGGGACGACATTAGAGAGCTTTGGGGGAGTGATGGATCTGTTGATCTATGTCCTGATTACAGTGTAGACATAAAAATCTATACCTGCATTAAAATTCATAGAACTGTTATCCTAGAGTTACGTTTATTTTGTGATAATTTAGAAACTCAACATTAAAGAGTGTGGGTGTCAGGTCTGCTAGGATTGATGGTATAGGAAGTGTGGGTGTCAGGTCTCCTAGGGTTGATTGTGTGGTGTGGGAGGTGTGGGTGTCAGGTCTCCTAGGGTTGATTGTGTGGTGTGGGAGGTGTGGGTGTCAGGTCTGTTAGGACTGATGGTGTAGGAAGTGTGGGTGTCAGGTCTCCTAGGGTTGATTGTGTGGTGTAGGAGGTGTGGGTGTCAGGTCTCTTAGGGTTGATGATGTGGTGTGGGAGGTGTGGGTGTCAGGTCTCCTATGGTTGATGGTGTGGTGTGGGAGGTGTGGGTGTCAGGTCTGTTAGGGTTGATGGTGTAGGAGGTGTGGGTGTCAGGTCTCTTAGGGTTGATGATGTGGTGTGGGAGGTGTGGGTGTCAGGTCTGTTAGGACTGATGGTGTAGGAAGTGTGGGTGTCAGGTCTCCTAGGGTTGTGTGGTGTGGGAGGTGTGGGTATCAGGTCTCTTAGGATCGATGATGCGGTGTAGGAAGTCACGTCTTAACATGAGTCTGAAGTTGTTCTGCAGTGGTTCCTTTGAGGCTGGGTATGGAACCCTAGAAGGCTGAGACATTCTTTCGGAGTGTGCATATGCATGCTGCTGCTCTTAACTGAGATCTCAGATTCAGATGTGTGGGAACCTAGCGTCTGGTGATAAGGATAGAGCTCATAGTGTGGTCTCTGTTCTCTGGTCTGGTTCACAACATCACTGGTTTGTCTTTGCTTGTAAAAGTGAAACCAAGATTTGAGTTGAGGCCTTTGAGTGTGTCGCATAGAGTTCCTGCATTGAGCCAGGCAGTGGGGGCGCATGACTTTAATCCCAGTACTCAGGAGGCAAAGGCAGGTGGATCTCTGTGATTCCAGAGCAACTGGGGCTACACAGAGAAACCCCGATTCGTAGGGGTTCATATGTTGGAGGCCATTCTGAAAGATGGTGGAGTCTTTAAGAGAAGGCCTTTGGTCATGTGTCACCTGCAAAAGGGATTAATTCTGTTCTCCTGGGATGACAGTTAGCTCCTGCAAGAGCAGGCACTTATAAAAGATCACACCTTCCAGGTTCCATGGGAGCTTTTCTGCATGTGTGAGGCTGTCTGTGGTGAGGCGCTCACAAGAGTCCACAAGTGGGGCTTCCTAATCTTGGACTTTAATGGACATTTCGCTAGACAACAGAGGATGAACTAATAACCCTATTGACTAGCAACCAAGCTCCAAGAGCTGCGATTAAATAGAGAAGTGAGCAAATCAGTTAATTTCCTGACATCCACTTTTACCACATCAGATCTGGCAAAGTGCTGCACCTTTGAGATCTCAAAAGATTAGAGATTGGTTCTTTTGCAGTTCTTTGGTTGGAGCAGTTTATTAATACGTGTGTGTTGTGATGAGCACAAATGCATTAGTTAGTACAGTGCCTGCCCTGCGTCTGCTCCCCAGCCTCACATAGACTAAAGGCCCGTGCCGAGCTCTGCTGTTCTAACAAGTGTTTACTGAACACTTGCAGAGTTCGGCACTGTGCTTGGCAGAGGCACAGCTGAGCCGTTGCAGAGGGACTTTAGAGAGTGATGCAGGCTCCACCCAGAATGAGGAGGTGACTCGTTTATGTGAAGTTCAAGGAGAAGGCAGACTCTTGTGTGACAGCGGGAGTCAGGGTGGCGGTCTCTGTGGACAGAGGGTGATGTGATGGAGGCTCGCGGGTGCTGTGCTGAGCTCCGTCAGTGACTGTGGAGTGGTCTCTCAGCACAGCACGCCTCACTGACCTGGGGCAGTACTGGATGCCAGAGAGATCTAGAGGGATGCGATTGGAAGACATCCAGACCAAGTCCTCCCTGTCCCTGTCCCTGTCCCTGTCCCTGTCCCTGTCCCTGCTCTGCCTCCAGGCCCACACTGTGGTGTTGTTGCCTGGGCCTCTAATGCCCCTCTTAATAAGGGAGCCCCGGGTCCTTTGCTGTTGTATTTTTGGACCAGCAGCTGTTGCTCAGAGATGACCTTGTCATTAATGTTTTATTTGCTTGTGCCTCCTTTTGTGTTTTGGTATAATTTTTGCACATGTAAGTTTTCAAAATTTTTTCTTAGTGTGTGTTATTTAAAACTGGCCATTTACTTGGAGTCTGACCACCCTGTTGTTGTATGGCTCTTGAATTTGATTTGTCTTTTGGCTTTTTCTGACCTCTTCATCTCCCAATTGTGTTTCTTTTTGAAGTATCATTGGTCTCATCTTTAATTATATTATAAATAAGCACAACTCACGTGTGTAGCCGGAAATTTCTCTCCTGCCCACCAGTTCCCAGATAACCACTCAGAGGCTTAATATTAATTACAAACTGTTTGGCCTGTTAGCTGAGGCTTTTACCAGCTAGCTCTTACAATTTAAATGTGGCTTATTACCTCAGTCTTGCTTCTCCAGTGGCTGCTGGCGTCTCCCTGACCCTGCCTTCTTTCCCCGGTATCTCTGCTTGGATTTCCCGCCTGGCTCCACTCTGCCTGGCTATTGGCCAAATCAGCCTCTTTATTAACCAATGGTAATAAACATACAGCATACAGAAGGGTGTCCCACATTACGTGTCTGTGGGGGGAGGGGGACTGACGATTGTGGCCAGGGTTCCATGTATGTGAAGGCATGTTCTTCCACTGACCTACACCTCCAGCTCCGTGACTCGGACATTTTTTCCCCTTTGGAAAGACAGGCAAGCCAGGTTTTATTGAGAAGCAGAGTAACAACTCCCTGTGGGTGCGGGGAAAGGCTATCTCCAAAATGTATGGCCCAACCCAAACCACTTAAAAATCTTATATTTACTTTCGGGGAGGGCATGTGGAGCCATGTCCAGGGCATGGTGGTCCACAGGAGTTGGCTCTCTGCTTCTGCCACTGGCTTCCAGACTTTGAACTCTGGTCAGCAGGCCCGGCAGCAGGTATCATTGGTAGGAGAGTGCTGGCATTTGTGACCCTGCAGCTCCTTGAAGCCCTGCGCCCCTTGTTCTTTCTGTCTCTTGAGCAGGTCTAAAAGACATGGTGAAATACTCTTTGTTTTGTCTGGAAGGAGACTTTAGCTCTCTAGTCTGCACATACAGTGCCACAGACCAGTGCCAAGTTTCTAGCTGTGTGTGGTTCCTGTTCAGGTAGAAAGTGCTGATGCGAATGTTCCCTTTGTTTCCCCAGCCAAGATGTTCCGACGGGTGCTGACCATTGTGCAGGCCCACTGCAAGCTGGGTTTGACTGCAACCCTTGTTCGGGAAGATGACAAAATTGTTGACTTAAATTTCCTGATTGGGCCCAAGCTTTATGAAGCCAACTGGATGGAGCTGCAGAACAATGGATACATCGCCAAAGTCCAGTGCGCCGAGGTATTTGCACCCCGGGGGGCGAGGGGGGCGGGGTGACGGGACAGGACCCTCCCACGGAGGGAAGGGATCTGTTGATAAATTCCTCATGGGCAGACAAGCAGGCCAGCACCCAGTCTAAGTGAGCATGCGTATCTTAGTCACCTTGAGAGGTGAGCCGTACCTCAAGCAGAGGGCAGTGTGGTAAAGTCAGTAAGCCAGTACGGACCATGCCTCTGCACGCTCACTCGCTGCCCGCTCTCCTGGGATGGGCTGCTGCAGCGGCCTGTGTGGACGTCCACTTAAACTAATTCCAGTGCCAGAGTCCTGAGAAAATAGATTGTCCTTATGGTGTTGTTTCTAGTGTTTTCTAGTGAATATCCACACAGATATGTGTTAAAATCCATAGTCAAAGGCAAGTCTTTGAACGAACGACAAAACCATGCATTTTAGCACTCTAAATAGCTAGAATGGGTGGCCTCTGAGGACAGGAAGGGACTCATCTCTTGAGGTGCGGATGAGAAACGTGTGACGTACGTACTGCTGAAAGTAACCCTCCCGCTTAGTTGCGTCTGTTACGACCCACCAGCCCTGCAGTCACTGGTGTGGAACCTACCCACTGAGCCACCCTGCCAGCCCTGCAGTGTTTTCTTGATCATGTAGCTGTAGTTCATTCCTTTGAATTACTGTGTAGCAGTCTTTCATATGATGTATCGTAATTTGTTATATAGCTAAATGTTACCTAACAATAGAAAACCCTTTTTAATATTGACTGACATTTTGTTTACTACATTGTTTTTATAAGGCTTTTGTTACTTGTTCAGTGACAAAACTCTTGCCTAGTATGTGTGACAGAGACTCTGGGTTCATCTCCCTGCCTCCCCAAACAAACAAATAAGCAGACACATTTATTAGAGTATAATTTATGAGTGAGGATTGGGGTTCAGGGGGCGGGGAGCGTCAGCAGAGGACTTTATATCCCCCAGGAGTCTGATGGCTGCTGGCCCTCCAAGAAGGGGGAGCAGTTTCTGTAGCAGTACTGTGTGGTGATGTCTAAGTGCAGGGGTTTCTGGTTTCTCACACTAGCAGCCCCATGAAAATAATTCCCTAAATATGACTATTTAAATATCTTTGTTAAGTTAGTAACCAGTTCAATATTGAGTTAATTTTTCTTTTTAAAATTATTTTGTTTGTGTATTTGCCTGCTTGTATTATCTGTGTACTTCATGCATGCAGTGCTCTTGGAAGCAAAAGAGGGCATTGGATCCCCTGAGACTGAAGTTAGACAGTTGTTAGCTGCCATGTGGGTGCTAGGGATCAAATTTAGGTCCTCTGGAAGAGCAATTAGTAATCTTAACTACTGAGCCATCTCTCCAGCCACTATTTTATTTTAAATTAAAATATAATTACGTCATTGTTTCCCTCTTCTCCCTCCAATCCTTCCAAACCCTCTGCCACGTCTCCCTCTAAAATTCATGGTCTCTTCTTTAATTATTGTTGAGGTGTGTGTGTATGAATAAATAGAACTTGCTTATCCTGCTTAGTGTTCCTTGCTTTTAGGACTTACCACACGACATTGGACTTATCCCTGAGGACTAATTTTCCCTCTCTTAGAAGTTGGTTACAGCTCTTCATCTGAGTGTCGAGTAATGTGAGATTCCCCCATCCATGTTGTCATTTTTCAGGTCTTGTTTAAGTAGTCACATGGTTAAGGTATCATGGGCATAGTTTTCCTGTCCCCTGTCATATCTAGAAGACACAGCTCTCACAACAGCCGTCCTGGTCCTCTGGTTCTTACAATCGTTCTAACAATCTCACTATGTTACTGAGCCTTCGGGGCAGGGCTGTGTTATAGATATAACAGTCGGGGCTTGGGACACCATAGTCCGTTGTTCTTTGTATTTTGACCGGTGACTTTGTGTAACAGCCTCTGTCTGCTTCAAAAAGAAGTCCTTTGATGAGTGAAAACTGCACTTACTGTGGGTAGAGGGTGAGTATTTAGAGCCCAGTTAGAAGTTATACTGGTTTTAGGAAAGTGGCAGCAGTGAGTTCTCTTCTAAGTTACATGATTTTACCAGCCTTGGGTAGGTGGCTGTGATTTCCAGTCCTTTGCATGGTTTCCTTCCTGTTTAGACAGTTGCTGGTCACTGCCATGATGAAAGCTCCACTCACTGTGTACATTTAGGGTGTCATCGTGGTTCACAGGCATCCTGGCTGGGAAGGACGTTCATCATTTACCTCCCTTTGCAGATGTGTATCACCTTCTGGTACTATGAAAGCTAGTCCTCAGGCAATATATACATGCATGTATACATATATGTATATTATATGTAATTTGTTATAAGTATAAAATAATTCGCTATTGCTTTTTCAAACATCCTTAGCCTTTTCCCTCTTCCCTTTCTTGTTTTGTCCTGTAGTTGGAATTTTCTTTGGGCCACCAACCAACTCCCAAATAAAGACATGGAGACTTATTAATTATGAAAGCTTGGCTTTAGCTTTGGGGCTTGTCCCACTAGCTCTTATAACTTAATTTAACTTGTTTCTATTCATTTATGTTTGCCTCAGGGCTTCTTGGTTTTTTGAGACAGGGTCTCTCTGTGTAACAGTCCTAGCTGTCCTGGAACTTGCTCTGCAGACTCAGAGAGGTCTCTGCATCCCAAGTACTGGGATTAAAGGTGTGCACCACCACTGCCTGGCCATCTGTTTGTGGTTTTTGTTTGTTGAGACATGGTCTTACTATGTAGTCTTAGCTGGCCTTCAACATGCTATATAGGTTCTAGGCTGACCTTAACTTACAGAGATTCACCTGCCTCTGCCTCTGCCTCTGCCCCTGCCTCTGCAGTCCTGAGATTACAGATATGTCCATAAGTATTAAATTTGATTAATAGTTAGTTGTACAGTAGTTTTCTCTTCCTGTCCATGGTCAATTACTTCTAAGAGCCCCCACTGGATGTCAGATACTGGATAGTCTGAATGTTGTGATGTAATGGTATTTGCATTGTTACTATGCATTGCACTATGGTCATAACTTTTGCTCTGTGGGGCTTGATGGGAAACTTAGCTGAAGTTTCCTTTTCTTCCTCGCACTTGATGAGGCTCTTAGCAGCCCCAGCATGAGGCTTTTGTTCTTCTCCTGTGTTAAGGACTCTCTGCTTTTCAAGTAGAGCAAGAGCTTTATGGCGTCTTCGGGACATTTACGTTGTCAGCATCACGGAGCTTGTGCTTTCGGGCTGTTAAGTGGTGTTACTGAGTAAGAGTTACTTAACTATGAGCGCTGTAGTACTGGGCCAATTGGTGCAGTAATTAAGATAGCGGTTCACGAGCAGGAATTATGTACAGTGCAGATGAGCTGGAGCCAGAGATGACTGACAGCATAGGCGTAGTGGAATGGGAATGCATAGGACTTCATTACTCAGAATTACTCAGATTAGTGTACAGGCTAATCATGAATTGTGTATTTGGATGTTTCCATTCAGTATTTTCAGACAACATTTGATTGTATGAAACTGAAGTCATGGATAAGTTAAAGGATGACAACTATATTGAGATAAAATTCACCTACCATTGATTTAGTTTTTTAAATTTAAAAAAAAGTTTCTTGTGGTGTTCTGTGTGCATGTATGCGTGTGTGTGTGTGTGTGTGTGTGTGTGTGTGTGTGTGTGTGTGTGTGTGTGTGTAGGTATACACGTGCTCTGTGTGCGTGTGAGGGGCAAAGGGCAAGGACATCTTTTAGGGATTGTCTCTCAAAGTCAGCTCACGAGGCCTTTGCATCTGCTTGTTGAGCCATTGAAGGCACTGGAATCTGAAATTGTTTGTTTGTAATTCTGCTGAATGAAACAGCATCAACGATCCTTAGTGGTGTGATGTTTTGTTTTGGAAATGGTCCCTTATCCCTTGCTCTTGCTGCATCTCAGGTTTGGTGCCCGATGTCCCCTGAGTTCTACCGGGAGTATGTGGCAATCAAGACAAAGAAACGGATCCTGCTCTACACCATGAATCCCAACAAATTCAGAGCCTGCCAGTTTCTCATCAAGTTCCATGAGCGGCGGAATGACAAGATTATTGTCTTTGCTGACAACGTATTTGCCTTGAAAGAATATGCCATTCGGTTGAACAAGTAAGAGTTGAAAATTTTGAGTTGTCCCCAAATCCCCTTCCCATTGAGAGTCTGGGAGGTGCCTATCTGTGAGCTCTCCAGAACTCCCTGTCTCTGTTCTGGGTCCTCACCCCAGGAACTGGCAAGACATAGACGCATGTAGTCGGGGGAGGCTGGAAGCTGTAGAAAAGAGACTCCTGACCGCCCTGAACTTCAGGGCTCCAAAGACTGATGAGTCAGCGTTTCAGGCTAAGAGAGAACTGGGGTTGGAGTTGAGGCTCGATTGTGTGATCCTGGGGCTAGTCGGGCAAGCTGGAGTGACCAGTACCCCGGGGTCCTTGCTGTTCTCCTCACTGTGACCAGTGAGGACATGGATTCACTCAAGGGAAGATGTGATTCTGTGATGTCTCTCAAACTCCTTGCTCCTCTCTAGACCTTACATCTACGGGCCCACATCCCAGGGAGAGAGGATGCAGATTCTCCAGAACTTCAAGCACAACCCCAAAATCAACACCATCTTCATCTCCAAGGTGTGTGGTGCAGGCTGGCGGGGCAGTGCCGCTCTTTCCCGGACATGGTTCTTACATGCTGACGGCCTCCTGGGTGTGCTTACTTTCCTGACCCAGGCGTAGGGTTAGCGAGGGGCAGCTCTGGCTAGTGTGCAGAGTAACTCAGGGTTCTTTGTCTTGGGGGTTTCTGTAAGGGCTTTTCAATTCTCAGGTGTGTCCCACGTCTCCCTGGGAAGTAGAGATCTAAATTGTGTTTCCGGCTCTGGCAAAAGCAGGTATTAGGATGAAGCTTCCTTTTTGGAGCTGGGGAAGCTTCTGTCATGGCATCTGATGTGCCTTGATGGTGGGTGGCCAGTGCCACAATGGACTTGGTAGGCCAAGCTTCAGCATGATATCACTGTCATCATGTGACCCAGTTCCTCCCTCCTTCTCTCCCTCCCTCAAGACAGAGTGTCTCTGTGTGTACCTCTGGCTGTCTTATAACTCTGTACACCAGGCTGGCCTTGAACTCTGGACACACAGATGGGTGGCCGCAGCACAGCAGGAGCTGAGGAGAATTCAGGCCTGGAAGAGGTGTCACAGCACAGGCCATGGCCAGGCTGTCCCTGATGGCAGGGGTGTGGCTCTAGGTGGTTAGGATAACCACTACACCGGTTATAGCTGCTCACGCTTGCAGTCTGGCAGTGAGGGCACTTTGGGAAGGGAGGAGGGCACCTGCCACTCTCCACACAGCGATCCGTCTCGGGAACGGTGAGGTCGAGAGTGAACTGCGAGGCAGTGGATTCTCCCATCGATGTGATGGACTTCTCTACTAAGAATTAAATCTCAGCTGATACCACAGCATATACAGGACCCTGTTGTGGAATGCAGAACACTGCCAGTGCTCTCCAGAGTTGGTGGATTTTTGTCAATGCTGAGAATGCAGTTTCCCATAAATACATACTTCAGAATAGCACAAGTATGCTTGGAGCCATTCCAGAAATTGTTAGAAATTCTGTCCTGATCCCAAGCCCAAATTTATCCATTGAAATAGGAGTTTTTAAAATTAAACATTCTACCACAATATAATATAAAGATAAACAGATCTAATACTCAGGTGCTTAGGAATGATTGTAAGAAAATATTAATTAATTTGTCTTCCGTAATTAAATCATTATGTAAAAGCAGACAAGTTTGCTTGTGCAGCTGAGCTGCTTTAAGCAGCGTTTATTGTGTTGCAAAGGTGATGGCAGGCACAGCGGGAGGTGTGTGTTTGGAACCAAGGCTCTCGTGAGAGTGTGCATTTAACTAAACATTCGGAGCCTTTAAAATCGTTTAATTACGGTTGGTTGGTTGGGAGAGGGTGACACAAGTGTGCTGTGTGGTGTGTGTGGAGGTCAGAGGACACCTTGTCCCTTTACTTCAGGGGCCAAGGGATTGGGCTTGGAGCAAGCACCTTCACCCACTGAGCCCCTCGGGCCCCGTAAGCCGTAGTGTAAGGAGCTGGATGGCGTTTAGTCAGGTGAAGAGAAAAGCAAAGTCTGGAAGACAGTGTTCCCAGTCTGGCGGCGGTGGCTGGGTACCCCTGTGGTGTGGGCCGAGACCCCAGTGGGCAGTAAAAGTGCATTATTGTCCACTTGGGCTGCTGCAGTTGTCAGGGCTCATCACGTAAGACAGGCTTTTGTCCAGACCCATTTCTGTAGCACAAAGATGAAAGTCGTGGCTGGGCTCTGGGGAGGTCATTCTGAGGTCCAGTGTGTCCTTGACAAGAGGAAGAGAGAACGTTTCTCTAAATTACCTCCAGCTCTGACTTGTCCTAACCAGGGGTGTATGTAGCTTAGTGGGAGAGCACATGCTTAGCGGGCCTGAAGCCCTAACTCCATCTCTAGAGCGACAGGAATTTAAGATTGAAACTCTGGACTAGTCGATGTTCTTCTGTTCTCACTATTCCCAAACTCATAGCTCCTTTATTTCTGTAGGTTGGTGACACATCCTTCGATCTGCCAGAAGCAAATGTCCTCATTCAGATCTCCTCCCATGGTGGCTCCAGACGGCAGGAAGCCCAGAGACTGGGGCGGGTACTCCGAGCCAAAAAAGGTAAGACCTCCTTATGTCTACTGCCACAGGCTGGTGGATGGCCTCTCTCCACACAGGTGAGGAAGAGTGGAGATGACCTACTGGGAGGCCTTGACAGGACGGTCCCCAAGCAGAGCTCAGAGCCCAGAGTCAAATCTTCATTATTTCTAATGGCACAGGGATCCATGCTCTCCACAGAATCTTTAAATGAGTCTTTTCTTTCTTTCTTTTTTTTTTTTTTTTTTTTGGTGGTTTTTTCCACACAGGGTTTCTCTATGTAGCCCTGGCTGTCCTGGAACTCACTCTGTAGACCAGGCTGGCCTCGAACTCACAGAGATCCGCCTGCCTCTGTTTTCTAAGTGCTGGGATTAAAGGCGTGCGCCACCAGGCCTGGCAGTTTTTACCAGTAACTTCAGCTCCTCTGGATCTTAACACCTTCTTCTGTCTCTGTAAGTGCACACACATGGCATATACTCACAGACCCACAAATATGCACATCAAATCAAAAATAAAATCTAGGCCAGGCGGTGGTGGCGCACGCCTTTAATCCCAGCACTCGGGAGGTAGAGGCAGGTGGATCTCTGTGAGTTCAAGCCCAGCCTGTTCTACAGAGCGAGTTCCAGGACAACCAGGACTGTAAGACAGAGAAACCCTGTCTCGGAAAAAGAAGAAAGAAGAAACTGCACAGATGAGCACTACTCTCTGGAGAGGCCCCTCTGGCCTCCACACTGCTGCTCTCCACGAGAGCTGGCTCTCTGATCCCACTCTCAAGGACCTTCTCCAGGCTGTAAGGGAAGCCTCTTCTTCCCGTAAGGCCTCACGCTTCTGTCGCCGGGTATTGTCATGTTTCTCTGTGAGGCTTTCTTTCCCTTCCACCTTTGAAAGCACCTGCGTTTACTTGCCGTACCAAGGTCACCTGATAGGGTAGGGAAGGAATCAGGGCAGGTTAGACATTTCTATTGAGGGCAGCCAGACTTTATACCTTTATCAGAGACAGAGCATAACGCAGTTGCCAAGATAATAGAGTTGTAGCTGCCAGGATACAATGATGATTGTAAGCTCTATACCACGTATACAAGATAATGTCTGAGACCAGTTGTCCTGTCGGGTTTCCACACTTTGTTGACTTCTGAGGGGACCTACAGACAAGCACAAGGTGTCCTGCAAGCTCCACTGCCTGAGGGAGGGCATCAGTCTGTCAGGAACTGGAAGGCACACTGTGCCCAGGAGCCATGGGCTCCACCCTGAAAACCCCATGGGGTATGCCTCTCAAGGCAGCTAGGCCAGGCCAGCTCCGTGGTTCCCTGCACACCGTAGACAGCATGGCCTTGAGGCTCTCTCACTGTACTAACCTCATTCCTAAAAGGAACTGAGGTGTTGGCTTTCCTCTGCAGACTGATCTCTGCACTTTTGATGGCTGTTTTAACAGGATCCCCAGGCTTGGCAGCATGTGCCATTATCCACCTCACCGTCTCGATTGTCCTCTTTGTGTGTTTAGTTTGTGTGTTTCTGTGTGGTGTTGGGGTCACACCCAGCCCTCTTTGTGTGTTTAGTTTGTGTGTTTCTGTGTGATGTTGGGGTCACACCCAGCCCCTCTTTGAGCATGCTAGGGCAGGCATTCTGCTGCCAAGCACCATCCTCAGCCCTGTTTCTCCACTCACGTGATAGCGATCAGTGCAGGTGGCTGGATTGGATGAAATCCCATGCGGTCAGGGCGATTGCGCACTGGCTGAAGAGCTCGGCCACTGCACTGCCTGCTTCCGGCAGGAAGCTGGTGTTTCGGTGGCTGTGTGGGTCCTCTTTGCTAGTGTGGATTTTTTCTCACCTTTTCCTGTAGGGATGGTGGCAGAGGAATACAATGCCTTTTTCTACTCGCTGGTGTCCCAGGACACACAAGAAATGGCTTATTCTACCAAGCGACAGAGATTTTTAGTAGATCAAGGTTACAGCTTTAAGGTATGTATTCGTTGACCTTTGGTTATGACAAAGGTGGGGCCGCCGGCCCGGGACAGCACTCAGGCCGATTCATGCGCTTTTTTCTCTGTAGATCTCTGGGGTAGCACTGTGCTAGCCTGGCAGCTCTGAGGTGCCGGAGCCCTGAAGTCACTGAGAGTCTGAACCCCCGAGGTTCTTTCTTGGGTGTGTCCCTCCAGGTGGCTTGGAGGGGTCTTTCTTGGCTGGAGAGGCTTGATCCAAGGTTCTGTTCATGAGGGAAAATGGAAGGTTTTTAGAAGCAAAAATGAAAAAACTCCTACTGTGACTTACTAATAAGATGTCATCAGGATGCCAAGTTCTAGGTTCTTAATTTGCAAAAGACTATACGTGGGTCCCTGTGTTAAGCTTCTCTGAATGAACGGAGCTGACATTCACATTCTAGGGGCATCCACTAGACTGGCTTGAGGAGCCCGATCATGACTGCCCCCATACTAGAGACAGGGCTGGGTGTCTCAGTCTGGCCTGGACAGCCTGCAGGATTCCTGGAAAGCTGCTGGTTTGCAGTCTGTGCTGGCGTCCTGAATAAGTTATTTAATTCTGGCTGCAGAGCCCGGATAGGTGAACATGCTCGTGAGAGTGACCGCAAGCAGGCGAGAAAATGATTTCCCTTCTCCAGGCCCTTGCATTTGAGCTCCCTAGAAGGCGCTGGATTGTGTGCCGGCCTTCCAGCGTCAGATAATCTGAGGTCAAGAACGCCCTTCACGGGAGTGCTCAGCGCCTGCCTGATTCTAGCTCTCCTCAAGTTGACAGCTAAGATTAGCTGTGACAGGTCTGCCCTGTGTCAGCTTGACACCCAGTCACAGCTCCTTGTGCCATGCTTCAGCTCCTAAGGAGCAACTCCCCCTAAAATGATCAGCTGTCCGTGTACAGCACACACACATTGTCTCTTTTCTGTTTTAGAGCGGATGGCAGTCCCTTTAGGAGTGCTGTTTTTCAGTGTTTGATAACAAAAGTGATGGTAACAGGTTCGCAGCTCTTAAGCACTGCTGTTATCTCAGTTGGCGTTACATTACACAATAAAGAAACAAAATACCAATACAGAAAGAAAATGACCAATGTCTGCTTGTTGTGTGTGTCTGTGTGCTCTCAACAGAATAGGACAGAAACGCCCCTGTTGACACATTTCCACTGTCTGTGAGCTAGGTAAGGTTCCAGTGTTAGCCTTCACAAGAGCAGCCCTGCCACGCTTCTTCAGCCTGAAGTGAGCTTCTTGGTCAGAGTTAATGCAGGCAGGCCAGCCTTGAGTTCCTGCCTTGACGTCCCTTGGTGATGAACCGTGCCCTGGGATGTCCGTCAGATAACCTGTCCTCCCCACACCTGCTTTTGGTCAGGGCATTTATCTTAGCACAGACATGAGAGCGGACATTTTGATTCTGAGAGAAGATTTGGTCAGTTATTTTTAAATCTTTACTGTAGGCGTGTTTTGCTTGCATGCGTGTCTGTGTACCACATGTGTGCTTAGTGCCCACAGGGGCCAGGAGAGGGTTTGGGTTCCCTGGAATGGAGTTATGGGTCTGAGTGCTGGGGACTCGATCCGGGCCCTGTGGAAGAGCAGCCAGTGCTCTCACTCCCGCGCCGTCTCCAGCCCTGGTCTGTGATTCTTCGCATCTTGTGTGAATAACTTGCTGGAAGCCCGAGGTGCCAGGTGGTGCTGGAGTGTCTGTGTGCGCCTTCCCATGCTTCCCTCCCTTCCTAGGGCAAGGTGGGAAAGTGCAAGGGAGTCTTGTAGAAGCCAGAGGGCCCTCTCCTGGTGTGCGCACTTGGAGTTCCGTAGTCTCTTCTTGAACCAGTGTTGTTGAGCAGAGGTGACCGGAAGCAGCGGGGCTTGGAGGCGAGACCAACAGTGTGTGTCCGCTGTCGCTCCTGTAGGTGATCACAAAGCTGGCCGGCATGGAGGAGGAAGACCTGGCGTTCTCCACCAAAGAGGAGCAGCAGCAGCTCCTGCAGAAGGTGCTGGCAGCCACGGATCTGGATGCGGAGGAGGAGGTGGTGGCTGGAGAGTTTGGCTCTCGGTCTGGCCAGGTGAGTGCAGCAAGGTCCTTGTGTAGGATGCCTGCTATACACGGGCACATGCGTACATACGTGATGCACTCATACATGCACAGACACACACAAGCCTCTGACACGGGAGCAAGTAGGCTTGGGGGAAAATAAAAATTCTGAAGAAACAACCCCGTTATCTTTTGATGTGGGTCCCTTGTAAATGTGTCATCAGGTATAGGGGTTTACTGCAAAAGTGACTAGGGTCCTGTCTGTCCATATGACAGCCTGGTAATCTGAGGGTCCAGGATGACACTCCTACGGGCTCTGGACCTAGTAAGTGCTGCATCTGTTGCTCTGGGATCAGCCGGCTCACCTTGCTTTCCTCCTCAGTGAGGGCGCTCAGCCTTCCAGGTGAGCGTGTTGATGAACTCAAAGCATAGCCTCAGTGCATCGGAAACCCCAGAGTTCTCTGAAAAGATTCAGCCTTTCACATGCACTAGTGAGCGCCCGGCAGGCCCAAGCCAGTGAGTGCATCGTGAGGAGAGATAGGCGAAGCTGAATCAGCTGATCCAGAAACCCCAGTTTCTGAAATTCAGTGAGACTAAAGCCGGAAGGCGAGCGTCAGCTAGAGCAAGACGGGGAGAAGCGGCAGCCGCTTGGGCAGGCGCCAGCCACCTGCAGCCAGGACCTTTCTCGTGCCAGGCAGTCTACGCGCTGGTCCGGGGGCCAAGGTGGCCTGGGCTGTGAGGACCCGCTGGGCATGCTCGTGCCCAAGCAGACTGGCTCTGGGCCACACCCTGACCTATGTGGTGCTTTTGTTTTTGAGATGGTGTCACTGTGACTCTGGCTGGCCTGGAACTCGGAGAGATCCCCTGCCTCTGCTGCTCAAGTGCGCCTCCCTCCCCAGCTCCACACCCATCTCTGGAGCACATTTAGTCATCCCCGTTTTATAGACACTCAGAACTTGCCCGTGGCTTTGGAGCTGAGTCAAGTCATGGTTTCCTGGCTTTCCCTTTGGTTCAAAGCCTTGCATCACGTCTTAGGAGATTTTAGGGGCTCCCACCCTGACTTCCCCTTTAATTATTTTGTGTGTGGTATTTGCCTGTGTGTGTGTGTGTGTGTGTGTGTGTGTGTGTGTGTGTGTGCTTGGTGCCTGTGGGGCCAGAAGACAGCATTGGATCCCTTGGAAGTAGAGTTACAGATGATTGTGAGCTCCCAGTGGGTGCTGGGATTCAAACCCTAGTCTGGAGGAGCAGCCAGTGCTCTGAACTGTGAACTACCTCTCCACCTCAGTCCACCCAGCTCTTAAGACTGCTCGGGGACTGAGGGTGTTGCTTGGTGACAGCATGTGTGCCTAGCATGTGCAGTGCCAGGCCTTGTTTTTGACCTCAGAACCACAAAAGAAAGAGTAAGTTACGTTGAGCAGCTGTCATTAAGGGAGCCCTTGTAGCTGTGCCTGGGCAGTGCTCTAGTCCCATTTTTCTATGTGTTGGAGCTGGCCCAAGTCAGCCTCTTGTGCCTCAGTTTCCTATTCTGTAGGCTAACATTGTAATTGTTGTGAGGGTCAGGGTAGATAGTATGTATGCAGTGCCTAAGACACGGAGAGTGGTCAGAAGGATATTTACAGTTTATTTTGTGTACTTATGTGCGTAAGTGCACGTGTGTTTGCATGTGTAGGGGGCACATTTA
Organism: Mesocricetus auratus; assembly: GCF_017639785.1. Classification (NCBI taxonomy): domain Eukaryota; kingdom Metazoa; phylum Chordata; class Mammalia; order Rodentia; family Cricetidae; genus Mesocricetus; species Mesocricetus auratus. The sequence continues at coordinate 61,728,821 of NW_024429198.1, forward strand.
GGGAAGTCAGAGGACAACTTCTGGAGTCTTTTCTCTCCTTTTACCTCTTTGTAGGTTCTGGGGATCATACGCAGGTTGCCATGTTTACACTGCAAATGCTTTTACCCAGCTCTCCAGCTCAGAGAGTGTCATTTTAAAGAGTGTATGGAAATGACGGGGGTTCAGCTTGGTGGTGGAGTACTTGCTTAGCCTGCACAAGACACACTGACACACACAGAGACACACACGCGCACACACAGACACACGCACGTGTGCACACACACGCACACAGACGCGCGCGCGCACACACAGACACACGCGCACACACACAGACACACGCACACACACAGACACACACGCACACACAGACACACGCACACACAGACACACACGCACACACACAGACACACACGCACACACACAGACACACGCACACACACAGACACACACGCACACACAGAGACACACACAGAGACACACAGGCACACACGCACACACACACAGAGACACACAGACACACACACACACACGCACTCACACGCTACTGAGTTTCGTTGTGAGTGTTGGAAGAGGTCCTTCCTTTGGAGATAACCTTGCGTGGCTTCTGCTTCCTCCCACAGGCGTCCCGGCGTTTTGGCACCATGAGTTCCATGTCTGGGGCCGACGACACTGTGTACATGGAGTACCACTCCTCCCGGAGCAAGGCTCCCACCAAGCACGTGCACCCCCTTTTCAAACGCTTCAGGAAGTGACGCCTGCCCTGTTCTCTCCAAGTCTATGTACTTGTGTTGGTGTAAATGCAATACCTATTGACTGAAAACTACCAGCATTGAGGCTTTGATTCCACCTTCATGGGGTTGCCCAGGCTTTAAAAAGGAAAGAAAGATTGTTTTTGTTTGTCTGAAACTTGTTGAGAGTGGATCATTTCTGTATATAAAAATTATACCACTTAAGGCATATTGTCCTTATTCTACTGAATAAATTAAAAGTGGAATTTTGTGGGTGCTGAAAGGAGAAGTCACACATGTTTCATCCCTCACCAGAAGCAAGCTTCAACTGACAGCCACTTGCAAATGAAGATTTAGTTTTCCCCAGGGGAGTCTCTCTGGGGAAACAAACTCCTCTCAAGGGTAGACCCCGTGCCCAGCAGTGGATGGCCCACAGGAAATGAACTCAGTGGCAGCTTTGTAGGTTCCTTGTCTCATAATTTCATGTCCGGGCTCTCTAGAGTAACAGAGCTAATGGGAACTTATTATGCTAGCTTACTTTGAAATATTGACGACCCACGCGTCTGAGAACCGGGTGGTCACTCCAGTCCACGAGGCTCGGTGCCTCAGCAGCCCCAGTCTGAAGCCAAACGTTTGGAAGGGTCCCGGAGAGCTGCTGGTCCTCAGGGATGGAAGCGCGGAAACGCTGGCTCAGAAGTCAGCTAAGGGACTGGCAGCAACGGGTAACGAAGGCTGACAGCAAGAGGCAAGGTCGCTCTGCCACCAGCCACACCCTGTTAGATCCCCGCCCACACCACACGGTGCCACACTTGGGGTGGCTTTTTCCTCATGGTTCCTCGTTTGCGGTTCTCTGCAACTGGAGGCAAGTTGACACTACAGCCACCACAAGCTTAGTTACTGACTGAACTGAGGGGACCTAAAATCACCTAGGAGGGCTGGAGAGACGGCTCGCAACCAAAGCTGTAATGTTACCTAGGTGACACACCCATGGGCCTGTCTGTGAAGAAGTTTCTAGATTAGGGGAATTGACCCACCCCAAACACAAGCCCCCACCAGACGGGCTGGGATCCTGGACTGGAATACAGAGGGGAAAAGCGGCCACCAGCATTGCTTGGCCTGTTCCCTGACTGCTGCAGTGTGAGCAGCCTGCCTCCATGACTGACTGACTGGGAGCGGAGGTGAACCCCTTCCTTGACTTGCTTTGTCACGGCCATGGGGAGAGTAACTAACAGTCCCAGAGACTAAGGCCTAATGTAGTTAAAACCCCAGGGGCTGCTGCTTGCTGCCCTTCCTGTCTGTCTGCTGCTCCTCCTGTTCACGGCCACCAAATGCTAGGGGACAGGCTGCCAAACGCACGCCAGGGCTGCAAGAGTTCGTGAGCGCGTGGGTGTGTGGTGTGTGTAAGTGTGTCGGGTGTGTAAATGTGTGCAGGGTGTCTAAATGTATCTGGGGTGTGTAAATGTGTGTGTACGTGTGGGTGTATGTAAATGTGTGTAAATGTGTCTGGGTATGTAAATGTATCAGGGTGTGTGAATGTGTGCGGAGTGTGTAAATGTGTGTGTGCATGTGTAAATGTGTGTGCATGTGTAAATGTGTGGGTGTGGATGTGTAAATGTGTGTGAATTTATCTGGGGGTGTGTAAATGTGTCTGGGGGTATACGTATGCACAGGCCAGAAGTTGCTGCTGGGTGTCTTTCCTCTTTGAGACAGGTCTCTCACTGAACCTGGAGCTCACGAGGCTAGAAAGCCCCAGGGATTCACCTGCTCCTGCCCCGCGTCCAGCACCTCGTGATGAGCGAGTGCTGCCGTGCTCAGCTTTTTAATACAAGTTCTGAGGAGTCAACATGCATGGCAGCTCCCCGGGCAGCTTTCTCTAGTTGCTGCATTTCGGTGCTTTTCTAAGAGGTGTTGCCTAACTTGAGCTCACACTCTTAAAGGTCAAGGTTTTTTTAGTCTTCTGATCTACCATGAGTTAGTTTTTTTCCAGTGCTGGGTGTTGAACCCAAGGCATTGAACAGGTAAGTGCTCTCCCAGTGAGCCCAGCCTCAGCTCCTGAGTTAAGAACTGTAGTGGGCAGGGTAAGGTCCTGTTTCTTCCTCTCGTGTGGATACCCAGTTGTACCTCCTGTGCAGCATAGTCCTCCTTCATTTAACTTGCATTGGGTTAACTGTGGGTCTCCAGGCTTATTTCTGAACTCCTGACCCTCTTCCCTGGTAGAGATGTCTATTTTATGCTAGTGCCATATGTCTTGGTTACTGAGTGTGCTGGTTGGGTTCTTATCAGTGTGAAGCAAATTAAAGTCATCTGGGAAGGGAAACCTCAACTGAAGGGTTGCCTCCTTCAGACTGGCCTGCAGGCATGTCTACGAGGCATTGTCTTAGCGATGGGCGTGGGAAGGCCCTGCCCACTGAGAGTGGTGCCACTCTGGGCAGTTGGTCCTGGGTTATATGCAAAAGGAAACGAGTGAGTGACAGGAAGAAAGCCAGTAAGAGCGTGCCTGCATGGTCTGCTTCAAGCTCCTGCTTTGAGTTCCTGCCAAATAAACCCTTTTTCCCCAAAATTACTTCTGATGAGAGTGTTTTGTTAAAGCAACAGAAAAGTAAACGTACACCCAGGAGGTGGGTTTGGAAACGAGGAAACCTGACCTTCAACTTCTCAGGTTTGCTTTGTTCTGAGTCTCTCATTTAAATACAGGTTAGAATCAGATTGTCAATTTCTGCAAAAGACACCATTTTGATGTGAAGTACATTAAATGCATAGATAAATCTGCAGAGCATTGCTGTCCTAATGATATTAAGTCCTTGTGAATGTGGATGTCTGTTAATGGGTCTAACAAAATCTTTTTCCACAGTGTTTTATAGTTTTCACAGTTCAAGTGAGTTCTTCTGCTAAGTTTATTTTGTATTTGATTCTCTCCCACTGCCTTTCTCTCTCTGTGTACATACAGATGCACATGTGTGGGGAAAGTTAACACGGTGTTTTTATCAATTGCTCTCTGTTTTATTTTTTCAATATTTTAAAACTTTACTTTGAGTATTTCGTATATGTATATAATGTATCTTGATCATATCAGCCCCCACCCCAGATGATTTAATTTTATCATTTAGCAACATGCCAGGTAGAATATTAGATATGAGCAATTTTAAAATCTAATTACAAAAATATTTGAGAAACACAAAAATTGAGGTAAATATTTAGTCCCTCGGGGCACTCAATTGTCAGTGGTGTTGAAGGTGAACACATCACCATTTTGGATGTTCCACAGGACCTCCATCTCAGATGGGGTGAGGAAGTCCCTGCCTCCTGGTGACTTAGAAGTCAACTTGATACAGTCCCAATATTTTAATCAGAATGATGTGATGTCTTTGTTTTTTCTCCCTTGGTTGATGCAATCATCTGGGGTTTTGTTGTTGTTCATTTGTTTGTTTCTTTTTTTTTTTTAAAGGATTTATTTATTAGGTATACAGTGTTCTACATGTTTGTCTGCAGGCCAGAAGAGGGCACCAGGTCTCATTATAGATGGTTGTGAGCCACCATGCGGTTGCTGGGAATTGAACTCAGGACTTCTGGAAGAGCAGTCAGTGCCCTTAATCTCTGAGCCATCTCTCCAGCCCCCATTTGTTTGTTTCTAATCCTTTGAAGAAGACTGTACCTAATTTTGAATTTTAGTTATTAAAGTTAAGTCTTGGGGCTAGTTTTTATCGGGATGGTCTGTCTATTTGGGAGAGTGGGTATTGAAGTCTCCCACTGTTGCTGGGTGAGGGTTGATATGTGCCTTAAGCTGTGGTAGAGTTTCTTTTATGAACTTGATGCTCTTTTGTTTGGTGCATACATGTTAAGAATTGCAATATGCTCTTGGTAGATTTTTCCTTTAATGAGTATGTAGTGACTTTCTCTACCCATTCTGTTAGTCTTTTGTTGGGGAATTGAGATCATTGATGTTGGGAGATACCAACAAGCAGTGTTTGTTGATTCCCATAATTTTGTTGTTGCGGGGTGTGCGTGTGCATGTGTGTGTGTGTGTGTGTGTGTGTGTGTGTGTGTGTGTGTGTGTGTGTAACCCCTCTTTTTGATTTGCTGATCTGAGATTATTTATTTCTTGTGTTTTCTTGGGTGTGGCTAGCCTCTACAGGTTAAAGTTTTCTTTCTAGTGTCTTCTGTAGGACTGGATTTGTAGATAAATAGTGCTTATATTTGCTTTTATTGTTGAATTTTTTCTTTATCTATTGTGAGAAAAAGTTTTGCTGGGCATAGTATCCTGGGCTGGCATCTGTGGTTCCTTAGAGTTTGTAGAGCACCTGTCCAGGACCTTCTTGCTTTTAGTTTCTGTTGAAAAGACTCCAATAGGTCTGCCTTTATATATTGCTTGTTCTTTTTCCCTACCAGCTTTTAATATTCTTTGTTCTGTACATTTAAAGTTTTGATCATTACTTGTCATGGAGAATTTCTTTTCTAGTCCAGTCTATGTACTTGGTAGCCATCTCCTTCTTTCAGTTGGGGAATTTTCTTCTCTGATTTTGTGGAAAATATTTTCTGTGCTTTCAGCCTGGGTTTCTTCTCCTTCTATTTCAGTTATCTGTAGATTTCGTCTTTTCACTGGGTCCCAGATTTCATGAATGTTTTGTGTCTAGATTTTTAAAAAGTAACATTTTTCCTTACCTGAGGTATCCATTTCTTGTATCTTGTCTTCAATGCCTGAGATTCTCTTCCATCTCTCTCTTTTTTTAATTTAAATTGGAAACAAGCTTGCTTCACATGTCAATCCCAGCTCCCTCTCCCTCCCCTCCTCTCCGATCCTCCCCAATCCCCACTCTGCTCCCCAGGGAGGGTGAGGCCCTCCATGGGGGATCTCCAGAGTATCATTTCATCCAGGGCAGGGCTAGGCCCTCACCCAAGAGTCCAGGCTGAAAGAGCATCCCTTGATGTGGAATGGGCTCCCAAAGTCCATTCCTATGCCAGGGATAAATACTGATCTACAGGGCTGGAGAGATGGCTCAGAGGTTAAGAGCACTGACTGCTCTTCCAGAGGTCCTGAGTTCAATTCCCAGCAACCACATGGTGGCTCACAACCATCTACAGAATTTGCGTGCCCTCTCCTGGCATGTAGACAAACTGTATATGTAATAAATAAATAAATCTTTAAAAAAATACTGATCTACTACCCGAGGACCCGAGGATTGCTGAGGCCTCCTTGCTGACACCCATATTCAGGGGGTCTGGATCAGTCCATCAATCTGGGGTCCATGAGCTCCCCCTTGTTCAGGTCAGCTGTTTCTGTGGGTTTCTCCAGTCTGGTCTTGATCCCTTTGCTCATCACTCCACCCTCTCTGCAACTGGATTCCAGAGTTCAGCTCAGTGTTTAGCTGTTGGTCTCTGCTTCCATCAGCCCCTGGATGAAGGCTCTAGGATGGCTTAGAAGGTAGTCATCAATCTCATTATCGGGGAAGGGCTTTTTTTTTTTTTTTTGGTTTTTACCAGACAGGGTTTCTCTGTATTGCTTTGGAGGCTGTTGGTCCAGTCTGGCCTCGAACTCACAGAGATCCGCCTGCCTCTGTCTCCCGAGTGCTGGGATTAAAGGCGTGCGCCACCACCGCCCGGCTCAGGGAAGGGCTTTTAAGGTAGCCTCTCCACTATTGCGTAGTTTGCCTTGTGGATCTCTGGACATTTCCCTAGTGTCAGCTCTCTCCTCAAACCTAGAATGGCTCCCTCTACTATGGTATCTCTCATCCTGCTCTCCTCTATTCTTCCCCCGACTCAGCCTTCCTGCTCCTCCTCGTCCTCCTCCTCTTCTCCCCTCTCTTCCGTCTCTTATTTTCTTTGGTGAGTCTTGCCTCTGGGTTTCCTGTTCAAGTTCCTGAAGTTTCATTTCCGTTTTTCTTTACTGATTCCATTTTTACTTGCAGTTCTTGAACTGTTTTGCTTCATCTACTGTCTTCATAGACTTCATTAATGGAGTCATTCATGTCCTCTTCAAGTCCTCGAGCATTTTCAGAGTCCCTGATTTGACGGCCTTGTTTGTGCTTCAGCTACATCGTATTTCTCAGGCCCTCCTGGCCATCATTGACTGTGTTTTTAAGCTATGATCTAGGCATCTGGGTTTGGTATGATTGTAACTCTAGGTGTTGACTTGTCTTTGTTGGGTGGGTTTTCCATTCCTTGGTTTCTGTTGTTTTCTCTGGATCTTGGCGGGCTGTCATGGCGGCGGACAGCCTGGTAGGGAGTGCTGCTGAGTTCCCGCGTGTGGACCTCTGGGGGTGGAACTTGTTTCTTGGCACTAGGAGCTGACACTAAGGAATGGGGATGCTACAAGGGCTGGGGGTGAGGGGGTCCACAGGAGGGAGGAAAGCTGAGTTTTGTCCTGAGCGTCTGCGGGGACCATAGCGAATGGAGGAACAGAGGGAAGAGAGGCCCCCTGCGGGCGGGGATGAGCGGGAGGAGTTGGAGGATGGGAAGGAGATGCAGATCGCCTACCTGATGTCCTAGCTGCTTACACTTTGACAGAATAGCTAACCAAGTAACTTAAGTTAGGAAGGGTTAATTCTGCCTTATCGTTCTAATGGATTCTGTCCATTCTGGTTGGTGAGACATGGCAGCAGGAGACGGTGGCTAAGAGTCTTACCACATCAGTGGTCAGGAAGAAGAAAGAACAGGGAAGAAAGCAGGGCACGAGATTCTGAGGCCAGTTGCCAGACTTTCATCCTCCACAAGGCTGCACCTCCTGAGCAATGCCACCAGCTGGGGTCCAAGGGTTCGAACATTCGAACCTGTGCTGGATGTTTCAAATTCAAACCACAGCAGGAGAAGCCTCCCCCTCCCCTCCATTTCCCCCCAGCTGATTCACATAGGAGGAAATGATTACCCAGATGTAGGAGACAAGCTCCCAGGAGCTGCAGTCCTTTCCATAAATGAGCCGGGAAGTAGGGAGTGAGTCTTCCATTCACTGCCAACTTTGGAATGGCGCAGGCATCGGGAAGTCTCAGGATTTTCTGACAGGAAGTCACTGCCCACTCTAAGGTCATCAAAGAAATGCAAATTCTCACACGGAGCAGTCGGCCGGGTGTCCTCACAGTGTGCCACGATTGACACCAGTGACATCTGGCCTTTTCAAAGCAACAGCCGTGGGTATGAGGGGACCTGGCTGCAACACCTGTCGCTGCATGATTGCCAGCTTGGTCCAGCTGAACGGGGTGGGCGGGCGCCCCCTCCTCCTCCACTATTCTGCGTATCTCTCCTCGAGCTGTGCCCTCAGTGGAAGAGAATGACCTTGCCCAACGGAGGAAGGATGCTCTTCAAATCACCCAGCATCTTGCCTGGAGGTCAGCATGCTGGTCTTCTTACCAGAAACAAACATCCTGCAGGTGCTATCAGGCCAGCACCATTTCTCAGCCCACCTGGGACTTTTTGGTCATTAACGCTATAAAACCAATCAAGTAACCAGTCAACCAACCAACCAACTGACCAAGCAAACAAGCAAAGCTCTGGCACCCCGAAGACACCCTGTGATAATCCACTCCTTGTTTTCTATTTCCAAGACTCCAGTTACAGGCAACTTGGAAATGATTCATTCTTTTTTTGTTCTTGTTCCTATTTCTTAAATTTTGTTCATTTATTTTTTTAAAGGGAAATCTTTCATTGATGTCTTTGCTTACTTCTTTGTTAAAAAATCTCTCTCTCTCTCTCTCTCTCTCTCTCTCTCTCTCTCTCTCTCTCTCTCTCTCTCTCTCTCTCTCTCTCTCTCTCTCATGCAGTGTTCTGCCTGCATGATGTATCTCTGCAGCCAGTAGAGGGCACCAGATCTCACTACAGATGGTTGTGAGCCACCATGTGGATGCTGGGAACTCAGGTCCTCTGGAAGAGCAGTCAGTGCTCTTAACGGCTGAGCCATCTCTCCAGCCCCTAATTAAAAATAGTTTTTGTGTATGGGTATTTCACAGGAGAGGCTCACGTTTCAGATATTCGTCAGTCTATCAATAGTTCTTTTTCCTCAGCCCAACGGGTAGGCCTGGCTATTTCGATTCATCTATTATGGTTAATTCATAAACCCTTAAATAGCATTTCAAATCCTGCTATGATGTGGAATTATTTCTAGCAATAGACTCATGCGTGTGCACATTCCAGCCTCCCTGGTTTTATTGCAGAAGGGAATAAGCAAGCCGGTGCATTAACCTGCTCTATTTTTACTTCTCCAGAAGAAAACTGGGAAGGGGTATGCATCTGCATACATGTGTGCACCTTGTGTGTGCCTGGTGCCATAAAGGGTAGAAGCAATGTCAGACCTCCTGGAACTGGAGTTTCAGACGGTTGTGAGCTGTCGTGTGGGTGCTGGGAATCAAACCCAGGCCCTCTGGAAGAGCAGCCAGGGCTCTTAACCACTGAGCCTTCTCTCCAATTGAGTCTATATGTATGTATATGTGTGTATATGTGTATGTATGTATGTGTGTATGTGTGTATGTGCCGCGTATGTGTGTGTTTATATATGTGTGTATGTATGTGTGTGTATGTGTATATGTTTATGTGTATGTGCATGCGTATGTGTGTGTATGTGTGCGTGTTTGTGTGTGTGCACATGCCACAGTGCATATATGTGGAGGTCAGAGAACACCTTCTAGGTGTTGGAGCAGAGTTTCCCTTGCTGCTGATGCTGCTGTGCTACGCGGTAGGCTAGCTGGCCCACAGGCTCCGGGGCAGGTCTCGCGTCTCCCATCTTCCCGTGGGACTGCTGGGATAAAGATGCGTGCCACAGCGTGTCGCGTCTGCTGCACAGCCTGTGTCCGAGAACGTGCGGAGGGTGTCGGGGATTGACAACACAGAGACTCGTTCAACGATGTAAAGAAAACTTTAAGCAGGCTCCAAAAAGGTTCAAGAAAACTTCCTAAGAAAGGTTCCCACCAGAGAAGCTTCTGCTCTCTCCTCTCTCCTGGCTGGTTCTGCTCTGACCCCAGAAACTGATCTGGGCGTGGCAGAAGAGGTGGTTAGTCTTTGGACAAGGTCGAGGTCAGGGTGGTTTCTGCGGGCAGGCCTTTTCCAGGAACTTAATGCCCCCAGGCATTGTATTGTTTTTAGTAAACATTGTCTTACAGCTGCCTACTCCCAGGCAGAAGGGGAAGTGGGTCTCTGCTCAAGGTCTGGTGTTCCCACAATTCACCCCTTTTTATTTTTAAATGAGGCACTCCTGGCTTAGGTCAAGTAGGGTCACCCTCCCTTTCCCGTCCTTGGGGGACCTTGAACCCCTGTCTTAGGCGGGAGGGGTCTTCCCCACAGGTGGCCCGTCATCAGAGCACCCCAACTTTAAATCATCTGTAACCAACCTTCATGGCTATCGGGATTGCCATGGGCTAGGCTAAGCAATACTTGGTTACGGATCTCTTGCCTCTGGAACAAGGCACATTTGAGCTCGGCATAAAGCCAGAATGCCTACCGCCATTGCCACCATTCCCAGGACCCCCATTGACATAGCGCCTCTCCATCACCGTACCCATCACCAGATCTGGGCCATAACATTCTACCAGCCTTCATCTGTTACAAGGGTAACATGTACGTGATTTACATTCTGTTACAAGGGTAACCTGCATGTGACTTAGATTTACAATTTGATAAAGTTACAATTGTTCCAAGATCTGCTCAGGAAAGCATTTAGAAAGTGCACTTGCACAGATACATTAGGTACAATCATTGATGTTACACATGTAGCATTATGAAAAATATGAACAATAGGCTTGTTGCACTATCCACAGAGCACCAATTTGTTCCTGTGGTAATGCAGTTTGTTGATTTAACGTCAGCTGATTATGCGACTTGAGTCAAAGTCTCCTTTTTGTCGCATTAGGACAAGTTGCACCTCTCTAGAAAAATACACTGGCCTAGTCGTGATTCCAGAAACAGAAACCATCAAGTCTGATATTTCAAGTGACCATGTCCTGTTCAATTACTGAAAAGAGGCTTTTGCCCCTCATCACAGTCCATACGAATGTCCAAATGTTTTAAATGGGTCCTTTTTTCCCTAAAGGGAAAACTGGCAAAATGAATTCTGTTGTTTCAAGGTGTGTCAAGGGCAGACAGTTAGTCTTTCCAGTTCTCTGTTGGCTTCGGGATGAAAACTCACGGGTCCGGAAGGTTAATGTAGCAGGTCTGTTGAGAAACTGGAAATCTCGAACCGACTGTTTTCTTTCTTTCTTGGGCTCTAGATTCGATGACATCAAGGGTCAGGAACACTGATTTAGGAGATCTCACTCAAACTGGCTTAGGTAGGCTCCCATGGTCTCAGGTCCAGTTTTTCTCTGCTCCATGCCGAAGCTTTTATTCTTTTCCTACAAGAAAACACAAACATGCCCTCGACCACAAATTAGGCTCTTCTCCACTGTCTAGTGCATGGATGTCTCCATTTGACCTGAGCAATGGTTGTTCAAGTTCCATCATGCCAGAATCTGTCTGAAGCTCACTGGCATTCACATTATAAAAATTTTAAATGAGGAGTGTATTATTTGATGAGTCATGTGGGGACTGGGGACATTATTCCCCCTTTTTTATTTTCTAAAAAAAATTTTTTTGAACTGTTGAAGCTGGACCATAATAGTAGAAGGATTTGTCTACCCTCCTTGGTTAACTATCTAGATAAATTTAGATTATTTGTAGATGACCATTAAAAAGGACATATCCATTAAATATTTCCCAAAAACTTCTGAAAATCACTCAAAGTTTGTAAACTATAATGTGTCCAAATAACTTGTGAAAATTATTTGAAGTCTGTGAGCAGTCTTTCCCAATCTAACCTGTAGAGCTCTCACTAGCTGACAAGGCCTCATTTGCATCTTAAATTTTTCTGTAAAAACATTAACAGACTGGCTGGATGTTCCTTTTGTCTATATTTAAAGCAATCTAGGCAGCTTCTTAACTATTTTTGAAGGGATTTAAGTATCCTTTTAATCATATAAGCAGTTCATACTCATGCATTCACAATCACATTTCATACATACCGGTGTGGCCACACCATACATTCAGAACATACATGCATCTTTCAGTCATCCTTTTTCCCTAGGTCATGATTAGTCTGTTGCAATGAAGCTTCCTTAATTGATATCTATGTAAAAGAACAACTCCAGCCAATCCTTGAACTAAGAGGTTAAAAAGTCCTGTATGTTCTCTATCATTCCTCCATTTGAGCTACAGTCATGGGGTACAGCTGTACCTACTCCTTGTAACTCTGTAGATGTGAGGTGGAGAGGCCAAGCTTTTGGCCATAAGTTTTTAGAGATGACTCACAAAATAGAACTTAAATGTAAACAGAAATTTCCATTCTATATACCTTTCTCTTTTTCTTTTTCTTTACTTAATACCAGTACCTCTTTACTGTTACAATTTTTTTTTCACCCATTTTTTTTTAAGTCAGGGTTTCTCTGTATTTTTTGAGGCTGTCAGTCCAGCCTGGCCTCGAACTCGCAGAGATACGCCTGCCTCTGCCTCCCAAGTGTTGGGATTAAAGGCGTGTGCCACCACCGCCCAGCTTGTTACCAATTTTTTTTTCCTCTGTATTATTTGGAGGCTGTCTTGGAACTTGCTCTGTAAACCAGGCTGGCCTTGAACTCAAGAGATCTGCCTGCCTGTGTCTCCCGAGTACTGGGATTAAAGGCGTGTGCTGCCAATGCCCGGCTATTCACCCATTTTCAATCCAACTTTCAACCCAGGATGTTCCCTCATAAAGGCGTGTTGGGATTAAAGGCGTATGCCACTGGTATTAAAGGCGTATGCCGCTGGCAATCTCTTGGATTCCCCTACTTTCTGACCCTGGTATCAGGCTTAGGAGGGGGGAAACTCAGAATGTCTAGTTTCTGACTTTTTAATCTCATTGGCGGCAGCCGCTCCCAATGTATTATTGGTGTTTTAAAATTTGATGAACAGGGAGCTGGAATGACTAACTGGCATCAACATGGGGGGGAATACTCACCAATGCCCATATTTCCCTTACCTGAGTGTTCAGCAATGGTTGGATCATCTTTATCATGGTGAGCATTCCTAGTATCCGGAGTAGTATTGGAGTCGACATGCCTGATGCACCATTCCGGGACCCAAATGGGCTTCTCACTTCCTGGAGGGAAAACACTAACAGCCCCTCGGACCCTAGCTAATAGGGGGGGTGGGTGGCTGCCATTTTCCTGTAATTAAGTCCTTCCATCTGACCCATCCCAAGGACTGGGAGGGTTTGTTCCAATGTCTCTCCATAGCAGACAAATTATTACGGTCTATGGTCAAAAAATTTAAAATGTAAAGTATGGTGGATAACTGAATATTAGGGGAGGTAACATACTCCCCCTTTTTTATTTTCTTAAAATACTGTTTGAGAGTGGCATGGGTGCGCTCCACAATAGCCTGTCCCATGGGGTTGTGAGGAATACCAAAAGAATGGACAATGTGATGTTCCCTGCAAAAGGCAGCAAAGCGATTGCTGGCATAGGCAGGGCCATTGTCCGTTTTTAGGGCATCAGGAACGCCCATGTAGGCAAAGGCCTGCAGGCAATGAGAAATAACATCTTTAATTTTCTCTCCTGAGTGGAGAGAGGCAAAAATCAGTTTAGAATATGTATCCACCGAAACATGCATGTATTTTAATTTCCCTGCCTGTGGCAGGTGAGTGACATCCATTTGCCAGAGATGGTTGGCCCTGAGGCCCCGGGGATTTACCCCCTCATTGGGAGAATTATGATAAGGGGCACAATCAGGGCACTGAGAGGTAATCTGTGTAGCTATGGATAAGGGGCACCCAGTGTGAAATTTAATGGAGCCGGCATTTAGATGATACCTCTCATGGAGCTGGTGGGCAAGCTGCTCCTGAGTAAATAAGACCCTAGGGCGGGTCAAGGAGTCAGCAATTTCATTGCCCTGGGCAAGGGGTCCTGGAAGGTTAGTATGTGCACGAATAAATCCCACATAAGCAGGGTGGATGCGCTGCCAAATAAGATGTTGGAGCTGAACTAATAAGGAACGAACCTGGGAGGTTGGAAGAACATATGGAGAAGTTTCTAAAGGTCTAACAATGTTGGCAACATAAACACTATCAGTATATAAATTAAAGGGCTCTCCCTCAAACATTTGGAAAGCCATCAAGCAAGCAAACAACTCGGCGGCTTGTGCTGACATCTGCCCTATGGGTACCCTCTTCTGCACCTGAGAAGAAACCACCACCGCGAAACCCTTGGAGGAGCCGTCTGTAAAGACTGAGCAAGCTCCAACTAGAGGGTTCTCCTTTAAAATCTTGGGAAAGATCACAGGGTGTTGTTTGAAAAAAGACATCAAGGGGCTATTGGGATATTGGTTATCAAACTGTGCGCCTGTAGATGTAATAAACAGGGTCCACCCATCATGGAAGATCTGTAGATGTTCCACCTCCTCCTTACCATAAGGAAGGATAATTTTATCAGGACTCTTTCCAAAGGTTTGAATGCTAAACTTGTGCGCCTTCCACAACAATTGTAAAATGAGATCATAGTAAGGGGTCACTACCTTCTTAGGGGAGGCTGACAAATGTACCCAATAAATAGGACCAGTCTGCCAAAACACGGCAGTGGGCGAAAAGCTAGATGAAAGTACAACCAGAACAAGGGACTGCCCATAATCTATACGCCGAAGGTGGGCTTGCTCTATACTTCTTAACAACAATTGTAGGGCTTCCCTGGCCTCTGGGGTAATCTGTCTAGGGGACGTTGGAGCAGGATCCCCAGGAAGAATATCATAAAGCGCTTTAAGAGCCCCTGTTTTAATAGAAAGAGAAGGACGAAACCATTGCACCTCTCCCAAAAATCTCTGCCAATCATGAAGAGTTTTTAAATTTGAACAATCGATCTGGAGTCTTTGTGGCCGGAGGCCAGTTTGTTGAATTTGATGACCCAAATAAGTATAAGGGGGTCTCTTTTGGATCTTTTCAGGAGCCAAAATAAATCCTCTGGCCTCCAGAAGCTCCTGTAGCTCTGCAAAGGCTATGTAACATTGTCTTTCTTCGGCTGCGGCCAAAAGAATATCATCCATGTAGTGGATAATGTAAAGGTCAGGGAACTTACGTCTGAGGGGATCTAAACAGGCAGCTACATAAATCTGGCATATAGTTGGACTATTAGCCATCCCTTGGGGGAGCACCACCCATTGGAAGCGAAGGGCAGGCTCCCTAAAGTTAATCGAAGGAAGGCTAAACGCAAACCGAGGACTATCTTGAGAATGCAAGGGAATAGAAAAGAAGCAATCCTTCAAGTCAATGACAATCAAATGCCAGTCTTTAGGAATGGCCACAGGCACGGGCAAGCCAGGCTGCAGAGCCCCCATAGGCTGCATGGTCGCATTCACGGCCCTCAAGTCTTGTAGTAACCTCCATTTCCCTGAAGATTTTTTTATTACAAATATAGGGGTATTCCAAGGGGACGTGGAAGGAACCAAATGACCTGTCTCCAATTGTTCTTGAACTAGCTGGTGAGCCACCCTTAGTTTCTCCACTGGTAAGGGCCACTGTTCCACCCATACCGGATCATCTGATAGCCATGTGATGGGTATGGGGGCTGGCGGCGCAACAGTGACCCTCATCAAAAATGGCCAAAACCCATCCTATCCCCTGGGGCCCTGGTCTCCAAAGGGAGGGATGCCACAGGGCAAACCTCTCCCTGTTCTAGTTTACCTAGTTCCCTCCCCGGGCTCCAGCCCCTCCCTTGTGTCATCTGGGGGCCCCTGCTTTTGGACTTGGGTGCCTGGGTGGTGAGGACCACTCCCATTTCTTGCATGAGGTCCCGTCCCCAGAGGTTAATAGGGAGGCCAGGCAAAACATATGGCTGGAAAAGCCCTGTGTGGCCCTCAGAATCTTGCCACTTTAGGATTCTGAGGCTTTTTTGGGGCACAGCCTGTCCTATTCCCTGGAGGGTCACTGTCCCTTCCTCTTTCGGCCAAGCGGGGGGCCAGAATTTATCTGAGAGGACAGAGAAATCTGCCCCAGAATCTAAGACGCCCCTAAAGAACTTGCCTTCTATCTTTAATGTAAGCTGGGGGCGGTTCTCCATAGTGGCTACCCAAAATGCTGCTGGGCCGGTACTTCCAAAACCTTGGTTGCCCCTTTTCTCTTTAATTTTTCTAGCCTCACAAGGAGCTGTAGGGAGGAGTAACTGAGCAATCCGTTCTCCTGCAGGGATGGCAACAACCCCACTGTCCACTGATGTCATTATTTTAATCTCCCCCTCACTATCCTGGTCTATAACACCGGGGTGTACCTGGATGCCTCGAAGAATAGTACTGGACCGTCCCAAGAGTAGTCCTACCGTGCCTGGGGGCAATGGCCCATGCACCCCAGTAGGGAGGGCCTGGATCCCCATTTCCGGTGTTAGGATTGCCCGGGCAGAGGGAGCGAGGTCCAATCCTGCACTCCCCGAGGTGGCTCTAAGGAGGTCTGAGATATGAAGGGGTTGCTCTGGGGGAGAAAATGAATCCTGCCACTGCCCGGAGCAGGGGTCATTGCCCCGTACACATTGGTTTTGGGGCCCTGGGGCGGGGCCCTCCTCCCGTTTCCCTGATTATTATTAGCAGGAAGGAAATTTCCCTCCCTGTCAGTTTTAGAGTAGCAGTCTTTGGCCCAATGATATCCCCTTCGGCAACGGGAGCATAAACCAGGTCGCTCGAGACCCGTAGTACTATTTTGAGGGCACTCTCTACGGAAGTGTCCCTCCCTACCACAGCTGAAACATGTTTTTCTCCCTCCCAGAGTAGGTCTTTCTTTCCCCACTTGGGGCCGAATGGCAGCAGCTAACACTTGGCCCTGGATGAAGTTCCCATCAATGTCCCTACAGATCCGGATATAGTCATTTAGACTTTATTGCGATAGGGGCGAAGGGCTTCCTTACAATACTTATTTGCATTTTCAAATGCCATCTGCTTGATGACTGGCATCACAGGCCCAATACCCCCAAATATTCTTTCTGCTACCTGACTGAGACGGTCTACAAAGTCTTGAAAAGGTTCGGAAGGTCCTTGAAGGACTTTGGACAGATGATCCCCTCCTCCCTTGGAAGGCAATGCTTTCCAAGCCCCTTGGGCCGCTGCTGCCACTTGGGCATAGACTGCGATGTCATATTGCATTTGTTGCTGAATGGTGGCATATTGACCACTCCCGGTAAGCATCTCCACATTTCTCTGGGGCTGTCCGGCCTGTGCATTTCTTTGGGCTGTCTGGCTGCATCTTTCCTGAAACTCACCTCTCCAAATCAAATAATCTCCCCCTGATAGAGTCGCTCGGCAAAGCTGCTGCCAATCACTAGGTGTCAAGTTAAGAGACGCAAAAGATTCCATTAAGGAAAGTGTAAAGGGAGCCTGTGCTCCATAATTTAAAGCTGCCTCTTTAAGTTGTTTTATCTCCTTAAAATTTAAAGGGTTATGACGCCGAATGACCTGTCCAGAATTGTTCGGATCTGGAACTTCCATTACTGGGGCCACCACCGGGCAGCATTGGACCCCTCCTCTGGGCCTCTGGGTCTTCCCTCCAGGTCCGAGCAAGACTGGGTTATCTCATAGGAGTCCCTTTTTTCAAAGTATGGGGAAGGGGTTTCTCTCCCTGTCCTGTCTTTCCTTAATTTGAATCTTTTTTAGTTCTTTTTTAAGGGCCGCGATCTCAGCAAGTAACCGTTCCTTTTCAGACTGTGACGAGTCTGAGTCTGAGCTACTTCCATTTTCTAGGTCTGATAGAGAAGGATATAACCGATTCTGACCGGAGTTCTTCTGTTTGGGTCGCGTCCGGAGATCTCTACCCTTTTTTTGTTGTTACTAAGAGACTCCTCCTCATCCTCACTAACAATGGAGCCTCTAGTTTCAGTCAGGGTCCCTTCAGATGATTCATCATCACTCTCTGCCCCTGAACTCAAGGAGGCTTGAGTCTCAGTCTCTTGTAATTCTAAAAAAGCCTCTTTTGTGTCCTGAACCTGGCGGTGACGAACCTTATCTGTCAAAAGTGCTCCCCTCACTAATCTCCATAAGGAGAATGTCGTAGGGGGTAAGGACTCAGATCCCTCTTTTCGTAAAAGTCTGTGAAGATCACGGCGAACCTCCTCCCAATCTGGAATATTTAAGCTTCCCCCAGTAATGAACCATGGACTGGCTCGTTCGATCGATTTTAGAAAGCCTTCTAGGGTTTTAGACTTGACTGCAGTCCCATGTTCTTTAAGTAACTTTTTTAGTTGATACTGCAATGATTCTAGCTTCCCGGAACTATTCCCCATAGTTTCTTAACCCCGTCCACTTACCTGGCTTTCACGATCTCAGTGGGACCTCCAATTGTCACGTCTGCTGCGAGGCCTGTGTCCGAGAACGTGCGGAGGGTGTCGGGGATTGACAACACAGAGACTCGTTCAACGATGTAAAGAAAACTTTAAGCAGGCCCCAAAAAGGTTCAAGAAAACTTCCTAAGAAAGGCTCCCTCCAGAGAAGCTTCTGCTCTCTCCTCTCTCCTGGCTGGTTCTGCTCTGACCCCAGAAACTGATCTGGGCGTGGCAGAAGAGGTGGTTAGTCTTTGGACAAGGTCGAGGTCAGGGTGGTTTCTGCGGGCAGGCCTTTTCCAGGAACTTAATGCCCCCAGGCATTGTATTGTTTTTAGTAAACATTGTCTTACAGCTGCCTACTCCCAGGCAGAAGGGGAAGTGGGTCTCTGCTCAAGGTCTGGTGTTCCCACAACAGCGTCTAGCTTTTAATGTGGGTTCTGGAGTTTAAATTAAGATGGACTTAATTTAAGGCAGTGTTTCTCAACCTGTGGGTCACGACCCCTTGGGGGATCAAACAATTTTTTTCACAGGTCACCCAAGGCCATCGGAAAACAAGATAATTTCATTATAATTCATAACAGCAGCAAAACTACAGTTATGAAGTAGAAACAAAAATACTTTAGTGGTGGGGGGTCACCACAGCGTGAAGCCCTGTATTAAAGGGACACGGCGTTAGGAAGGCTGAGAGCCACTGACTTAAAGCATTTTTTTTGGATCATTTCGTCCCCACACCGAGCAAACCTCCTTTATTCTGTTTCCACCTTTCATTCGGCTCCTTTACATTTTAAAAAACTTCTTATAATGCAATTACATCATTTCCACCTTCCCTTTCCTCTCTCCAAGCCTGTAGGGGGCGCCGAGGTCTTTGTGCTCATACACCTGCACTCGGGACCCTGGAATGCTAAACACACAGGGTTGCTCCTTCAGCGGGAGGAACGCACCATCGGTTTTCCACCTAGAAGGTTGGAGCAGACACGCTGTCTGGGGTGACCTTTGCGCAACGTGTGGCGGGAGACTTTGAGGGCCCTCCTCCAGACCCTTCTCAGAAACTCGTTTTTTCTCCGTCTATAGAATTCATCTTTCTGGAAGGAGCCATGTGGATTTTACAAAGAGTTTTGATGTAGTCACACCTGTTGTGGGAATTCATTCCGCCAATAGTTTGGGGTACCGGTCTTAGGGCGTGGTCTGGGGAGCTATCTGGAGGCACAGATGATCCTGGCTTGCCTCTCTCTTGCTCTGGCTCCTGCTTGGCGCGGTGGGACAGGGCGAGCCGAGCAGCGGAGAGGCAGCACCGGATCGGCCTTCCTCTGTGTTTTGTGAGTTTGTTCCTTTCATTGCACCCAGTAATAAATCAGTTTTTATTATCCCCTGTGAGCTCACGCATCACACATCTGATCTGAATTTAGCTTACTTTCTTCCTCTAGGTGATTTAGGTATGTTCTGTTGTGAACACTGTATTGACTTAATCATCACAAGACTAGAGTTCACCAGATTCTGTTGTTTAAAATAGAGCAATCTCGCTGCCTGTCAGACCCCTTAAGTGTGAACCAGCCCTGGGTACCGAGTTACGCTATGCTGAGCTGTTTTCTTGCCTCCCACGACTCTTCCTCCTCTCTGCTGCCCATGAAGGTCAAAGAGACTCCCCCAACACATACACACACACACACACACACACACACACACACACACACACACCCTCCACATACCTCTACTCATTTTCTTTCAAATTCTCGTCCTTTTAAAAAAAAAGTCACTACATAATATATGCATATACACAATATTCCTAAATACAAGCACTCAGTCTAAATAATGTTTTGGGGGCTAACCGTTTGGTCTTGTACACTCAGTTGGTGTGTTCTTCCCCGGGGAAGACATCCTCTCCCCTCCCAGCACTCTCTTGTTGTCCGTAGCTCCTTATGTAGGGTTGAGGCCCATGATTTTTCATACGTCCGCTTTGGTCCGCTTTGGTATGTCTGCAGTTGTCCTTTTCCAGTCCCTGTTGAGGTGGCCATGTTGGTGAGCCATTATGTAGCTTCTGACATCACCAGGGCCCTGACCCTTTGGCTCTTACAGTCTTCCCACGCCCTCTTCTACAAGGCCCCGAGCCGTAGGTGCAGCGGTGTTTGGCAGATGCACTCGCCTGGGTTGAGCTGCAAAGCTCTGTTATGACTGGTTGTGATGCTTGGTCACAGCCTCGGTCTGCTCCGAAGAGAACTCTCTTTGATGTGGGTTGAGAACTACGCTTCTCTGTGGGCATACGGATGAGCATCTACATGCATGGCATTCCATAGTGTGTATGCACCACGTTTTCATTACCCAGTGGTCAGCCGGATGGCATTTAGGCTGTTTCCCTTTCCTGGCTACTGTGGTTAGAGCAATAGGAATAACATGGGTCGTGGATGAGGAGAATCTTCGGAGAAGGGCGTCAAGTCCATTGGGCATACACCAAGGAGTGGGCCATATGGTAGATTTGTTTTTAGTGGTGTTTTTTTTTTAATTCTATGCTCTCATTTGCTAGTGGCTGGACAAGTTTGCAACCCCACCAATAGTGAATCAGGGTCCCCCTCCCCCCACAACCCTTCCAGAATTTGTTGTCAGCTGTTTTGTGAATCGTTGCCGTTCTGACTGGGATGAGATGAAATCTCAAAGCTGTTTTGATTTCATTTCCCTAACTGCTAAGGACAATGAACACTTTAAAAAAAAGCATTTATCAGTAATTTCTATTTATTCTTTTAAGAACTCTGTTCAGTGGGCTGGAGAGATGGCTCGGAGGTTAAGAGCACTGGCTGTTCTTCCTGAGGTCCTGAGTTCAATTCCCAGCAACCACATGGCGGTTCACGGTTCACAGCCATTTATAATGAGATCTGGTGGCCTCTTCTGGCGTGCAGACAGACATTGAGGCAGGCTATTGTATTCATAATAAATAAATAAATCTTTTTTAAAAAAAAAGAACTCTGTTCAGACCCCCAGCCCATTTTTTGAATGGGTTGTTTGCTTTTTGCCTTTGTTTTTTGAGTTTGTAAAAATCTATATATTCCGGACACTAACCTTGCCGGGTGTATATTTGGCAAAGATTCTCCCCCTCTTCACTCAGTTGACTTAGTTAATTTGGCTGTGCACAAACCTTTTAGTTTTAAAGGTCCCAGTGTTCAGTTATTGGCCTCAGTTTCCAGACAAAGAGTCCTTATCCATAAATCACTTTTGACTTGTTGGGTACTGCCTATGTTTTTTTTTCTAGTAAGGGTACTGCCTATTTTATTTTATTTTAGAAGTTTCAATGTTTCAGCTTTCACACTTAGGTCTTGGATGCATTTGGAGTTTCTGTTTTGGTTCTTACACAAGGTGATGGAAATGGGTCTAATTTCCTTCTGCATGTGGACATCCATTTTTCTGTAGCACCATTTGTTAAAGACGCTTTCTTTTCTGCAGCTTCTGCTTTGGCATCTTTGTCAAGTGCTAAACGGCTGAAGCTGTGCTCCCTCATGCTCGGGCCTTTGATTTTGTTCCACTCTCTCTGTGTCTGCTTTTGTGACATTATTACACTGTTTTTATCACTATGGCTCTGTAATGTATCTTAAGACCTGGAATGGTAATTCCTCCAGCATGTTCTTTTAGTTCAAGATTGTCTTTGGCTATCTGGGATCTTTTGTAGCGTCATATTAATTTTAGGATGGTTTTTATTTTCTGTTGCATAGCTCTCTTTTCTGTTTCTTTGAAGAATGTTCTAGGGATTTTTTTGTTGGGGTTACATTGACTCTGGAAATGGCTTTTGGTAAAATGGTCATTCTCACAACATTAGTTCTACCAGTACTTGGGTATGGGATATCTGTTTGCTGCCCTAGACTGGCAAAGGAACCTGAGAGAATGGAGCCTAAAAATAGCCAACTTTATTCCGAGCATCAGGTAATTTATACTCCAAAGGTCAGGAAAAACCACCTGAGTGATTCATGGCTTCAAGCTGTGTATAATCAGAAGCGACAGATGGCAAAATCATGCTTTCCGTAGAGGCATATAAACCAGTAACACTATCCAGTTGTGATGAGTAATAAGTAAGCCCATATTTGCCTTTTAAAGGGATACAGATCTTACCATGTCCTATGCAAATAGGAAGTAATTTACAACCCAGGGGAAAATTGAATGCAGTCCCTTCTTCAGATGAACAAACGAGTCTGTCAGTCTCCAGGTCCAGTCATAAACACAGAGTTATCAGTAGAGATAACGGGAGCTGTGTCCATCCAGTCCATGAGCTAAAGCAGAGGCGGATGAGGACCACGGCTCACGTTCAGAGGCTCTCACTGCAGATGCACAGGCAAAAGCAGCTAGCACCACCAGAGAGAGACTCTGAGGTGACACAGGTCTCTGTGGGCTTTGTGGGTATCTTCTCCATTGCTGCCAAGGGCCTTAACGTGGCTCTAGGTGGCAGACTTGACTTCTGATGGTGCGGTCAGTATCTCCCTCTGCCTTTCCGCTGGAGGCTTGCCGCTTGTTCTGGTGACTTCTACCACCTCCTCGCCTTCTGCCACTGTCCCTGATGGCCTGGAGCCAGAGGAGCCTAAAAGTAAACCATGATGTTTCAGTGGTCCATCTGCAATGACAGATGCATACCCCTTCCCAGTTTTCTTCTGGAGAAGTAAAAATAGAGCAGGTTAATGCACCGGCTTGCTTATTCCCTTCTGCAATAAAACCAGGGAGGTTGGAATGTGCACACGCATGAGTCTATTGCTAGAAATAATCCGACATCATAGCGGGATCTGAAATGCTATTTAAGGGTTTATGAATTAACCATAACAGATGAATCGAAACAGCTAGTCCTACCCATTGGGCTGAGGAAAAAGAACTATTGATGGACTGACGAGTATCTGAACCGTGAGTCCCTCCTGTACCATTTGATGAGCCATCAATAAAATCAGTACCTGCCTGTGGAGTGAGAGAAGGCTGGACAATTTCTGTAATCACAAATCCAGTTCTCGTGAGAAAAACCCCACAGCTCACCAGTTGGGTAGCATCCTTCAATAGTAATCTGCAAATGAATTGCCATGGGGATGCCTAAAAATGAGGCACTGAAGTCCCTTTCAAGAGCCAACCTTCTCACTTGACGTCTTCTTCCTCTCTTTATGTCCACGGAACTTCCTTCTCCTGCCTCACTGCTCCAGCTAGTGCTCCTAGCGTCGCATTGAAAACAGAGATGTCCCTGTCTCATCCCTCATTTCAGCGGAAGTGCTTCAAGTTTTTCTCCATTTACAATGACGCTGGCTGTGAGTTTCTCGCTTATAGCTTTTATTATGTTGAGATGTGTTCTCTCTCTTTTTTAAAGTCTTTAATTTCTTTTTTTAATTATTGTTTTATTTAGGTTAGAAACAATCTTGTTTCACATGTCAATCCCAGCTCCCTCTCCCTCCCCTCTTCCCCCGCCCTCCCCACCAGGCCCTCCAGACCCTCACCCAATCTCCACTCTGATCCCCAGAGAGGGTGAGGCCCTCCATGGTGGATCTCCAGTGACTGCCATTTCATCTAGGTCAGGGCCTAGACCCTCCCCCAAGAGTTCTGGCTGAGAGAGCCTCCCATATTGTGGCATGAACACTCAAAGTCTATTTGTACGCCAGGGATAAATACTACCCAATGCCCCATAGATTACCTAGGCCTCCTCACTGACACCCACATTCGGGGGTCTGGGTCAGTCCCATGCTTTCCACACAGCCATCAATCTGGAGTCCAAGAGCTCCCCCTTGCTCAGGTCAACTGTTTCTGTGGGTTAAACTAGCCCAGTCTTAACTCCTTTGCCCATCAGGTCTCTCTTTCTGACACTAGATTCCAGAAGTTCAGTTCAGTGTTTGTCTGTGGGTATCTGCCTCTGCTTTCATCAGTCGCTGGATGAAGGTTCTGTTTCCCAGAATCTCTGGCAGTGGGATTGTATGCTGGCACTCCCCTGATTCATGTCTAAAATTCATATATGAGTGAGTACACACCATGTTTGTCTTTTTGTGACTGGGTTACCTCACTCAGGATGGTTTCTTCTAGTGCTATCTATTTGCCTGCAAATGTCAAGATTCCATTTTTTTCTGCTGAATAGTACTCCATTGTGTAAATGTACCACATTTTCTCTATCCACTCTTCAGTTGAGGGGCATCTAGGTTGCTTCCAGGTTCTGGTTATTACAGATAATGCTGCTATGAACATAGTGGAACAGACATCGTTGTTGTATGAATGTGCATCTTTTGGGTATATGCCTAAGAGTGGAATTGCTGGGTCTTGTGGTAGACTGATTCCCATTTTCCTGAGGAATCTCCATACTGATTTCCAAAGTGGCTGTACAAGTTTGTGCTCCCACCAGCAATGGAGGAGTGTTTCCCTTTCTCCACATCCTCTCCAGCATAAACTGTCATTGGAGTTTTTGATTTTAGCCATTCTGACAGGAGTGAGATGGTATCTCAGAGTTGTTTTGATTTGCATGGCTAAGGATGTTGAGCACTTTCTCAAGTGCCTCTCAGCCATTTTAGTGACCCCTTTCCAGTGGGTGGGAGCAGGTCCAATACCCTGGTGGCTTTCCTCTTGCCTGTATGGAGGCGTCCTAGTATCAGGACCTTAGCAAACTCTCGGTAGGCTCGATCCTCGCTTCGCCTGTCCCGTGGGTGGAGACTGGGATTTGGAAGCTGGCAGTCTCTGGGTGGGCTGAATCGTGTCGGGCTGGGATCCAGATCTTCTGTGTGCAGTCCTCAGGTCTCCGGTGTTTCTGCTCAGGCCCGAGATATGTTCTCTTTAATCCTATATTCCCTTGGACTTTTATTATGACAGCGCATTAGAGTTTGACCAAAGGCTTTTTCTGCATCTATTGAGAAGAATGTGTGGTTTTATCTTTAAGTCTGTTCATGGCTTATTACATTTACTGATTTGCATATGTTGAACCGTCCCTGCATTCAGCGATAAACCCAACTGTGTAATGATGGATTATGTTTTTGATGTATACCTGTAATCTGTTTGCAAGTATTTCATTGATCATTTTTTAGTCTATGTTCATCAGTGATACTGGACCTTAGTTTTCTCATTGTTGTGATGATATTACCTGGTTTTGATGTTAGAGGGATACTGGCTTCATGGAAGGAATTTTGGAATGCTCCTTCTGTTTCTATTATTTTGAATAGTTTAAGAAGAATTGGGCTGGGCGGTGGTGGCGCACGCCTTTAATCCCAGCACTCGGGAGACAGGGGCAGGTGAATCTCTGTGAGTTCGAGGCCGGGCTGGACCGACAGCCTCCCAAACAATACAGAGAAACCCTGTCTTGTAAAACCAAAAAAAAAAAAAAAAAAAAAAAAAAAAAAAAGAAGAAGAAGAATTGGATGTAGATCTTCTTTGAAATTCTGGTAGAATTTTGCTATGAGTCACTCTGATCCTAGTTTATTTATTGTTTTATTTAAATTAAAAACAGTCTTATTTTACATATCATCCCAGTTCCCTCTCTCTCCCATCCTCCAATGCCCCTCATTCCCCAGGGAGGGGGAGGCCTTCCATGGGGGATCATCAAAGTCTGTCACATCATTTGGGGCAGGGCCTAGGCCCTCCTCCATGTGTCTGGGCTGAGAGAGCATCCCTCCATGGGGGAATGGGACCCCAAAGTCCATTTGTACACTAGGGATAAATACTGGTTCCACCACCAGAGGCCTCATAGACTGCCCAGGCCTCCTAACTGTCACCTGTTTTTAGGGGCATGGTTTGGTCTTATACTGGTTTCCCAGCTGTCAGTCTGGGGTCCATGAGCTCCCCCTTGTTCAGGTCAGCTGTTTCTGTGGGTTTCTCTAGCCTGGTCTTGACCCCTTTGCTCATCACTCCTCCCTCTCTGCAACTGGATTCCAGGAGTTCAGTTCAGTGTTTAGCTGTGGGTGTCTGCCTCTGCTTCCATCAGCTACTGGATGAAGACTCTAGGATGGCATTTAAGGTAGTCAGCAGTCTCATTGTAGGGGAAGGGCATTTAAGGTAGTCTCTCTACTATTGCTTAGATTGTTAGTTGGGGTCATCCTTGTGGGTCTCTGGACATTTCCCTAGTGCCAGATTTCTCTTCAAACCTGTAATGGCTCCCTCTATTATGGTATCTCTTTTCTTGCTCTCCTCTATTCTTCCCCTGACTCAATCTTCCTGCTCTCTTATGTTATACTCCCCCCTCCTCCCCTTCTCTTTCTCCTACCTCTCTCCCCCTCCCCCCAGCTCCCAATTTGTTCAGGAGATCTTGTCCCTTTCCCCTTCTCCAGGGGAACATGTATGTCTCTCATAGGGTCCTCCTTGTTTCCTAGCTTCTCTGGAATCCTTTGTTCTATGTCTAAAAATCCATACATGAGAGAGTACATACCATGTTTGTCTTTTTGTGACTGGGTTACCTCACTCAGGATGGTTTCTTATAGTTCCATCCATTTGCCTACGAATTTCAAGATTTCATTTTTTTCTGCTGAGTAGTACTCCATTGTGTAAATGTATCACATTTTCTCTATCCATTTTCAATTGAGGGGCACCTAGGTTGCTTCCAGGTTCTGGCTATTACAAACAATGCTGCTATGAACATAGTGGAGCAGATGCCCTTGTGATATGATATTTCAGTCTTCTCATTATTTATGTGTCTGTTTAGGTGGTTGATTCATCCTTGATTTAATTTTGATGATTTGGCTGAATTTAGAATTTTATTTTATTTTTTTAATATGGAACGCTTCACAAATTT
The DNA here is from genome assembly GCF_017639785.1 of Mesocricetus auratus. Lineage (NCBI taxonomy): Eukaryota > Metazoa > Chordata > Mammalia > Rodentia > Cricetidae > Mesocricetus > Mesocricetus auratus. The sequence goes on from NW_024429198.1 coordinate 61,755,499, forward strand.
GCGTGTCATCCTTGCACAGGGGCCATGCGAATCTTCTCTGTATCGTTCCAATTTTATTATATGTGCTGCCAAAGCAAGCACTAGAATTTTTTTTTTAGGTTTTTTCCAGCTTAATAGAGTATAGGTTTTAAAAGCATTCCCTTAAAATATTCTGAGTTTCTTTGGTGTTTGTTTTATAATGAACATTATTGTTTCCCTGCTTATTTCTAATTCTGATAATATAGAACCTTCCTTCCTTTTCTCCTCCCTCCCTCCCTCCCTCCCTTCCTCCCTCCCTCCCTCCCTCCCTCCCTCCCTCCCTCCCTCCCTCCCTCCTTCCTTCCTTCCTTCCTTCTTGTTGTTGTTAGTTGGGGTCAGGGGATTGTCAATCTTGTTTATCAAACATCCGGCGCTTAGATTATTGGGTCTTTGTGTTGTATCCTTTGCTTCTATTTCAGAGTTCTCTGGTTTTTATTATTTCTTTCTTTTAATTGGGTTTGTTTTTTTCTTGCTTTTCCAGTTTGAAGTTGCATCAGGAAGTGATTTATTTGTGCTCTAATTTTAAATGTCAGCACTTAGAGCTATAAATTTCCCTCCTAGGACTGCTTTCAGTGTGTCCCAGAGGTTTTGTTATGTTTCATTGTCATTTAGTTCCAGGAAATTTTTCATTTGCTTTGTGATTTCTTCATTGAGCCTCTCATCATTCAATGATGGAGTTGTTTAATCTCCACGAGGTTTTATACTTACTGGAGGTTTGTTTGCTGTCAAGTTTTATTGCATTGTGGTCAGATATGATATAAAGAGTGATTTCAATCTTTTGGAATTCGTGAAAATACTTTTTGTGTGTTTGTGTCCCAGGACGTGGTCTGTTTTAGAAAACTTCCACGTGCTGCTGAATAGAATGTGTATTGTTTGGTGTTTGGGTGAAATAGTCTGTTAAGTCAATTTGATGTATGGTGTCAATTAATTCTGGTGTTTCTCTGTTTACTTTTTTTTTCAGATGACCTGCCTATTGGAGAAAGTGGGCACTGATATCACTATTATTAATGGATTGGTGTTATTTTGTGTCTTTAAATTTATCCCCTTGAAATTTAGTGAGCTAGAGCTTTGTGAATATATATTTAGGATACTAATGTCTTCCTGGTTAATTCATCCCTTGACTAGAATGAAGTGGCCTTCTTTATCCTATCTGATTAGTTTTAATTTGAAGTCTATTGGAATACTATCTGTCTATCCTTCTACTCTAAGGTGGTACCTATCTTCAAAGTCAAGTTTCTTGCAGACAACAGATAGATGGACTTTCTTTCTTTCTTTTCCTTCCTTCCTTCCTTCCTTCCTTCCTTCCTTTCTTCCTTCCCTTCCTCCCTCCCTCTCTCCCTCCCCCTCCCTTCTCCTCTGCCCCCCCTCCTTTCTTCCTTTTTTTGGTTTTTCAAGACAGGGTTTCTCTGTGTAGCCCTGGTTGTCCAGGAACTCACTCTGTAGACCCCAGACTGGTCTCGAACTCAGAGGTCTCCCTGGCCCTGCCAGCACCAAACAGCTTGGATTTTGCTTCTTGATCCATTTAGCCTGTACCTCAAAGTGAAATATCGAGGTCACTGAAATCTAGAGTCATTACTGAAATATGTATGTCGATTGTCATTGAGTTATTGATTTTTGGTTCTTTTTTGTATTTAATAAAATATTAAATAGTTTACCCACCATCTTGTGTCCTGTATTTACTTTAGGTTTCATTTGTTTGATATCCTTTTGTCTTGTTTGTTTTTTTTTTTCAAGGCAGGGTTTCTTTGTATAGCCTTGTCTGTCCTGGAACTTGCTCTGTAGATCAGGCTGGCCTCAAACTCACAGAGATCTGCCTACCTCTGCCTCCCAAGTCCTAAGATTAAAGGTGTGCACCACTACCACCCAGTTGATGTCAAATTTTTAGGCTGTTTGTATTGTGGCAAGTTTTTGTTCCTCCTCCAATTATGATAGATAGCTTTGCTGGGTACATTCATCTAGGTTGGTCATCACGGTGTTTTAGGACTTGGAAGTGCATTACTCTAGGTTCTTCTGGCTTTCAAAGTTTCCATTGAGATTTCAGCTGTAATTCTGGTGGGTTTTTCTTTATATATGATTTGTGGGTCTTTTGTTTGTTTATTTTTTTCTCTTGCTGCTTTTTTCCCTGTCAAATGTGTGTGTGTGTGTGTGTGTGTGTGTGTGTGTGTGTGTGTTTAACTCCCAGACTCCTATATATTGTTGGGGACATATTAGGGTCATAGCATGGGACCTCATAACTCTAACAAGGCCAGCTCAGTTACTTGTGAGTTCTTCCCTTAAATCTTGTGACTACCTAAGTACATTCCTGGGGTCCTGACATAAGGTTTAGGCTTTAAGAGAAGTCAGAACATATGTATAACTAAGTCGTCCTAGTCTTAACCCTCAGCATCCTCCGGGATCCAGCCTCTCCTGCAAGGTGGTCTGACAAATGGGTCAGCATTGTGTGAAATCTCTTCTGGGAGACAAACACCCCTCTTGCTGGCAGCAGGCTTCAACCTTTTCTTTCTCCCAGCATGAGACTCCCAGGTAAGTTCTTGGGGCTCATTGTTTCAACAGTCTGAAGACCAAAGGGAGGGACACGTTTCTCTCGAGAGTAGCTTTGTTCCTGCTGGAGGCTGAGATGATGCTCTGGTCCTCTGGTACCCCAGGCATCCGTCATCTGTCCCACCTGTAACCTCCTCTAGGGCCAGAAGACAAGGCGTGAGGCGTTCCTGGTTGGAGAGTTAGCAGGCTGTCAACACTGGCTCATAATTAAATTTCTCACAGGTCTATTCTGTGGCTCTGGTTGTCTCCTCCAGCCAGCAGGGGCTGCATAGTGTTCCTGAACGCCAGTGTTCCTGTGACGTTCATTGACTTGAGTAGGAAGGGTGTAAGACAGGCCCTGGTGGGATGTGTAAAGTGGGATTTCCAGTCTTCTGATCTCAATAATGTGCCGTGCAAAAGGAAACCAGGACTTTCGAGTCCTTCCCACGCAGAGGGAGCTGTTCAACGACACGGATGTACCTCGGGACAAAGCTTTTTGGACGGAAGCTATTGAGGGCGTCAGATGCTGATGGGGTGAGGGAGATTTCTCAGTTGGCCGAGTGTGAAGACCTGAGTTCAATCCCCCAACACCCAAATACCAAGCCAGATGTGGTGGCTCACACGTGTTATCCCAGTGTTGAGGGGGTAGAGACGGGTGGGTCCCTAAAGCTTGCTGGCTTCACATGCCAGCAAATCCTAGGTCTCAGAGGGAAACCCTGTCTCAGCTTATTGTTGTGCGGATGGTGCGTGGGGATGCGCGGATGGTGCGTGGGGAGCAAGGGACGAAGCTGCCCTTTTGGCCTCCATTGCACATGCGCACGCGCACGCACACGCAACACATAAACACGCTGGAAGTTCTCCCTGGCTGTTCAAAGAGCGTGGATAAGCTGGGATGAGGTAGCTGTCGTGTTGGACTGTGAGGAGCTAGTTAGTGAGTTATGACACAGGGCAGCCCTCCCTTGTGTTAGCCACAGGTAATTGGTTCTAAGACTTTTTGCAAGTGCCCAAATCCACAGATGACCACAAGTCCCTCACATAAAAATTGCATTCAATTTATTCAAATTACTTTCCCCGACATCATTTGACATACTAATGCATGCAAAGGCCGTGCAAACAGTTGCTCCACTGTTGTTTGGAGACCGGTGACAACAGCCTGTGTGTGTTCCCTTGGCTTGTCGAGGGTGGACTCTGAGACTGTGGAGCCTGTGAATAGAAGAGAGACTGCTCTTCAAGGAGATATGGCGTATGTGATGGCTAATCTTGGTTGTAAGCTTGGCCACACGTGGAATCAACTAAAGTCCAAGCTGCCTGGGCACTCCTGTGAGGGATTTTAAAAACCACATTATTTGAAGAAGTAAGATTCAACCTGAATCTCAGCCATACCGTCTGGTGGCATCCCATATAAGGGACCTGCAAGACGGAAGCCTCTACTTGGTGCCTGCTTGCCCTCACTGTCCCTGGCAAGTTTGCCCATCCTGTTACTATGCCTAGTATTGAATCCAACTTCTTCAAGATTCTAACATAGACCAAAGAGTGGCTGCTCTCCAGGAACCCTCCAGGACACCCGTGCCAAGTGGGGATACAGACATCAAGCCTCGTGGACCGGGCAGCCGGGTTCTTGTCCTTTCTGTTGGGAGGCAGCTATCATTGGATAGCCTGGACCACAGCCCGTGAGACAGTCTAGTCGGTCCCATTGTAATAGGCGTGTTCATTCTATGGGTTCTGTTCCTTTAGAGAATCCTGGCTAACACAGTGTGACTTTGACTAGCAGGTCACGTAGGCTGAGGTAGATGCTCCAAGAGGCAGTTCTGTATCTGTCCGTGATGGTTAGTCGATTGTCACCTTAGCAGAATCTTGAATCACCAAAGAGACAAACTCCTGGGCACTGCAAGGTCTGTGAGGGACATTATGGTAATTGATGTGGGAGCAGTCAACTCTAAATGACACACCATTCTGTGGGCGGTGTCCTAGAGTTCACAGAAGAGGAAGGTGAGCCAAGTACCACCATTCATCTCCCTGGGCTTCCTGACTGCAGACACGATGTGACCCTACACTCCTGCGACCATGCTTTCCTTAAGCTGTGAGCTCAAATAGACTTCCTCCCTTAATTAGTGTGTGTGTGTGTGTGTGTGTGTGTGTGTGTGTGTGTGCGCGCGCGCGCGCGCGTGCATGTGTGTGTGTGTGCTGAGTGTTGGTTCACAGCCAGGAAAACGATAAATAATACACACATCCACTTTCCAAAGGTATCTGGTCGGACAATAGAAAGGACAGCACCCTGGGGTGATTCTTGGCAGCAGAGCTGAGTGTAGGCTAGATTTCTGCTCTCAGATCTTTGAAAGGGCCCTGTGCTGGGTGTTGACACAGGTGCAGGCAGCAGCCCAGCCTTGGTCCAGTACTAACCAGGGCACTCAAGAGCCCAGTACCCAGGATACATCCTTACCCAGAGGAAGACCCACAGGTGGCCCCAAGATATACCGGGAGCCGGGTGAGGTTCAGATGGCCCTGGATGGCTAGAAAATGATTGTAGGGAGGGTGACTCTCAGGTCAGAGGCAGTGGTGGTGACATCTCAAACAGCACTGAGAAAAATCTCCTTTTTACATTAAATGGCTGGGATGGGGGCTGGGTGCCAAGAATACCCTTGCTTAAGGGAAACGTAGGGAAGAGGCTCGGAGCCAGGTTGTTCCTATGGAGGACAATGAGGAAGAAAGAGGGCAGGAGACGCTGGGCTGTCCTAGGACTGAGGTGAGAGTTGGCGGGCTGCTGCCTGTCATGGCCTCCTTGTGGGTGGTGTAGCTCTCCAGAGCACAGTTGGGGGTGTGGCTGAGGACAGCTTGGGGGTCAGGATCCTTCTCCACGTCGTTGCCTGCACGTGAAATGATCCTGGAAGGGGAAGTTCCCGTCAGACGCAGTCCCAGTGTGCCTTGCTCAACCCCTCTCAATGGCTCGGTGGTCAGAGCCACAGTCCAAGCCTGCTCCCAGATCACTTGATGTTTCCGTACAGACCTCGCTGAGTTTAGTCAGCCCTGCAACACAGGGAGGAAGAGACAGCAGCTCTAGAAATAAAGGAAAGGCAAAGGGCACTGTGAATGGCCACCACATTTATTCAAAATGCTGGGCATCGATTTTTTTGTTTGTTTAAGATTTATTTATTTAATTTGTCTTATGTGTGTGGGTTTTCCGCCGATGGTCGTGAGCCACCACGTGGGGGCTGTGGGGACACCAGACCTTGAGCAGAGACCCACTTCCCCTTCTGCCTGGGAGTAGGCAGCTGTAAGACAATGTTTAGTAAAAACATGTTTACTAAAATGATACAATAAGTTCTTGAAAAATGCCTTCCCACGGAAACCGCCCTGACCTCGACCTTGTCCAAAGACTAATCGCACCTTAAAAACCCACACACATCCACCTCTGGGGTCAGAGCAGAACCAGCCAGGGTAGAGGAGAGAGCAGAAGCTTCTCTGGTGGGAGCCTTTCTTAGGAAGTTTTCTTGAACCTTTTTGGAGCCTGTTTAAAGTTCTCTTTATATCGTTGAACGAGTCTCTATGTTGTCAATCCCCGACACCCTCCGCACGTTCTCGGACACAGGCCACGCAGCAGACGTGACAGGGGCTGGGGACCAAACCTGGGTCTTCTGCATGCACAGCAGGCGCTCTTAACTCCTGAGCCATCTCCCCAGCTCCAGGGCCTTGGTGTTGGGCACAGGTTCTACACCTCAGAGCATAGTGTGCCTCTTCTAAACCAGTCCACGGGCAGGAGGCACACTGACTGCCAGGCTCTGAGGCCTCCTGGGATCTCAGCTTTCTGGGGACTCAGGCTCATGTGATTTTTATTCCCCAGCCTTGGAAAAGCTGTGACTGATGATTACGATTCAGTGTGATCTGGATTAGGGTTAGTGTCACCATGGAAACACACCTGTGGACGCATTTGTAAGGATGCTCCAGAAAAGTTATTTTTCTCCTTGTGTATGTGTGCATGTTATCATGCATGCATGCGTGCGTGTGGAGCAGCCTGGGTGTCATCCCTCAGACAGACACCATCCCATCCCTCAAACACCGTTCCATCCCTCAGACACCGACCACATTTTATATATTTTTTGATGCCTTATATTTTTTGTCTTTTTTATTTTTAAATTTAAATTAGAAACAAAGTTGCTTCATATGTCAATCCCAGCTCCCTCTCCCTCTCCTCCTCCCACCAACCCCCCTCCCCCTCCCCCAGTCCCCACTCCTTTCCCCAGGGAGGGTGAGGCCCTCCATGGGGGGTGTCCAGAGTCTGTCATTTCATCCAGGGCAGGGCCTAGGTCCTCTCCCAAGAGTCCAGGCTGAGAGAGCATCCCTCATTGTGGGATGGGCACCCAAAGTCCATTTGTATTCCAGGGATAAATACTGATCTACTACCCAAGGCCCCATAGGTTTCTGAGGCCTCCTCACTGACTCCCACATTCAGGGGTCTGAATCAGTCTCATGCTGGACTCCCAGCCATCAGTCTGGGGTCCAAGAGCTCCCCCCTTGTTCAGGTCAGCTTTTTCTGTGGGTTAAGCCAGCCCAGTCTTGACCTCTATGTTCATCAGTCCTCCCTCTCTGTTACTGGGTTCCTTGAGTTCAGCTCAGTGTTTAGCTTTGGGTGTCTGTCTCTGCTTCCATTAGTCATTGGTTGAAGGTTCTGTTTCCCAGACTCTCTGGCAGTGTGGATTGTAGGCTGGAACTCCACAGATCCATGTCTAAAATCCATATATGAGTGAGTATATACCATGTTTCTCCTTTTGTGACTGGGTTACCTCACTCAGGATGGTTTCTTCTAGTGCCATCCATTTGCCTGAAAATTTCAAGATTCCATTGTTTTTTTTTTCCACTGAATAGTAGTTCATTGTGTAAATCTACCACATTTTCTCTATCCACTTTTCAGTTGAGGGGCATCTAGGTTGCTTCCAGGTTCTGGCTATTACAAATAATGCTGCTATGAATATAGTGGAACAGACATCTTTGTTGTACGAACATGCATTTTTTGGGTATATGCCTAAGAGAGGAATTGCTGGATCTTCTGGTAGACTGATTCCCATTTCCCTGAGGAATCTCCATACTGATTTCCAAAGTGGCTGTACGAGTTGGCACTCCCACCAGCCGTGGAGGAGTGTTCCCCTTTCTCCACATCCTCTCCAGCATAAACTGTCATTGGTGTTTTTGATTTTAGCCAATCTGACAGGAGTGAGATGGTATCTCAGAGTTGTTTTGATTTGCATTTCCTTGATGGATAGGGATATTGAGCACTTTCTTAAGTGCCTCTCAGCCATTTTAGATTCCTCTACTGAGAATTCTCTATTTAGTTCTGTAGCCCACTCTTGGATTGGATCCTTTGGTGTTATGGAGATTTGCTTCTTGGGTTCTTTGTAAATTTTGGAGATCAGCCCTCTGTCAGATGTGGGGTTAGTGAATATTTTTTCCCATTCTGTGGGCTGCCTTTTTGTCTTGCTGACTATGTCCTTTGCCTTACAGAAGCTTCTCAGTTTCAGGAGGTCCCATGTATTAATTATTGACCTCAGTGTCTGTGCTACGGTGTTATGTTCAGGAAGCTGTCTCCTGTACCAATTTGTTCAAGGGAACTTCCCACTTTCTCTTCTAAGAGGATGAGTGTGGCTGGATTTATGTTGAGGTCTTTGAATCATTTGGACTTAAGTTTTGTGCATGATTCCACTTCTGACACCAAATGAGGCTCCAAATGACACTGTAACGATAAACGGCACACTTACTGAAAGTAAAACTAAGTATTTATTGTAGAAATTACTCACAAGATACCAAACAAGTAACCCAGATGAGCCCAGTAGTTCCCCCCCCCGAACCGGAAGCCGAAATCCGGGAAAAGAGAACAAGACTTCCTTTGTGCAGTCTTTTATGCCTTCTCCCTGTAACGCCCCCTAGCCATGCCCAAAAGTGGGCCTGGCTAGTGACGTAGCTCACCGCCTACGTACGTATACGTCTTTAGTCATGCCTAAAGTGGGTGTGGTTAGCGGTGTGGTAAACCGCTCTTTTATTACCTCATCTGTATGCGCCTCTAGTAAGTCACATGGTTAATGGCGGCATACAGGCTTCCTCCTACAATCATGGCAATAGACATGGATCTATCCACATTCTTCTACACGCCAGTATCCAGTTATGCCAGCACCGTTTGTTGAAGATACTTTCTTTTTTCCATTGTATATTTTTAGCTTCTTTGTCAAAGATCAGATGTTCATACGTGTGTGGGTTAATATCAGGGTGTTCAATTCGATTCCATTGGTCTACCTGTCTATTTTTGTGCCAATACCAAGCTGTTTTCAGAACTATAGCTGTTTAATAGAGCTTGAAATAAGCGCCGGGCAGTGGTTGCGCGTGCTGGGCGGTGGTTGCGCACGCCTTTAATCCCAGCACTCGGGAGGCAGAGGCAGGCGGATCTCTGTGAGTTCGAGGCCAGGCTGGACCAACAGCCTCCAAAACAATACAGAGAAACCCTGTCTCATAAAAACCAAAAAAAAAAAAAAAATAAGGGATGGTGATGCCTCCAGATGTTGCTTTGTTGAATAAGATTGTTTTGGCTGTTCTGTATCTTTTGTTTTTCCATATGAAGTTGATTATTGTTCTTTCAAGGTCTGTGAAGAATTGTGCTGGGATTTTCATGGGGATTGCTTTGAATCTGTGGATTGCTTTTGGCAAGATTGCCATTTTTACTGTGTTGATCCTACCTATCCAAGATCATGGGAGATCTTTCCATTTTCTGGTGTCTTCTTTAATTTCTTTCTTTAAAGACTCAAAGTTCTTTCGATACAGGTCTTTCACTTGTTTAGTTAGTGTTACCCCAAGGTATTTTCTGTTGTTTGTGGCAATTGTAAAGGGTGATGTTTCTCTGATTTCTTTCTCAGCCCTTTTATTGTCTGTATATAGTAGGGCTACTGATTTTCTTGTGTTGATCTTGTATCCTGCCCCTTTGCTGAAAGCATTTATCAGCTGTAGGAGTTCCCGGGTAGAGTTCTTTGGATCACTTATGTAAACTATAATATCATCTGCAAATAGTGAAAGTTTGACCTCTTCCTTTCCTTGTATCCTCTTCATCTCCTTTTATTGTCGTATTGCTCTAGCTAGAGCCTCAAGTACAATATTGAAGAGGTATGGAGAGAGTGGACAGCTTTGTGTTGTTCCTGATTTTAGAGGAATTGCATTGAGTTTCTGTCCATTTAGTTTGATGTTGGCTGTTTTCCTTGGGTTGGAGTTTTCCTTCCAGAACTTTCTGTAGGACTGGGTTAGTAGATAAGTATTGTTTGAATCTGGTTTTGTCATAGAATATCTTGTTTTCTCCCTTTACAGTGATTGAAAGCTTTGCTGGGTATAGAAGTCTGGGCTGGCATCCATGGTCTCTTAGTGTAGGTAGACTATCTATCCAGGACCTTCTGGCTTTCAGAGTTTCCATAGAGAAGTCAGATGTAATTCTGACAGGTTTGCCTTTATATGTTACTTTTTCTTTAGTTGCTATTAATATTCTTTCTTTATTCTGTATGTTTGGGGTCTTGATTATTATGTGGCAAGGGAACTTTTTTTGTGGTCAACTCTATTTGGTGTTCTGTAAGCTTCTTGTACCTTCATTGACATGTCTTTCTTTAGGTTGGGAAAGTTTTCTTCTATGATTTTGTTGAATATGTTTTCTGCCCCTTTGAGGTGGTTTTCTTCACCTTCTTCTATACTTGTTATTCTTAGTTTTGGTCTTTTCACGGTGTCCCATATTTCCTGGATATTTTATGTTAGGGATTTGTTGGACTTAAGATTTTCTTTGGTCGATGATTCTGTTTCTCCTAGTGTATCTTCAACACCTGAGATTCTCTCTTCCACATCTTGTATTCTGTTGGTTATGTTTGTATCTATAGTACCTGACCATTTGCCCAGCTTTTCTATTTCCAGCATTCCTTCAGACTTTGTTTTCTTTATTGTCTCTATTTCAGTCTTCAACCCTTGCACTGTTTGAATTGCTTCTTGCAATTTTTGCTTTGTCTTTTCCTCCATTTGTTGTATTTTTTGGTTTGTTTTTTCTTCCATTACTTGCATTTTTTGTTTTTTTTTCCTTCCATTTCTTTGAGGGATTCTTCCATGTCCTCTTTGAGGGCCCCTATCATTTTCATGGAGTTGTTTTTAAGGTCATTCTCTTCTGCTTCGTTTGCACTGGAATGTTTGAGTCTTGCTGGTATAGCCTCTCTAGGATCTGGCGGTGTCATATTTGTTTTTCTGTTGCTGAGTGTGTTTTTGTATTGTCTCCTTCCTATCCCTTCTTCTAACGGGTGTAGAAAGATCCTCTTCCTGGCCTGGTGGTTAAGGAACCAGAGTTCCCTTTCCGTGGGTGCAAGCAAGTCCAATACTCTGGTAGTTCTCCTCTTCCTGGTCCTGTGGGTGGAGAAGAAGACCAGGAATCTGGGATGCATAGGCTCCCGCTGGGAGGAGAGGCTCCATGGCGGTCCCCAGGCACTGCACATTTTATATTTTAAGATGGTTTTTCACAGACCTGGAACTTTCCAAGAAGGCGAGGCTGCCTGGTCAGAGAGTCCCAGGCATCCACTTGTGTCCACCTCCCTGGTATTGGGACTGTGAATGCACTTCGTATGTCTACCTTATTTCTAATGTGGGTTCTGGGGATCCAGGTTGGGTCTTGTGCTTGTAAGGCAGCATGCACTGAGTCACTTCTTAAGTCAGCTAAAAACAGAAGACCCACCCTGAACACAAGCAGCACCATGGGGTCCGAGAGTGAACAGCAAGGGGGCAGTGAGCAGAGCTCCCCATTCGCCTCCCTCTGCTTCCCGACTGCTGCCTCAGGTTCCGTCAGGCCATGGGCCAGTGCCAACCTTCCTCCCTAGGCTGTCTGTGTCAGCTCTTTTGTCATGCTGATGAGAAGCAAGGACTAATGCAGATGTCCACTGCCCCTTGGTAATCCACACAGACACACGAGCATGGGGGTGGGGGCTGTGTGTGGCAGTGCATGCCTGAAACCCTAGGGCTGGAGTAGTGCAGGCAGGGGGATCTCTGGGAGTTACTGGCCACTCGTCTTGACTGGTGAGAGCCAGGTTCAGCGAGAGACTGTGTGCCAAAAATAATGTGGAGGCACACTGAGAGAGCTCAGAGGGTGCTCGATGCTTAACCTGAAGACAAGGGCGTGATCCCCAGGTCCCACGTGGTAGGAGACACACAAAACACAAACACACAAAACACATACACACACAAACACACAAAACACATACACACAAACACACGTACAGATACACACATATCCACACACACATACATATACACCACATACACACATACCACACACACATACCACATACCACACATACACACATATCCACATATACATACACATCTCGCACACCAAATACACATCTACATATACAGACACACCACATACACACATATCCACACACACATACACACATATCCACACCCACACTCACACACGCATATAAACACATACACACACACACTCACACACACACACGGTGGAAAGTGCTGGAGGAAGACAACTGACATTGACTTATGACTTCTGTGTGCATAGGCATCCTGTGCACATGAATCCACAACACCCTTGTACACACGGTCACAGGCACACGTATATAGACCACACCACACAGAGCTTCAGATTGCGTGGACAACACCTGTAGCACGACTTAGCACATTAGACACTGAAGTAGATGTCCTCTGCCCAGTTCCTGCTTCTGCCACTGCACATGGCGCAGGCATGGTAGCTGCCCAGCTGTGTCCTCATAGGAAGACACACAAGCAGACATGCTCCAGGTACAGTACTTATCAGTAAGCTATGCTACCCAGAGAACTTTGCAAGCAAGGACCCCCAAATCCCTATGACATCCAAGAGGGATGAGGGAGATGCTCCATCCAATAGCCTGCCACAGGCTGATTATAGGATCTGAGAGTCAGGGCTGTGTACAGCAATGAAATGTATGTACTGTGTGGGTGTGTGCAGATGTAGGTGTGTGTGTGTGTCTGTGTATGTGTGTGTGTGTGTGTTGGACAAAGGTCAACCTCAGCTGCTGCTGTTGGAGAGCGGGTCTCTCACAGTTCTAGAGCTTGCTGGACGGGCGAGGCTGGCTGGTCATCACAGTCCAGGGTTCACCAGCCTCTTCCTCCCCCAATCACTGAGATTACAAATGTGAGCAAGCACTCCTAGCTTTTTATAGGTTCTGGGGACTGAACAGAGATTCTCATGCTTGCCTTGCATGGCAAGCCCTCTACCCATGGAGCCATTCCCTGCTTTAATTGAATAAGGAATACACATTGCATTTGAGTTACTGAAAGAGAAACGTTTGAAACAAACCCCTTCTGTTGGGTGCTTTTGTCCCTTGGATTTCCGTATTCTTAGCTGCTTGTGAGTGTGTTCTCTGCTGTCCCCTAAGAAGAGGCAAGCTTCCAACCCTGCCCCCACCTCCTGCGTGCCTGTGACTTCACAGGAAAAGCTTCCTCTTCCAGGGGAGCTGTTCTCAGAGAAAAGGCTAGAGAACGTGCAAATGGCTGCTCAGCACAGCTTCCAGACAACCTGATAAAGGAGGGCTTCTCGTGGTGTGATGGGCAGTGTGAACTTCTTCCCTTGGGAATTACAGCTTCCTTAGATGCCGGCTTCCCAGACGCCTCTGGCTCTGATTGTTTCTCCTCTTCTACTCTGTTACGGACGAATATGGTTCCCCTCCCCTGAAACTTATGTGGAAATTTTTGTTAGTGTGGTGAGTGTGTGTGTGTGTGTGTGTGTGTGTGTGAGAGAGAGAGAGAGAAAGAGGAGAGAGAGCATGTGAGTGTGTGACAGTGTGTGAGCATGTGTGTGACTGTGTGAGCGTGTGAGTGTGTGATAGTGTGTGTATGAGCAAGTGTGTGCTTGTCATATGCAGGTGCACGTGCCCACACACATCTACGGCAGTCAGAGAAAGATGCCAGTGTCTTGCTCTATCGCTCCCTGTCTTAATCCCCTGAGACAAGGTCTCTCACTGTAGCGGAGTCAGAGCCTCAGGGATCTTTCTGCCTCTGCCGGCCACAGCACCAGGGTGGCAGCGGCGGGCATGGCCATGCCTGACTTCTTACATGGGTGCTGGGAGTTTGAATTTAGGTCTTCATGCCTGAGCACAAACATTTACTTGCAGAATTGTTGGAATTGTTGAAATTTTATCAACACTGTGCCAGTGTGTAAGGCAGGAGGCAATCCAAGGGGTTAATGACTTTTTCTGTGGTGTGGCGATGTAATGTTCTGAAAAGTATCTCTTCCATTAAAAGAGACTGGAACTTTTGCTGGCCCTCACGGCCAAGTTAGTAATATATTCAGGTCACTTAAGACTTAAGTCTGCTGTCCTACTGTGTGCTCACACTGTTTAACCTGCCTTTAAGATAACAAAGTGGCAGTCAACCTTACTTGCCTTGGATTTCCTATGTAATCTGTATAAAGACATGACCTCTCCACGATGAGGCTACCAGGAAAGGCTTTTTTTTTTTTTTTTTTTTTTTTTTTTTGGTTTTTTGAGACAGGGTTTCTCTGAGGCTTTGGAGGCTGTCCTGGAACTCACTCTTGTAGACCAGGCTGGCTTCAAACTCACAGAGATCCACCTGCCTCTGCCTCCGAGTGCTGGGACTAGAGGAACAGCCAGAAGCGTCTGGAGGGCCCAGAGTGAGAGATAAAGAAGTTCAAGGCCAGCAGCCTGGGCGTGGCCAGGTCTGTCTGTGAGAAAGAGAACCACAGGGACAGAGAGCAGAGAAAGCGTAGTGAGGACAGCAGAAGCAGAAGCCTGGAGTGGCGAGAATCCAGGGTGGTGAGAAGGTGGGAAGCTGGGGGAGGGGAACCCTGGGAGCTGGAGCACACTAGGGAGGGGGTAACAAGGGGTAGGAGGCCAGTGTGGACTTGGAAACATGTAACAGGTACCCGTGATGCTACAGGCGCCCGGAGGCCAGTATGAGTGTTGATATGTTCATAGGAGCCATGCCCCTCTGCTAGACTTAAGGGAAATGACTCCTTTTGGGAGATGGGAATTGGCTGCATAAGTTCCGGAGGAATGCCGGTCTTTATCTAATGCCAGAAATCCTCCTGTAGCCCAGGTTGAGCTCATTTCTGGATATTTGGACTGCCTTTTGGAATTTGGGGGAACTGGAGTTTCCTTTGGCCTGACATAATCAACTTGGACAGCCTAAAACAATGCATAGCCGCAATCTTAAGCTATGCGTTCTTCCAGGCCCACGACCCAGCTAAGGCATGTGTGCCATTTGCTGAAATCAGCGAATGCAGAAGTTGAAAGTGACTTCCTAAAATGTGCCACAAAGGTCGAAAGCAACCATCTGTGGATATTGGTTGATAAACAACGCTGTGTTAGAGCCACTGACTGTCATGCTTCTGGACTTTGTGACCTACAGAAACAGGGCCCAAATTAGTCTCTGTTTTTTCTTTTTACAAATTATCCACTCTTAGGTAGCAGAAGATGGACTAAGGCACACTTTGGGTCCTTTCTAAAGTTTTTCTATCAATTTCACAGAGTGGGGTCTCCAATAAAGCAGAGGAGCCGAAGAGAACTAGACCTGATGACTATGGTTGGAGCCTCAAAATGTGACACTGCTGTTGACTGTCTGAGGGTCTACACTCATGGTCAAAATGTGACACTGCTGTTGACTGTCTGAGGGTCTACACTCATGGTCAAAATGTGACACTGCTGTTGACTGTCTGAGGGTCTACACTCATGGTCAAAATGTGACACTGCTGTTGACTGTCTGAGGGTCTACACTCATGGTCAAAATGTGACACTGCTGTTGACTGTCTGAGGGTCTACACTCATGGTCAAAATGTGACACTGCTGTTGACTGTCTGAGGGTCTACACTCATGGTCAAAATGTGACACTGCTGTTGACTGTGTGTCTACACTCATGGTCAAAATGTGACACTGCTGTTGACTGTCTGAGGGTCTACACTCATGGTCAAAATGTGACACTGCTGTTGACTGTCTGAGGGTCTACACTCATGGTCAAAATGTGACACTGCTGTTGACTGTCTGTGTGTCTACACTCATGGTCAAAATGTGACACAGCTGTTGACTGTCTGAGGGTCTACACTCATGGTCAAAATGTGACACTGCTGTTGACTGTCTGAGGGTCTACACTCATGGTCAAAATGTGACACTGCTGTTGACTGTCTGAGGGTCTACACTCATGGTCAAAATGTGACACTGCTGTTGACTGTCTGAGGGTCTACACTCATGGTCAAAATGTGACACTGCTGTTGACTGTCTGTGTGTCTACACTCATGGTCAAAATGTGACACTACTGTTGACTGTGTGTCTACACTCATGGTCAAAATGTGACACTGCTGTTGACTGTCTGAGGGTCTACACTCATGGTCAAAATGTGACACTGCTGTTGACTGTCTGTGTGTCTACACTCATGGTCAAAATGTGACACAGCTGTTGACTGTCTGAGGGTCTACACTCATGGTCAAAATGTGACACTGCTGTTGACTGTCTGAGGGTCTACACTCATGGTCAAAATGTGACACTGCTGTTGACTGTCTGTGTGTCTACACTCATGGTCAAAATGTGACACTGCTGTTGACTGTCTGAGGGTCTACACTCATGGTCAAAATGTGACACTGCTGTTGACTGTCTGAGGGTCTACACTCATGGTCAAAATGTGACACTGCTGTTGACTGTGTGTCTACACTCATGGTCAAAATGTGACACTGCTGTTGACTGTCTGAGGGTCTACACTCATGGTCAAAATGTGACACTGCTGTTGACTGTCTGAGGGTCTACACTCATGGTCAAAATGTGACACAGCTGTTGACTGTCTGAGGGTCTATACTCATGGTCAAAAGAGCATAGACCATGAGAAACTGATAGGGTGAATAAGGACAATAAACTCTTTGGCTTCCTAGAGTGAACTTGGGTGAAATGGTGCCTTAATTTGTCATTTGGACCTTAGGAGGAAGTGTAGACTGTCAGGTCCAAAGGAAACTCCAGTTTCCTAAACTCTAGAAGGCAGTCAAGTATCCAGAAAGGAGCTCAACCTGTACTAGAGGAGGATTTCTGGTAGTTAGATAAAAGCCAGCATTCGGTGGGAATTTGTGAAGTTGGCCAAAGGGAGTCATTTCTCTTACTTCTGGCCAAAGTGACAAACAGCTGCCCAACTGCCATACCCGCGGAGCCTCTCGGCATATCAAGGTCCACGCCAGCCTCCAGGCTCCCCGAGTCGCGCTCATAAGGACTTGTTATGCATTTCAAGGCCCCCATGCCAGTCTCCTGGCCCTTCCCTCCTCCAGGTACTCACCCTTCCTACAACCCAACTGTCCTCACTATGCCTGGCTTCAGCCCTGCTACCCTCACTATGCTCTCCATTCCCTGCCCTGCTATCCTATCTCTCCATTCCCTGCCCTGCTATCCTATGCTCTCCATTCCCTGCCCTGCTATCCTATGCTCTCCATTCCCTGCCCTGCTATCCTATGCTCTCCATTCCCTGCCCTGCTATCCTATCTCTCCATTCCCTGCCCTGCTATCCTACCTCTCCATTCCCTGCCCTGCTATCCTACCTCTCCATTCCCTGCCCTGCTACCCTACCTCTCCATTCCCTGCCCTGCTACCCTCCCCTTTCTTTTGGACAGCCATGTCTAGTCCGCTGGCCATGCTCAGTCTCCTCTTCCCATTGTCTCTGGCCATTGTTTTTCTCATATCTGCAATAAAATCTTCCCAGCCGTGGAGCAGTAATGTTGTCAGTTCACACATGACAGATGTGGCTTATGTCTCCCCTAGGGAAGCAATTTTAGCTGAGTTTGGCAAAGTTGACAAGCTGAGTTTAGGGAGAGCAGTGGTGCTGTCCCTGATGTGGAGAATGAGACAAACAAAGCTCGTGTGTGTGTGTGTGTGTGTGTGTGTGTGTGTGTGTGTGTGTGTGTGTGTGGCGATTTGTTCCTATAGGGCCTGCGGGGCTAGAGACGGGGGCATGGACAACACAGACGGTACTGTGACCTGTACGTAAGGTGAGCCCACTCGGGTGGGGGATGTCCTGAAGGAAATTGTCTGGCTGCATCACCCCGGAGCGCTCCCACGGGGCGCTGTGCGGCGGCCCCCTTCCCTGCTGTGCTGACTCAGTGGAGCCGATTGAAGGTGTGAGTCACAGGCTACTATCATAGTTAGTGCCGAGCCCTGTATCCTCTTTGGTACTCTTCTGTTTCCTGTTTTTCATTCATTTCCTCTTGAGTTTCATAGTAAGAGAAACACCACCAAGGCTGGTCAGCAGCTGTGTCCCCCAGGAATGACGAGCGGGTGTAAGCGTTCGGCGCTTTGCTGGGAATTAAGGGAAATAGCTATCTATGCTGCTCCCTCCAAGGCCCATGGACCCTCCCTGAATGAGGGCGGGAAGAATGTAAGAGCGTAGGAAGATGAGGAGCTGGGCCTGCTTGCAAAGGATCACCCCAGCTGGCTCTTGATTACTAATTTCCCCTTAAGAGGCTGGGGAGGGGCGTGGCACCCTCATCCGAGTATCCAGCCCTCATGGCACCTGTTTCGTGAAATGCCACTTTAATTGCACTTAATTACATGGCCTGGGGGAGGTGTACGTGTATGTGTGTGAGTGCACATGAATACACAAGTGCACATGTGTGTGTACGTGTGTGGAAGCCAGAGACAACCTTGGGTATTGTTTTGTCATTAAGCAGCCTAGGCTGGCCAGCCAAGTGAGCTCCCTAGGGATCTGTTTGCTTCTGCCTCCCTGGGGCTGGGATTTCCAGGTTGCCTGGCCATTCCCTGAATGGCCTGTCCATCTTCTGTTCTCCTCAAGTACAGTGTGTCTAAAGCTCAGAGGTTTTACCGTCTATAGTTTGTGCACACGCCCGTAGCACAATCTTGGTGCAGGTCATGTTGATGCCAGGGACCTCGTAAAGGCCTCCGGGCGTCCAGGTTGTCTCTACCATGTTCTGAGAACCCGCAGAGAGAAGCACCGCGCAGCCCGGAACCGTCTGTCCATTCATGATTTCCTAGCGAGGCTCCTGAGCTCTGTGGAGGCCAGAGGTCGGCCTTTACTCATGTGTGCGTGTGGAGGTCAGAGGTCAACCAGGGCAGTTTTTATCCTGGGGACTGAGCTCAGATCTCTGGATTGCAAGGAAGCAGTTTACTGACTCAGTCATCCCTGCAGCTTCAACAAGTGGATTTCAAGGGAGCACACACACTGAATGGTCATCACACCAGGCCTTAGTGTTAGTTTACGGAAGTTGTTGTCTACGTGCATGAAACTGACATGGTGAAATTTGCTATTTTATACAATTAGTACAGAAGAGTGGCTCACGGTGACATGTCTAGTTTTGCAAGTATATATTATGTTGTAAAGATTATAGTGAGCTAGGGGAAGTAAAACTCTAGTAATCTCAATTATTAGACCATGAAGACAAAGATACAAACACTTTTGACGATTCAAGAAGTAAGAGCAAGGGCCAGAGAGATGGATCTGTGGTTAGGAATACTTGCTCTACAGTCATGAGCACCTGAGTTTGGATCCCAGCGTCCACATCTCTGCAGATGCCCGTAACCCCTGCTCTGAGAGGCGTCTAGAAAGGAGGATAACTGTGGCCTCCTGGAGCCCAGCCCAGCCAGGAAGTTCATGGACAAGGAATAGGCGGAGCGTGACAGAGGAGGACACGTAACGCCCTCTCCTGGACTCCGAGCACACACAGGCGTGCACACACCCACCCACCCACCCGCATACACACTTCAGCCACAGCATCCAAACTTCTCATAAAATGTCACGTCTCGGGGATGGAGAGACTGCTCAGTAGTTAAGAAAGTGCACTGCCTTTACTGAGAGCCTGGGTTTGATTCCCAGCAACCATGTTGGGTGGCTGAAATCAAAACTGCAACTGCAGGAGATCTGATGTCTCTGGTCTCCATGGGCGCATGCGAGCACGTACCCACACGCACGTGTGCGCGTGTACACACACACACACACTGTCATCATGTACACCTGCACTGGCTTGACAGGCGCCTGCTGTAAGAGGACGTCGTGCTGTTGTTTTGAGCCCTTCGAGCTCAGAGAAAGGAGCTGCTAGGGAAATGCAGCCATTTCCTAGCCTGCTTGATTGTATTTATTAAAGAGAAATGTCTTCCTTACCATCGGAGGCATCTAACCTAGAATTTCAAGACAGTGATTCCCATAAGGAAGCTTGTATGGGGGTGGGAGAGATGGCTCAGCGGTTAAAAACACTAGTTGCTCTTCCAGAGGTCCTGAGTTCAATTCCCAGCAGCCACATGGTGGCTCACAGCCCTCTGTAATGAGTGCCCTCTTCTAGCCTGAAGAGGCGTGTGCAGACAGAACACTATATACATAATAAATAAATAAACCTAAAAAACAGGAAGCTTATAGCCAGTGGCAGAGTACTCATGGACTGGGAATGCCTAAGTCTTGTGTCAGCGTTCAGAAATAAGTTAGTAGGCACATTAGGACACTGTCTTTGTTGTTACTGGGATGTCCTGCCCCAAGTTAGGGTGGTCAGATAAATAAGAACGTGGGACATTCTTTGTGGGTTCTCATTTACACCCCACGCCTGTTTCACATTTTATGCCAGACACAGTAACAGGAATGAAGGCTACTTGTTCCTACACCCAGGGTAGATACAATCCGGTAGATGAGACAACACATAATTAGAACATTAAATAGAACTGTGCCACTTGGGAGTGGCAGGTGTGAGCTCCCAGAATAGACTGAGCCCATCTTTCTAGAGAGCTGACTTCATTCCGTAGCAAATAATTTAAACCCAAGCTGACTTACATAGAAACATTTGTGTTAGTTACTTTCCTTGTTGCTGGAAAAACAGACAAACAAACAATCCTGACAAAAGCAACTGAGGAGCTTATTCCAGCTCAGGGCTTGAAAGAACAGCCTGTCATGGTGGGGATGGCATGACCACGGGCCCACGAAACAGCTGGTCATGCCTCGCCCCCTACCTAGGAAGCAGAGGGTGATGGATGGTGGCGTTCATTCAACCTTCTCTTTATTCAGTCCAGGACACCAATCAGTGGGCTGGTGCCACCCACAGTTAGTGAGTTTCCCCACCTCAACTAACCTAATCTAGAAACTCCCCCATGGACAAGTCCAGAGATTCTTCTTCGCGGCGACTCTAGAGACCGCCACGTTCACAGTCAAGACTGCTGGTAACGCTTGCACACACTTTCAGCAGAGTGCCAAACGCAAAAGAGCCGTGGGTGGGAATGGTAGGTAGGGACTCTGAGTGTTATCTCTATTAGCAAAGGGTGCTGTGCGAGCTTCCAAGGTAGGAGAGCAGTCAAGGGTCCTGCCCAGCTGTGACACCTACGATCCACGACGGTGACCACCATGCCAAGACATCCCCAAAGTGCAACACTCATATCTTGGTATTAACTTAAGATCTGCCAAACTGGAAGGAAACACTGCCTGCTTTTGGAAACCGAGCCAGCTCTCAGGGCTGGAGAGGCCATGGGTCTAGAGGGGAACCTACGTTTACCACTTTGCTGGACCAGCAAAATTTCTAGCTGCATCATAAAGCTTATCTCTATACCCACATTCAAATATAGCTGCTACTCGTCATAGAAGCTCCTCTCTGCAGCAGACGGGGACTGTCACAGAAAACCACAACTGGTCAAAATGCAGAGAACAACGGACCGTGGGGAGCCCCGGCCCAACAGCTACATCCATACATACAACTCCTGGACTTAAGGTCAGGGAACACCAAGGAAGATGGAGCAGGAAGACTGTAAGAGGAAATCAGCCGTGAGATCATGCCCCCTAGAAACGATGGGGAAGCTACACCCGTGACGCCCCAACATTATGGCTGCCTAAACTAGACCTGAGCAATAAAAACACCAATAGACACGTTGGAACAGAAGGGGTGTTAATCTCACAGGGTCTTACCCCTGGACAAAGAACCACAGGCGGCCAATAACTGTCGACACACAGAGAAAATTAGCCCCTCCCAGGGAACCTTCTATTTTATCCAATGCAAAACGGTCGGCCATGAAGCCACATATGCACACAGTAGCAACAGGCCCAGCAGGTTTCACTCATGTGTTTCTGCCCACAGCTACAGTAAAGAAACGGAGGCCAGGCAATCCTCAGATCTTTGCTTTCCTTCCTCTCATCCGAAGCCAGTGTCCTGGTCACGTTGCAGACCACCTGCCCTCGCCTCCCCTCCCTCACTTCCCCTTTCCAGAGGATCACGCAGATCTCCTGGAGGTCCCCTCACCCCCACAGCCTATCCCTTTGTCCCCACTGCCAACTCCCACAGGCGCTCCCTGAGACCAGCCGTGCCGTGGCTGGGAAACCAGGCTGATGACCTGCAGACCATCCCTATCCCTCCTCTTCTCCAGTGCAATCCCCCAGCCTCGTCCTCAGCTCTGTAGCAGAACACCCGCTGTGGTACCCACTTCCTCAGTGTCCCCTGTTCCCAGGGGACTCGGCAGATCCTGATGGTGCACTCTGCTTTCCTACCTTGTAGGGACCCTTCTCCGTCGCTGAGAGAACCAGAGCCTCTGGTGGCCACACCTGGCAGGATCCCAGAAGTGTTTCATACCATGCAACACACAGACACCCTACTCTCCCTAGAACCAGAGAGAGCCACAGAATCCACAGAGCAGAACACCCACCCAAAGAAGACTAGATCAGATACCAGCAGATAAAATTAAAATCTCCCCCAAACCGGAAGCCCAGATACCAACGTCAAAATTCAGTAACAGCCAGGATAATATGTCTCCACTAAAGCCCAGCATCTACACCACAGCAGGCCTTGAGATATGCAATACAGCTGAAGCACCAGACAAAGACTTCAACATGGCCTTTGTGGATACCTGAGAGGTCCTTAAAGAGGAGATGAATAAATTCATCAAAGAAATCTATGAAGACACAGACAGTGAAATGAAATGATGAAAACAATTCAAAACTGGAAACAGAATAAATAAAAAATACCCAAACTGCAGGAAAACTGGAAATGAAAAAATTTAGGACAGCAAACTCAGAGGCAGGCTTCACCAACAGAATACAAGAGTTGGAGGAGAGAGTCTCAGGCCCTGAAGACACAATAGAATAAATGGATGCCTCAGTTAAGTAAAACATCAAAGCTAGAAACCATGCAGGAAATCTGGGACACTAACAAAAGACCCAATTTAAGAATAGAGGAAGGAGAGAAGTGCAGGGTAAAGGCATGGAAATTATTTTCAGCATAACCATAGAAGACAATTTCCCTGACCTAAAGAAAGAAGTTGTCTATCAAGATACGAGAAGCATACAGAACACCAAACAGACTGGACCAGAAAAGAAATTCCCCGTGACACATAACAATCAAAACACCAAGTACACAGAACAAAGAAAGAACATTAAAAACAGAAGGAAAAAAGAGCAAATAACATATAAGGGCAAACTTATTAAAATAGCACCTGACTTCTCAATAGAGACTCCAAAAGCTGGAAGGGCCTGGGCAGATGCTCTACAAACTCTAAGAAACCACAGATGCCAGGCCAGACTACCATACCCAGCAAAACTTTCTATCACAATAGATGGAGAAAGAAAGGCATTCCACAATAACACCAAATTTAAGCAGATCTTTCTATAAAGCAGCACTTACAGATTGCACTAGAAGGAAAACCTAAACCTGAAGAGGCTAAACACACTCAAGGAAACACAAGGAATAAATAATTTCACACTAGTTATGTTGTGCCCAAATTCTGAACCCCAAAATCACCAAGATGCCCATTTCAATGCAAAAGCAAAGAGTCTTTTATTGCAGTTGTTTAACGCGCCAACCCCATTATCCTGGGCCCTTCATTCATCCACAGCGGCAGATGGTTGGAGAAAGACCCAGAGCAACCTTGAGGCAGGGATCTTATAGGGCAGCGTAAGGGGAGTGTCTAGGGGTCTGCAACAGTCTCAGAATTGGGGCACATCCAGGTTTGAACGACCTGCCCTGTACTGATTGGTCAACTGGTTGTTATGGCCCATCGGCCCTCCCAGGGTGGTTGCTATGCTCTGCGCGTCACTCTTGTGCACTTGTCTATAAAGCACACCCAGAGCTGTAAAGCACAGCCCCACCAGCTAACTTCTGATTGGTTCCTTGCCACGAGGTATCTGACCTCCTAGTGACCAGGACAGGAGGGGCAAGGTCATGCAAGCACATGTTAGCCTGTCATGGCTGCTAAAACGTGGGGCTGGCCACTTCAGTTAGTCAAAAGAGAGGGGGAACTCCACATCACCACAATGACAAAATAATGGGAAGGAGCATACTGCTCATTGATAACTCTCAACATCAATGGTCTTTAGTCCTTGATGGGGAAGTCCTGTGTAGATGTCAATAAAGCACTGTTGGCCAATAGGGAAGCAAGATAGGTGGGACTAGGAGTTGAGGAGGACTCTGGGTAGGAGAAACACAGGGAGTCACCATGTAACCTCCATAGGGGTAAGAAGTCCGGACCCTTTTCTCTGGTAAGAGAAATACTTAGATTAACAATTATGGGGTAATACTTAAGTCAGAGCTAGCCAGTAAGAAACAAGAAAGGCCAACAGCTTCATAATTAATACAGCGTCTTGTGTGTTATTTGGGAACTACAATGCGGCAGAGCCCAGGCGACTGGTGGGGTAAAACCAAAGCGGCTGGCAAGGAAAAGGCTTCACTCAACAAGTCCCTAATAAAAAGATGCAGACTAACAGAATGAATTAAAAAACAGGATCTATCCTGCTGCATCTAAGAAACACACCTTAACATCAAAGATAGATATCACCTCAGAAAAAGAGGATGGAAAAAAGATGTTCCTAGAGAACAGACCTAGGACGCAAGTCAGTGTAGCCATTTTAAATATCTGACAACACAGACCAACCCAAAAAAGCAATGAGGAGAGGCTGACATTCTAGTTAATACAGCATCAAAGGGAAAATTCCACCAAGAAGATACTGCGATTCTTAACACCTGTGTTTCAAACACAAGGGCATTCAACTTCATAAAAGAAACATTATTACGGTTTAAATCACATACAGACCTTCAAAGAGTGACAGTGGGAGACTTCAGTACCCTGTTCTCCCCAGTAGACAGGCCATCCCGACAAAAATTAAAAGAGAAATACAGGAGCTAACAGGTGTTACAAACCAAATATACCTAACGGATATTCACAGAACATTTCACCCAAGTTCAAATTTTTTTATTACGTTTATTTGTTTGCATTCCAATCCCAGTTCCCCTCCTTCCTCTCTCTTGCTCCCCTTCTGTCCCCGTACCCCATCTCTCACCCACTCCTCAGAGAGGGCACGGCCTCCCCTAGGAAGTCTACTAAGTCTGTCCCATCTCTCACTGAGGCAGGACCAAGCCTCCCAATGTGTCAAGGCTGAGCAAGGTATCTCTCCACATAGAATGGGCCCCACTAAGTCAGTCTGTGCATTAGCGTTAGATCTTGGACCCACTGCCAGTGGCCTCATATATGGCCCCTATGTTAAGGGAGTCTAATTCTGTCTCATTCAGGTTCCCCAGTTGTCATCAAGGAAACATAAATTAAAACTATTTAATTACACCAGTTAGATTGTCCAAGATCAATAAAACAAATGGCAGCTCATGCTGGCAAGTGGAGTAGAAGGAATATGCATCCATGGCTGGTGGGAGTGCAAACTTGTATGGCTACAGTGGTAATCAGTGTGGCAGTTTCTCAGAAAGCTTGCAATAGCTCTAATTCAAGATACAACCGTACTGCTCTTGGGCATATACTCAAAGGATGATCAACCATGTTCATTGCTGCTCTATTCATAATAGCTAGAAATTGAAAACAACTTAGATGTCTGTCAATGGGTAAAGATTTACACAATGGAATATCACTTAAGCATTTTTAAAAAAGCGCAAAAAAACAAAAACCAAAACAAAAAATCATGGGTCTGGAGACATGGCTCAGTGGTTAAGAGCACTGGTTGCCCTTGTAGAGGACCTGGGTTCAATTCCCATCACCCACGTGGGAGCTCTCAATTGTCTGTAACTCTAGTTCCAGGGGATCTGACATCGTCACACAAATGCACATAAAATAAATTAAAAAAATAAAACCAAGAAAATTGTAGGCAAATGGATGGAACTAGAAAAAAATCCTTCCGTGTGAGATTAGTCAGATACAGAAAGATAAATATGGCATGTACTCACTTATATGTGGAGGTTAGCTGTCAAGTCATTGACAAGCAAACTACAATCTATTTAGCAGTTAAATAGGGAGTATGGGACTATGGGAGAGATTTGGATCTCCCTAGGAAGGGAATATAGAATATATAGTAATGGATAGATATGGCAGGGATTGGATTGGGAGAATTAAACAGTGAGGGTGGGGAGAAGAGGTCAGGAATGGAACGATGGACAACTAAAATTAAGTGCCATTTGAGGGGTTTTATGAAAACTGAATACAGCAGAGGCTTCCTATAATATACACCTATATAAAGGCGATCTAAATGAAATTACCAAATTTCTTTATAATAATAATGGATGAGACAGAGCCTGAACTGGACATCTCTCATTGCCAAATGAAGTTTCTAGTACCAGTAATGGGTTATATATAATCAAGTTCTTGACCAAAGGGGTTGCTGGAGAAGGAGCTGAGAGTCCTACATCTTGACCTGCAGGCTACAGGAAGTAGTCTGAGTGTCGTACTGAGTGAAGCTTGAGCACGGAAGACCTCAAAGCCCAACCCCAGCAGTGACTCCAAGAAGGCCACACCTCCTAATAGTGCCATTCCCTTTGAACTTACAGGGGCCAATTACATTCAAACTACCACACGGGGTAAACTCTAATGCTACTCTTTAGCTAAAGAGGTGCAATAATAAAATGACTGTTAACGACATTCTTTTATATTCATAGATCAGTGCCTGGCTCAGACAGCATTAGAGATGCTTCCTCCTGCAAGAGATGGGAAAAAATAGAGAGACATTGTGGAGAGAGAGAGAGAGAGAGAGAGAGAGAGAGAGAGAGAGAGAGAGAGAGAGAGAGAGAGAGAGACCTAGACCTTGGAACACTCAGCCCTAAATGGCATGTCTCCGTCAAATCCTTCCCCTCATGGCTCAGGAAATGTTGTGGAAGAGGAGGCAGAAAGAGTGTCAGAGACAGGGGATGGAGGAGCCCAAGGAATCAAGGCCTTCTAGACACAACATATGAATTCACAGAGGCTGAAGCTCCAAGGCATGGGGCCTCCATGGGTCTGCACCGGGTGGGGTACTACAGTAAAGAGAAGTGGACACACTTCCCCACCACTACCCAGAAGCTATCTCCAATTGACAGCCACTCCTAAATGAAAAATTAGTTTTCCCAAGGAAGTCTCACAGGGGAAACAAACTCCCCTTAAGGGTAGGGCCCATGTGTATCAGTAGATGGTCAACAGGAAATGAAGTCAACAACATCTCTGGAGGTTCCTTGTCTCATAAATGTTAAGCCAGGCTTATAAGAATTGTATAGGTACTTTGCATATATATATGGCTTCCAGTTTTGTGTTTTTATTGGATTCCTGTCTGTGCAAATGTGTGTCTCTGTGTCTTAATGCATTTCTTATGCTTTTCCTTTGGCCCTGTCTCTTGTTTTGTCATATTTCAATTTGTTTGTTTTTCATTTATCTTACTGTATTTTATTTCGTTATTATTGTTTCTTATATGTCTGTTTTTAACAAGAAGCAGAGAATGTGTGAATACGGATGGGAGGGGAGGGGAGAGAAAGTGGGAGGAGGGGGGAGGGGAAACCATATCAAAATACATTGCATGAAAAAAATCTATTTCCAATAAAAGGAAAAAAGAAATGGAGGCCATCAATGTGAGAGAGTGTGTGAGGGGTAACATACAAGGAGAAGGAGGAAGGGACACAGGAGGGGCCAGTGGGGGGCGAAAGGGAAGAGGTGTGTGATATGATTATATTTTAATTAAAACATTTAAAAGGTCATTAGAAAATGGGTAAAACTTGTCAGAGTCTTCCTTTTTCCTTCAAATATTGAAAGTGAATCAAATCGGAGAAATCTGGGGAGTGTATATTCCAGGAAAGTGACCAGCTTTGGTTAGGATTCCAGCCTTGGTTACATCTCCCCAAGTAGCCGTAAACCATCACAGTCCATAGTCACAGTAAAATCATCATCTTAGTAGTCATCATAGGAAGCAGACATGCGAAATGGCTACCGTTACGTGCTGGTTAAGCTGTCCTCAGTAACCCACTTGTAAGAATGCCTCCCCATGACCCATGTGTGTGCTTTCACAGACTTAAAGGCAGTTTTGCTCCAGGGCATCCTCTGAAAACAGTTACAGGCAACTGTGTGACTTCATGGATGTCTGGGGCAGTGACAAACACACTGCAGACTAACCAAAATCTTTGAAAGAAAAATCTGGGGAAGTAGGTACTCATGGGCTGTTCAATATTCTGGAAATAACCCTGTAATGAGGAGACTTCAGGATATAACAAAAGAAAAAGAAAACGGAGATTGCATAATCAGCTTTATAAAGTATACAAAACAAAGAAGCAAAACAAAAATTCTCTGGAGCTAGAGAATTTGGTGTTCAGGGTAGTCAAAAATATATGTTATGAATCATCGCTTTTAACAAAAACAATGTGACCCCTGAAAGACACAAAGGCAGGAAAATAAAAATAACCAGTAGACTCTGTTTGCAAGGAAGTATAGATGTTGGACTCACCAGACGTGAGTTTTAAAGCAGATGTTTAGATCCAGTTTAGGGGTATATGTCCATGGCCCCAGCTGCTAGGGAGGTTGAGGCAGAGGATCTCCTGAACCCAGAAACTTGGGCTTAGCCCAGGCAACACAGTAGGACCGTTTTTCTTACAATTTAAGTATATTCTAGTGACAAAGAAGTTAGGTTACACTAACAGAGAGAACAATATCAGAACAAATAGAAATGTCAATAAAAGCATAAAAATGGTCTCCATCTGTAAAGAGAAGCTTTTCCTTGCCAGCCGCTTTGGTTTACCACCCGCCAGTCGCCTGGGCTCTGCCACGTTGTAGTCCCCAAATAACACACAAGACGCTGTATTAATTATGAAGCTGTTGGCCTCGCTTGTTTCTTACTGGCTAGCTCTGACTTAAATATTTACCCCATAATTGTTAATCTAAGTATTTCTCTTCCCGGAGAATAGTTCCGGGCTTCCTACCCCATGGCGGTTACATGTCGAACTCTCTTGTGTTTCTCTTACCCAGAGTCCTTCTGGACTCCTAGTCCCTCCTATCTAGATTCCCTATTGGCCAGACAGTGCTTTATTGACAAATGCACAGGACTTCCCCAACATCTCCTCTTTTCTGTTTAAGCAAAAAGAAAGGTCTTAACTTTAGCATAGTCAAATTGTATATAACAGAACAGTTATCAAATAAGAACATAGTTACAATATTTTAGCAAGATTTAAAGAAAATATCATCCATCCCATTCTTGTGAGTCCAAAGTTCTATATGTAGCTTATCTTTTATCATAACTAAGGAAAACTATAATTATAACTATCTGTCTTCAACTCCATCAAAGACCACAGAAGGATAATATATAAACACTAGGATTGACAGAGACATCTTACTGCCTGGACAGTCACCCGAAGTTCCTCTGTAGCGTTGGAGCATCCATCTTCAGCCCATAGGCCACAATGTGTCTGGAACACTTCTCAGCAAAGCAGGAAATTTCAAACTGTCCATCTGCATTGGCAGTCTGTCAGTCATTTTTCTGTGTCCTGCAGAAAGTCTGGTAGACTCTTCCATGAAGCAGGAACCCTGTAAGACTGAGTTCAGCAGTCACTTTCCTGTGGGTCCTGCATGTCCAGTTTATACAACAACAGTCAAACTGTCTAGGCAAGAGCAGTTTCTTGCTCAAATGGCTAATTTTGCCATGTTGAAAGCAAACTCCATAACAAGTTTCTTCGATGCCCATCTTCCTCTCAGACGTAATTGGTGCTGCCAGGAGCAGACATTTCTCATTGTCAAGAAAAACCCTAAACCATTTTAAATGCCATTTTCTTAAGGTCTTTGAAAGGTTTGAAGACTATCTGTCTCAAATATATCTCTATCTATCTAGAAAACCTAACTTACCTAACTATGAGTTCTGTTATAAGTAACTATCTATAGTCTGTATTCAATTATGTATTACATTTTAAAAGGTCAGTATAAGCACAATACTTAATCAAGAGGAGAAATATACACATCACAAAATTGACCTTGAATTTGTATCAATAAATGAAAAACAATACCCATATCATAATTCCCCTTTTTACCATTAAAAAGAGATTGGTTGTGATCATTAACTAATTATAAACAATCCCATTTAAATGAAAACAAAGATTTATAAACAAGATGGGAATTGGGACGTCGCTCATTCCAAACTGCTTCATGCTGGAAAGGGGGCGCTGTTCATACCATGGGGATCATGGCAAAACTCAGAAACCTGTCTAAGTCCTTATTTTCGTGGTCTGTAAAGCTGCATCATCTTAGCTGTCTCAATTGTTGGAACACCTGGTCCACTGCTTCCGGGGGTCTTGGTTTGTCAAACCACAGAAGCCTGGAAGGAATCCTCAGCTTTTCATTTTCTGTAGAAACATAAACTAAAACTCCTTTTTCAAGTAACATATTCTTATACTTAAATTTTGAAGTTAAGGCATTTTCAAAAGATAGAAGTTTGATTAATTTAGCAGCATTTATAATCAAGTGTACTTTAGCAGCAGTTCCTTCCTGAGCAATGAAAAAACTGAAAAACACAATAGCGTACAGTATCCAGACTTTCTGTGTATTTTCCATCTTTACGTGGCTTATTTATTTACCTATTATTACTCTATTTCTTTTACTTTTATTTATTTTTCTCTGAGACAGGGTTTCTCTTTGGAAATCTGCCTGCCTCTGCCTCTGGAGTAAATCCTACGGGCGTGCGCCACCACAATGCTGGCTTTTCTATTTACCACTTTGTCGTTTCATTTTGTCTCTCAATCTCACGTATATTTTTAAACACACTGTAAACCTTTAGAGGTTTTGTTCATCCAAGTCTGACTTTACTGTAAATCTTTACGTTTTTCTGGCCACGTGTCTTATCTGTAAAACCGCGGCTGTTTTAAACTGCCGTATTTTCCAAGATGGTGGGCGTAAGCATGACTCCAGCTTACCGCCTCAGTCCATGCTGACATCCAGCAAAAACTGCCATTTCCAGCTGTACGTACACACCTTTTAATCGTTAGTAGAGTCTCTTAAAACAGCCTTGCTGGGTTTTTTTTTTCTTTTTATGCCGAGTCAGGAAGACTCCAGTAAGCGAGCCATGTGAATCTTGGCTTGTCGATAGCAAAACAGAGCACACCTGAGAAAATGCTGCTACCAAAAATCTGTGCTTCTCTCCTTTCTTCTGTTTCTAAAATTCCTTTAAATCTTTTGTTATTTTGCGTGGAAATTCAATCGGGCTCCTGACAACCATTTCCATCTATGTCCATATAGAAAAGTCTGAGGTAGACTTGGTGATAACTTACAATTCTAGTACTAGAAGTTGAGGCAGGAGGGATGCCAGTTCTGGGCAAGCCTGGGCTATGTAGTGAGACAGTGTCTCTCATTCCTTCATGAAACAAAATATTCTGGAGTTGAAAATTAAACACCTGAGTTTTTGTCTCGTCAGTGCAGACAGAAGATGAAAGAAAATCAATGACAGAACAGACGTCCATTGAGACAATCACATTTAAATAACAGTGCAATTAAAGATGAGCTGAGCCACATTCTAGAGTCCAATGGGCACCATCCAACATTGCCACACTATGCGTAATGAGGGTTTCAGACGGGGAGTTGATGAAATAACAGACGGAGGCTTAAATATCTTGATGAATATTGGCCTATGCCGTCAAGCGCTCTACACGCTTCAAGGAGGATCAATTCAGAGTGACCCACACCAATCACAATCACAGACACACGTCAAAAGGCAAAGACGGCGGGCCTCCAAGTCTGGCAGGGCCAGACAGCACCGCACAATGAGGCCTCTGGATTCTGTCACACACCTAGGCGTGTAGCCTCTACGGGATCAGAGACGCACTGGCTGGTTTGACATCGACTTGACACAAGCTACCGTCGTCATCGGGGAAGAAGAAACCTCACCCGAGGAAATGCCCCCTCGGACTGGCCTGTGGGGCACTGTCTTGTTTGACGATTGCTACAGGAGGGCCAGGCTCACTGTGGGTGGTCCTGGGTTTTCCGGTTAGAAAGCAAGCTGAGCAATCTACGAGGAGCCGGAACAAGCCGGTAACGAGCCGGAACAAGCCGGTAAGGAGCCCTCCTCTATGACCTCCGTGTCAGCTCCTGCCTCCAGGTTCCTGCCCCACTTGAGTTCCTGCCCTGACTTCCCTGGTGACAGATGGCTATCTGGAAGTGTAACTGAAATAAACACCCGCCTTCCCTAGTTGCTTTTGGTGGTGGTGTTTTATCACAGCAGTAGACACCTCACTATGAAGGAGACTGGTGCCAGGCGGTGGGCTATCGCTGTGGTGGACTTGACTGTGCTTTTGGGAGGATGGGGGGAGGACTTTCAACCTTAGGGCTAGAAAAGCCGTGAGTGCTCACACCGTAGAAACTTAGGAGGCGATGCTGAGTGGGGATGGAATGACGGACAAGAGAGGACAGAAGCCTGGTTTTGTGAGGTTCTAGAGGGAAGCTTGACAGTCCCCCAAAGATCAGTCAGGGCCACTCTGAATTAACAGTCACTGAAGTGAAACCTTTGCTTTTGGGGGGACAATTGAAACTGGTCGGCTGGGGCTGAAGATTGCCCGTGATTAACATGAGACCAGTATCGCCAAGGCGAGACCTTCTGGGCAGTGTTCCCTCAGGGTCAGCACACGGAAGCTGTGCTTTAGACGTGACTGACATTCTACCTAGCACTGCCAGAAGAGCCGAGTAAGGAGTTGTTTTCCAGATGGTGCTGGTTTTGGAGGCAGGACGGGGTCATGGAGAGCCACTGAAGGCTGGCACCACGTGGTAGGGTCAGTGTCCCCGAAGAGAGACCAGGAAGGGCTATTGATGAAGGTGTAGCCCAGCTGCAGTGGAGACCCCGAGAGTTTGCAGATGCCCGGGACCCTGGGAAAACCAACACAGTCAGCACCAGCCTGAGTCTAGGGACAAGCTGCGTGTGCTGTGAAGACAGTCAGCACCAGCCTGAGTCCAGGGACAAGCTGCGTGTGCTGTGGGTAGCACTCAGAGAAGGGCCGTCCCCAGGGCCCTCTGGAGCCTGGAGCACCATGAGTGGGTCCCAAGCTCCAAACACTGAGCCTTTTACCCCACTGAACTTCAGTTTTGCTTTGCTTTGGCCATGACTGTACCCTGGTTCCTCCATCATGGAGTGAGAAAGCATTTAACATGCTTGTTTTACTGGGGCCCACAGAACTTTGAGAGAGGTTGGAGATGTAAAGACACTAGAGTATTAGAGATAAAAAAGTATGCCACCAAACAGACTCCCGAGAACCACAAAATGTTATTAGCAGATACTTTGTAAATGTACGTTAGGAAAACCTAGGAGAAACAGAAGAATTTCTAAGTATGTATCATCTATGAAAATTAAACACGCTCATTGCAACAAGACTGAATGCAATCAAAAGTGTCCCACAAAGGAAAGCCAGGATGGGACACAGTCACTGCTGAATTCTATTGAACTTCCAAGGAAGTCTTCAGACTCGTTCTGAACAACTTGTCCCTAAAAATGCAAAGTGAAATTTCTAGATGAAAACACAGGGCCTGTGGAGACACTGGAGCAGGAAAGAACACCCCCCCCAAAAAGCCACAGGAGCCAGTCCCAAGTGTCAACAGAGGTGACCACATGAAAATAAAGAGCTCTGCCTAGCAGCAAAACACAGGAGAGCTCATGCCCCGCAGAGTGGGAGACAGCCTTTACCAGTTACGGATTCAGACATGGGGCTAATGTCTAGAATTCGCAAAGAACCGCAAGACGTTAAATACCAAGGAAATAAAACTGCCAACCAACAGATGGACTAATGAACTGAAGACACGGTTTTCAAACAGTTATAAATGGCCAATAACTACTCACATTTAAGTTGACCCATCTCTATTAATCTGCGTGTCGACACGCGGCTGTGACGTTCCCCCATTTTCTCCATCTCGCTTCCTAGGTGGCTGCTGGCTTCTCCCAACTCTGCCTTCTTTCTCCCTGTTCCTCCTCTTGGACTTCCCACCCCGATATGTTTCGCCCCGCCATGGGCCACAGCAGCTTTATTCATGAACCGATAAAAGCAGCACCTATTGGCAGTAGACAGAAGGAAGCCCCACATCACACACTTTTTAAATTAAAAAAAAAAAGACAAAACAAAGCGAGACTCTGGGAGCCAGTGTGTGGGGGAGGGGATGACTCACGTGTGAGGTGTCCCCAGTAAGTTTAAAGGTGGGCTTCTCAGCAGAATAGTAGAGGCCGGGAAGCAAGGGGTGGGGGAGAGAAAGCGAGATGACTCAGTGGGTGAAGGCGCCTAGCACCCAGCCTGATAACCTGAGTTTGATCCTTGGGATCCACACAGTGGAAGGAGAGAACCAAGTCCCAAAGTTGTCCTCTGACCTCCATATCACATGAGTCACACACGCACGCACACACACACACACACACACACACACACACACACACACACACACACACACACAAAGAATTTAAAAAATGATGGCCGGGCGTTGGTGGCGTATGCCTTTAATTCCAGCCCTCGGGAGGCAGAGGCAGGCGGATGGATCTCTGAGAGTTCCAGGCCAGCCTGGTCTACAGAGCGAGTTCCAGGACAGCCTCCAAAGCAATGCAGGGAAACCCTGTCTCGAAAAACAAAACAAAACAAAAAACCTCCAAAAAACAAACAAACAAACAAAAGAATTTAAGAAATGAAAAACAAAACACTTTGTAGAACAAGAGCTCTACATCCAGCAAAACATCTCCAAAAAAATAAAACACTCCCAGGTAAGTCAATGTGGTCAGCGGGAGGTGGCCGAGAGGGGGATGCTGGATACGGGAGTCCTTTAGGATAAAAGGAAAGAGCCCCAGGCAGTGTGAGGAAAGCTCTGGAAAGGAGCTCTGTGCACAGCTGATGAACTGAGTGTGGTGTTTGGAATGGCACAGCTCCAGAGCCTAATTTACAAATTATCTTGGGTCCTTCGTGGGTTAAAGAGCTACCCCTTGCTCACTCATCAGATTAACATCCTGATGGATAAAAACCTTTGTGATGTATTAATGTAACAAAACCCTATTTTATACTAAGCAGAGAGGCCAAGAATGTTGTCAGATAACATCTGAGACCATCCTCAGGGCTACAGCCTGCTTCTCCAGGTACCCACTGATGTGTTTTGAAACTGACTTGACTCATGACTTTCTGTGCTCTGCCGGGCAAAGCGTCCTGAAACAGCTTCCATGTGGCAACATGGAGCCTGGGGTGAACATAGATCCATGTGTTCCAAACCATGGTACCTCAAGATTGGCTCCAAAATAAACCCTCTTATTTCCTTTCAAGGCCAGAGCTGTTTTCATTTTGTTTTGTCTTGTTCTTTCTTTCTTTTCTTTTTCTTTTCTTTTTTCTTTCTTTTTTTTTTTTTTTTTTTTTTTTTGCTTTACAGGAAGGAGTAGCTTGAATGTAAGTGAGGAAATACAGAACACAGGTAAAATGGGAACAACAAAATAGACACAGAAGACGGGATGAATGGGTAAAGTTGCCGTCTCTCCTTGTTTGGTCTAAAAGAGAATACCCATGAGGCATCTGTCTGCAGCCTGTAGTGATGGACTCACATGAATAAACTTAGCTTCTATGAAAATAACGCTAGGGAGAGAAGGGAACAGAGCTTCATGAGAACAAAGGTCTGTAAACAGAAACCAACAAAGTATCAATAAGAGATACATTGGCGTGAAGTTGAGGAGTAAGTATAACAATCAGAGCAGACCGCAGGAAGAAACCCTGAAAGCAGCCAAGCAAGCGTTAAGAAAAGTTCTACACTAGAAACACCTGCTTCACACGAAAGGAGGCAGTGACAGAGGAACAAAGAAACAGAACTTGTAAGAAATACAGGAAATAAAAGTCGAAATGACAGACACAATACTCATCATATCAGTGATGACATTAAATGTCTTTAGGTTAGGAACAAAAGTGAAGCAAAAGACAATTGTCAGACTAGTTTAAAAGCTAAAACTAAAACAACTCCCCAGAACAATAGCAAAACCAGCCACAACAACCCTTTGAAGGTTAATCTCAGTTGTCATCTTGATGAGATTTAGCACGTCTGTGGGGATTATCTTAATAAGTGGGAAAACCTGCACACCGTGGGTAGCGCCATTCTCTAGGCTGAGACTGAATGAATAACAAGCAGAGAGGGAACTGAGCATCCACACCTGTAGCTTTCAACTTCTTGACTGCCTCAAGACTTCCACACTGCTGTGGGCTGTAAATGAGTCAAGATGAATCCTTTCTCCCTAAAGCTGCTTTTATCACAACTAAGGTAACTAAGATAACCTCAAACCCAACTTCCAGCTGTCTACAAGACAGGAATTAAAATTAAAAGACAAGAATTAAAATAAAAAATGTCATAATGCAATAGAAAGATAAGAGAATTGGAATGATCATATTAGAAAAAGTAGTCCTTAAAACAAAAAGCACTCTGGGGATAAATAGGAACCTTTTAGAATAACAGAAGGTCAGTGCCTTCATAAGACACTGTAAATATATACACATCTGTCCCCAGAGCCCAAAATACTTGAGTAGTAAAGGATATAATTGGATGAAAAAGGAAGATTCAAGCCGGGCGTTGGTGGCGCACGCCTTTAATCCCAGCCCTCGGGAGGCAGAGGCAGACGGATATCTCTGCGTTCCAGGCCAGCCTGGTCTACAGAGCGAGTTCCAGCACAGCCTCCAAAGCAATGCAGAGAAACCCTGTCTCAAAAAACAAAAAAACAAAACAAACAAAAAAAGGAAGATTCAACAGTAACAATTTGAGACTTGTGTAAGTAGTATTCAATCATAGAAGAATTATGCAAAAGATGGACAAATGAGGAACCAATATCAGAATAACAAAAATAGGACTGGGCTGGAGAAGTTGTTTAGCAACCACAAGGACATGAATTGAATCTTCTGAGCTGGTGCAATACCAGGAGCTGCTGTCATGGGTCTGCAACCCCAGCCTTCCTTTGGTGAGACAGAAGGTAGAGATAGGAGAGCCCCTGGAAACTCGCGGGCCAGCACAGGGGACAGGACTCCAATAGAGAGACCGTATTCAAACAGTGTGGAAGCAACTACTGACACCTGAGGTTGTCTTCTGAGCTCCAGATGTGTGCACGCCTGCACACACACACACACACACACACACACACACACGCACACGCACATGTACAAACACATATAAAATAAAAACAGCCAAAGCTCACAGACATTTCTAGAACTTTCCACCCAATAAGAGTAGAGTATGCATTTTTCCTAAGGGTGTATAGAAATTCATTCTGGAGAACTGAATATGTTAGGCCACAAAACCAGTCCTAATCAAGCTTAGAAAATCTGATATACTGCTAAGTATATTTCCACTTGAGAGTGCAGTGAAAGCTGAGGGTTGTAGCTTGGCGGTAGAGTACCAGGCTTGCATTCGTGAAGCCCTGAGTCAACCATAGGACTGGCAGGAAGAGAGAGAAAGGAAGAAAGAAAGAGGAAAGAGAAATGTATGTCAGTAACAAAAATAAATTTGAAAATGCATAAATCTACCACCAGCAAAAGGAATCACAAGGGAAATGAGACAACACTTTGAAATGAATAATAGAAAGGTAGAACACATCAAGCCAGGATCCTCCTAAGTGAAGAAAATCTCCAAGTGGTCCCATTGAAATCAGGGTGAGGCAAGGCTGCCCAGCATCCTGACTCTTTCAGAATAGTTTTGGGAACACGAAGCTGAACAGTAAGGCAAGAGGAAGAAATTTAAAAAACTACAAATAGGAAAAGAAGTCAAGCTATCCCTATTGTAAAAGGCATGGTAGAACTCACAAAAGCTTCCCACAGCCATTGTTCGGTCTTGAGGACACACCGACTCACCACAACTTAGATGAGTTTTGAGACCACTGAGAACGCGTTATGTAAAAGAAGCCAAGCAAGGGAGGTCCCTCACTGTGCGGTCCCATCTACAGGAACTGAGAAGAGAGCCAGGCCTTGAAGGGGTGAGGTCACTGGGAGATGGCTGGAAGTTTCAGGTCATTTCGTAGGGTGATGAACATGTCCTAAAAGTGACCGTGTTGATGTTTGCACAACTATGTGAGTGTACTCAAGCCGTGGAATTTTATGCTTTAAATGGCAGAAGTGTGTAAGGTACAAATCCTGCCTTAACAAAGGTGTTAGGCATTGGGGAGGAGCCCTGTTAGTACAGAGCTTGCCTTGCCAGCACAAGGATCCAAGTTCAACCTCAAGAAAACATGTTTAAAAAATAGGATGTGAGCCGGGCGGTGGTGGCGCACGCCTTTAATCCCAGCACTCGGGAGGCAGAGGCAGGCGGATCTCTGTGAGTTCGAGGCTGGGCTGGACCGATAGCCTCCAAAACAATACAGAGAAACCCTGTCTCGTAAAAACCAAAAAAGAAAAAAAAATAGGATGTGGTGACACGTACTTGTCAAATCGTGCTGAGAAGACAGAGTCAGGTGTCACTGGGGCGCGACACAGCTAGCCTAACCTATTTGGTGATGAAAGCGTCGCCTAAAAATCTACACAGCACCTGAGGGACACTCCCTGAGGCTGTCCTTCAGTATTCATATATGTACATACACAGATACATGTATGTTTCTACACACACATGCACACACAGGTACACACATGCATGCACACATACACACATGCACAACATGCATACACACATACACACATGCACACATACTAAAGGTGTTTTTAAAAAGTACATACAGCATATGAATATTTTCAGGAGAAAATTTGGACTTCAAGGGATCTGGATGATGGGCTGGAGAGATGGCTCAGGAGTTAAGAGCACTTGATACTCTCCCCCGAGCTCTGGGGTTCAGAGTCTAGTCCCCGCATGGCTTACAACCATCCGGCACTCAGATGGGCACATAATACACTCAAATACATGCAAAAATAAATCTTGGGGTGGGGGAAAGAAGCGCAGGTGTTCCCAAGTGGTTCGGAAGAGACATCCAGTGCCTTTGCGTAGTCTGCGAGGGGAAGGGTGTGCCCCCGAGCCTTGGCATCTGACATTTACAACTTTTTTTGTTGCAGGGCAGTGGCCACGGTGAGAGTTGACTTGCACCGCAGCGGGGCTGGGAACGCTCGGAAGCTGCCTGGCTGTGAGCACTGGGACCACTGGGCTCTAAAGGACAGGGTGGCTGTACACACTTCCAACCTTAGCATTGCTAAGACAGGGTTCATCCCCAGTTGCAACATGAGCCGGGCTTGGATGCTAAGAAGGGCATCACAGCTGAGGGGCCAGCTCGTCTTTCTCTCAAGACATGTAGCCACAGGGATCCTGAGCCCTTCCCAAACTCATCATGCTACTAAGAATAGGCAGAGTACTGTATGTGTGCTCCAAGGAAGTCGTCAGTATTTATAGCTGTCCCAGAAGACAGAGATCTATAGCCTTGCAGTACTGCTTTGAGAATGTCCCATGGTCTGGGCTGGCCCTGAACTCACAATTTTCCTGCCTCATCTTCCTGAGCAATGGCCGGGGTTACAGATGTACACTATCACACTCGGAAGTCGTAACATTGGTGGCTAACAACAGAAAGCACAAAGCAAGCTTGGACAGGGTCAGGATGATGGGAGCAGACACTCAGCATCGCCGGGGGTTTCTTTTCCTCTGTGGGCCTCTCCCTCCCCACCATGCCTGCTGTGTGCAGGGCAGCACGTGGCCACAGACACTTCTGATTCATCTCATCTGTATTTGACACCCGATGACCTTCCTCCTGGCTTCCGGTTCTCATTGGCTCATCCCAGGTCAGGTGCTTACTTCTGAGCCGATTACAAGACCAGAGAGGCTGATGAGCAAGAGCACGAGAGTGTGCAGAAGATCCTCAAGTGCTCTCCAGATGGAGGTCCCTCTGTAGACGGATGACACAGCACCAGACAGAGAAGCGAGGATGCCTCCTGTCGCAGCTCCCTGGTGCTTGCTGGATGGCTCTGCTGCAAAATGTGCCCTGTTTTATAAACTCCCGGCCTAGCCGAACAAAGGTAGTGCTCACGGTCTGTCATCTGCCCAACACCCCCTTTGTCACAGCAACCCTGCCTTCATGTGGGAGACTCACGGGTCTTGCTCTCAGTCCGTGCCTTTGGATGCCGCTCCTCCCCAGGCACGGAAGATGATCCAGAGGAAGTTTTCAGAAAAGTCAGTCCCTTGTCATCCCAGCAACGGCTCCTGGCTGACACAGAGACCCCCAGGGCAAGGGCTGAGTGTCCCTTCCCTCTAGAGCCTCCACAGATGTGGTGCCCAAAACTCAAAGACAGACAAACACCCAGGGGCCCTTGGCTGGATACACTGAATCAGTTTGTCTGGGCTGGTTCTACGCATTTGTGTGTGTGTGTGCATGCACGAGTGTAAGCGCACACTTGTGTGTGCACACGTGATGTTCAAAGGCAGGTGTGCGTGAGTGTGTAGGTACACATGTTTGTGTGTTAGTGGAGGCTTGAAGACAGCATTGGGTGTTTTTGTTTGTTTGTTTGTTTGCTTTTTGAGACAGGGTTTCTCTGCATAGCCCTGGCTGTCCTGGAACTGGCCCTGTAGACCAAGCTGGCCTCAAACTCACAGAGATCCTCCTGAGTGCTGGGATTAAAGGAGTGCACTGCACTAGTACCATATCTGTATTTAGAAATTTAAACTTTGTGTGTGGGGGAGGGGGTGGAGAGGATGACACGTGTGACGTGGCACATACGGAGGTCGGAGAACAACTTGTGGGCATCGGTTTTCTCCTTACACCATGGGGGTCCTGGAGACCCAACCCCGTCATTAGACAGGTAGACAGCATGTTGGTCACTCAGTCATCTCCCTGATTGAGCACTTGTGTTTTCAGTGAGCTAGTGACTGAAGGCGGGTGATTAGGGTTGGGGCTGGCTGCAGCACTGTTTCCTGTTGCTGCTGCATTGGAGAGGTCTGGGATGGGCTTCCCAAACACCACCACACTAGTTGCCGTTGAGTGGAGACACACGCAGAGCTGTTTTAAGGTGGTTCTGCTGCTTTTGAGGGCCACAGAGTCCTCCCTGGAGGCTGGACGGTGCGCCCTGGTAGGAACAAGGCCTGGCAGTTTCAGGGGCTGGCAGAGCCCCAGAGGTCAGGGCGCTGGAGAAGACAGCGTTGAAATGGACCTGCCCGTTCAGTTCCAATCAGGCCACAGCAGAATGACTCAGATGGAATGTCAGGGTCTTCTAAAATTAATCACAGCCGCGTATAAAACCGGCACCCAGCACACACAGGAGGAGCGGGGTGGACTGGCTTTCCAGCCCGCAGACATCTGTCAGCATTCAGACCCATTAGCCAGCAGTTTCCCTTCTCTTATTTTTTCCCACTGTGAAATTCTCTCCATCTAACTTTAAGCAAAGGCTATTTTTATAAGTGCAGGGTTTTGTCTCTGAAAAGAAGGGTGCAGTGTGCAGGAGCTACATGTTTTAGTACATTGTCTTGACCTTATTAATAAAATATGAGGCCTAACTTTTTTTTTTTTTGGTTTTTCGAGACAGGGTTTCTCTGTGCTGTTTTGCAGGCTGTCCTGGAACTCGCTCTGTAGACCAGGCTGGCCTCGAACTCACAGAGATCCACCTGCCTCTGCCTCCCGAATGCTGGGATTAAAGGTGTGCGCCACCAACGCCTGGCAAGGCCAAACGTAATACGAAACATTTAAGGCTTTCTCCTCCAACCAGATGAGTTTTTAAGCCTTCAGTACGTATGCTACCATCTATACAACCACAAAGAAGGTCATATAGGGAGGAGGGGCAGATCTTACAAGAAAGGACAAAATTGATCATATAGAGAGACAAGGAGGACATTGGAACAGGAGGATTAAATGGAGAGGGGGAGGGAGAAGAGGAGTAAGGGGGGGGAATGAGAAGGGACAGCTAACATTAAGGGCCATTTGAGGGTCACTTGGACACCTACCACAGTAGAAGTTTCTTAAGATATGTGCATATTTTAAAGAACTCTAAATGGAATCGCCAAGTAATGGTGGAGACAAAGACCCAACAAGACATTTCTTGCCGCTGAGTGAAACTTCTAGTGCCAGGAACGGATTACATCTGAGTTGTTGACCAAAGGGACCTCATAGAAAACCCCAAACAAGTCATGTGATCGCCAAGGCTAGTGGTTGCTACCCACAAACTGATGGCAAGGTACTATTGCTGAAGACGGCATTCGCGTAGGTCACGGAACACAGACAGACAAGTTGTGCTGGTACCGACCTAGAGCCTTCGCCGTTAGTGACCAGTGTTCACGGTATTGGTACTCTGCACACTACTGTAGGATAAAGGTAAACACCAGCACAACTACAAATCCTGTCTACAATGTGTCTTGCCTGTAAGTTATGCTGGTGTAGTAGCAGCACAAAATTTGTAGCAGCCAACCACTCTCTGGTTAGGTTTAAGCCCCATTCCATAATAAGGAACCCATGTTTGACACTGCTCAGGTAGCCAAGAACCTGAGACTAGACAGGACATTGGCGTAGGAGAAAATCTACATTCTGCTAAAGGAATGTAGCAATAGAAGGACTTCTAACAACATTCCGCTATTTGTAGATCAATGTCTTGCTCGGCCATCATCAGAGAAACTTCGACCTGCAGGAGATGGGTACTAACACGGAGACCCACAGCAGGATAATGTGCAGAGAATGAGAGACCTTGGAACGCTCAGTCCTCAATGGGCTGTCTCCATCAAGCCCCTCCCCTTGGGGCTCAGGAAGCTGCCGAAAAAGAGTCAGAAAGGTTGTAAGAGCCGGTGGGGATGTGGGACACCAAAGGAACTATGCCTCTTAGACACAGCAGCATATACAAACTTACAGAGGCCACAGCAGCATGCATAGGGCCAGGACAGGTTCAAGATGGGGTCCTAGCACATAGAGGGAATGGAACATGAACCCCCGTCCCTAACTCAGGAGATATCTCCACTTGCCAATAGCTCATAAAGGAAAAATTAGTTTTCTCCAATGGTGTCTCACTGGGTACACAAACCACACAAAACAAACTCAATAGTAGCTTCAGAGACGTTTTTATTTGTTTCATAATGCTTTGCTTAGGCATTCTTTTTCTTTAACCTCAAAGGTCTTTTGCTTATATAGTGTGACTTCAAATTGTGTGTTTTTATGGGTTTTGTGTGTGCCTGTGTATGTATATGTCTCTCTGTGTGTTTAAGTATGTGTATGTGTTTCTCTTGTCTTTGTTTTTCATCTTTGTTTTGTTTTAGTCTTTTTTTTTATTTGTGTAGACAGAGAGAAATCATGGAGTTGAATGGGTGGAGAGGTGGGGAAGATCTGAGAGGTGAGGGAGGGGAAATGGTGATCAGAATACGTTATATTAAAAGGAAATCTATTTTTAATAAAAAGGTCAGTATTTGGGGGTGGGGTGACGGGGTAGATCAATGAAGAGTTGGGGAGAGGTGACTATGACCAAAATACATGGTATGAAATTCTTAAATAACTAATAAAAGTGTTATATTAACAAAAAATTGGGACTAGGCTGGACGGTGGTGGCACACGCTTTTAATCCCAGCACTTGGGAAGCAGAGGCTGGCAGATCTCTGTGAGTTTGAGACTAGCCTGGTCTAACAGAGGGAGTTCCAGGACAGCTAGGGCTGTTACACAGATAGAAACCCTGTCTCAAAAAAACAAAGAAAAAATAAAAATTGGGGCTGGAAAAATGTCTCAGTTGGTAAAGGGCTTGCCACACAAACACAAGGACTCGAGTTTGCTCCTCAGCACCCATGCAGAAAATCTGGGCAGGGCGTATATCTTGAAAGCTGGCACTGGGAATGTGG
Source organism: Mesocricetus auratus (assembly GCF_017639785.1). Taxonomy (NCBI): domain Eukaryota; kingdom Metazoa; phylum Chordata; class Mammalia; order Rodentia; family Cricetidae; genus Mesocricetus; species Mesocricetus auratus. Next base: position 61,798,971 of record NW_024429198.1, read on the forward strand.
CAACAGGTGGGCCCGAGGCTTGCTGACCAGCCCGTAGCTAACTAAGTCAGGGAGTCCAAGGATGGTGAGAGATCCTGTTTCAAAAATAAAGTAGACGGTTCCTGAGGGAGGACAGCTGAGGTAGGCCTGCAGCCTTACCATGCACGCACATATCGTAAGAGTGCACACATGTATGCACACGTAAGTGCACACATGTATGCACAGGCAAGTGCACACGATAGGTCCTCATACACGCACACCCATCCACGTGTGTGTACAACACTCAATCACACACGCCCGTGTACAGACACACAAACACACTCAGAACTTCAACATGGTGTTTGCAAAGGGTTCCGGTAATACAGGGAACTGTAGAGAAGAAGACAGTTCCTGGGGGACTCTCAGGCAGAGCACACGCTTGCTGCTGGGTATTAATGCGTCTCTTCATGCCAAAAGGTGAAATGCTCAAAATTCTAGCAGTTGGAAAGAACTGAGCATAATTTGCATATGTGGAGATAAATATTAACTCCAGGAAAGCTCTTGGTTTCTCTGCAACAAGAAAGTCACAACGGGAGGGTCTGGAGCAGTGTCTCAGTGGGCAGAGTGTTTGCTGTGCAAGTGTGAGAACTAGAATTTGGATTAGTGGGCCCCGCGAAAATGCCACTGGGGGTGGTGTCCTGTCTGTAGCGGTTCCAGCATTCTGGAGGCGGAAATAAGGGGTGTCCTGAGCCAGCTGGGTGATCTCTGCTGTGTTCATTGGGAGACCTTGCCTCAATACATGAGGTAGAAAGCTATCAAACAAGATTCCTGACATCACTTTCCGGCCTCCACATGCACATACATGGTCATGCATCCTCATACAGGCAGAATATTCCCCTCCACACACAAGAAAAGCAGGTGAAAATATCAGCTGCTTTCAGCCTCTACGACAGTGTGTTACTTCTCAGCTGTCTTTATTCTTATAATCTGGTGGTTAGATTATAGATGTTAATCTCTGTACAGGAACTGGGATTTATGTATAGAAAAATAAACCCATCTTGCCTGTTTATGGAGCAAATGCCATGACAGGGGTTTAATCTGAGAGCAGTTTTCCAAGTTGGTGTTCTAACTGTTTGCTGTACCAGACTAACCCCAAGGCACACTCCTGCTGTCTCCGCTTACTTGGGCCTTCTTACAAAAGACCATCACAGGCCGGGCGGTGGTGGCGCACGCCTTTAATCCCAGCACTCGGGAGGCAGAGGCAGGCGGATCTCTGTGAGTTCGAGGCCGGGCTGGACCGACAGCCTCCAAAACAATACAGAGAAACCCTGTCTCGTAAAAAAATCAAAAAAAAAAAAAAAAAAGACCATCACAGGTGGGCTTGCAGACTGTGGATGATTCGTCATAGAAGGAGGGACAAGAAGGGTCTAAGCCCCTCCCCTAAAAGTGTTCAACCATCCAGCCATTCCCCCAAACACTGTATGCAGTCCCGCCCCCATTGGACATGGCCTTGGAGTCTCGGGAGGGTTTGACGTGTGCAGGTGGGGAGGGACCGGGTACAGCGTCTCCTGTGCAGCCTTGGGAGAGTTATTTCCCTGCTGGGTACAGATCTCCCAGGGAGGCCACTTGGAGGTCACCTGTGCTCCTGCCCTCCCACCCACTGCTCTGTCAGGAAGCTTACCTGCCTCATTGGTTCCCCAGAGTGAGCTCTGGGGATCACACTGGGGTGCCTCACTGGGGCCACAGGAGGAGAGCATAGACAATAGAGCATCTCCATCAGGAGAGGAATTTTAGCACCACTTGGCATAGATGATAGCATGGACAAAATGGGGGGAGTTTGGGAAGAGCAACGGTGGTGTCCCTCTTTTGGAGACAAAGGACTGAAGTGAAAGGTGTGTTTGTGAGTGTGTGTGTGTCTGTGTGTGTGTCTGTGTGCGTGTCTGTATGTCTGTGTATGTCTCTGTGTGTATGTGTGTGTGTCTGTATGTGTCTCTGTGTGTATGAATGTGTCTTTGTGTATGTGTGTGTCTGTGTGTGTCTATGTGTATATGTGTTTGTGTCTCTGTGTGTATGTGTGTCTGTGTGTGTGAGTGCCTCTGTGTGTGTGTCTGTGTGTGTGTGCACACGCATGTGTGTATTAAGGGGGCTGTTTGCAGAGTAGGGCTTGTGAGAGTAGAGGCAGGGGCACGGGCAGTGCGGGGAGTAGTAAGAATGTAACCAAGGTGAGGCTACCTGGGTGGGAGTTGTCTGTAGGGGAAATCCCAGGATGGGAGTCTTCTAGGTGGTGTGGAGTGACATGCCTGCCTTGTGTGGGGTCTCCCTGGGAATGTGGAGATGCTCTGAGGCAAGCCAGAGGTCTAGAGCAGACATTATGAGCCCTGGGAGAGGTGCATCATGGGCAGAGGTAACAGCAAGCAGCTGCAGGGGCAGGCTGGCCTCCACCGCAAGCCGTGAGAGATCTGTCTGAGGCTGAGGTGATAGCTCAGAGGGATGCCAGGTGTATGGGTGGACTGCAGCAAAAAAAAAAAACAAAACATAGATACAGAGTTGGAACTTCTGTATTGACCTCCAAAGAGCAGATAAACTGCATAAAAGAGATGGAGAAATCAAGGATGTGGAGTTGGCAACTTCTGTATTGACCTCCAACGTAGCAGATAAACTGGATAAAAGAGAAGGAGAAATGGACGTGTTGTCCTGTCATTGCTTCTTAATAACTGGGGCCAAAAGAGAAAAGGGCTAGACTGTATTACTAGATTATGTTACTAGACAGCCAGCAACAAAGAACCCTTCTCGAGATCCTCAAATTCTGGGATCCATAAGAGGAATGCCAAAGAGGAAGGGAGTGAAATAGAGGCAGAGAAGACACGTCTTGAGTCTGAGCTTTGATACCAAGAAAGGGAAAATCCATGCTTTTGTGTGCAGACAGGGATCTTAACAATGGTCTTCGGGGACAGACCATGACAACCAGCGAACCCTCAGCCCTGGAATTGCTGGGCTTAGGGAAAACACTTAAGCAAGCAGTGAAAGGGTCTCTCACGCCTGACTTGTGAGGTGATGGGGTACAGGGACAGGCGGGGTCAGCTCGGGTGCTGCGGGAGCAGAGAAACGGAGGAATGTATCCACAGGGCGGTCTTTACATAGCCCGAGGCAGTCCAAGGGGACCCAATCCCTGATGGACTGGATCAGCCAGTGGAGACACTTGGGTCATCACCGGTGGAGGGCCCTGGTGATGCAGGAAGGACAGGCTCACTGAGGGAAGTGACTATGTGGGAAACCCATTTCACAGGGCCTGATAGGTCAGTGCTCACCACGGACTTAGCAAGGACCTGGAGACTGGCATGGAGCCTTGGCGGCGGTGCTGAGCCTTTGGTGGGGTGCGATCTGTATGAGGTAGGAAAGAGTTTGGGGGGCGGGTCTAAGTGACCTCAGCATGGAAGGAGTGTCCGTAAACTATGAGAGCAGATTCTGGCAAAGAGAATATGACAGAGCGAGCATGGGGAATTAGTTCACAACGTGTACAGGGGCCAGATGCAGATGTGCCAATCCTTGGCAACTTTATGGTTGGATAAGGCACAGATGTGACCCACCAAGGTGACCGGGAACAGCCTGCAATAGCCTGGGCCTGTAATGTCAAGGGTAAACAAGGTCGCTGTGAGTGGGGAGTAGCAGGTGTACCAGAAGGCGTAAGGTGGTTGATTGAGAATGGACAGAGCGGAGGGGTGGGTCGCTTCCTTAGAGATTGTTGCTAATGAGGCCTTGGGTGCCCCTAAAGGCCAGCGACACTGCTGTTGATTGCATCCCAGAGCTAGACAGTGAGACCCGTTAGCCGAAGACATCCAATGCTTCCCTTGCAGGACATGGAGAAACAAAGCTAGGACTGAGCGGGACGTGTCCCCTCCCTCCCACCCAGCTCCTGTAGTGTCAGAAGTGGCTACTAAACTTGCTGAGGATCATCACCCAAAGTCCTCACTCGGCTGTGGTCCTGCTTGCTTCACAGAGGAAGCGCCAAGGCAGGCCGTGCCAGCTAGTGCAATCGTGCTACAAATGGTCATGGACAGAACCAACTTTTGGATTGGGCTTAAGGCCCTCTTCCCAGGCTCCCGTGGAGAAACAGCTGCTACGGCCTTGCCCTGGCTAAGGTGCTGCCCCACATTCGTGAGCGCTGTCAGAGCTCACGACCACAGCCCGCGTCCATCCGGTTATTCCCCATTCCTGCTCTTTGTCTTTTCCCTCACTTCTGTTTTGTAGTTACCCCTCATAACGGCCAACAGCCGCGTTCTGGAGACTGACAGGAAGACATGAGGGTTTGGTACCTTTCTGGAGCTGGAGAACCATGTATGTCACTTCCTACAGGGCTCAGGGACCCCTGCTGAGGAGGAAGCCGGAAATAACACTAGAGCTGGAGGAAGGGGTGGCATGCTGTACAGGCCATCCACAAGCCACACTGCTCTCGTCTTCGGAATCTGGCTGAGTCTGCTTGCAAACGATCATCGGAGCTAGACGTGACGTTCCCTCGTAGAAGGATGGGATGCAGACTATCCAGATCCATCATCTGAGTGCCCAGCCGCGCCTCCCAGCAAGTTGTATGCAATTCTTCCCTGGTTGCACGCGGCCATAGGGGGCTCATGGAAGACCTGGAATGTTCAGGTGGGGAAGGACTGGGTCTTCATCTACACAGCCACGGGGGGAGTCGTCCTTCATGCTGGCTGGGTGCACACCTTCCGGTGTGAATGTTTCAAGGCCCCCTGTGCTCCAGCTCATAACCTTGTGAATAAGCCAAAGAAACTCACCGGTCCCCAGGGTGCACTTCTGTGGAACCACACCCCACTTAATTATTTGGGCCTTGAAGGAGAGACAGATACTTTTTTTTTTTTTTTTTTTTTTTTTGGTTTTACGAGACAGGGTTTCTCTGTATTGTTTTGGAGGCTGTGGGTCCAGCCTGGCCTCGAACTCACAGAGATCCGCCTGCCTCTGCCTCCCGAGTGCTGGGATTAAAGGCGTGCGCCACCACCGCCCAGCTTGACAGATACTTTTTATGTCTCCTTCAGGAAAGGAATTTTAGCAACACACTAAATTTTTTTCCCCAAGGTGCTTTGTAAGCAGAAAGAAGCAAAGTTATGTGTGAAAAATAAAGTCTTTTCCTTCTTGAAATGTAGTCACTTGAAAAACTTCCTCTCTCCCTCCCTCCCCCAACTCCCTCCTCTCTCCTTCCTTCCTTCCTTCCTTCCTTCCTTCCTTCCTTCCTTCCTTCCTTCCTGTCTGTGTTTTGTTGGAATGATGGTTTATGCTGTTAAGTGCTTTCTTTGCAAGTATGAAGACTTGAGTTACTCTTTAGAACCTACGTCGAAAGTCTGAGCATGGCGGTATGCAGTCCAGTGCTGGAGAGGCGGAGGCAGGTGGTCCCTAGGGTTCACTGTGAAGCCAGCCCTGTCTACTCAATAAGTCCCAGGGCAAGGAGAGATCCCACGGATGGCTCCAGAGGAATGGGGCTTGCGGTTGGCTTCTGGCCTCCACACAAATGATACCATTGTGTCCATGCATCTGTTCACACATGTGCGTCACCTACTCCAAAACATGCTCACACGTACGTAAATGAGTAAGTGGTGTCATTGAACCCAGTACCTCACCTGTTGCTAAGTGCACATTATCACTGACTGACTATAAACTCCTGCACGTGTTTTAAAGCTCGTGCTTAAGTGACATCAGACAGCTGCATTGGCAACTAGCCGCTGTCTTTCCCTGTTCTGAGGGATGGCGGTTTGCAGCCCAGAAGACCACTCATTGAAATGCTGTGTGTGCTGGGCTGGGTGTTGGCACACACCTTTAATCACAGCACTAAGGAGGTAGAGGCAGGTGATCTGTGAGTCTGAGGCCAGCCTGGACTACACAGTGAGTTCCAGGTCAGCCAGGGCTATGTAGAAAGGTCTTGTCTCATGGGAAAGTTCAGGTCCGAGTTGTCAGCAACTATCCTGAGTTTGGATCAGTGTCCTTAATCAGCAAGGCTGCTCTGGACAGAACAAACGAATGCACTGGAGAAGCTGCGACACTTTGCAAGTCCTTTTTCTTCCAAGTCCTCAGCGACCACGGCGCTTAGCCCAGATATGGAACCTTGGGAAGATTTGTGGGCATTTGAGGCAAGGGAAACCTGGATGCAAGAGCCCAGGGTGCACCACACAGCCGTGAGGGGCAGGGAGAGAGGGCAGGCTCAGGCAAAAACCAGATCTTTGCCTTCAGAGCTTAGTTTGGTAAAAAACAAACCAACCAACCAACAAACAAAAACATGATTCAGGCCAGGTGTGGTGGTACATGCCTTTAATTCTGGCGCTTGGGAGGCCAGCCTGGTCCATATGGTGGATTCCAAGCCATCTAGGGCTACATAGTGAGACCCTGCTTCAAAGCAAAACAAAACAAATTCCCATGTCTTCATGGTCAAAGAGGGAGGGTGTCATGGATCCACCTGTCTCTGCCTCCCCAGAAGTAGGATTCTCCTTGTCTGCCTCAGTGAAGTTATGGGCAAAAGAGGAATGGAAAGCATTCTACACTTCTAGGGAGAATGATCCCAGCTGGGAAGCGGCGTATCATCAATACTCCATATTAACTATTACCTATTAACATTAACGCTTGGTCTTTCAAGAGTACCTTTGAGCTCTAAGGTTTGCCTCTGTGTGTGCACAAATGTGTGCATTGGCAGGTGCACACGCATGTGCCTGTGCGTTTATGTCTGTGTTCATGCATATGCAGAGGCCAGAGGACAACACTGGGTGTCATTCTTCAGGCACCATCTACTTTTGTTTTGAAATTATAATTGCATTATTTCCCCCTTTCCCTACCCTCCCTTTAACGCCTCCTACCCATATGTCTCTCAAATTCATGGCCTCTTTTTCTTTAACTACTGTTTCATATGTTTGTTTCCTATATGCATAAATGCCGCTTGCTCCTCCCTACAATGATACTCGTGTGTTTGTGACCCCTGGGCTGAGAGTTTGGCATCGGATAACCGATTGGTGGGGTTCTTTGCCAGGGGAGACCAGGTCTCCTGCTCTCAGCGTTCCCCAGCCACCTACAGTTCTTTGTCTAGGGCTGAGGTCCCCTGAGCTCTCTCCCTTCCGTGTCTACACGTCCATCGGTGTCATCACTGTTTAGGTATTGTTTAGGGAGCCAGGCTGATGAGACTTCATGGGTGTGGCTTCTCTGACATTCCTAGGAGACATAATCTCACAGCCAACTTCCTGCTCCCCTGTCTCTTAATTTCGGCCCTCTCCCTCTTCGATGATCTCTGAACCTCTGGTACAGGAATTGTGTTGTGTGTGGTGATCTATTGTTTATGATTTATTAAAGCCACTGGAGATCAAATTAGCAAAGCAGCCATACTAGTTAGCTTTAGTGGTACTTTAAAGGTACACACCTTTAATCCCAGGACTCGGGATTAAGAGGTAGCCGAATCTCTGTTAATTCAAGGCCACACTGAGCTACACAAAACTGATCCAGTCCTAAAAGAAACAGCCCACACAAAGGTGATCTCAGCACCTGGGATCCCACGCCCTCAATCCCAGCACTGGGGAGGTGGAGACGGGAGGGAAGTCTCAGCGGAGAAAGGAGTATAAGGAGGAAGAGACAGGATCTGAGAGCCTTTTGCCTCTGAGGAGACAGGATTGCCATTTCATGTGGGTAGAGGTAACATCCACTAGCTTGACGGCTCTGCTTCTCTGATCTTCATGTGGGTAGAGGTAACATCCACTAGCTTGACGGCTCTGCTTCTCTGATCTTCATGTGGGTAGAGGTAACATCCACTAGCTTGACGGCTCTGCTTCTCTGATCTTCATGTGGGTAGAGGTAACATCCACTAGCTTGACGGCTCTGCTTCTCTGATCTTCATGTGGGTAGAGGTAACATCCACTAGCTTGACGGCTCTGCTTCTCTGATCTTCAGCTTGAAGCTTGAGCCCCCAATCAGCCTCTGGGTCATTTACTTATCGGGTTACAGTTGTGGATGTGTCCACTGGGACCAGGCACTACATGATGATTTGTTTCCCGCATTTTGAAAGGTTGAGGTTTTCTGTAATGGTCTCTGTCTGTTACAAAGAGAGTTTTCTTGGTGAAGGGTGAAGGGTACACTTACCTGTGGGTATAATTACAAACAAATGTTTAGACGGCAGTTAGGAATTAAGCTGATTTAATAAAGTGCTGGTTGTGGTGTTCCTTCAGGATCTATGACTTTGCTAGTCTCAGGTGGATAGCTAGATTTCCACCACTAGCCATACTTCCCAAGTTTTTGAGCATGCCTTAAGACCAGTTAGAAAGCTGTTGATTACCGCCAAGTTATGAGTGACACTGATGTTCCTTTATGGATTTCGTGCTATGCTGGTCATTGTTTTGGTTCCTAGGCATAATGGCTGTGTAGGACTATTGGTCACTTCCTGTCTTGGTTAGAGTCACTATTCCTGTGATGAGACACCAGGACCAAAGCCACTTGGTGAGGAAAAGGTTAATTTATGTTTCCACATCAGAGCTCATCACCGAAGGAAGCCAGGACAAGAACTCAAACAGGGCAGGAGCTGATGCAGAGGCCGTGGAGCAGGGCTGCTTATTGGCCTTCTCCTCATGGTTTGCTCAGCTGCCTTCTTGGAAACTCGCATGGTACCTTTTTTTTTTCTTTTCCTTTTTCTGAAACAGAGCCTCTTCAATGGCCTGCAACGTGCTGATTTGGCGAGGCTGGCAGCCAGCAAACCCTAGGAAGCTACATGTCTGTATCTCCCTGGTACTGTGATTAAAAACATGTGTAATCATGCCTGGATTCTTTTTTCCAGTGTGGATTCTGGAGATTGAACCCTGGTCTTTGCAAAGGCAAGCACTTAACCAGCTGAGCTATCTTCTTACCTCCAAATCCAAGATTCGTGATGGCGTCTAACTCTCAGCTGGAGTTAGACAGAAGCATCGATGCTCACCAGGGCCTCTGCGGCCCACGCTAGCCTCAGTCCAAAGCTGGGCGACTCACCACGGTCCCTTCCTGATCCCTCTTCTGCCTTCTGTCTCGTTCTTCACTTTCTTTCCTGCCTGCCCTGCTTTTCACTTTCCACATCAAAGAGGAAGGGGAAGTAAAAGCACTAACCTTAGAAGGTTTGCTTCTTACAGTTCCGCAGGCTTGGAAGCCGAGGCCGGGGTGAGGGGTGGGGGGGATGGGGGGGCTGACAGGGCAGGACAAAACCCAAGGCAGCCCAGGGCGGCCAGGGAGAGGGTGTGGCCAACCTGGATTTTACTTCTTCTTATCCTATGTGTGTGTTTTCACTGTGTGTTCATCTGCTCACCTGGTGTGTGTGCCTGGTGTCTGCAAAGGGCAGAAGGCCGTGTTGGGTCCCCTGTGATGGAGTCATAGACGGTTGTGAGCTACCACGTGGGTGCTGGGACTTGAACCCAGGTCCTCTGGAAGAGCGCCCAGTGCTCTTTCCTGCTGAGCCGTCTCTCCAATTCCCTTTTATTTTGATCTGAGACGGGTTTTCATGGAGCCCAGGAAGGCCTCAAACTCATGACACAGCTGAAGGTGACCTCGAACTTCTGACCCTCTTGCCTCTGCCTCAGGAGCACTGAATTGCAGGTCTGTGTTGAACTGCTGTGTTGAACTGACTTTTATAACAGACTGGCTTCCCTGCTAGCCCACTAATCCACTGATTGACTAATGGTTCATTTCATTCTCGAGGACAGGCCCATGACTCAACACCTGCCAAATTTATCACTCCTGAGTTCCATTGACATGTGACTTTAGGGATGATGTCCCAACATGAGTGTGTTGGTCAATTTTTGTCAACTTGACACAAACCTAGACGCATGCTATCTCTTCCTGGATATGACTCACAACCATCTGTAACTCCAGGACCAGAGGAGTCAGATGCCTCGGCCTCCACGGGCACCAGCACTCATGTACACATACCCACCTGTGTACACAGACACACACACCTAGTTACAAATGAAAGCAAACCTGTAGAGCTACGGGGATGTGTGCCCAATACTCACCTGAGCTACGGGGATGTGTGCCCAATACTCACCTGAGCTACGGGGATGTGTGCCCAATACTCACCTGAGCTACGGGGATGTGTGCCCAATACTCACCTGAGCTACGGGGATGTGTGCCCAATACTCACCTGAGCTACGGGGATGTGTGCCCAATACTCACCTGCCCTGGGTTCAAGCCCTACCAACAAAAACAGACAAAAACCCAACCTACGCGATTCATTGATTATATTGTCTAATCAACACCCTACTTCTGAAAACCTACGCGATTCATTGATTATATTGTCTAATCAACACCCTACTTCTGAAAATCAAAACTGATTTCCAGTTCTCACAACTGCAGATCAACCTTGAAATGAACATCCTCCCGTTGTGCGGTAATCAAGTAAGAACTGTGGCTGGTGGACTTTGGTGCCTGCATGACTTTAAGGCTCTGTGTTTTCACCTGCAGAATGAAGCAAACCGTGTGCCGTGTGTTAGTCTAGCTTGGCACAGCACAGACATAACCGAGAAGATAAGATTGCCGTAGGAAGGCCCAGCACTGTGGGCAGCGCCACCCCTGGCAGGTGTTCCTGGGATGTAGAGACAAGGCTAAGCCAGCCTCGGGGAGCCAACCAGTCAGCGGGGTTCCTCATGGCTCCCGCTTCAGTCCCTGCTCCGAGTCCCTGCTTTTGTTTCCCTCAATGGACTGTGCCCCAGGATATGTGAGACAAATACATCCCCCAACACACACACACACACACACACACACACACACACACACACACACACACACACACACACGTTGTCTTTGGTCCAGGTATTTATCACAGCAACAGAAAGCAAACTACAACAGTGTGTGTGTGTGTGTGTGTGTGTGTGTGTGTGTGTGTGTGTGTTTCATAGCAGTAGCAAAATGCCTGAGTAAATTAAATTAAAAAGAAGAAAGATGTGTTTGAGTCCACAGTTTCAGTCTGTAGTCGTTTGGTCCCACTGATTAGTGATTGTGCTGACTAAGAGCATCAGGTGGGGTGGGGGTTGGGGTTGTGATGGAGCACTCACCTCGTGGCAGTCATGACCAAGACAAAGAAATGGGGGGGGGGAGGTTGAGAGAGAGAGAGGAGCTGGACCTCCTACAAGCCCACACCCCCAAGTGCCTGAATACCTCCCCACCTCTCAAAAGTTGCCAATAGTGCCAATCTGGGCACTAGCCTCGATCACCGGGGACACTGGGAGACATTGCACCCCCCAACTATCAGACATGGTGCTTCACTGACAACTGCTGGATGACGGTGAGCCTGGGAATCCCACCAACTGAAAAGACAGAAACGTTGGAAACTCACGAGCCTCTCTGAGCCTAGAGCGGAAATGGTAGAAGAGAACTCCCAGCCAGCTCCAGGTTGGGTGGACTCTCACGTCTGCCTCCTAAAGAGCCGTCCCTCCCTCTGCCCCTCAAAAATCCTGTCTCCGTTAAGGAGTATGTCGTTTAATGTTGATTGTCGATTTGTCACTTAGGAGACAATTCTCTGGACATGTCAGTGAAGACGTTTCTGGATTGGGCTGAAGTGGGAAGGTCCTCCCTAAGTGTGAGTGGCGTCATCCCACGGGCTGAGCTGCCCACGAGCAGCAGCTGAGCTCAGCACCAGCACCCATCCCCCTGCTGCTTCCCAGGGCAGGTGCAATGCGGCCAGCTACCTGCCACTCCCGCTACCATGGCGGCATGGACGGTATCTTCAAACTGTGAGCCAAGATAAACTCTTAGTCAGGCATCCCGTCAAAGCCGTGAGAAGTGCCGGTGGGATTTCCAAGCATGAGCATTTGGTGCCCGGTTGCAAAGGATTTGCAAGCGTGGCCACCTCTGGCCGCCTCTGAGTTTAGAGTAGCCGGGACCAGGGTCTCACAAGTGTCGTTTTCCCCATCCAGGTAATTCCACACAGAACTCAAAGCCTGCTGGAAACCAAATCTAAGACCATGAGGGATTCTATAGCGTCTTCATCAGCTTCTCGGAAAGAACAATATACATTATTAATCACTGACCTGTCCTTTCAGCCTCCGATGTGGTTTTTTAATTTATAGAGAATACCTAGCTCCTGGTCCACTCGCAAAGCCCAGCAAACACCGTATTTGTGTATTACTTACTTTTCTTTTCGCTAAGATGTTGACTTTTATAAATATAGCTGAAGTTCATAAAGTTCCTATTGGAAACAATTAAAAACGTTGCAGAAGACAGATTTTTATACAGATGAAAAGGAAGTTGTAGTGTGGCTGGGTTCAAACTCTCAACCACCCTGCTTTATCCTCAGAGCTGGGCTAACTGGTGTGTGATACCGTGTTCAGCCTCCAGCACATCCCAAAGAGAAACACCATGTCAAATACGATTTCTGCTTTTGAAATATAAAACAACTGTTCAAAGGCCTACAAATATTGTTAGGGAGAAATGTACATAGTTTGTGTTCTAGTTTTTCAACAACATCCACGTGTTATTTATTTTCAAAGGGCAGGGAGCATTGGGTACCAGTTTGTAAAAAGGTAGAATCTGGCCGGGCGGTGGTGGTGCACGCCTTTAATCCCAGCACTCGGGAGGCAGAGGCAGGTGGATCTCTGTGAGTTCGAGACCAAGCCTGGTCTACTGAGCAAGTTCCAGAAGTTCCAGGACAGCCTCCAAAACAATACAGAGAAACCCTGTCTCGAGAAACCAAACCAACCAACCAACCAACCAACCAACCAAAGAAACAAACCAACCAACCAAACACACACACACACACACACACACACACACACACAAAACTTCAGTGTGTTCACAGAAATGTTTAAAAAGAAATTGAAAGGGGAGAAAAACCATTCCATTTGTCATTACCAATGACTGTCCTACCACTTCCTCATTCTAGAAACAATCTTGCGTTTGTACTTTTTAACAGGAAACATAGAAAGATGTCAGAGTTGGAAAATCTCTACTTGTGGTCTGCAGGGAGAAATTGGGTCAGGGAATGGGCCATCCGGGAATGCTGAAAGTTTCCACCAGAAGGTCCCTGGGGGTCAAGTTCCCTCCAGTGACGGACGAACGAACATCTTGCAACTCCTCTGCTCACTGTAAGGTGACAACCACCTGTCAGGACAGAGCAACGGGATCACTGGATCACCGTCTTAGCAACGGGTCCCGCCAGCATCGGGCACTCTCCAAGGTGCCACTGGTCACTTGTGCCTATTCAAAGTGTGTAATCATTAGCCTTATTTACACATTTGTGTGTGCTGTGGGGGCAAGTCTCTGTGTGGCATGTTGTGTGGACGTCAGAGGACAACTGGCAAGAATCGGTTCTCTCCTACCACGTTGGTCCTAGGGATTGAACTCAGACTGCCAGACTTGTCAACAAGCATCTTCACCTGGATAGACCTATTTTCTATGGTGCGGTTATGGCAAGTTCCAGGTTACAAGACAGACCAAACCCTCGGAAAACACTTGTCTCGTGTTCAGAATGTGGGATACTCTGTAGATACCTAAACTTCTCTCTGTCTCTGTCTCTCTCTTATCTCTATCTCCCTCTTCTCCCCTCTCCCCATGCCTGTCTGCCTTCCCCTCTCTGTATGCTAAAAACAAACAAACCAGTCAACACAGAGGTTTGGGGGAGGCAGAGGCAGCTGCTTCCCTGGGGCTTGCAGATCAGGCAACCTAGGTAAATTGGGCAGTTCCAGGCCAGTGAGAAACCCTGTCTTAGAAAGAAGGTTTGTGGCTCTTAACAATGACAACTAAGGTTGTCCTCTGGCTTCCACATGTACACACACACACACACACACACACACACACACACACACACACACTCAAGAGAAAGAAAGAAAAGGAAGCATAAAAAAAGTTCAGCATTTCTTGCGCTGTCAGGATGGTGGGGTGAGCTACACATCTGACAACTTTGCTGTGACTGAGGGCAGAACCCGCTGAATTGGACATTGTCAGATGTTTACTCGGGGCGAACAAAAACGATGATTATGTTGTGTCCTCTTCTGTAAAATGCAAAATGCAAAACCCATGATTTCATTGTAAGAGTAATGCTGGCCACCTGCGCTTTGGTGAATGCGTGTCTGTCTGTCCCAGTGAGTCTGTCCTCAAGGTCCAGTCAGGCTAAGCCCAGCTGCGGTCCCAGAGCTCCCACCAGCCAGGCGAGATTCCTAGATGTTGGCTTCAATACAGAACATCAGGGGGTGTAAAGAGAAGCCTTTTTCTTTGAGAGAAGCCTTCCCGCCAGCCTGGTTCTAGAGCCGCATCAGTCCCAAATAAACATACAGGAGACTATATTAATTATGAAGCTGTTGGCCTTGCTTGTTTCTTACTGGCTAGCTCTGACTTAAGTAATTACCTCATAATTGTTAATCTAAGTATTTCTCTTACCGGAGAATAGTTCCGGGCTTCCTTACCCCATGGCGTTACATCTTGACTCCTGTGTTTTTCCTTCCCAGAGTCCTCCTGGACTCCTAGTCCCACCTATCTTGCTTCCCTATTGGCCAACAGTGCTTTATTGACAAATGCACAGAACTTCCCCCCAACATCGGGGAAAGTGAGTTAAATATGCCAGTGACTTAAAAACCTAGGACCTGCCCAAACCTATTTTAGCTAATGTTTATGGAGAAGGGGAAAGGGTTGAGCAGATAGCTTAGCTGGTAAGGCACATATCTTGCAAGCCTGAATTTACCTCCTAGGTCCCACATTAAAGAAAAGCTGGGCCCAGAACTCGCACTTATAATACCAGAGCTAGGGAGGCAGAGATAGGCTGATCCCTGGGGTTCGCTGGCCAGCCAGTCTAGCCTATTTGATAAGGTTAGACCAATGAGAGACACTATCTCTAAAACCAAAATAGGCAATACCTGAATAATGATACTCATGTCTGTCCTCTGGAACACACACGCACCCACACCCACAGGAACAGCACATACCCCCCAACACACACCTGCCCATGCATATAAGCACAGGAGAGGAGGCAGCAAGAGTAGGCCATGAGTAAGACGATGGATAAGCAGACAGTGTCAGACAGATACACTTCCTATAGATGGAGCCCCAGGTTTAGGGAGGCCATGGTTTATGGATGAGATCCCAGCTCTAGGGAGGCCATGGTCCATAGATGAAACCCCAGATCTAAGGAGGCCATAGTCATGGATGGGACCCAAGCTCTAGGGATACTAAAGTCAATGGATGGGACCCCAGCTCTTGGGAGGTCATGGTTCATGGGTGGGACCCCAGTTCTAGGGAGGCCATGGTCTCCCCATTCTCTTTCCAGTGCCGAGGGCCACAGCGGAGCTTGGATGAATGATTCCTACAGTCCTTTCACGGCACATTTCCTGAATACTAGATCTACGCCCAGCCCCGAGGACAGTACTAAGCGTCACTGTTAACCAGACCCAGCCTCTGTCTGCTAACAGTTGAAGGCTGTGCTTCTCTAATGGATTCACCTCTGTTTAAGGAAAAACCAGTATTTCGCAAAGTGTGTTACAAGTTTTCAACGTGGCACCTGAGCAGGAAGTGATTTTTCCAAGTGTGATTTCCTCTACAATTTTAGTCACCACTTGGGAAAGTAGAGCACATTCCTCATTCACTGACAAGTTAAGACTTGGGTCCAGAGCTGGAGAAATGGATCCATCACTGAGGTTCCTGCTGCCCAAATACAAGGACCTGAGTTGGGGATCTTTAGTCTCCAAGGTATCCCCTCACAACCAAGTGTGCATGTGTATACCTGTAGCCCGAGAGCTGAAGGAGAGGCTGGAAGATAGGTGGAAAGCAAATGAGGGAGACACCTCACATTGACTCTTGGCCTATGCGCGCGAGCACACACACACACACACACACTCATCCATCCCCAAAATAATTGGCTCCAGGAGTCTGATTCTTCCATTAGGACAGACAGAACACCATTAGGACAGACGTAACACCTTTCTAGTGTGTGGGGTGCTGGGTATAGAGTATATAAGAAAGGCACAGCATTCTAGGGAAGTATGGCAAAGAGTCACTTGTCATACCTAGGTTACATGAATCAAAGAAAGCATTCTGAAAGCTGAAGATGCCAAGTAGCTGGGTTTTCACGAGAGCGTGTATGCATGTGTGTGTGTGTGTGTGTGTGTGTGTGTGTGTATGCATGCACAGGTACACACATTCGTGTTTTCCCACATCAACTAACTTGGTCCAGATACTCACGGACATGTCCAGAAGTTTGCTTCCTGAGTAGTCCTAGCTGCTGTCAAGCTGACCGTCAGTATTAACCATCCTATTGTGCTATTGCCAGTTGCGAATTTTCTTGGAGTTTCCTTGAATCATCTGTCTGCTTAATTTCAGCAAGCCGTTTCTCTTCTTGTTAGGGAGCTACAGTAAGTCCTTGCGTGTTCTGTATACAGTCCTTTGTCAGATCCATGTGTCATCGGCGGGCTTATCTGTGGGTCACTTCTTCATTCTCTAATGGTGCCTCAGGGAGAGAAAGCTTTCAGGATTTTCAAGTTCCTTTTAGCAATCTTTTGTGATCTCGAACTACTTTACAACCATTTGTTTGTTTATGGGTGTGTGTGTGTGTGTGTGTGTGTGTGTGTGTTTGCGTGTTCTGATGTGATGCTCTGTGGTATGTGAATGTCAGGTGAAAACTTTCCCCAGTCACCTTGTTTTGAGGTAGGGCCTCTCTTTTTTTCTGGCCCTCGAGTTTCTGGGCAGTTCTCCTGTCTCGGCTCCCCACCCCTGAATGCTGTAGGGGTGCTGAAACCACAGAGGGATGCCACAACACTGGGCATTTCACATGGCTTTCAGAGGTGAGTCTCAGGTCATCAGGCTGGCCTGACAAGTGCTTTTACCCAATGAGCTATTTTGACAGCCACATTTAGCTGTTTTTGATGATAGCTTCATATCCAAGTTATAGTTAAACCTAACTCGGACACAGCCGACTGCAACTTAGACATTCACCTGGGCCTCCTTTTCATCACCTCCTTTTCATCACTGAGTGTATTCCGTGTCCTAGCATAGCATCTCAGGATACACACGTTTGCTTTCTACCCTGATGCTGCTTTCCTAAAGGGTGCCTTTTGCCCTGTGAGATTCGAGGAAGCGGATACTCAGTCCTCTAGGCAACCTACAGCTTATCATTTATCCATTAGTGAAATTTCAGCAAATACCTAAAAAACGAGGCTAGTTTTGCCTTCGCACCTTGTTTAGTAAACCCTGCTCTGTTTGTTTGGTAGCAAATACGAATACAGTTTCAGCAGACTTCCAGTGAGCATGTCCCAGGATGGGTCTCATAACTCTAACCAGCGGTTCTCAACCTCACACATAATTTGACCCACTATGTGGTGACCCCTGACCATAAAATGACTTCACCGCTATTTCATAAACTGCTTTTGCTCCCGTTATGACTTGTAAATATCTGATATGCAGGGTATCTGGTTTGAGACTCCTGTGAAAGAGTAATTTGACCCCCAAAAGGGTTGTGAGCCACAGGTTGAGAGCTGCTTCTCTGCAGGATCTCAGGGGTGATTTGTTGCAGGAGTGCGGGGCAAAGGGCTGTGTGGGTTTTTTTTCCACTTCTGTTTACACATTGGTAAAGCTGGCAAAGGTCAGACTCCTGCCTTACGTGTGATAAGGGCCACACACCACACCGGCTAAAGAGACTGGGTATGCTGGTGGTAGTCCCCGTTTACCAGGGCCAGGGGAGTTTAGGTTATTTCCATTTATTAACAATAGTCTAGCCATACCAGTACGATTGCTTTCTTTTAAAAAAGCGAGTAGTAATCGACCGATTGCTACATTCACACACACACACACACACAATTGGGATTGTGTTCAGATGGAGGCCTGCGGTTGATCTCATCAATCTTCTTCCCCCATATTGAGACAGGCTCTCTCAGTCAAACCCAGAGCTCACTGATAGAGCTAGTCTGACTAATCAGCTTGCTCTGCAGGTTTCCCTGTCTCCGCCTTCCAAGGCTAGACTTACAGGCAAACCATTTCCATGGATTCCGGGAATCTGAATTCCTCAGGCTTGCACACACAGCAAGCTCTTAGCCACTGAGTAGCATACTCGGCTCAGACAGCCGCCTCCCCTTGGAGGACTTCATTTTTCTGATGGCAAAAGGAAAGGACTAGTTTATATGCTGTCCAAAGCGTTGCTGCTGTCTGGGAGCTAGCAGGTGGCCAAGCAGCTGACCCACGGGGGAGACCTCTCTACTCATCCGTGCCAGTAGCGGCATACGGTCACGTCTCTTTTCGTTACAACTGTCTCTGGTTGAATTTTTGTTTATCCATTTATTTTATCGAGGCTGGGTCTCATGCATTGCAGGCTGGCCTAGAATTCAGTACATAGTTGAGGATGGCCTCGAACTTCTGACCTTCCTGTCTTCAGCCCCAGAACGCTGTTCACATGTGTGTGTGTGTGTGTGTGTGTGTGTGTGTGTGTGTGTGTCTAGGCCAGGGGTCAACGTTGGCTGTCTTCCTCAATCATGCTCCATCTAATTTTTTGTGACGACGTCTCTTGGTGAATCTGGAACACACGTTATTGAGCCAGGCTGACTGGGCAGCAAACCTTAGAGACTGTGCTGTTCCCACTCAGTCCCCGCAGCACCGGAGCTACAGGTGCGCACTTCTAATGTGGGTGCAGGGGATCCCACTCAGTCCCCGCAGCACCGGAGCTACAGGTGCGCACTTCTAATGTGGGTGCAGGGGATCCCACTCGGTCCCCGCAGCACCGGAGCTACAGGTGCACACTTCTAATGTGGGTGCAGGGGGCTCCCACTCAGGTCCTCGCTCGTGTGTGGCAATGAGGATTGACTGAACCGTTTCTCCAGTCCCCCAAGAAAGATTCTTAAATTCTCTGTTTGGATTATGTTGGCATGTCCTGAAGCTAAGGTGTGCATATATCAGATGCAAAAGAAAAGTTTTCCCAAAATCATACTAGTTCATTTTATGTTGCTTTAATAGAAGATCTGGTTCCGGGATACATGCATGCATGCATGTATGTATGTATGTATGTATGTATGTATGTATAGACACACACACACATAATATGTGGAGAAGACGTTTACGTAGCTCACAGTCTTAGATGCTGACTATGCAGGATTCGGTAGACTCCGCTAAACTGGCCTCTAGTGCGGGCCTTGCGGCCGTGCTGTCACATAGCGGAGAACTCACACTGGGTGCAGCACCATGTCTCTTTATAACAACCTGCTCTCATGAGAACTAACCGAACCATGGGAGCTACGCTGATTCTTTCTGAGAAGGGTGCCACACGGGTTAGTCATTTTTACTGGGCCCCGTCCCTTAACAAGCCACGCTTATTAATATTAGTGCATTAAGTGTGCTTCCAACTCAAAGGAGTTAAAAAGGAGGGGACTATTGAAAGGAAACACTGACTTGATAGCATCTGGTGCCTGCTATGTATCACCCTTTATCCCGCTCACGTTCCCGCAATAGACTAAAAAGGACGTTACTCTCGTATTGCAGATCGGATTGGAACAGTTTAAGCGAGATGCTCGTGACTGGAGAAGTGTGGCACAGGGAACGGGTTTCCTACCCCACATCTGTCTCCTCCTTCTCACAATACTTTTAGATTGGCGGCATTTTACAAGCAGGAGGGAATGACAGTCATTTGAGCTCATGAGTTCCTGGATACCTTAGCACACTTTCAATTCTCTGAAACAACTGGTTCTGCTTGTACGTTCTTCTGGACCCCTGGGCAAGACAGCCATTTCCTTGTGTTAAGAAGAGAAGTCCATTCCAGTGTGGATGCCCAAAGCTGGTCTATTCCAGAGATGGCGGGGTGCTAATTAAACTCACGCAGAGTCTGCTGTCCAAGTGTCTTTGTTAAACTGATCGTCTTGGAGTTTCCATCTATAAAGGGGGGGGTAATAAAGGATTCTTTTTTTAAGTTAAAATATAATTATTTTGTCCTCTCTCCTCACTGTAAGCCTTGCTATGTGCTTCCCACTGCCCTGGCTCTTTCTCAAATTCCACTTATAAATTATATATATATATTATACATTCCTATATATTATACCTCAGTCCATATAATGTTACTTGTATGGATATGAATTTTAGGGCTGGCCACTTGTTATTGGATAATTAGTGAGGGGGCGGCTTTTATCTGGAGAAGACTTAGTTCTTATATTTTTTTGGTTGCGAGCCTAATGGCTCTCCAGCCTGAGAGGACTTATTTCTACTGCTCTCAGCATTCCTTAGTTGCCTGTAGCTCTCTGCCAACGGTTGAGGCCCCACGGACGTCTACGTCAGCATGTCTGTTGGCGTAACCCTTGTTCAGCCCTGTTTAGGAAGCCACGTTGACCTTTGGAATATCTGTGCGATAGACATATCAGTTGGGTCCGGGTACCCTACGTCAACTTGTCCTTTGCATTTCAACCAGTCCTGGTTTTCAGTAACTGCCTCTGTCTGTTGCGAAGAGATGCTTCTTTGGTGGGAGTGAGAACTATACTTACGTGTGGGTACCGGGATAAATACTTAGAGTGCAAGTAGGAATTACACTGGTTTAGAAAATGGTGGTTGTAGGTTCTCCTCCAAGATCCATGTCTTTCACCAGCCCCAGGGAGGGGGCTAGATTTCCAGTGCCAGGCACGATTTCCCTCTTGCTGAATGGATTTTAAGTTCAGTTTGACAGATGCTGGTCATGGCCGACGTAGGTGTGCCGCTGTTACACACATGGGGATTGTGTGCCATGGTGGGCTCACTGCTTTAGCTCACAGGCATTTTTAGCTGGGTGTGTTGCTTCCTTGCCTTGAAAACGTGCGTAGCACCCCCTGGTACCACAACCGAATGGTCTTAAATGTGTATCGCTATGTGAAGGGAGGCGGTCTGAAAAGGTTACACACTGGTTATGACTTGATCCTGACTTTCAAAGGAGTTTAGATGCTCGGTTGATGGCAGCTCTAAGAACACTGGCTGCTCTTCCAGAGGACCGGGTTTGGGTCCTATAACCACGTGGCGGCTCACAACCATCTGCCCCTCCAGTCTCTGGCCTCCGTAGCCTCTGAGGTACACCACAGTGACAGCCCAAAATGCTGGCTGGGTGCAGACACCGTGCTGGAACCGACCTTTCCTCACAGGAATGCAAAACGATTCAGCTACTCTCAAAGGCATTTTGGGAAATCCTTTTAACACTGAATTTATTCTTGACATTCAGTCCGGCAATCTCACTCCTCGCACGCCTTTAATCCCAGCACTTGGGAGGCAGAGGCAGGCGGATCTCTGTGAGTTCGAGGCCAGCCTGGTCTACAAAGTGAGTTCCAGGACAGCCTCCAAAGCTACAGAGAAACCCTGTCTCAAAAAACCAAAAAAAAAAAAAACAAAAACAAAAACAAAAACAAAACATTTATCCAAAGGAATCCGGAACTTATGTCTATGAACACCAGAATATGGGTGCTTCTGGCTATTTTATTTACCAGTATCCAAAATTAGAAGTAAAAAGAAAGAAAGAAAAAAGAAAAGAAAGATGTCCCTTAATAAGTGAGTGGGACAGCCATGGTGTTTGAGACAATGGAATGTTATATAGTACTGAAGGAAATGAGCCTACTAAGACATGAAAAGAGATAAAGGAATCTCGTTCCCCCCCCCCCATGAGTGTTATACCCGTGTACATATGCACGTCTTGCATGTCTGTGCATGTATGTTATACCCGTGTACATATGCACGTCTTGCATGTGTGTGCATATATGCTATACCCGTGTACATATGCACGTCTTGCATGTGTGTGCATGTATGTGGAGGGCTAGGGTTGACATCAGGGATCATTCTTGACTGCTCTTCTGCCTTAGTCGTCGAGGGGAGGGTCTCTCAGGCAACCCCAGATCTTGTTGATGCCACTTGTCTCTGCCTCTTAGGCTGAAATTGGAGGCAGGCTGCCACACTCACCCGGCATTCACGAGGGTCTGCGACCTAAACTTCTGTCCTCACTCTGGTGACTCGACAAGCGCTCTGACCACTGATCCGTCTCCACACATATGTGACAGATGTGAAGAGGGATCTCAGACACATGTTACCAAGTGAAAGAAGCCAATCTGTAAGGGCTACGTGTGGCTCCAACTATGCCGCATTCTAGAGGCGGCACACCAGGGGGGAGGGTGGGCAGATCATGCGTTGACAGACGTTGGGCATGGGAGGAGGCGTAAGCACAGGAAAACAGCGAAACTGCCCCATGTGTGTATGGGTGGCACTGTACCGGCTAGTGTGTCATTGTACGCTTGTCCAAACCCAAGAATGTGCCCCACCAAGGGTGAACTCAAATGGATAAACTATGGAATTTAGGGGATAACGATCAGGCCTATCTGCTATAAATGGGCCACTCTGAAGCAGATGCTGGTGCTGGGGAAGGCTACAAGTCACGGTTCATTTTGTCAACCGGGGACAACCTAGAATCGCCTGGGAAGAGAATGTCAGTGACAGACCGTCTAGGTCAAAAGTGGTCTGTGCGAAGTGTTGTCCTCATTGCCTTAATGCAGGTAAGACTCAATGTGAAAGTGGGCGGTGCCATTCCCGCTCTTGGGCCCTGGGTTGTAGGAGAACTTACAGAGCTAGCTGAGGACCCAGGAGGCAAGTTCGGAGTTGTGAGATACAACAAATTCCTTCTCCCCTACTGCCAGGGGAATTTATCTCAGAACAGAAGTGACGCCAGGATGCTATTTGCCAGAGTGAGTAGTAGGTGCATGAGGGAATGGCTGCTTCTTCCGCTCAGTTTCGATGCAATCCTAAAGAAGGCTCAGGAGGTGAGCATACTCCGCTCCAGCAGAGGACCAGTGCTCGTCTCTTTCTTCCTATGCTGGGTGGATCAAAACTGCCTGTAACTCTAGCTCCAGGGGATCTGACACCTTTTTCCCGATCTGCAGGCCCCTGCAGTCACATGCACACACCCAATGCATACATATGATTTAAAATAAAATACATCTTTAAAAAAAAAACTATCCTAGCCGGGCGTTGGTGGCGCACACCTTTAATCCCAGAGCTCTGGAGGCAGAGGCAGGAGGATCTCTGTGAGTTCCAGGCCAGCCTGGTCTACAGAGTGAGTTCCAGGACAGCTTCCAAAACAATACAGAGAAACCCTGTCTCAAAAAACCAAAACAAACTAAAAAACTACCCTGAAACATGGCTATTGGAGACAAGCAAGCAAGGTTTCTTTGACCCTGAAGTTCAAGTGCACAGCACACACACTCTGTCCCAAAACTTTTGCTTTCTCTCCTATCACAATGTTGCTTCCCAAATACTGTCCTCAAAGACAGTTTCCACATAATTTTTATGTTTAACATTTATGTATGCGTGTGCTTGTGTGTATGGGTACACATGGAGACCAGACAACAACCTTGGATATCATTCTCAAGATACTATCTATTTTATTTTTTAGAGCAGGGTTGCTTAATTTGAACTGGAATTTGCTAATTTGGTTAGGTTGGCTCTCGTCACCCCGCCCATGTGTGTCTGCGTGTGGGCAAGAGGCTAACCTTGGATATAATTCTTCGGGAGCTGCCCATCTTGACTTTCTGGGAAAGAGTCACCATTTAACTGGGCTGGCTGACCAGTGAGTGGCTTTTCTACTTGGGTTCTGGAGATGGAACTGGGGTCCCAGCCTTCTTTCTTAATGTGTAGCTCTTCAGAGTCCTGGATCCTGAGCATCTAATTAATTCCTACATAGAGTAAGGATAGCACATGCATGTATTTTGGTTGTCTTTTCATTTGTGGTTATGCCTTCGTATTGTTTACCAATTGTGAAGGGTTCCTGGATGGCTTCTCTTACTGCCGTGTCAACATGGCTGACCCTGAGGACCATTTTTTTTTGTTGCTATGTATTTTTCTGTCATATTTGGAAACACCAGAAGCCCAACAAAGCAGAATCTCCCATTCCCAGGGGCTGACTGTAATAGAATTTGATTTTTGCTCATTTCTTTCCTCAAGGAGTGTTGGGAGAAACTGCTTTGACAGTCCTGGGGATGTGGCTCAATTGGTAGACCACTTGCCTAGTTTGCAGGAAGGTCTCTCTGGATTCTACACACAGCGCTCTACAAACTGGGCGTCATGGCACATACTTGTAGTACTAGCACTCAGGAGGTGGACGCAGGAGGATCAGAAGTTCAAGGTCGTCCTCTACTACATAGTGAGTTTTAGGTCGAGGGATACGTGAGATTGGGGGGGGAGGAAAGTAATGACTTCAAGAGGATGGTAGTCAATTGTAAATTAGGAAAGAGATCATAAGGCAAAAATATATTTCAGGAGAACGTTGATTTAGAAACCCAGGCTATTTAGATTTTGTTTGATGGGCTCATAAATCGGGCATGAGTTTATAATGAATTTCCATGTTTGTGTGTACATATGTGTGTGCATAGAAGCGGTGTGTGTGTGTGTGTGTGTGTGTGTGTGTGTGTGTGGTGTCCACACAAGGCCAGAGTACAGCTTGAGCTGTTATTTTGGCACCGGGTTTCTGATCGGCCGGTAACCCCCCAAGTGCACGAGGCTGACCGGCCAGGAGCCTTTTGCATAAAAGCCTGGAGCATCCCGAGTATTCGTCCAAGTAGCACAGCCCCTCCCCCACTAATGACTCGGTAGTGTGCGTCATTGGATAATCTTATCTTCACGAATACTGAATGACCCTTAATCATTTCCCTGTAACCGGGTTAGGCAACCCCTTCTCCCCGCCCACATACTCTGGTGGTGAGCCTAGGAGGCAGGTAGCCTCTTGGGTGTTTCGTTTATAAAATGGTGATAAACTGGAGTCTTTCCCTCACAGGACTGTTGGAGACTGGGTGAAATAACGCTTACTTCAGCACAACGCCAAGCACGCATTAAATATGCAGTTAGGGTTAGGCGATCGTTAGAACGATAGTTAAAGACAACCTGGGGGGGGGGGGAACCAAGCGCTTGCTCGGCATGGGACCAGGCAAAGAGAAAGGGACTGACGGAGACGTGCGTTGGGGTGCAGGGAGGGAAATCCCCGGAAGGGCATTTTCCCAGCCCCGGGCGACTCAGGGATTCCAGGGCCACGCAGGCATCGATGCCCCGCACGTTGTCTTTGCATTTAGAAAGCACCCAACCCCTTCACCTGGTCGCTTTTCTAGGGTTGCAGGAGGGATCTGCTTGGAAGGAGGACTGCAGCCCCAGGATCGCGGTGGCGCAGAGCCTGGGACTGCGTGGGTGGTGCCACCCGCAGACGCGTCTCCGGCACGTCCGGGGAGTCCCTGTCCCGCAGCCCCCCGGCCCCGCCCTCCAGGCTCCCTCCTCCGGATCCCGGCAGGGCCCTTTAAAAGGCAGTGTCGTGTCCGGAGGGAGAGGGCTGGGGGCGCTGACCCGCCCGCGGCTAGTCCCTTCTCCCCGCCCCCTGCCTGCCCGGTGGGTCCCTCCCTCTCTGGATCCCCGCGTCGCTCGCTCGCCCGCCCGCCCGCTCGCTCTCCCCGCGCACGCTCGCTCGCTCTCTCCGTCAGTCTCCCGAGCGGATCGAGTGCGCGGCGCGGAGCCAGAGCCCGGGCTGGTGGGGCGGCCGGGGCTGCGGGCTGGGAGCGCGGCGCGCACGGCCTCCTTGCGCCATTCTCCGCGCTCGCTACGGGCGAGGCCGGCGCCGCGATGGCCGAGATGGGGAGCAAGGGGGTGACGGCGGGGAAGATCGCCAGCAACGTGCAGAAGAAGCTGACCCGAGCGCAGGAGAAGGTGAGAGAGACCCGCCACACCTCTCACCCCTACCCCGGGGATCCAGCCGGCCACTTCCGGATGGCCGTGGCCGAGGAGTCCCTGGGCTCGGTCTCCCTGCAGTTACGGGTGTCCCCCTTCTCCCCATTCGGGCTCCGGCGGAGGAGGGCGCAGCTGTCCACCTTGTCCCCCTTCCCCCACCGTTTGGTACCTTCTCGGCTCCCCTGCAGAGAAGCGGAGGCCCACGCTTCCCGGACGCGGGGTCCACTCTCACCCTACCCTGGAGTCCAAGGGTCAGGAGGCTGGGAGGTGACCCCCGGCTCTCTAGACCCACGCGGGCAATCCAGGCGGGGCTTGCGTGCTGGTGGGGGTGGGGGTGGAGGGAGCCTGTCTCGCCGCCCCTGGGGCCGTCCACGTCCCGGACTTCTCAGGATCTACTTTACCAGCTGGCTAGTGCGGGCGCCCACTACCCTCGGCTTCCTGCGGTCCCCGAAGAAGAAGAAGAAGAAGGCATTGCTTTCCTCCTTCCAAGAGGTGCCTGCGGCCTACAAGGTCCCGCCCAGACCCGCCAGGTTGCAGAGGGTTCTGCACCGCTCGCTCCAGCAGGGATTTGGCGGCTCTAGCCTTTGGAGAGAGGGAGATGGTGGGAGCTCCTGGCTATCCCGGTGGCCCAGAAGAGGGGTGTGGAGGGCGCCGCAGGAAACCCTCTCCCTGTGGTCTGAGAGTACTCTGGGGTTTTTGCAGTGGACGGGATCAGTGCTTCCTGGGACACCCTGACTGTGCAGGAAATGCGGGGGTTGGGGGCGGGGGTCCTTCGCTGGCCTGCCTTTTACCCCTAGCCATCCCTGGCTTATTGAATTGGATCACGCCAGCTGCTGACGCCACTTCCCCTGCCAATTCCGACTCTGAAATCTGAGATTGTACAATTTGTGTTTCTGCCAGGGATAGCCCCCTCGCGGCTCCAGCTGGGCCGGGGGCCTGGTGGGAACAGGGACCCCGCTTGCCTTCCTCTGCCAGTCTTGGGGCTGTTTATAAACAATGACTTTTGCAGCTGAGAGCTGTGAGCTCCCCAAGGATGCAGCCACGTGATGAGAGGGGGGAGCTGGGTAGAGCTCCCTTAGAGCCCTCCTCCTCCTCCTCCTCATCCTTGTGGTTACTAGCTAAGGAGGGGGTGACGGTATGAGTATGGGGAGGCTCTTGCTAACCTCTGGATCTGGCCAGAGCGCCTTGCCCCATCCAGGAGGAAAAAGAAGAGAGAGGGATTAGAACCCTGCCCCCCTCCCCGCCCCCAATAGTCTGCTGGTGCCGAGGAGACCGAGGTTACCCGGCCGGAGCAGTCGGCAGATACAGCCACCCAGGCTCCCAGTGACCTGCTTCCCCCTCCTAGAGGGAATGAATGGTAATATTGGGAGTAAGCTCAGACAAGGTCCCTGCCCTCACTACGTGGAGGTCGGCTTCATGTGGCCCCCACTGCTGCCCGTGTACACCTCTGCCCGGATGCGGTTTTCTTGATGCGACCCTGGGGTCCATAAGTGTAGGCCACGTTCCTTCCTTTTAGGTGGCCCCGTGTCTGTCGCTGGGCCACTGGAGTGCCCTCTCTCCTCAATGCCCCGCACGGAGGTTTGGGGCAGTTGGCTGACAGCTGGTTGGCCACCGAGCATGGCTCCAGCCAGCAGCTGTCCTTGCCTGTGCCTGGACCTCATGGGTTGGCACTCGCCTCTTGCCATGGTTTCTCCGTGTCCCATGGGCGGTAGCTGGGGACCATTTGCCCCGGGGGAAGCCAAAGACAGTCTGACAGGTACCCTGAGACAGTAGCCTGTTTCCCATCCTCTCCTTCCTTGGCCCTACAGACCCCGTTTCAGGAAACCCCGTGTCTTGCCTAGATACTGACCTTTTTCTGCTTATCTTCATCCTGCTCCTTGGAATCTGCATCGGCCACAGCCTGGGCAAGCTGATTATTGGGAGCCTCCCCAACATCTCCTGGTGGCGGCCCACGCTCTACTCAGTGCTCGTTGCTGATGGGGTCTCAGTCTTGCGAGCAGCTCTCACACTGGGTCCACCCTTCTTGGTCACACAGGGCAACTTTAAATTCTCATGGGAGGGTATTTTTCGGAGAAAGGATGGCAGGTGGGCATCACAGAGAGTTGGGGAGACAGCTCAGCTGGAAAGGATAGCAGGCAGGCATCACAGAGAGAGTTGGGGAGACAGCTCAGCTGGAAAGGTGCTTTCCAAACAAACACGAGGAGCTGAGTTTGACACCCCCGCCCCAGAACCCATGTGTAAAACTGGGAGCAGGAGTGCTGTGAGCTTGTGATTCCAGTGCTGGGGAAGCAGAGACAGGAGGATCTCCAGGACTTGCCCAGTCAGCCAGTTGGCCTATATCAGTAAGTTCCTGAGGAAGAGACCTGATGTTGAGCTCTGGCCTTTACACGCTCCTGCGCATGCACAGGACGTAAAAAGACCGCCTACGGTGTATTTGCATAGGGAAAAGACCCTGTTGCTTCCCACTGATTCTTCCCAAGACTCAGACAGTGACCGTAAAAGCGCAGTGTGCCTGCCCTCTGGTGTCGCGGGGTCCTGTGAGGGGTCCTCGGTGGCTGCTATTTGATTCATCAGCCTCTTTGTCCCGGGCAGGGCTGTGCTGGTGACCCTCTGGTGTCTCTCTAGCTCTGGTGGGTGTTTAGTGGATGTTTGTGAATGACTGTGGGTGCTTGCTCTTGGAGCCCAGGCTGGCCCAGGCCCCCGAGTGAGCTGGTTGGATTGTTTCCTACTTTCCTGTCATGAGGCGGCATGAGTCCCTGCATGCTGCCTCAGGCAGGAAGCGTATGGCTTCAGGCCTCCATGGTGCATGCCCCCTTACAGCCGCTGAGTGCCTGCAGTGAGTGTGTGTGTGCCTGGAACCCAGGCCTGTGGGCTTTGTGAGGTCATCTTCCCATTGCATTTG
Source organism: Mesocricetus auratus (assembly GCF_017639785.1). Lineage (NCBI taxonomy): Eukaryota > Metazoa > Chordata > Mammalia > Rodentia > Cricetidae > Mesocricetus > Mesocricetus auratus. Next base: position 61,827,481 of record NW_024429198.1, read on the forward strand.
GCTTAGCTGACCCTCTATAAATGGCTGTGTCCATTTTTGGGCCTCAGAAGGGTGGCTAGGCAAAGCCAATTGAGGGTGGAGGCAGGGTCAGATGACAAGAGGATTAGAGGTTGGCGAGCTGGGCCCCCTGGGGGGTGGGGTGGTTGGGGAAAAGAACAGCTGGGGCTGCGGGGGAGGAGTGGAATCTTGCCCGCCCAAGTCCATGGCCGTGGAGTCCTCAGGGAAGAGCGTGTGAGGGAGGCTGGGTCTTGTTCTCTCAGTGTTGGGCCAGTGGTTAAGCACAGGTTGGGCATGGTGGGAATACGCAACACGGGAATGTCCCCTTGATGGCCGCGGCTGCCCCTGAGGGAGCCTGGAGTGTGGGGAAGGCCACCGCCAAGCCTGGGGTTGTCAGTGCACAGCGCGTCTCTGGCGTGTGGGACAGATGCTCCCTCGGCAGAGGAAGGGGCAGCCTGGTTATTTATAGGGCCTGGACACGTGGTGGTGAGCTGCGGCCATGCTGCCCTGTTCTGCCACCGTGACACGGGGCAGGGAGCTGCCTCGCCTTCCCCTGTGGTAGGCACATCGGCTTCCGTAGGATGGGCCGGGTTTGAGCATCACGCTTCTGGTAGCGACCTAAAGAGCAGCTAGGGTACCCAGAGGAGCAGGTGTCCCCTCTAACAGGATGTGCTTTTGCTGCCGTCCTGATACAGACCTTGCCACTGAGGTCATCTGGGCCACTGGGTTTATTTAGACAGGCGTTTCCCAGCCCGAGCACCCAGCCTAAAGCTGCTGCCTTCCACGCCTCCCCCCCCGCCCTGTGCTTCCCTCTGCCCTGGAGGGTAAGGGCTGTTCTCAGTCCCCTCTCCCATGCGGCACCATCCCTGTTCCTCTGTAACTTTCTGCGCTGGGCCCTCTCTCCTTGAGCCTGGGCAGTCTCTGCTGAACCTTCCAACCTGGATCAGATTTCCTGAAGAAAAAAAATCCCTTATGTAAATGGTTCACCTTCCGTGCAGGAGCCTGCGTCCTGTCTGAGGTGTTGGGTGCTTGGGGGCGGGGGCACAGGGGATGCTCTGGAGATCCCGGTCTCAGGAAGGTGTGGGAGAGCTGTAAGCATGTCCTCGGGATCTCCCTGAGTCCCCTCAGACCCTGCGGCCTCAGCAGTATGCTGTCTGCGGCAGGTGGGAGCCAGGCGGTTGCTGCTGTTCTGAGCGGGGAGTGGGACAGGGGGAGCCTGCTGGGGAGCCTCGAGTACAGGTGTGGGCGAAGGTGTGAAGGGCCAGTGAGGATGGCCAGCATTTCAGACCCGGGGAAGAGAGGGTGGCTGGATGAAAGGCTCGGGCGAGGGGTGGCTGGATGAAAGGCTCGGGCCAGATTTGATTAAGTGTTGCATGCTGGGGTAAACAAAAAATCTGTGTACCCCAGGGATTCTCACAGCAGCTAAGGCAGAACCACTTTCTACCTCTTCCTGACAGATATCTTGAGGTTCCCTTGTCACCTTCCTTCTCTGGCTTCTGCACTGGGTGGCTGGGGTAAGTTCTTCCCAGGTTGTGAGTCTGGGACAACGCTGGGAGTCCGTTAGTCCCCGACTCTGGCTGTAGGTCAAGGATGCACCTCATGTAGCTTTTGTCCCCCTGAGAGGTAGATCTTCTATCCGCCCATCACCACGGGTCACACATGGGGGCTCTGGTCCCCCTGACTGGCTTAGTCAGGTGACGGATCCTTTGGGAGCCTCCCGCCCCGCTTGGTGGATAAACTGAGGAGAGCGATGGCTCCTTCTCACAGGTATGCTGTGAAGAGCAGAGAGCGTTTGACAGATGCCTGTCACATAGCACATGCTCACTAAATATCATCGAGGTTAGGCGTCCTGATACCACAGAACCTCCTTGGGAGCCCCGTGTCCCTTACTCAAATCGCCTGGGAGTGTCCGTTACGGGGTTCTGTAGACAGCTAATCCCTGCTGATCCCTTAGCCTGTCAGGCAGGGCTTAGGATAGCGGCCTTGTGTGTGTGTGTGTGTGTGTGTGACACACGTACCATGTATGCATGTTGATGCGTGTGGTGCCCGCATGTGTGAGTAAGTGGTGTGAACAGCCTTGCAGGCACAAAGGCTTGGATTTCAGAGTCAGAGCATTGTAAGAGTTGACTCAGTTCCTACAGATAAACCCTAACCTGGGCCTCCTTCTCGAGTCTTTTGTTTCTTGACAGTGGTGGAGCGGTGATGGATTCGCATGTTTGTCCCACACAACATGTAGCACACACTGCGTGCTAAACACTGAGGAAGCTGGGGATCAAAGCCGTGCCGTGTGGAGCTGATGTCCTAGCCGGAGACATGCTCATCACACAGGGGCCGCAAGCAGGGGCATGCTCCATGTGAGGAGACCTATGCCTGTGCTTAGGTTTTAGATGGACTCGACTACAGACCGTGGGTGGCTGCCTTGATTTAGGGGGGAAGGCTAGGGGAAGAGTCTGGTCTCCAGGTGATAGATCACCTCTAGTAGTGGGGACTTCCTGTTGGATGTCTAGAGTATTGTGTTTTCCTCTTTGGCATGCTTCCACTGGATTTGAAAAAAAAATACAAAAAAAAGCATGCTAATCGTAAAATTCTGCACCGTAGAGCGGCAGGCAGGCCGGAGCAGATGTGTAGCTTGAGGTGGGTGTTTGTGCAGGGACAGGTGGGTGGGGGTGCCTGTTCAGAGTGCACTTTGGGGCCCATGAGGCACCTATGCTACCAAAGGTGTCAAGGGTGGCCTGGACTAGAGGGGTGTGCTTGCAAGGTCCCCTACAGGCAGTGTTGCAGTGACGGATGGTCACAGGCCGAGTGAGCTGGGGTTGAGTCATCTCCCAAACCCACACCCACACCATGCTCCTATCCTTGGGCAAATCACACCAATCTCTCTGACCTCAGTCTTCCCTTCTGGGTGTGGTAGGCCAGGTGAGGCCCGGGAGCCACCGGTGGGATTGATTTAATCTCTCAGTGCTCTAATGCCATAGAAAGGGATTCCTTGAGGGAAAGCCTGGTACCCAGGCATGTAAAGGCCCCTGGCACCCAGGCTCCTAACGCCCTCTGCACAAAGGCTGCTATTCCTGCCCAAGGAAGGGAAGCTTCATCAAATACCACGCTAATCATAACGGCCGTGGGTTACTGCATCTTTATCACTTCAGTCTCGTGAGTCTCACCCAGCGAAGACACTAAGGGCCTGGCAAGGTGGCGTGGGCAATAAAAAGGCACTTGTCATCAGCCTGACCATCAGAGCTCTGTCCCCGATCCCTGGGGATCCCATGTGTTAGGAGATGAGAGCAGATTTCCACATGCATGCTTTGGTACATGTGTGCACATGCGCATGTGGAATACACATGAATAAATAAACAGCTGAATAAAGAAACTTATTTTAGAAAGAAAGAAACCGAAGCTTGGTCCGGTGGTTGACACTTCAGACGCTCTGGGCCAACAGACTTTTCGGTTCTCATTTCTGTAGGGAGATGTACACAGGTGAGGTGGGCTTGGGCCTCTGAGACACGTGACCCTTAAATAAGATGTACGCCTAACCCACTTGAGGTGGGGGTTTACGCTGTGTGTGGTGGACTAGGTGATGGACGGCCTGGGTTTGCGGAGCAAGACTGAAGATGACGGTACGGTCTCGCAACGGAGGACAGACTAGACCGAGCCTGTGTGTGCATGTGTGTGTGTGTGTGTGTGTGTGTGTGTGCTTGCGCGCGCGCGTTCTCCTGTGGATGTCCACGTGGAGGCCAGAGAACCTTAGTTTGGTACACGACGTCTCAGTGAACCTGGAGCTTGCCGTCAGTGGGACCCTGGATCTGCCTCCTGTGCTGGAGTTACAGGTGCGCTGCTCTGCCTGGGTTTCCCACGGGAGCTTGGGATCTGAAGTCCAGTCCTCGTGTTTGCATTCACCCACTGGGGCATTCCCCCAGTTCGGAAACACCTTTTATCCTGAATTATATACTGTATACTTTAGTTCTCACCATTGCTACAAAGTCCCTTTTATATACCCACAGGGATACTAGGTGTTTGGAAATGTTCCCAGGAGGAAGTAGCTACTCTGTTGACCCCACACAAGGCAGGACGTGTTTCCTCAGCGGTGTAGCCCCCTGCGGCCAGGGTGCTGCCTCAACCCCACGGTGCTGCCTGCCTCCTCATGGCGTGCAGGCCTCCAGCTCAGCATACAGCAGGTATCTAAGCAGGAAGTCAATCCTAAAGTGCCTTAGAAAATGGATTTCAGGGTGCCCACCTTGCAGATGTCCAAACCCTTCAGAGGTCGAGCCTGTTGGGTAAATTAACATAGCATTTGCATAGAAACTGCGCATCTGCCTATATGCTGCTAGCTGTCTGTAGATGGCCTATAATACTCAATTCAGTGTAAGCACGTGCCACCTCGTATATTGCTCAGGACACACCAGCCAAAACAAAACAACAGCAACAACAAAAGACATCTGTGCGTGTTCAGACACCATTTTGCCTTCTGAGATGTATTTGGAATTCGGTTTGTCGGATCTGTGGCTGTAGGGTTGGAGGACCCGTGTACTTACTGCAGAAGGATGCGTGACTCCTGACAGCAGGCGACACTGTGATGGCTGACAGGCCTGGAGGCTGGCTGTGCTGGGTGATGGAGAGGAGGCATGCTTGTGACAGGACCAGGGCTGGGCTTGGCCTGGAGGATGCTGGTCCACCCTACTGTGTCACGTTGGGGTAATCAAGGCCTCCCTTTCTCCATGGTCAGACGGATGAGTAAGTAGCTCAGGCACGTGGCGGGGTGAAGTCTCAAGTGGATGCAGATTTGCCGGCGGAATCGTTCTTGTGGCTGGTCAGGGCTGTGTGCGTGCGTGCGTGCGTGCGTGCGTGCGTGCGTGTGTGTGCGCGCGCGCGCTCGAGCGTGTGTGTCATGTCACAACGGACGGATTGGGGGTCACATCATGGGGTTTGAGTGGGAGCGTCAGACTGTCTCTGGGTATCCCTGGGAAAGGGCGTCTCTGGTGTCCTCTGGAAGCATGCCTAGCTGCATCATCTTCCCTGTACTGAGCTGAGCCCCTGGCCATCCTGGGAGTGAGTGGGTGGCCACAGACAGCAGCTACTACAGGACTAGCTGTGGAGGTTCACCCCCCCCCCCTCGTCAGAACTGCTGCAAATCCTAGACCTCCCGTACCACCACAGGCTCTGCTCCTAATAGAGCCTCCCCCGGCACCACATCAGGGCAACCCCGGGAGCCCTCATTTTGTATACTGCACGTCTGACCTGAATTGGACTCTGGGGAGAGCCGCTCACTCACCAGGAGCCCAAGAGGGAGCTGCCTGCCTCTCACACAGTGCCCCCACAGGCCTGGATGATTAGGGAGGGCTTCCAAGAGGAGGAGGCAGACCTGAGCTGAGCTCCAGGGCAAAGTAGCAGGCTGGGCTAATGGGGACATGCTTCTGGCAGTCCTGGAGAGAGGATTTTCAGGGCCTGTTTGAGATGGAAAGTGAATGCCTTTGGGAGGGTGAGGCCTGAGGCTGAGGAAAGATAAATAGAGGCCAGGTGGGGGAGGTAGCAGTGGCTTTGTCTCAGACTGCCTCTGGCTCCTGCTTCCGGAAGCAGGTCTGAGGAGGTCAGAGGTCAACTTCAGGACTCTGTCCTTTTTTTTTTTTTAAATCAATCTTTAAGTCAGTGACTTAATCTGGAATGTGTGTGTGTGTGTGTAGTGCAGGTTTGTGTCATGGAGCCTGTGTGGAGGTTTGAAGACGACTTTAGGGAGTTGGCCCCGCCTCCCACTTTGCCGAGGGTGGATCTTTTGTTCCCGGTGCCGGTACACGCACTCTGGGTGGCTGGCTCATGGGCTCCCAGACCATTCTCTGTCCTTCCCTCCTCTCTCACTGGAGGCGTGCTGGGATTACAGGCACGCTCTACCACGTCAGGGTTCTTATGTCTGTCCCAGGGTTTCAGGTTGTCGGGCTCATGTCTTCCTGTCCTTAGCCACTGAGCCATCTCCCTGCCCCCTCTCTCGCCTTGGTATTCTGAGTTAGGGTCTCTCATGGTTTGGAACTTGCCAACCGAGTCATGCCGGCCACCTAGTGAGCCCCAGGGACCTGCCAGCCTCCGCCTCCCAGAACTGGGCTTGCAAGCGCGTGCCAGCCCATCTTGGTTGGCTCTTTTATGTAGGTTTTGGGGAGCAAAGTCAGGTTCTTTTGCTCCTGTGGCGAACACCTCACCTGCGGGCCTGCGTTCCCGGCCTCCTGGGTCAAGCCCTTTAGTGTTCTTCCTCAGCTGTAGCGGGGACCATTCTGTCTCCCCAGCTTTGGTCAACCAAACATTCACTGTTTTGGTGTCTTACTGACTCCGGGCACAGGGATCTCAGGCCAGCTGGGGTGAGGAAGTGAGCTGTACCCTCCTGCGGGGAGTAACTTTGGCCAGAGTAGAAACCAGCTATTTCCGAGGGGCCTAAGGGCCTAGATCAGGTGGTGCTGGCGGATGGCCTCCTGTATTGGTGATGTTTGGGCCAGTGGAGGGGGCTGGGGGGCTGGGGTGTGTGACATGCGGTGACACCAGCAGATGGCTGAGTAGGAGTGTCAGGACCCGCTCACTCTCTTTAGCGCTGCCTAGAAGGGCGTGGGACGGCCCCTCCCTCTTGGGTCCAGCCCGCTGTGGGCATGCCTGGCTGTCCGTGCGCCTGGCTGTCCGTCGGTGCAGACTGCAGGGTGGGAGATGGCTGGACTCTGCTGTGGGGGAAGACGGGGCAGCTGTTGGCTGGCGAGGAGGTGGAGATTTCCATGCCCGCCTGTGGTTGGAGGAGCTTCTGCCCGGAAGGGGGTTAGGGTGACAGGATAGCCTCAGCGGCTTCAGCCCCCTTCCAACAGCTGCAGCTTCTTTCTGTGGACCTTTCTCTAAGTCCACCCTCTCCCTGGGACGCCAGCCAAGATGCCTGAGCTCTGGCAAGCCTGGGCCCCACCACTGAGCCTTGGTGGTGGCCTGATCCCCAGAGGTCTTCAGTGAACCCCTTTTCCATGCTTCCGGCCCGGTGTGTTTTCCCTGTTTCTTAGTCCGAGAGGGCATGAGCGGTCTTACTCCATGTCGCACACTCCACGGGACTGGCTCAGAGACTGCACATGCGTGGTGGGGTAGATGGGGGCTCTGGCCGACACGGGACCACTGGCAGGTAGACAAGAGAACTGAAGTCCGATGGGGAAGAAGGAGGAAGAGAATTTAGTGACATCTAGGGATAGGTAAGAGGGCTTAACCTTCAGAGAGAATGGGGTTTGTCCTGTGACCCTAGGGTTTGTTTGCTCTCTGAGTCCACTTCCCCCCAAGTGTGTGTGTGTGTGTGTGTGTGTGTGTGGTGTGTGATGTATGTGTGTGGTGTGTGTGTGATGAGTGTGATGTATGTGTGTGGTGTGTGTGTGTGTGGTGTGTGATGAGTGTGATGTATGTGTGTGTGGTGTGTGATGAGTGTGATGTATGTGTGTGTGTGTGTGGTGTGTGATGTATGTGTGTGTGTGTGTGATGAGTGTGATGTATGTGTGTGTGTGTGTGTGGTGTGTGATGAGTGTGATGTATGTGTGTGTGTGTGATGAGTGTGATGTATGTGTGTGGTGTGTGTGTGTGTGTGATGAGTGTGATGTATGTGTGTGTGTGTATGGTGTGTGTGTGTGTGTGTGTGTGATGAGTGTGATGTATGTGTGTGGTGTGTGTATGGTGTGTGTGTGTGTGATGAGTGTGATGTATGTGTGTGGTGTGTGTATGGTGTGTGTGTGTGTGTGATGAGTGTGATGTATGTGTGTGTGTGTATGGTGTGTGTGTGTGTGTGATGAGTGTGATGTATGTGTGTGGTGTGTGTATGGTGTGTGTGTGTGTGTGATGAGTGTGATGTATGTGTGTGTGTGTATGGTGTGTGTGTGTGTGTGATGAGTGTGATGTATGTGTGTGGTGTGTGTGTGATGAGTGTGATGTATGTGTGTGGTGTGTGTGTGATGAGTGTGATGTATGTGTGTGGTGTGTGTGTGATGAGTGTGATGTATGTGTGTGGTGTGTGTGTGATGAGTGTGATGTATGTGTGTGTGTATGGTGTGTGTGTGTGTGTGATGAGTGTGATGTATGTGTGTGGTGTGTGTGTGATGAGTGTGATGTATGTGTGTGGTGTGTGTGTGTGATGAGTGTGATGTATGTGTGTGTGTGTGTGGTGTGTGATGAGTGTATGGTGTGTGATGTATGTGTATGGTGTGTGTGGTGTGTGATGTATGTGTGTGGTGTGTGTATGGTGTGTGTGTGTGTGTGTGTGGTGTGATGAGTGTGATGTATGTGTGTGGTGTGTGTGTGATGAGTGTGATGTATGTGTGTGGTGTGTGTATGGTGTGTGTATGTGTGGTGTGTGATGAGTGTATGGTGTGTGATGAGTGTGATGTATGTGTGTGGTGTGTGTATGGTGTGTGTGTGTGTGTGGTGTGTGATGAGTGTATGGTGTGTGATGTATGTGTATGGTGTGTCTGGTGTGTGATGTATGTGTGTGGTGTGTGTATGGTGTGTGTGTGTGTTGGGGTGGAGCTCATAGGGAGGACGCTGGTGTACTTTATACACCATTCTCAGCTTTCCTCCTTTGAGACGGGGGCTGGCAGTCCGCCAGTCCAAGCCTCCCTCCTGTTTCTTCCCTTGCCATCCACCCAGTGCTGGCTCAGGAGTTTGAACCCAGGTCCTCACACTGTCTCCTGTTGGGCCACAGTCCTGCCTTTGCCCTCCAGTGCTGCCCTCTGAATCCAGGGAGTGAGAGGGTGAGGGAGGGAGGGGTCAGAGCAGACGTCAGGTCGGAGTGTCTGTTTTTAGATGGAGCCCCTGTGTTACGGAGGCCCTGGTACATGTTTGGGAGGTGGGCGGGGACCTTGGAGGCTGGCTGGCACTCTTGAGGAAGCGAATGGACCCTTCACTGTGTCAGGGATCTCTCCGTGATCCCGGATCTCCCGTTGACTCCAGAAGCGTGCCTGGGGGAGTAAGACCTGGGTATTCTTTTGAACAGAGGTCCTTAGAGGTTCAGGGCTGTATATGAATAAAGCTAACTCGATCCCTGAGGCGGTGGTAACCAGTGGGTCAAGATATACCCGCCACCTCCGTGAAGAGGAGACTGGGAACTCTGAGTTGTTAGTGGCTCACAGGAGGGTTAAGGATACATTTCAGCAGTGCAGGCTGAATGCTGTCCTCAGCAGAAGGGCAGACCCCACTTCCTGCCCCTTTGACATTGAGAAAGTTGTTTGTGGAGCGGGACGCTATCTTCCATGGTAGAGCTGAGCTGTCACTGTTTGTTAGCCCAGGACGCTGAAGGTCAGGCTGTGGCCGTTAACAGGTGTGCGATGTGTCCCTCAGGCCAGTGTGGCTGTGCGAGGCTGCTCCGTCGCCTCCACTGGTGCTCTTAGTGTTTATGCTCAACCCAGGCCCAGCCTGGGATCCGGATGGTGGGGCTGGAGGCTCAGTGGGAAAGGAGGAAGTAAAGTCAGCTCTTGCAGGGAGGGGGCAGTCCCCGGGCCACACGGCCGGGCCAGCTCTGGCTCAGGGTCAGCCTGTGCAGTTTGTGGGCCTGCCATCTACTCCCAGCCTCACCTTGCTGAGGAAAACAACCGTACTCGCGCGGGGTATGCCTATTGATGGTCACTTTACTAAAGAAAACCACTCACAAGAGAAGCCGGTTACCAGATTGGCGCTCCGAGAAACCCAGTCTCAGCCGCTCTCCGAGACCCGACCGGAACCCCGAAAAGAGGGGGTGCCCCTTCTCAGCTCTTTATCCCACTCACCTTCTGCGTACCTGTGACCACGCCCCAACGGGCGTGGTTGGCGCTACAGGTACCTCCATCTCTTCCCTACCGTCACCTTTTTCTCCTACCCCCTGCATGGGCCCACCCCGGGGGGGTGGCAGTTGTAGAGTTTAGACAGCCGCCCTGGGGACGGGGCCGCTAGGAAGTGGGGCAGTCTGATCAGAGGGTGTGCGCGGCCTGGCTTTGGGTTCTGGAGCCTCTACCCTCTCTTCTGCTGGGGATACCATGCTGCCTTCCCTGGGCTCACCCCTCAGCCCTTCCGCTAGTAACAGATGGTGGGGCCCAGCTCTTGGCCGGGTCTACTAGAGTTCTGGAAATGTCTACTCCAGTGGAGAGGGACTGGGGTGACTTGCCCAAGGCTGCAGTAAGGTGACCGTCCTCTGGCTGCTTTCTCCTCCTCCTCCTCTCTTTGTCTCTCCGAGCTGGTGGCCCCTTAAGTGTTGAGCCCAGTGGTGCTCAGGGGCCCAGGCAGAAATTATGCCGGGGCGTTCAGCTTGCAGGACTATCCATGCTGGGCAGCAAGCCAGGCAGAGCTCGACCTCTCTGAGCCCTTCCGCTCTCCTCTGCTGTGGTCATGGGGACCTGGAGTGTGCAGCCATATGTTGGCCTCGATAGAACCACACGAGCTGTCAGAGCCCTTCCCTCCCAAACGTCCCTTGACGTTTATCTGGAGGTGAGGGACAATGGCTTCTCTGGCCTCTCCACCCTCTCTCCATCTCCTCTTTCTCTCTAAGTCACTTCCTTTGCCAGCTCAGGAAGAGTAGAGGTGCAGCTCTGCGGCCCAGGTTGGCCTTGAACTCACGGTCCTCCTGCCTGAGCCTCCTGTGCCGGGACCGCAGACATCCACACCAGTGCTATTCCATTATAGGAAGGGATTATGGAGAGCTGTAAGTGGAACAGAGTTCCCATACTTTATTCTTTCCTGTGTGTGTGTGTGTGTGTGTGTATGCGCGCATGTGTGCGTGCGTACGTGCGTGCATGCACTCACATGTGTGTGCATGCATACATGTGTAGGTTCAATAGTCAACCCGAGGTGTCTGTTCTCAGATACCCTGCGTTTTTGAGACAGAATTTCTCACTGACCCGGCGCCCCCTGATCCGACTTAGCTGTCTAATTCCTGTTCTGCCTCCCCCGAGCTGGAATTGCTGGCATGCACTACGATGCCGTGTAGTTTTGGGGAGACGGTTGACAGGTCTTCATGCTTGCAAGGCAAGCGCATCGCCTACTGAGTCGTCTCTCGAGGCGCACGATTCCCTCTTGATGTTGCTTGGAGAGGAGTAGGAATAACACATTAGTCTGTTTTAATGGAATTACGTGATTTTTTTTCTCAGTGCTTTGTTTTTGTTTTGTGGTGCTGGGAGTGGAACCCAGAGCTTCATGCCTGCTAAGTCGGCTGGTACATTAGGGCCCAAGTGCTTTCTTCCCCAGCAGGTGCTGAGGGGGCGGCAGGGGGTGGCTTTAGAGGCAGGGCCACCCCATGCTGGGCTGAGAATAGCTCCACACCTGCCAGCCACACATGTGTTGGGACAAGGAGCGGTGGCTCTGATGATGTCTCTGTATATGTGGGTACAGAGCTACAGCCAGGGGTGGGGCATGTGCCTGTCAGAACGGTGCCCTACCCAGCCTGACACGGTCATCCTGTGGCATCTCATTCCGCTGGCCTGGTTGTTAGGCTTTTGACTCCAGGGCCAAACTATCGCAGCCCAGTCAGGGCTCCCCGCAGTGGCTACTGTTGGTTCTGCAATGCTGTCCCCATGGGGACACAACTTTTCGAGGCCCTTGCATTGTCTTATAACTGTGTGTGGCAGATGCATGGAGGCCAGCGTTGTTTGTCTCTGCTGCACGTATTCTTTTGGGGCAGGGTCTCAGTCAAACCCAGAGTTCACCCGCCTCACTAGCCAGTATGTTCTGGGCCATCCCGCGCCTGCCTTCTAAGACTGGGATTAGAGTGGGCTGCCAGCCAACAGTTACATGGGCTCTGGGACCCTGGACACCCAGCGTCTCGCTTACGTAACTTGCTCTTCAAGCACTGGCCCACCTTCTCCATCCTGCTCTTTGAGAGGGAGTCTCTCGTTGGCCCGGGAGGCCAGGCTGATGGGGATCCTCCTACTTGGCCCCTCCAGTGCTAGGATCACAACCCTTCCACCATGCCTGTCTTTTTTATGTGGGTTCTAGGGCTTGAACTCAGGTTCCTCATGTCTGCAAGGCAACCAGTTTACCAACAGAGCTATTCCTCCGGCCTGCCTTACCTTTTTAACCAAGGGGGCCAGGGCAGCGGGCTAAAGCTTCTTGCGGGAAGTGTAGCCAAGCAGGCTGCTGAAGGGAGCTTGGTCTGTGAGTTCGGTGTCTGCCCCTGAGGAAGGCTAAGTATGAGCTCCGGAGGGTCACAGAGGTATGTGTGGGTAGGGTGGACACTAGGTGGGGTGGGCTGGCTTGGGTAGAAACAATCCTGCATAGGTTAGTTTAAGGAAGAGGGGAGAGGGATGGAGCCGGCCATGACTCTTAAGAGTGGATTCTGTGGCCCTCATCTTTGTTCCGGGCGTCTCTGGGTACCTCACTGCCCTGAGTGTTGCCATCTCGGGGGGTGGCGTCGTTTCTTTAGTCGCTCAAACCCAGATTCCCTCCATTTGTCACACCGTGCTTTATTATCATTTCCTGTCCGTGTTCTCGCCGCTGCAGTCTTGTCCGAATGGGTCCCCTGACCCACCCTTTGAAGAATGTCCCCACGTAGCGCGGAAGCCATGATGGGATGGGAGTCGGCCAGAATCCGGCACGATGGGTGGGAAGACGGCTCAGTCGGGACGGCGCTTACTGTGCAGACGTGAGGAGCTTAGTACTCACTGACGACGAGCCCAAGCCTGTGGTTGGGGGGGGACCTTCTACCCCGTGAGTCTCCATTCCTTGGGGTCCACCCCAGCTTTCCTTCGCTCTGACTTGGGGTCCTTCTTCCCATGTTTTTTGGGGACTGGCTCCCTGGCTTCTTGTCCCTGCTGGGGCGGGTGTGTGTATGTGCACCTGTGTCATTTCATAGCTGGCTCTGAGTGCACGGCATGGGACTGTGCTGTCTTGCGGGGAGCGGCTGGCTGTCTGAGGGCTGGAGAAAGTTCTAGGCTTCTAGGGATGAGGTGGAACTCTGTCTCTGGCTCCTTCCCAAGGCCAGCGTCACCGATACTTGTGTTACTCTGGAAGGTGGAAGGCAGAATGGTGACTGACCTGCCCGGGGCTGCACTGTAGGAGGCACCAAGGGTTGTTCCTGGCCGTGGTCTGGTCTTCTCCATCCTGGATTTGCTTTCGGACGCTGAGCCCGTGCGTGGGGTCTTGGGCCGCCCCTCTGTGCTAGGGCCGCAGCTGGGCAGGTGCAGGGCTTTGGGCCAGCGGCCTGAGCCCTCCGGGGAGGCCAGCCCCAGTTCTAGCCCCCCCCCCCCGTTCCCCCTTCCTTCCTGGGGTGGGGGTATGAAGCACAGCAACAGCTCTGTCCTGATGGGCTCCTCAGGCCTAAGCTGTCAGTGTTGGGCTCAGGTGCTTTTGCTGGGGTCACTCTGAAGGGATGGAGCGTGCTACATATTTGTTAAATAATGGACAAGCAACTCACGGAAGGAAGGAAGGGTTTAGATAGTCCGTCATGGCGGGAAAGGCATGGCATCAGTAACGTGAAGACAGCTGGCCTCGTTGCGTCCTCGGTCAGGAAGCAGAGGGGAACGGATGCTGGCGCTCAGCCCCCCTTCTCCTTTTTAAGTCACTCCAGGCCCCCCGCTTGCGGAATGGTGCTTCCTGTATTGGGGGGATCTCCCCACCTCCATTAACCCAGTCTAGAAAATCCTTCGTAGACACACACACACACACACACACACACACACACACACACACATACACACACACATACAGAGTCAATATGCTTAGACACAAAGTGCTTAGACCTCAGTGTCCGAACCCAGGAGAGACCAGCAGAGCCAGGGCCCCCCTGTGGGAGGAATATGATCTCCATAGGAGCCCACCACACTCAGCACTGGCCGGAGCAACCTGCAGGTACTGCAGCTCGGCCCCAGCCCCAACAGGTGACGGGTCTGGGTGGCTGCTGGCCCCGGTCTGTCTCTCCTCCTACCTTGACAGATCTGAGCAGCACTGACTCATAGCTATTTCAAGACCACAGAGCTGGCCCCATTCCGGTGGCCAATAGTGTCTTTGCTTGCTTCCTTTTTATTACTTTATTATTATTATTAATTATTACTGTGTATTATTATTATTATTATTGTGTGTGAATGTTTGGGAGCCCTCTCTGTCCCACCATGGAGTCTGGGGATCAGACCCTGGTCTTAAGGTGAGCGATGCAAGAGGTTTGTTTTTCCTATCAACGTCTACCCTGGCTTGCTTTTCTTATTTCTGAAGGGCGGGTGTTTTAGTGACTCCTTTCCTTGCTACGATCGCATACCTGACAAGAAGGAACTTAAGGAAGGAAGGGTTTATTTCAGCTTGCAGTTTGAGGAGGCACAGTTCATTATGGCGGGAGCATGAGGCAGCTAGTCACATGGCATCCGTAGTCAGGAAGGAAGGGAGAGAGCGATGCTGGAGCCTATGGGCTGGGGCTGCCCGTATTTAGGGCGGGTGTTCCCAGCCCAGTCTAGAAATTCTCATCCAGAGGTTCATTCCCGAGGTTATTCTGTGTCCAGTCGAGTTGACGATCTTAACCGTCACAGAGGGCGGTACTCAGGGGCTTCAGGCCCGAGGCCAGGGAGCAAGGGTTCCCGGTAGCAGTGAGGAAGGACTGACCCTTGGGTGGGGGCAGGACAGGACGGGGGGCGGGGGCGGGAGCACTTGGCTATGCTAGAAAAGAGCAGGCGGATAAATGGAGGCGTGTCGGGGGCTCCCCTGGCCGCGTTTGGGACGTTTGAGCATCGAAAAGAATAGCAGTGGAGCACAGCGAGTGCAGAATGAGACACGAGTCCCCAGCGCTTCTTTCCTGCCGTCCTTGCAGACACAAGCAGGGAGACTCCTCATAGAAGCCTGGAGCACATGGAGGGGCCGGGGCTTCCCTGTGCGTGGAACTCGGGACGCGGGCGCTGCGCAGGGGTGGCACCTGAAGCTGATTCAGCAGGATGGGGCGGAGCCTGGAATTCCGTTTCTGCACCAGGCTCTTGGCTAACGTAGCTGGTCCGTAGACCTCCTGCGTTGACTAGTTTTGTGTTAACTTGGCACAAGCTAGAGTCGTTTGGAAAGAGGGATCCTCGAATGAGGAAATGCTCCCACTAGGTGGGTCTGTTGGCAAGCCTGTGGGGCCGTTGTTTTCGTTTGATTGATGGTTGGTGTGGGAGGTCCCAGCACGCCGTGGGTGGTACCACCCTTGAGCTAGTGGCCTCAGATGCTAAAAGGAAGCAGGCGGAGCGAGCCACGAGAGGAAGGCAGTAAGCAGCGCCCTCCGTGGCCTCTGTTTCAGTTCCTGCTCTTGAGTTCCTGCCAAGACTTTCTTCAGTCATGGACCATGATATGGAGCTGTAATTGAAACACATCCTTCCCGCCCTAAGTTGCTTTTGATTGTGGTGTTTTATTGCAGCAATAAAAACTAACTGAGATACCTCTCTTTGATCACCAAGGTGGTGTGTGTGTGTGTGTGTGTGTGTGTGTGTGTGTGTGTGTGTAGGCCAACGTCATTATTTTTCCCAGTTGCTTTTTTTGTGAGCCAGTTGAACTGGGGCTCACTGATTCTGCTGCACCAGCTCCCCAGCTGGCCAGTAAGCCCTAGGA
This sequence comes from Mesocricetus auratus, assembly GCF_017639785.1. Taxonomy (NCBI): domain Eukaryota; kingdom Metazoa; phylum Chordata; class Mammalia; order Rodentia; family Cricetidae; genus Mesocricetus; species Mesocricetus auratus. The sequence continues at coordinate 61,842,982 of NW_024429198.1, forward strand.
CTCCTCCTGTCTCTGCCTCCCCAGTGCTGGAATCACAGACATGCCCTGTTACACCCTGCATTTTCTTATGTGGCCGCTGTGGATCTGAAGTTGAGCCCTCACGCCTGGGTTTGATCCTGTAGACTTGGATGGGGTGGGCGCACACACCTGTCATTCTGGCGCTGGGGAGGTAGAGGTAGGAGGGTCAGGGATTCAGGGTCACTGGAGTCTGAGGTCAGCCTGGACCACCTCAGAGGAAGCAAGAACAGCCCCGTCTTTCCGATGGGCAGCAGTCTGGATACCTGGTGGCCACTCCAGCCCTCATCTGGTCCTTGTGAGAGCTGGCCCAAATCACGCCAGTGTCCTCGCAGGGGTGGAGAAGAGAACACCACTCATCTCTAGGGCAGAGCAAGGTCAACGGGGATGTAAGAGGGGGCTGGGAAGGGCATGGAGGCTGAGGGCCCTTGTAGTAGAGAATAAACCCTGTGGAAATTGCTGCTGCTCTCTGCTGCTGTTGGTATCCCAGGCTGTGGGCTTGTCATCAGAGCCCTCTGGGGCAGAAGAGGGAGGTGGGAGGCTCTTGTACCCCTTCTCTGCCTGGGTGTCCACTCTGGCCACTCCTACTCCCCTGGTCTAACTTTCATGTCCCCATATCTCCCGAGATTTCCCTATGCTTACAGCCGGACACTCTGCCTCTGCCCACCAGGGAGGCCCTCTAAGTATGGAGCAGAGGGACGTGGTGGGAGGCGCCCACTAGGTTCTGAACCAAAAAACTCTTAGCTTGGCTGATCCCAGCTCTGTCTTGTATGTGTGTGCACGCTCAAGGGGTGCGGGGTGAGGGGGACCCCAGGAGAATACCCTAGCGTATCAGGGAATCTGTAAAACTCAGGGGTACCTGGACAGGTGGACGGACCTTTGGCCTGCTCTGGGGTCCCTTCCTCGTTTTTTGCCTCCCACGGGGGAAACCTGTTTGGTTTCTCACAGGGCCTTTTTGCCTCCCTTCCTGTCAGCCCCAGTGTGGGCTTGTGAGGCTGCTAGAGCGTACATCCTGTCTCCACGGTCCCCAACCACAGTCTGTGCTGAGAAGAAGAAGTTGGGGGGGGCGGGGGTGGTGCCCTGCTGGCTGGGTGAAGCTTCGTTCGGAGACACTTTCTTGCCATGGCTACGGCTCGGACTCGCCGGGAGGAGGTGTGGAGGAAGGTGAAGGCCTGAGGACTCTCTGAGGGCTTCCCCGATGGGGTGGCGGGCCCCGGGAGGGAGGCGCACAAGTGTGTGCTCTCATGCCTGTGTGTCGGTGCTGGTGAGCGATGGGTGGAGTTCGGTGTCTGCGTCTCACGGCAGGTGGGACGGCAGAGAACTTCAGCTTTCCTGCCTGGCCTGGGTCTTTCCTCCCAGGCTCCTGGGTTTGGCCCTGGGTTCTGAAACATGCATATTCCTGACTATTCTATGTGTGTACGTACACATGTGCGAGCACGCGCGCGCTCGTGTGTGTGTGTGTGTGTGTGTGTGTGTGTTCGTGCGCGTGCGTGTTTTCGTCCATCTGTCCATATGTCCCTCTGCCCACATGTCCCCACAAGGTCAGAAGGCTCGGCCTCGCCCTGGCACCGATGACGGGAGGATCTGACTGTCCAGAGTCTGAGGTTGAGCGAGTGACTGAGTGTCCTGCCTTGTCTGCCTCTACATTCATCGGGCCTCCCAGTGGGGGGAGATCCGACTCCAGTTCAAACAAGCCTGCCCTGGGGGCCGAGCCTTCCCCCAGGGATGGTAGCCATGCCTTGGCATGGACCATGGGACTTTTATAGGGGGTCTTGCCTCTGTGTGTGTGTGCAGGGGTGCGAGTTGTTGTAGAGTTGGAGCGTTTGGCAGGATGTCTCTTGTACTCGGGGACACGGCTTAGCCCAGAGCCTATGTTCTTACACAGGTCATGAGGAAGGCCACATTGGATGTTGGGGGGCTTGGGGGAGGACTTCCTCCCTTCCCAGAGGGACAGGTGGCTCCGGCATGCCCTGACCTATGCCCGACGCCTCGTCTCAGCCTCCCCGGGGGAAGTGGCCATCTCATTTGGCTGCTGCAGGGGGCCAGGGAAGCTGGGCGCTTGCGGAAGGAGGTCCGGGGCCATCAGTCGAGGTGTGCGGGCAGCTGTTGACAGACACTCCAGTCCTACTCACATCTGGCCAAGGGCTGAGGATGTGCGGAAAGGAAGCTCTGATAGGAGGTGACACTGATAAGGCTTCCTGGACTGCTGGCTCGGGGCCTCCTGTGCTGGCAAGCACATAGACATGGAGGTGTGGCCAGCGGGAGCCTTACTCTGTCCCACGTGAAAGGCTCCTCTTTGTTCTCTATGGAGTGATGCGTGCAGGGTGAGTGTGTACCGCTGTAAGTGACTCTGGAGGTCTGGGGCTTCCTTTTGCTATAGTTGCAGATTAGAATCCAGATGACACCCACTGGGATTCTCCATGTGTATCCTACAGCCAAGAGTTGGACCAGAGCCCATAGACAGCGATAGAGATAGCTCAGAAGGGAAGGATGGGTCGGGGGGAGGGGGCGGAGCAGTGCAGCAGTGTGATGACCCAAGCTCAGCTCTCTGGAGACCGTGTCCTGTTTGGGGTGCCAGCACGCTGTGGCTAGGGCAGAGATGGGGACAGGAGGGTTCCCTGAAGCTCGTGGCCTAGTGGGTCCTTAGGACTTCCAGGGCAAACAGCTTAGCCACAGAGCCTTTTCCCCAGCCTCTCTGTGATGCTTCTGGGGCCTCCCTCTCTGCCCCGTTTTCCCACTTCCAGTATAGAACTCTGGATGCCGGGTGCCACTGGGGTCACAGACACTCTTCCCTGCTTCTCCTTCACAGCTCAGCTTAATGTCCTGTGCTCCTCCTCTCCTGGTCCAGGCTGCCCCAGATACTGAGGACCCCTGCTTCCCCGGCACTCTGTGTCTGTGAGCCCAGCAAAGGAGACGCCATGAAAGGGATGAGCGGGCTCTGTGTGTGTGTGTGTGTGTGTGTGTGTGTGTGTGTGTGTGTGTCTTGGTGGAGGCACTGTTAGTCCTAAAGTGAGTACCTTGTGCTCCTGTCCCCACAATGGGGACAGGTCCCAGCATGGCTGAGCAACATTCACGTTAGGGAGCTTCTTGGACACTAGAGCTGGTCAGGAAGGCCTCCCTCCGTGGCCAGGATGTGGTGGGATGCCAGTGTGGATAGGGTACATAGGAGTCTGCCCTTGTCATTTGTCTGCTCTCCTGCTGGGAGTCCCTACAGTTTATGCTCCAGAAGCGACCATACGGTCAGCTCTCATTCAAAGAATGACAAAGGAATTTAACGTCCATCCTTCTGTGTCAGGCTGTGTTGGTAGCTGTACTCCACAGCTTGCTGGCCCTCAGCTTGACGCACCCAGTGACCACCAGGTCCCATTGGCTCAGATCTCTGCAGTTGGAGTGGGGCGTGAAGGGGGCCACTTCCCTGACCCTTGGCTGTACCACAGTTGCTGTCATTGTTCCTGTGGGCCACTTGTACCGTTCTCACCGCCCTTTCCACCCTGTGGCCTCTGGTGACCCGGTGCCGTTAGAGACCCCACCCTCTGCAACATGACCTGGTGCCGTTAGAGACCCCACCCTCTGCAACGCGACGGATCCCCTGCCCCTCCTCTACGTTGAGCTGCCGCCCCCTCCCCACAGGCCTTTCCTTTCCTGACCGCCCCACACCCTCGCTCCCACCCCCGAGCCGCCTTTGTGGATTTAGCAGAGGTGCAGGGCATAACATGGATGGGATAGTTGATAAAGAAACTATGTCATTCACCTTGCTGTTGCTGTACCAAGTACGGGAGACGATCAGGTTTTAAAAAAAGGAAAGATCTTTCTCTGACTCAGTTGAGATATTTTGGTCCATGGCTGGTCCACTGTGTTTGAGTACAGCTCAACAAGAGGCGGCCATGGAAGACCAGGTGCACTGTGGCTCCTGGGTGGGGGTGGGGGTGAGGTGGGGTGGGGTGGGGGTGGAGTGGGGTGGGGTGCCGGGAAAGGAGCAGTGGGTCAGTGAAGGTCCCCGGGGGCCACAGGATGGGACGGTCCTAGATGAGACCCCGAGTAGGCCAAGGGTACTTTCCAGGCCATCAGAGGGAGGTGCGTGTGCGTGTCAGAGCGTGTGCATCTGGGCTCCGTGATCCCTGGACTGCCTGTCCCCCTTTGTCTCTTCTCTCTCTTCTCCATCCTGGAGAACTTGGGTTGGAAAGAGCAAGGCCCAGGGAGAAAGTTGGGCCGACCCTCTGCCCAGTGCTTCCTCTTTGCCCTTTTTTTTTTTTGGTTTTTCGAGACAGGGTTTCTCTGTATTGTTTCGGAGGCTATCGGTCCAGCCTGGCCTCGAACGCACAAAGATCCACCTGCCTCTGCCTCCCTAGTGCTGGGATTAAAGGTGTGCGCCACCACCGCCCGGCTCCTCTTAGCCCTTTGACCTGGCTTCTCCCCTAGTCTTGGGTCTGCGTCTCCCAGCCTTGCCCACCTCTGCCCTACACCACATTACCCCACACTGATGAGGAAGGCCAGAGGCCACCAGAGGTAGACCACTTTGGAGGCTTCCAGGTAAGTGAAGCTGTGTGTGTGTGTGTGAGAGCACGCGCGCGCGCGTGCGTGTGTAAATATGCCGACAGGTGGAGGACTGTAGTAAGGGACAGTATGGTTGCGTTCAGGGTTGACCGCTGGGCTATGGAGGAAGAAACAGAGTGCCTTGGTTCACGTCACCTCTAACACTCTGCTCAAATAGGAAGTTGGCCTTAAGTGTCTTCAGTCAAGCCCAAGAGCCCTTACTACCCTCTCTGGTCCGTGGTGGTCTGTTCTGTGCCGACTCTGGGCCTCCCTGAAGTGTCATGGGCCTTGGCAGAGGCAGTGCTGTCATCCGAGTGTGTGAAGACACCCTGCTTGACCCCTTTCCTGCTCAGCCGACTTTGAGTGGGTGGGGCTCCCAGCCGAGCAGTGAGATCAGTAGGGTGGACATCCAGTCTCTTACACTCTGTGTCTCTGAAGCTTTCTTCTTGGTGATGTCATGACAGCCTGTCTGAGGGTCTGCGTCTTGGCTCTTGGTAGAACTTAGGATAGGAGGTGAGGAGCCTTGAGTGCCGCAGTTTTCATCCGCTCTTTGCTGGTGTGATAACAAGCAGGACCGTTGATGAAGAAAATGTTTCGCCGTTTTGGGGCAGTGGCTCGGATGGTGAAGTGCATGCTGGGTAACCTGAGTTCAGATCCTCAGCACCCACATAAAAGCTGGATATGGCAGTGCCTGTCTGTAACCCTGATGCTGGAGGCGCAGAGATGGGCGGAGCCTTGGAACTCATTGGCCACTCGGTCTAGTCAAACTGACAAGCTCTGGTCAGTCCCAAACATAAGGTGGAGAGGAACCACACACAGGAAGGAAGGAGGGAAGGAAGGAAGGAGGGAAGGAGGGAAGGAAGGGAGGAGCCAGACAGATACTTTAGTCAGCTTGCTGTTACCGTGACACATAGTTTGGACGATGGGCCTGTAAGAGAGAAAACGCGAGTCTTTCTTTCCCTAACCCTGTGACAGTCTGCTCGACGGCGCCTTCCCTCTACCCTGCCTCCATTCACCGGCACTCTGCCTCTGGTTAGCTTTTTCCAGGACCCTGTCAGCCTTCCCTTCTAGCCCATCGTTCCTTTATGTCAGCCACTGAGGCCCAGAAACCCCCTCCCCCCCTGCAGTGCTACCAGAGAGAGACCCCCAGAGGCCACACCGAGTGCTGGGGCAGGCGATTTTCTCTACCCTTCTGATCTCCTACTATGCTCTGACCGGACTTAATCCTTGCTATAGCAGCCTGCCTGCAGGAGCCCCTCCTCCCTTCCTAGCTCCACCCACTGGAAACCCCATCATTGGTGGAGAATCCCCCCACCCTCCTCTCATCCCTGACCTCTGCCCAGGCTCAGTCCCTGTCCTGCAGCAGCAGCCCCTGCTTTCTCCGTGCCTCTACTCTCTGGGACTCGCCCGGGGTGTGGACCCTGTCCTTTTAGACCTCTCACACAGCCGCCCTTAGCCCCCCCTCCTAGCCCGGCCCGTTCCTTTCTGCTACCCGCTGGCCTGCAGGAAGCACTCTCAGCTAGGGTCCCCACAGCCGTCATGGTCATGTTCACTGAGGATCCAGAGAGGGCAGCAGACACCAAAGAACAAAACATCTCCCCAACAAAGCTAAGGCGATATCAGCACCTAGAAAGGCCCCGATCATCACGGCTCCAGGTGTCCCAGACCCCGGTGCAAAAGCGCAGACATGAACAGCCAAGGCGAATGCCCGCACCAGAACCCCACAGCCCTCTCAGAGTAGACCCCGGAAATGCAGAGCAGCTGAAGTGCAGGACAGGGACTTTAGGACTGTAGTAATGAATATGTTTAAGGACCTTAAAGAGGACATGAACAAGTCCCTTAAGGAAGACCAATGAGAACACAAAGTAATAGCTGGATGAAATAATGAAAACAGCTCAAGACATGAAAGCAGAAATAGAGCCACTAAAGAAAATCGAAACAGAAACGAAACAGGAAAGGAAAAATTCAGAATGTCTAACAAAAACCTCAGAGGCAGGCCAGCCTCACCAACAGAATGTGAGAGGTGGACCAGAGAACCTCAGGTATTGAAGACTAGGTAGAAGAAACAGCTACTGCAGTCGAAGAGAGAGAATGTTGAGTGTCACACACACACACACACACACACACACACACACACACACACACAAATCCAGGTACAAAACATCCAGGAAATCTGGGACACTATGAAAAGATCAAATCTAAGAGTAACAGGAATAGAGGAAGGAAAAGAAACTCAGGTCAAAGGGACAGAAAATATTTCCAACAGAATCCTAGAAAATTTCCCCAACCTAGAGAAAGAGGTGCTCATTAAGATATGAGAAGTATATGGAATGCCAAATAGAAAAGGCTAGAAAAGAAATTCCCTGCAGCACATAATAACCAAAATCCTAAACACTCAGACCACAGGAAGGGTATTAAAAGCTGCAAGTGAAAAGGATGAAATAACATATAAAGACAGGCCCGTTAGAATTACACCTGACTCCTACGTGGAGACTCTGAAAGCCAGGAGGACCAGGCTGTGTTCTACAGTCTGAGAGATCACAGGTGCTGGCCCAGAGTATTACACCCAGAAAAAACATTTCACGTAAAGTAAGACAGTCTATGATAAAACAAATTTAAACAGTTTTCTATCTACCAATCCAGCCCTACTGAAGGTCCTAGAAGGAAAAACTTCAGTCAGAAGAGGCCAGGCTTAATCCCAGCACTCGGGAGACAGAGGCAGGCAGATCTCTGTGAGTTCGAGGCCAGGCTGGACCGACAGCCTCCAGAACAATACAGAGAAACCCTGTCTCGTAAAAAAACAAAAAAAAAAAAAAAAAAAAAAAAAAAAGAAGAGGCCAGGCACACTCAAGAAGACATGGAATAAATAATACCAGAAGAGTAAATTAAAAGAGGGGAAAAACCCACACAGAACAATGAAATAACAGAATCAGTAAACACTGTTCATTAGTAACTCTCAAATATTAAAATTCCCCAATAAGATTGGATTAGAAGGCAGATCCGTCTTTCTTCTGCATCCAAGAAACACACCTCACCATCTACTCAAGGTAAAAGGATGGGAAAAGTTATTCCAAGCAAATGAACCTAAGAAGCAAACAGGTGTAGTCATTTTATTATCTGACAAATAAGACTTTAAACAAAAACTAATCAGAGGAGACAGGGAAGGACACTCCACAAGAGGATATTGCAGCCCTAAACATTTATACATCAACTACAAGGACATGCAAGTTCATAGAACAAACAAACAAACAATTACTGCAGCTAGAATCCTATAGTGGGTGACTTCAGCACCCAATTCTCACCAATAGGTAGGTCATCCAGACAAAACTAAACAGAAATACAGGAGCCAACAGACGTTTTAAACCACATGGACCTAATCGGTATTTACAGAACATTTTACCCAAGCACACACACACAAAATTCCCTTCTACTCTGCACCTCATGGAACTTTCTCCAAAACTTGGACACAAAGCAAGCCTCCGCAAATACAAGAAAACTGAATAATACCCTGCACCCTTTCTGACCACCGTGGATTAAAGCTGGATATTATTAACACAAGAGACTACAGAAGGCTTACAAACTCAGGGAAGCTGAAGAGCTCGCTACTGAATGAAATGTGAGTCAAGACAGAAATCAAGGAGGAAATTAAAAAAACAAAAACAAAAACCAGCTGGACATTGGTGGTGCACCCCTTTAATCCCAGGACTCGGGAGGCAGAGACAGGTGGATCTCTGTGAGTTCCAGGCCAGCCTGGTCTACAGAGTGAGTTCTAGGACAGCTTCCAAAATAATACAGAGAAACCCTGTCTCGAAAAACTAAACCAAACCAAAAAAACAACAATAACAACAAAAAACAACCAAAAACCTCTTTTGAATTGAATGAAAATGAAAACACAACATAGTCCAACCTATGGGACATAGTGAAGACAGTTTTAAGAGGCAAGTTCATAGCACGAAGTGCCTACATAAAAAAAAATTGGAGCGATCCCATGTTAACAACTTAATAGTACACCTGAAAGATCTAGAACAGAGAGAAGAACTTACATCTAAAAGGAGTAGATGACAAGAAACAATCGTACTCGGGGCTGGTATCAATAAAATAGAAACAAAATCAGTACAGAGAATCAATGAAATAAAGAGATGGTTCTTTGAGAAAAATCAGTGAAGTTGATTTTAAAAATTAACAAAGTCAGAGACAAAAGGGGGACATAACAACAGACACCAAGGGAATTCAGAGAATCAGAACCATCAGGACATACTTTAAAAATCTGTACCCCACCAAACTGGAAAACCTAAAAGAAATGTATATATCTCCCACCAATGTTAAACCAAGGTCAGATAAGCAATTTAAACAGACTCATAACCCCTGGTGAACAAGAAAGGTAATTAAAAGTATTCCTAACCCCCTCCCCCAAAAGCCCAGGGCAAGAATGGATTCAGCAAAGAATTCTATCAGAACTTCAAAGAAGATAAACATCACTGCTCCTCATATTGGAAACAGAAGGAACACTGCCTTTTTTTTTTTTTTAAATGAGGCCACAATTATACTGACACCTAACCCAAAGACCCAACAAAAAAAAAATTAAACAACAGATTTCTCTTATGGACATAGATGCAAAATTTCTCAATAAAATACTTGCAGACCAAATCTAAGAACACATAAAAACGATTACCCACCATGGACAGACAGAGGTGACCTGTGCACCAGCGACACAGACGTCGTGTGAGTGAGCCAGCAGCCATCGCTCTCAGAGGTGACATGGGACCCACATCTGACCCTGCCCGGATGGCCAGGGGTCTGAAACTGGATAGACCGTGGGCTTAGGGGAAAACCAAGTCCTACTGTTCCACTAAAAGACCAGAGCAATGAAATGACTCCTTATGGCATTCGGCCACACCCGTAGATCTGCTGCTCTGTTCGGCCGTCATCAGAAGTGGGAGCTCACACGGAGACCAACGACTGAACAGCGTGCAGAAGCGTGGGAGACTCTGAGCTCTCAGTCATAGATCAGAGGTGTCCATCAAACTCCCCTCTCGGGAGTCAGGGGTCTGTGGGGGGGGAGCAGGAGGAGAAAGAGGAGGAGGAGGAGGAGGAGGAGGAGGAGGAGGAGGAGGCAGAGAGATTGTAAGGACCAGAGGGGATGGATGACTCCACGGAAACAGTGTCCTTCAGACACAACAGGACACACGTGCCCTTAGACGTGCCAAAGACATGCACAGGGTTAAGCCAGATGGGGTCCCAGTGCTGAGAAGGGCGAGGCGGGTGTGGACAAGGGCTCCCACACCTGAGACGCCATCTGCAGGTGGTACCCACTCGCAAAAGAAAAACTAGTTATCTCCAATGGAGTCTCACTGGGAAGAGTAACCACACTTCAGGGTAGCCCCTGCCCGGCAGGACAGCAGCAAGCAAACACAATGGTCTTTTTGGGTGTGTGCGCCCGTGTGTGTGCGTGCGTGCATGTGTGTATGCGTGTGTGTGTGTGTGAGTGTGTGTGTGTTTGTGTGCGTGTAACTGGCCTTTGCTTATATATTTAGACACCTGATTTTGTGGGGCTTTGTGTGTGTGCGTGTGCATGTGTGCGTGTGTGTATGTGTTTATTTGTTTGCTTTTGTTTCTGAAAGGGAGAAAAAGAAAGTGTGAAATTGGGTGAGGTTTTGGGAGGAGTTGGGCAAGGGGAAAAGTCTAATCAGAATATATCGTGTGAAAAAATTGGTTTCCAATTAAAAAAGGCAAACAGAACAGAACAAAAGAGGACATGTCGGTTGGTGCACGTGTTAGAGGTGTAGCAGGTAAAAATCCTCAGTGGGTTTGACTCATGGCTTTGGGCCCAGGGCAAGCTCGTGTGTCATATTTGGGGAGAGCACAAACGTGAAAAAGAAAGAGAAGGGGTCAGAGCCCCAGTCAGCTCTCCAAGGGCGTGTCCTCAGTGACTTCAATCTTTCCCACGAAGCTCCACCAATGACTGTGCCACATCCCGCTGGCACCACAGGCTCCAGACCAAGTTAACGTTCGGGGCCCTTGGCACGAGAAGGAGAGATGCTTATCCACGTGTAAGGGAGGATGTGTGCACTGCTCTGAGTACTACACAGTTGTATACATGGAGTGAACACCCCTGGGATTTGGTATTGGGACAAGAGTACTGGAACCACTCGCGTGTGGATGTTGAGGCAACCCACACGGCTAAACCACTCTTGATAGCCGATCTGACCCATGGATAATGATGTCCGTGAAGAAGTGCTCGTATGTGTTGGTTACCTTCCAAGGGGGTCGTACCTGCCTTGTTGGGACAACTTTCCTGCCCACACTGCCTCGTTAGGATGACTTCCCGACACTGAGGACACGCTCTGACCCGCGGCGCCGTGACAGTCCTCTTGTCCTGGACACCGAGGACACGCTCTGACCTCGGCGTGGTGACAGTCCTCTTGTCCTGGACACCGAGGACACGCTCTGACCTCGGCGTGGTGACAGTCCTCTTGTCCTGGACACCGAGGACACGCTCTGACCACAGCGCTGTGACAGTCCTCTTGTCCTGGACACCGAGGATACGCTCCGACCGTGGAGTGGTGACAGTCCTCTTGTCCTGGACACCGAGGACACGCTCTGACCTCGGCGTGGTGACAGTCCTCTTGTCCTGGACACCGAGGACACGCTCCGACCGTGGAGTGGTGACAGTCCTCTTGTCCTGGACACCGAGGACACGCTCTGACCTCGGCGTGGTGACAGTCCTCTTGTCCTGGACACCGAGGACACGCTCTGACCTCGGCGTGGTGACAGTCCTCTTGTCCTGGACACCGAGGACACGCTCCGACCGTGGAGTGGTGACAGTCCTCTTGTCCTGGACACCGAGGACACGCTCTGACCTCGGCGTGGTGACAGTCCTCTTGTCCTGGACACCGAGGATACGCTCCGACCGTGGAGTGGTGAGAGTCCTCTTGTCCTGGACACCGAGGATACGCTCCGACCGTGGAGTGGTGACAGTCCTCTTGTCCTGGACACCGAGGACACGCTCTGACCACAGCGCTGTGACAGTCCTCTTGTCCTGGACACCGAGGATACGCTCCGACCGTGGAGTGGTGAGAGTCCTCTTGTCCTGGACACCGAGGACACGCTCTGACCGCGGTGTGGTGAGAGTCCTCTTGTCCTGGACACCGAGGACACGCTCTGACCGCGGCGCGGTGACAGTCCTCTTGTCCTGTGCCCCGCCCGTTAGTGACTGGCCCTTGCCCCAGCCACTGTTGCTGGTCCAGCTGATGACTCTCCCTTCTCTCTGTGCCGGGCAGGTCCTGCAGAAACTGGGGAAGGCTGACGAGACTAAGGACGAGCAGTTTGAGCAGTGCGTCCAGAACTTCAATAAGCAGCTGGTGAGTGTCTCTGCAGGTGGAACACGGCTGCCAGGTAGGGGATGGTGAGGGCCGTATTTATGAAGTCGCGAAGCCCAGAAGGGGGAATGGCTTGGGCTGCTGCGTTTCTGAAGGACTTCCTGGAGGAGGATGGCTGGTCCCAGCCGAGACCGTCAGAGAGAAGAGGCCAGGTTCTCTGGAAAACTTACAGTGAGAAGCAGGGGAGGGGAAGCCTGAAAAAGGTGGCCGGACCGTGGCAGCTAGGAGAGGGCCGTCTGCAGCTTTTAGTGTGGGGGTAAAGCAGGCTGGGTTCGACTGAGGCATTGTGTGGGCACGGTGAATGGCCTGGAAGCATCTGAGGGCATCCTTACAAGGACATATCCCAGTCCTTAGTTATGTAGGCAGCCCGGAGCAACAGGTAGATACAAGGGAGGACTTCCCCAGGAAGGGAAAACCTTGACCATCCCAGATGGAGATGACCTACACCATTCCACGACTGGGGGTGGAGGGAGGCTGAGCTGGCCCATGCCCTGTGGCTTCTTCAGGACAGTCCCATGAGAAAATGAGGCCACAAGAATGGGGCGGGACATGGGAGGTGAGGTTAGGGTTCTGCTCTGGATATTGGGGGTGGGGAGTAGGCCCAGGCTGGGAGACTCCACTGTCGTGTACACCATCTATGGCTGAGGTCTTGGGTAGCGTTGAGGGTGCCCATGGGAGCCTCTGCAGCTGGCTGGACTAGAACCCAGGGGGAGGGTCTCATTGGGCTGGGCCTGGGGTGCGGAGGGAGTGGCAGCATGCTAGGAGAGGCCCAAAGCATGCTGGGAGAGGGCTGAAGCATGCTGGGAGAGGGCTGAAGCATGCTAGGAGAGGAGGGCTGAAGCATGCTGGGAGAGGGCTGAAGCATGCTGGGAGAGGGCTGAAGCATGCTGGGAGAGGGCTGAAGCATGCTGGGAGAGGGCTGAAGCATGCTGGGAGAGGCCCAAAGCATGCTGGGAGAGGGCTGAAGCATGCTGGGAGAGGGCTGAAGCATGCTAGGAGAGGAGGGCTGAAGCATGCTGGGAGAGGGCTGAAGCATGCTGGGAGAGGGCTGAAGCATGCTAGGAGAGGAGGGCTGAAGCATGCTGGGAGAGGGCTGAAGCATGCTGGGAGAGGGCTGAAGCATGCTGGGAGAGGCCCAAAGCATGCTGGGAGAGGGCTGGGGAGGAGCAGGGGGAGAGCAGGAGAGCATGTGAGGAGAGAGCTTAAGGATGTGTTGCCCTGGTCTGCCAGAGATATCTAACCCAAGAGATTCCCCAGGGCCGGAACGGGAGCCACCATAACTCCTTATGCCCTGGCCAGTAACGGGAGGTGTTTGAAGGCCTGAGTAGGTTCCCTGGCGGGGTCGTCTGCCACCTTAGATTCTTCATCTGTAAAACCTAAGCTTGAGCAAAAAGTCAGAAGCCCTGGCTCTGAGTCTACCTTAAGGCAGCGCATGTCCCTACTTAGCTGTTTCCCTCAGGCCGTGGGCAGTGTTGAAACCCTTTTGGAAACTGCCAATACCTGCGCACTTACTGTGGGCCACACATAGCCTGGTCAGCCTCGGAGTGAGGCCCATACTCTTTTTTTTCTTTTATGAGTTTTCTCTTGAGACAGGGTTTTCTGTATCCCAGAATGCCCTTGAACTCATTCTGTAGCAAGACTGAGCATGACTTCTCTGCCTTCATCCCGAGTGCTGGGATTACAGGCTTGCCCTACCACACAGTAGGTGTGCTTGGGCTCGAACCCAGGGATTTGTGTAGCTCTACTCACCGAGCTAAGCCCTCGGCTCCTGCCGTTTTCTTTATTGTCAGGTGAAGCAATGGGCTTCAGAGCCGTTAAGGCCACATGGAGATTAAAATTAGGACTCTGGCCCTTTAAGCTTCTCTGCTTGTTCACCCAGCCCAGAGGACAGCTGGATGCTGTGAGCTTGAAGGGAGGACTCTGGAGTCTCTTTGAAGGAGGCTGGGCTGGTGGGGGAGCAGGGGAGAGGACAAGGAATGCATAGAGGCGGGAGCTGGGTGTGTGTTGCACGCGCCTGTGCCTGCGTGTGTCCCAGTGGCCTGGTCCAACAGAGCGGCACTCCCCATACTCTCCATGGTGTTTACAGGCATGGGACTGGGATCTCTAAGTTCTTGCATTCCAGAACAAGGAATTGAACCATCAGCGCATGGGTAGTGATAGAAGCAGAGAACTCTGAGTGAGGATGTGGGTAAGAGAGCTGGGAAGAGTTCGAAGTTCAGTGACGTTTGTGCTGGTGCAGATGGGGATGGCTATACCTCACGCACTTTGTTTTTACGCATACTCTGTCACAGGTCAGCCTAAGCTAGAAGGGGTTTCTTTCCGCCTGCCGGCTTCTGTCAGATGCTAGTCTTCAATGCCTTACACTAGAGCTGCCTCAGGTTACCCTTGCTAGGTCTCTGCCCCCGGGCAAGCCCTCCCTCAGTACTCCCTGTGGGTACCAAGGCTAGGCTCAAAGACCGGCCCTGAAGTTAGCCATGGAGGTTGACCGGGCCTGGGGTTCAGGCTGCCCTGGGCTGGTGTCTGACGGTTTAGGGCTGGGGTACTTTTGGGAGTAAGCTTTGCAGTTTCCTTTGCACCTCGGTGGTTCTCACGTGGAGGTTACAGGTCTGGGACGGTCTGGGGTGTGTGAGGAATGACTTGGTAAGGGGTGGGGTGGGGTGGGGTGAGGTGTGGCTTGGAAAGGGTATGGGGGCCCGTTCTCTATTCTTGAGGGAGAGAATCCAGGAGCTGTGGTGAGCTGGGTCCTCTGCCAGCCTACGGAACCGGGATCAGAGCTGGGGTGTGGGAAGCCAGAGCTACAGTTTCTCCTGTGCCTGTGCCGGAGCCCTCAGCATAGCGAGCTCAACATAGGTTACTGTAAGGCTGTCAGTGTGTCCAGTCTCTGGGACAGTAAGTCTCCGGGACAGTAAGTCTCAGGGACAGTAAGTCTCAGGGACAGTAAGTCTCAGGGACAGTAAGTCTCAGGGACAGTAAGTCTCAGGGACAGTAAGTCTCAGGGACAGTAAGTCTCAGGGACAGTAAGTCTCCGGGACGGTAAGTCTCCTCCTCCTTGTAACCCCTGGAGGAGGCCGAGGCTGCCTGCCGTTACTTCCCTTCATGGTGACCCAGGTGGGTGGCTCTCTCTGGACCCCGTTGGTGCTAGTCACAGGTGGTCCCCTTGACTTCTGCCCTGTCTTGAGTGACTGTAATGAGCAGAGCTGATGGACCATGAGGTGCTCGGCAGCTCGACTGAGGCTTTGTCTCTCAAATGCGCTCACTTGATCCACACAGACGTCCCTTACGACAGCACGCTATACAGAGATTGTGCAGTCTTGCGTAAACAGACACCTCACCAAGTGACGAACTGTTGGGCAGAAAATGCTTCCACGGGGGAACCCTCTCCAGGGAGGGTGCTTTGGAAGCAGGCTTGGCCCATGCTTCTGGGTCCTTCAGCTGTGGCAGGCTGGGAGGATGGTGCTGTTGGAAGTTCCAGGTGGTCTTTGAGAGCAACGGTCACTGCCGACCAGCGCGGCAAAGGCGCAGAAAACTTGGTGGTCGTCGAAGCCAGACTCGCAGGGAGGCCAGTCTCAGAGTCCCTTTGCCAGTGGCCATCCATGCGGAGGCTTGAGAACACAATGCCACCGCAATCCTGGGGCCACCTCCGGAGTCCGGCTTTTTGTATTGTCCCAGGGGGTGTTAGCTCTGGGCTTTTGGGACTCACAGCTTAGGGCTGGCTGTTAACCTATAGGGACCCGCCTTGGGCTTGGCTCATATCGGAGCTGCCTTGTAACACATCTTGCAAACATTACTTTATTTCAAGAAGCCATCGCAGGCTTCCTGGCTGGCCGAGCTCTAACTCGTAGGGCTGATTGAGGCTGCTGGTCCCCGGGATTCACTGTGATGTGGAATCCTGTCCCTGGCACCGAAGGCTTAGCGGCAGGAGTTGGGGCTGAAGCTGAAGGCCCCCTAAAGACTCTGTCTGCAGGCTTAGGGTGAGGCTGAATGTAGGAAGGCCCAGCAGGGGCAGATGGAGCTGGCTGGGCTTGGTCTCCTCTGGCTCTGTGTCAGGTCCCTGCTAACATTTATGGGCCCAGCCGAGCGATGGCCCAGAAGATTCCTCCCCAGCTGGACTCCAATGGCGTTGTGACTGGAACCCAGGAAGTTCTAGAGGACTGTTGCCCAGCTGTCCTGCTTAGGGGATGGCTATTCTAGGTAACAGTTGCTCAGCCGAGTGCTGCTAATCTGCTCACAGTCAGTGTCTGGGAGGCACCAGGGCCTTGGTTTGGGTAAATCGATTAAGTGCGTAGCCAACCCAAGGAGGACCTCTTGCTTGGGTAGAGTGTGGGGACGTGTATTGTAAGAGATAGGAGGGAGGATAAAGGTGTGTCTGGGATGAGGGATGCTTAGCAGAGAGAGAAGTCGGGTATGTACATCCAGTAAGATGCTCTCTTTAACCCTCGTTTTAAAAATATTTTTTATTTAAGTTAGAAACAAGCTTGCTTCACATGTCAATCCCAGCTCCCTCTCCCTCCCATCCTCCCCTGCCCCTCTAACCCCCAATCCCCACTCCATTCCCCAGGGAGGGTGAGGCTCTCCATGGGGGAATCTCCAGAGTCTATCATTTCATTCAGGGCAGGGCCTAGGCCCTCTCCCAAGTATCCAGGCTGAGAGAGCATCCCTCACTGTGGGATGGGCAACCAAAGTCCGTTTGTGTGCCAGGGATAAATACTGATCTACTAGAAATCAGTATGGAGATTCCTCAGGGAAAGGAGAATCAGTCTACCACAAAACCCTCATTTTTGGCAGCAGCGGAGCATTTAAGGCGTTAATGTGGGGAAGCCTTGGAGAGCTGGGGTTCTCCCTGTCCAGTGCTGTGGGCTCCCATCCCCTCTCACGACGCGTCTAGGTCCGGCTTTTGTCTCCTCGTTTAGTTTGTACTCTGTGAGCCTTGGGCTTGGGTGTTCAAGCTTGCATCTGACCAGGGTTACATGCCAGGCGCTCAGCGTGTTGCTGATGTGTGGATCTCACTAACCGCCGAGTGAAGCTATTTCTAGAAGAATCAACAGCAACAACAACAAACAACGAGATTAGGCAAACAAAGGCCATAGTGTGCTATGTATATCTCGTTTGCATTATGAGTAATGCAGAGATGTGCACCGCGCGGGGGGGGGGGCGGGTAGGGGGGCGACTTAATGTGGGTTCTGTGTCTAAGTCTTCTCACAAAGGGCTTGTGCGTCTGTGGGTGTGGGGGTCTGACAGGCTTCCTGGATGAATCCCCGGTGTTTGTCAAAGTACAGCTGTCCCGGGGCGGGGGCGGGGGAGGGGGAGGGGAGGGGGAGGGGGAGGGCTGAAAGTGTGTGAGAGAGGGATTTTGTTCCTTTCACACTCTCGGTCTTATTATGTGGCATTTTACGTGTTCCCCTTAAACTGCCACTGCTGGCGTCCTCAGCAGTGAGATGTGAAATAGGGTACAGATGACAAAACAGTGGAAGGGCTCCACCCAAGTCTAGCGGAGTGAGCCACGAGTTTATTGGAGCGAGCATGGGTGACTCAAAGGCAGCTGTGCACTGGAGAGCCCACCCAGCGGGGGATGACCAACCAGAGCCGTAGCCCTGCAGTTTCCTGACGCGTCCCCGCTCCCCAGCCATGGTCACCGCTTATATAACGTGGGGCAGGGACCTCATACGTCTGTACACTTCTGGAACTTCCTGGGGGGCCCCTGTAACCAGTTACCCACCTAGCCTGGACCCTCTGGCTGCAGGTGCTCCCCGAATCTCCCCGGCTTTGTACGCTGCTGAGTGTGTTGCTGACCTCACAGCTTCCTTGTCGAGTGGTGGCGGTCCACGGGGCTCTGACCACCCAGGCGGAGAAGCACAGGTTTCAGCAGATGAGGAAGGGGGCCTGCTGGCAGGTCAGAGGGTGCTGGTCAGAGCCAGGAAGGTGGCCAGTCCCTGAGTGACCGACCTGTGTGGGCAGAGGTAATTTTCAGGTCAGGGTACTGGTCTCCTGTGGCTAGTCATGGCCATGTCTCCTTCCCTCTCCTACGGAGAGACAGGGGGCACGATGGTTGCTCCCCGGGACACAACCACCCTCAGCTGTGTGCCCATTCCCCAGGGTGAAGCCCACTCCCGAGGCCGGACTCCAAGGCCTTGGGACCTGGTGTCTCATCTGAGCCATTTCCAAGCACTTGTGGTGTGCTAGGCAGGGTCATTATTTGCTTTGTATTCCAGAGTGAAGTATAACCCCCAAACGGTATAACGATACTCGAGGCTATATAGGGAAAAGCAATATATTTATTTATCAGGGAGAGAGAGAGTCGCACATACCAGGAGTTAGAAGCTTGGCTGGCTTCCAGGAGAAAAGAGAGAGGCCCCTTTTCCTTTCACTACCTTTTATCTCTACCTTGACCCCGCCCTGTTGGGCGGATAGCTTTGTGGGGTTCACTCCTACAAAACGGTGTGCTCTTTCTCTTCTGCCATGGCCTCTGGAACCTTCCAATTAGCCCTTTGGGTAGTCCGGGCACTCTTACCCATTGTACCCTCCTGGTACTTACATCTGAGCATTCCTGGTCCGTTTATATGCCACAGGAACTTGAGGCCTGGCCCATGGTTCAATCCTCTCTGCTGGCTCTGTTGCCTCGGGAGGAGGTCTACTACTACTCTCCTAGCTCGGGAAGCTTCATAGTTGGCTGACCCCTCCTCTGCAGCGTTTTCTACTGTCCCTCTTGCTTGGGCTAGCGGCCCTTAGAGTTCCTGAAGTTTCTCTGCACCCTGCTAATACCGTTCCTTCTGGGCTTCCCTTCTCCAAGGAGTCCCCCCCCCCATCCCTCAGGAGCCTCCTGTCCTTCCTTTGGTACTGTGGGAGTCCCTGTGCCTAGGTTCTGCCTGAAACTGCAGACCAAGGTGCCTGCTGGTTCCCTGCACCCACCTGGCCACGTTTCTGTGACCGTTTGTCACGTGTTCACCGCCCCCAGGGATTCATACTGCCTCGTTCACGTGCTCTGGGTTTATGGTGTTCAGCAGTACCCCAGTGTGACGTCCACTGTGCAGGGCCTCGTCTTCCACTGAGTGGTGGCCGGCTGACGGTAACCATGGCCAGAGGGCCACAGCTGCTGTGCTCTGAGATTCTCGATCGTAGGAGAACAGGGGTTGGCGGCTGTTGGCAAGACGACAGTCTGGTTTGTCATGAGACGGGCGGTCGGAGGGAGAGGGTCGGTAGCCAGCGTCCCTGACCTGGTTCTTGGCTTTTCTGGCAGACAGAGGGCACCCGGCTGCAGAAGGATCTCCGCACCTACCTGGCTTCCGTTAAAGGTAGGGTACGTCTGTCTGCAAGGAGCTGGGGCTTTAAAGTCTTCGGGGAAGCTGGGCCACATCCGTGGCGCTGGTGTCTGGATGGGGATGGCACGTGGGGTCCATGTACCTTCTCCCTACCCCGTAGCCATGCACGAAGCCTCCAAGAAGCTGAGTGAGTGTCTCCAGGAGGTGTACGAGCCCGAGTGGCCAGGCAGGGATGAAGCGAACAAGATTGCAGAGGTAAACATGGGAGGGTGGCCTCGGTCCCTCCCCCAGGGCCCCTTGGCCTCGGTCATTCCCTCAGCTCCCGCCCCCACAAAGTCTCACCCTCTGGTGCAAGCTACCGCGTAGCCTTGGCCGAGCTGCCTTCATTTTTTTTTTTCCTGCAGACTTCACACTGGAGTTTGAGACCGCAGATTGTGGCTGTCCCTGTGTGCTAGGGCTCACTAGTCGCACAGTCCCCCTTGCTCACCTGTTCCGTCTTTACTGTATTTGAACCTTGCTAGGGACACTGCAACCTTGGGAAGCCCGGGCTCTGAGAATCCACAGAGCTTTGAGGTGATGGGCTGAGGTCCAGAGCTGGGTGCCGTGTGGCTCTCCGAAGCACTCCTGTCCCTGTGTTTCAGAACAATGACCTACTGTGGATGGACTACCACCAGAAGCTGGTGGACCAGGCCCTGCTGACCATGGACACCTACCTGGGCCAGTTCCCTGACATCAAGGTAAGAGACCTCTTGGCCCATTGTCTTGCTTTGGGCTGGCGCTTGCGGAAGGAGCTGGAGTCTGGGAGAAGCCTTTAATGGAGGGCTGGCTCAGGGCGACTGCCCTGTGGACAGGTATCTGCTCAGCGTGGCGGTTTGTCTCTTCCGGACTGGTCTCTCGGTGACCGGCCACCAACTGTCTTACGTGACATCGTGGGGGTGATACAGTGCGCACCGATGATACACTAAAGGATGAGTTTTACCCAGTTCTGCTTGGGTTTCTTGGGGTTATGCTTACCCTAGAATGAGTGACAGTTGAAAAGCAACGTCGCTGGAGCTCCCTGTACAACCTGCAGGCAGCGTGGCAACCCAGACTGTCTCCTCTCCCCAGCAACTGTTGCTGCTTATATAACCTCAGGCGGGGGCCTTAGGTGGGAGGATGTGTAAGACCCCACTCTGTAGTATTTGGTAGGGCGTGTGTTGCCTGCTAACCGTGTGTGTGTGAGCGTGTGTGCCTGTGTGCGCGTGCGTGTGTGTGTGTGTGCGTGCGTGCGCGCGTGCGTGTGCGCGTGCGTGCGTGCGTGCGTGCGTGTGTGTGTGCATTATTGAATGTTAAGAAACCTAGTTGCTTCACCTGGGACTGAGTACATGCTCGGAGCCTTGTATGATAAAGTCTCCACCAATGCTGCCGAGCCCCTAGGTGCTGTGTCCATAGAGGCGCAGGAGTCTGCGGAGCCCAGGAGGGTTGGGAGGAAATGTCTCCCTTATGTGCCCCAGTGCAGATATAAAAAGTCACTCACAGACTGGTGCAGGAAAGATCTGGGGCCTGAGAAGTGTCTCTTAAGGACCCCCCCCCCCCCCCCCCCCGGCTGAGGAAGAGCTTTGCCTCTCGTGACACTGACTGGGGGTTCTCACCGATGAGTTCTTGTCAGGAAAGTGGGTGACACAGAGGAGGACTGGGTGCCCTGCAGAGTGAGCTTTCCGCCTGCAGAGGGCTCCGTAGCCAGATTGGGGTCTACTCCAGGCCTGCTGTGTTCACCTTGCCTACTCCCTGTGGGCCCAGCCTGGGCATCTCGGCCTCGGGCCTCACCGAGCCCTCCCTTCTCTGCTCCCTAGTCACGCATTGCCAAGCGGGGGCGGAAGCTGGTGGACTATGACAGCGCCCGGCACCACTATGAGTCTCTCCAAACCGCCAAAAAGAAGGATGAAGCCAAAATCGCCAAGGTGAGGCCTGGGGCAGGGACGGGGAATCAGAGAGAGAGAGGTTTGTCCAAGGTTCCCGGCTGCGGGGGTGGGGGTGGGGTGTCCTGAGCCCAGTGCCAGAGAGCAGAAGACCCCGTGGGTGCCTAGGCAGGAGAATGGGGGCTATTGCTGGCCTCTTTCTGCCCCTTTGTCCTGCTCTGAGGCAGTTTTCCAGAACGAGACCGAAGCCAGCTTGGGTTTCCCTGGTGTGGCGCCACCTTGCTCAATGCACTGGGTGGAATTCTGTCATGGGATCCGACATGACCCTGTGTTGCTGGAACAAGCCTGTGGGCTGGTCACAGTCGTGTGGCGCGTGGGTGGGCGTGGCGCGTGGGTGGGCGTGGTGCGGGGGTGGGTGGCACAGCCCTGGGTGCGACTCCCTCTACCCTGCTTACTCCTCTCAAGAGCTGTTTTGTAGTTACAGTTCAACTCCCCTTTGCACGCCCACTTGGGTGGGACCCCCTTATTTCTCAGCCTTGGGGCGTTGGGGAGGGAGAAGCTAACCCTGCTGCGTGCTGGCCTCTGGATGGGGGCTGGCTTGTCTGACTCTGCGTGGGGTCGTTGCGGGCTTGGTGTTTAATTATCTATGTCTCTTTTTTTTCCCTCCCGTCTCTCCATTCTCCTTTGCCTTGACCTCACCTTCCCTTCCTCCCTGCCCCCAGCCTGTCTCGCTGCTTGAGAAAGCCGCCCCCCAGTGGTGCCAAGGCAAACTACAGGCTCATCTTGTAGCTCAAACTAACCTGCTCCGAAATCAGGTGATACTGGCTTCTAACCCTGCACGCGCTGACGCCTTCCGGTCTGTGGTCCCCTCCTGGGCGTCTCTCTGCCCAGCCTCTGCAAGCTTCCCTGGGATAAGGGGGGGCTTACCTTCTTCCTGGGGTCTGGAGGAAGACAGGGCTGGAGTCTGAACTGCCGGCCTGTGGCACAGGGCCGGGCGAGGTGGGACTTTTCAGATACCTCTGAGACCCCTGTTTGAGAGGAAACAATTGACGAGGTCTCCTGGTAGGTTGGGGCCTAGGAGTTGTGTATGGCCGGGGCACCCACCCAGGTCTATGCTTTCTTCAGATGGCTGACGTCCGCTACTGCCCTAACCAGGAACACCTTTGAGTGTCTGCCCTCTCTGGGGACTCCTGCCCTCTTCCTCAAAGTTATTCTGGGTATTCTGAGTGCCCCCAGAGTCACTCCTACTCCGAGGACCCCAGACCTGGTTGTAGCCGAGTCCTGGGGTGGCTAACCTGGTCCTTGGCCCGGACTCCGTGTAGTAATGAGGACTCAGGACCGGGCCACTGGAGGAGACTCCAAGAAGCCTCTGTGTTCTGACTGGGATACAAAACGCATCAGGGAGACCTGGGTCCGGAAGGGTCATCCTGTGGCGGTTACGTGGAGGGAGAAGGTTTTAAAGGGGTTTCTGCCACCACCCTGCCTGTGAGTCTTACGTCCTAAACCTGGAGCTGTGTGAAGTTGGGTCTGCTGAGGTGAGGCGTGTAGACCAAGAGAAGTTGTTGTTTTTTTTCCTTCCCATCTTGCTGAGTCTCAGGAGACTCTTCACAGCAGGGATGAGGCAGGTGACGGAGGCTTGACCCAGGAAGAGGTCGGATTTCTCCTGGACAGTGCCCTATTTCTCCTGGGCCACCTCCTGATTTCATCATCTCCAGCCACATGTATCGAATGCCCAGGAAGGGAGGGAGGGAGCTCCCACATGACATGGCTGCCTGCCTAATTCCTGACCTGACCCACTGCCTAATTTCTTGAAGGCCAAGGCTTGGGGCTAACTTGGGAGGCACTGAGGTTAGAACCACGATGACCGGTCGTGCAGAGCCTGTGGGCAGGCTTACAGGAAAACACCCGGGTAGCCTTGGGAGGTAGAGCAGAAGTATCAGGAAGCCTGTGGGCTGAGGGGATGGTGCGCGAGCAGAAGCCAGGTTTATGATTGTTCCTTCCAGACAAGGTGGGGTGCTTTGAATGCATTGCAGGGGTCCCCGGGATGCTTTAGGGCCTGGGATGGGGTCTGCCTGATGCTTTAGGGCTCCTGGGACCGGGGCGGGTGGCGAATCATGCTTGGGAGGGTCCCCAATTCCCTGTGGGGGAGCAGCAGGGGAGGCTGAGGTGCAGGATCACCTTTTCAAATGCTGGCTGTAGATGGCTTATTTTCCCCATGCGACCCCCCATTCCCTCATTTCTCTTTGTCATTCTCTCATTTCTCTTATTCTCTCTCTCTTTCTCATTCTCTCTCATTTCTCTCTCCTCTCCTCTCTTCTCCCTCCCCTCTCTTCTCCCCTCCCCTCCTCTCCCCTCCTCTTCCTAATGCTAACTGGAAACCTGGATCTCATTCTCTCTCATTTCTCTCTCCTCCTCTCCCCTCCTCTTTTTAATGCTATCTGGAAACCTGGATCTCATTCTCTCATTTCCCTCTCATTC
The DNA here is from genome assembly GCF_017639785.1 of Mesocricetus auratus. Taxonomy (NCBI): domain Eukaryota; kingdom Metazoa; phylum Chordata; class Mammalia; order Rodentia; family Cricetidae; genus Mesocricetus; species Mesocricetus auratus. The sequence goes on from NW_024429198.1 coordinate 61,866,541, forward strand.
TCTCTCTGTCTCCCCTCCCCTCCCCTCCCCTCCCCTCCCCTCCCCTCCCCTCCCCTCTCCTCTCCTCCCTTCCCCTCCCCTCTCCTCTCCTCCCTTCCCCTCCCCTCCTCTCCCTAGTGCTAACTGGAAACCTGGATCAACTTTGGAGTTGCCCTTGTCACCAGTGGGCAGCTGGCTGGCTGTGAGCTTGGACTTGGCTTTGGGGGACGGTGCCAGCCCTGCCAGCTGAGCTTGTAGAACTAGCTGGCTTCTTGTGTCCCTGGCTGGTCCTGGGAGCTCTCTAGACTTGCTCCAGTGTCTTGGGCTTGCCTGCAAGACTAGTCCAGTCTCTCTAGTCAGCCCCTTGCTTTTAGAATGGAGAGGGGCGTGGCAGGATGCAAAGCCTCCTGCTCTCCCAGAGCTCTCCCCTGCTCTGCCACTCCTGAGTGCTTCCTGAGGGGTGGCGTTTGTGGTATAGTGTGCATAGCTGCCTTCCAGATGCTTCCTAGAAGGCCGGGGTATCAGGGACGCAGGAAAGGACTCAGGCCCTGACTTTGGAAGATTTAAAGTGGACCCCCTGCTCTCGTTCTATGCAGTGTTGCTGGGGCACCCGACCCGAGAGGAGGGGCTCCCAGCTCTGATCTGACCTGTCCCAAGGGGATTGTTTGTGTTCAGACAGACATTTCCTTCCTTCCAGTGTGTGTGTGTGTGTGTGTGTGTGTGTGTGTGTGTGTGTGTGTGTACTATCTTTGTGAGGTGGGGGCGCCCTCAAGCTAGAAGAGGGAGTCTCGGATCACCTGGAAATGGAATTAAAAGGGGTCATGACCTTTCTGACATGGGTGTTGGAACTGATTTTGAGTCCTCTGGATGGGCAGGAAGCACCCTTTAACCTAACTACAAAGCCATCTCTCTGCCCTCTGCCCCCAAATTTAAAGTGGGGGTCAAACTGAAGCCCTCATGCATGTATGTACAACGAGCATGGGATTTCGTGAGCTGTCTTCCCTGCCTCACTTTTAAGGTTTGTCCCCCCCCCCCCCCGTTTTAAATTTGATTCTAGGGCTGGAGAGATGGCTCAGAGGTTAAAAGCATTGACTGTTCTTCCAGAGGTCCTGAGTTCAATTCCCAGCAACCACATGGTGGCTCATAAACATCCATAATGAGATCTGGCACCCTCTTCTGGCCTGCAGACATACATGGAGGCAGGATGCTGTATTCATAATAAATAAATAAACCTTTAAAAAAGTTAGAATCTAATAACATACACTCAGGAGCCCATGTGTTACCTGGAGTGTATGGTAATCAGAAGCCATGGAGAACCCCTTCTCTTATTCCATCCAAGACTCCAGCTTGGGGTATATGGGGTTGGGTACTCAGCGGGCTGGTCCTGGTGTGCCTTAAGCTGTGTGGAGTGGCCAGTTGGGGCTGGAGGGGAAAAAAAAGTGTGATTTTTGTCCGAGTGGTATTCTGGTCGGTTGTGTTCCAACACCAGCCTTGGAATATAATAGGGCTGCTGTGTTAGGAGTCAGGCCTGGATTGGAGCCACTCTCCACAGCCCCGTGTGTGAGAGAGACTCAGCCTCACCTGGTGCAGGGGTCTAACCCACCTCTTGGTGGATGTGAGCGCGCTGTAGAAGGAGATGTAGGGGGAGCCAGGGGTGCTGGGGATGGGCACCTCAGCCCGGCTCCTTCCTCCCTGTCTCATTCCTTTGCCCTTCTTGGAGGTACCGAGCCACTGCCACTGGTCCTGGGACAGGTCATAGGAGAGCGATTTGTGGGGGCAGCCTTCCCCAGGAAAGTAAAGAGAAACCGGAAACCAAAGCCAGGCAGGCTCTAAGAGAGCAAGCAGGAAGCTTCCTCCGGAGGGGGTCGTGGGGAGCTGTGGCCAGCCAGCTGAACCTCAGGCTGACACTCGTTAATGTGGGCAGGGTCCCACTGAGACTGGGGGCTGCCTCTGTGCCCCAGCCCTCTGGGTTGTTGGCCCCCCCCCCCCCGTCTCCCCACTCCCCCCATCCCCTGTGTGCTTGTGTTAGGCTAGGGATCAAGTTCCCGGATTGTCCCTGAGAAGTTGTGCACATTAATATTTCGAGACAGCATCTCTCACTGGGCCCCGAGGCACACTGTCTCTGTTCAGCTGGCCAGCCAGTGAGCTCCAGGGATCTTCCTATGGGCACCCCCCACCCAGAACTGGGATTTCAAATATGTTCTACCACATTGGGCTTTTTATGTGGGTGCTGGGGATCAAACTCGGGTCCTCCTACTTATCCCGCAAGCACTTTGCCAACTGAACCATCTCCCCAGCCCTGGTCTCCAGCCTTCTTACTGGCCTTCCCGCTACAGCCTCCTTTGGTGACGGCAGCTCAGACCTCCGATTCCCAGAGGCCTAGCTGTAGGCGTCCTTAGGTCTCCAGTGGGAGGTTCAGGGTGGGTATCCACATCCAGTCCGGTGTCTGTTCTGCTCAGGCCCTGGGGCCCTGCATCCCGGCAGGGGCAGGAGAGGGTGCCAGCTATTGGGGTAGGTCTGCCTCAGCCCCCCAGGGCAGAGTCCCAGGCGGAGGCTAACGCAGCTCCCCGCTGCCTCTCCATCCCAGGCAGAGGAGGAGCTCATCAAAGCCCAGAAGGTGTTCGAGGAGATGAATGTGGATCTGCAGGAGGAGCTGCCGTCCCTGTGGAACAGGTGAAGTCAACAGGGGCCCAGAACCCTGGCGGCCAGCCTGGCCCTCGGCCGCCTACCCCGCTCCAAGGCTCCGTGTCTCGGAGCCTGCAGCAGGCAGGCGGTCGCCTGTGGTTTTCACCGTGACGCCTCCCCTCCCTCCGGCAGCCGTGTAGGTTTCTATGTCAACACGTTCCAGAGCATCGCGGGTCTGGAGGAGAACTTCCATAAGGAGATGAGTAAGGTAGGCCAGGGGACCCTGCAGCGCAGAGGATGGGGCCACGGCGGGGACGGGGAGCTGTGGGAGGGGAGGGGGGGTCCAGTCCAGCCCCAGCCTGGACCCATGTTACTGAAATACGATCAGCCCCCAATGTTAATTAACACCATCGTCCTCTGGGGGCAACTCTGAGGTCTCAGGGCTAGAAACGGCGTTGGGTATTTTCCTCAGTCTGTAGGAAAGTAATAAATAAGTTACCAGAAGTTTTGTAATAAACCAAGTCTCCTGTGTTTCTTGAGGTAGTGAGGTGGGCTGCGTCTCTTCCTGCGTCTGGCATGGGAGGCGAGATTAGCTCACGCTTTTGTGTTGAGTTAGAGCGGACGCTGTGTTCCCGCGGGCGCTGGAGACGCCTGCCGTGGCAGCTCTCCCACGCAAGGCGGCTGTTTTGAGTTTGCCTCTTGGACCCAGAGGAACGGAGCGATGACGGTGGACCCCAGGTTTCGGGGCTGAAGAGAACGAGCTGGCTTGGGGCCTTCTCCTGACCACAGCCCTACAGCCTCCCTTTTCTTCCTGCTTTTCCTCCTCCTCCTTAAAGACTCGAGGCAAAGCATATAGCAGTTAGGACCCGTAACGTGGCCAAGTGGGCAGAGATGCTTATCACACAGGCCTGGGGGGTGACTTGAGCTTAGCTCCGGGAACTTAAATAATGGTAGAAGGAGAGAATTGACTCCACAGTTGTCCCCCAGTGATTAAATATGTAAGCTGAAAAAAATCAAATCAGGTATTTTAGGAAAAGAAACCTTTATGCAAAGTTAGTCCAAGGCACAGAAGGCAGAATTACATATTAAGTAGGAGAGAAGTTTATCTCTGTACTTCCTAAAGGCCAAAGCAAAACAGAGAAATGTTACTTATGAGGCCAACAGTCTGCGTGGAACAAACCTCTTGCCTTTTGGAGGAATTTCTGGAAGTTGTAGGGTGGTTTGGAAGCTTCCTAGCAAAATGACCTTAGGAACTAGGATTAACAAACATTAAATCTGCATTCTGCAAAAATGAGTTTTTTTTTTTTTTTTGGTTTTTTTTGAGACAGGGTTTCTCTGTGGCTTTGGAGGCTGTCCTGGAACTCGCTTGGTAGTCCAGGCTGGCCTCGAACTCACAGAGATCCACCTGCCTCTGCCTCCCGAGTGCTGGGATTAAAGCAAAAATGAGTTTTAAGAAATAAAATGTTGAAGTGCCTTGTGCTGGAAACCCAGCAAGCAGGAGGATTAAGGTAAGAACATTACAAGTTTGAAGCCTGGGCAATGTAGCGCACCTTGTCTTAAGCTGAAGTGAACAGAAAGCCGGAGGTGTGGTCCAGTGTCCGAGCACTGTCTGACTTGTGCTTTGGCTAAGTGAACGGCTTTGCACATGCCAGACAGCTGCTCTGCTCTTCCCCAAGTGGGAAAAAGTGAAAACTATAGTAGACTCTTAGGTGGCCTTTGGGGTGTCCCTCTTAACAGGAACAGAGCAAAGGGGGCCCTTGGCAATAACAGCTCTCAGCAGTGGGGCTCCTGTCCCGACTTCTGTGCTGTTGGTTGTCTGGGGTTCGTTGCTGGTCCCGTCTCCCAGCGATGGGGTCGGGGGAGCTTGCTTCTGGTAGTGGCAGGGGCAGCAGCGAGGAAACAGCTACTCCTGCAGACGGTGCGCTTGGCCAAGCCTGCTTCTGTTCACTCCTCCCGCAGCTCAATCAGAACCTCAACGACGTCCTGGTCAGCCTGGAGAAGCAACACGGTAGCAACACCTTCACGGTGAAGGCCCAGCCCAGGTGGGTGAAGGCGGGGAGGGCGAGGTCAGTGACTCGGGGAGCCTGCCGATCCCTGGGCCTTTGTAGAGTAGAGGGCAGGGTGGAGGCAGGGCTGCATTGCTGACAGAGGCTGTGTTTCCTGGTGTGCCAGCCTTCCTGCCTCCTGTTCAAGGTGAGGTCCGAGGACGGGGCAGCGCCTCCGTGCTCTGTCCTTCCCTGCCTTTCTCAGGCGGCCGCTAGGGGACGCTGTCTCCCGAGGGGGAAGCAGCAGAGACAACCTGGGATCTGGTATTGCACTCATTATTGGTGTGTGTGTGTGCGCGCACACGCGCGTGTGTGTGCGTGGTCGATATTGATTGTCTACGTACACATTTGATTGAGTGCCGTGCGCCGTAAGCATCGTCTGCTTCTTGGGGTCCGCTGCCCAGAACTTGGGAGCATTTCAGTGAACAGTCTTTATTCCTTTCTCTCCCCCGAAAACAAAACATGCATTTGACAGAGAGGAGCCTGCACATGTCCTGGGGGAGGGGGGAGGTGGAAATGAGGGCAGAGGCGTCTGCAGTCGGTTTAGAAAGACCTTACCCACTTGGAAAGGCTGTGGGGCCCAGGCTGGGTGGGCAGGCTCTGGTCCACACTCTCCATTAAGGCTCTCCATCTGTGCCCCGACCCTGGCGTCCTGCAGCCTTCTAGGGCAGGTCAGCAACTGCCCTTGGCAGGCAAGCAGGCGGGCGGGCTGGGACACAGGACAGACAGACGGAGGAGCTCGGAGTGCAAGGTTGAGGCGGGGAGGTCCTGGAAGGAGAGGCTAGGAGAGCCGGAGGGGAAGGCAGGGGGCATCAGGAGCAGGCTGAGGGTGTGTGTGTGGGGTGATCCTGGGGAGGAGCCCCGGGAGGGAGGCCGAGAACCGGGCAGGGGCGAGGAAGGTCTAGAACCGGCGGGGTAGGAAGGTCAGACAGGTCGAATGGGTGACACTAAGGGCAGGTGGGGCAGCTAGTGGGCGGGGCATTGCTTCGAGGCCCCGAGCAGAGATGGAGTGGGGGAGAGAAGGCCTCGTTCCCGTGGCTCCTCCTCCAAACGAAGCATCCATACCCGGCCGTCCCCACAGAAAGAAAACTAAACTGTTCTCACGGCTGCGCAGGAAGAAGCACAGGTACCGCCCCGCCTTGAGTGCAGTGCCACGGCCTCCGGGGCCCCGCCCTGACTGCGCATGCGCCTGTGCCCCGCTGCCGGGCCCACTAACCCCTAACCTGCCCGTGTGTCCGGTTGCTGGGGTGGGGGGCGTGTGTCAGGCGGGGATGGAGGACCCGGGACACCAGGGAGGGAGGAGGTACAGGGCAGGGGGCTTGAGGGTTAGTACAGCCTCGCTGTGTGCGCACCCCAGGGCCCTGACCGGCCCTGCTGCTGGCCACCGGCCCCCAGGCGGGAAAGATGCCGAGCAGGGGGCGGGGAGCCACACTGTTAAAAAGCATCCCTGTGCCCACTGTGTCCTAGCGCTGCCGTGTATTCTTTAGGGAGGCAGGTGCACCCCATAAAACGTGGCCGCCCAGACCAGGCGCCTGGGGCACCAGTTCTAGTGGGGTCCTTCTAGAATGTCTAGCTCCTCACGTGCAGGCACACCACAGCTCGTTGTTTCTAGGGACTCTTGCGCAGCTGAGATGCCGCCGTGACCCTCCTGGAGGCTGAGATGGCGGTGCTAGTCTGTTTAAGTTAAGCAGACCTGCGGTGCCTGGCCCACCCACGATGGGTCCCCTGCCTCTGCACGCTCGGTAGCTGCAGTGCGCGCCCCTTCGTGTCCCCAGGTGGACCCTGCCGCTCTTTGCCCTCGCTCATCTGTGGCGGCTCTGCAGTGAAGCCAGCCTTGCCTGGGCACGTTCCTTCAGGGTCTGCACTCAGCTGAGGAACCATGGGAGGGAAGTGTAGAGGGAGTGAGGACTCCTGGGCTGTGGTCCAGTCTGTGCAGGTGGGGGGGGAGGCAGATGGGTGGGGGGAGGCAGGTTGGGAAGGTCGTGCCAAGGTTGGTGGAGCGGGTCAGGAGTAGGCTGCTGTCAGGGGTGGACAGGCTGCTGTCTGGTGAAAGAGACTCACTTTGCCTCTAGGATGTTTGGCTTGTTTGTGCTGTGGACTTTGGGCATTTAGGCACAGGTTGGGGAAGAGACCGGTTCTCACTGGTGCACCCCTGCTTTGAGGGCAAGCCCCCCTGTGAGCCATACATACAGGAGCATGCCCTGTTCCTTTCTCTTACAATCTGTACAAGCACACAGTTCCAGGGAGGGATTCACAGGACACAGATCAGCACAGTTTTTTTTTCACACATGGATCCAATGGGGCTCACACATGGACACACAGATTTACACACAGGACCATGGGGCTCACACACGGAGGCACAGATTTACACACAGGACCATGGTCTCACACACAGACGCACAGATTTACACACAGGACCATGGGGCTCACACACGGAGGCACAGATTTACACACAGGACCATGGGGCTCACACACAGACGCACAGATTTACACACAGGACCATGGGGCTCACACATGGACACACAGATTTACACACAGGACCATGGGGCTCACACACAGACGCACAGATTTACACACAGGACCATGGTCTCACACACAGACGCACAGATTTACACACAGGACCATGGGGCTCACACATGTATGCACAGATTTACACACAGGACCATGGGGCTCACACACGGAGGCACAGATTTACACACAGGACCATGGGGCTCACACACGGATGCACAGATTTACACACAGGACCATGGGGCTCACACACGGATGCACAGATTTACACACAGGACCATGGGGCTCACACATGTATGCACAGATTTACACACAGGACCATGGGGCTCACACACGGAGGCACAGATTTACACACAGGACCATGGGGCTCACACACGGATGCACAGATTTACACACAGGACCATGGGGCTCACACACGGATGCACAGATTTACACACAGGACCATGGGGCTCACACATGTATGCACAGATTTACACACAGGACAATGGGGTTCACACACGGATGCACAGATTTACACACAGGACCATGGGGCTCACACATGTATGCACAGATTTACACACAGGACAATGGGGTTCACACACGGATGCACAGATTTACACACAGGACCATGGGGCTCACACGTGTATGCACAGATTTACACATAGGACCATGGGGCTCACACACGGATGCACAGATTTACACAGGACCATGGGGCTCACACACGGATGCACAGATTTACACACAGGACCATGGGGCTCACACATGTATGCACAGATTTACACACAGGACAATGGGGCTCACACACGGATGCACAGATTTACACACAGGACCATGGGGTTCACACACAGATGCACAGATTTACACACAGGACCATGGGGCTCACACATGTATGCACAGATTTACACACAGGACCATGGGGCTCACACACGGATGCACAGATTTACACACAGGACCATGGGGCTCACACACGGATGCACAGATTTACACACAGGACCATGGGGCTCACACACGGATGCACAGATTTACACACAGGACCATGGGGGCTCACTCAAGCACACAGCTGCACACGTGGATCCTAGTGGCTCACATGTGTACAGCACACGGTTCAATGCGTGCATCTGAGGGTTTCATGTCTATGCACATGTGATTCCCCATGGGCGCCCGTGGAGTGCTCTCAGACTGCCCCTGCTGTCTAGTTCCGTGTCCTACCGGTGTTACTGTCTTTTTGTCCTTCTTCTACAGTGACAATGCGCCTGAAAAAGGGAACAAGAGCCCCTCACCGCCTCCAGATGGCTCCCCCGCTGCTACCCCTGAGATCAGAGTGAATCACGAGTCAGAGCCGGCCAGTGGGGCCTCACCTGGGGCCTCCATCCCCAAGTCCCCATCCCAGGTAGGTTGTCTTCATGACCTGCCTTTTTGTTTTTCCTTATCTTACTCTGCTTTTATCTCCTCCCCTTCCTCCATCATCCCCTGCCTGGGGCCTACCAGGTTTTGAACCTGAGGCTGTGCTCCACGGAGGAGGACTCAGTCTGCATGGGCTACACTGAACCTACACTTTCTAGGCGGCCCTGGTCTACTTGACGGTGGTATTTGCAAACATTCCCATGCATAGAAGCGAGCACTTTCCCCTTTCCCATCTCCCTGTTTCCTTGACTCCCCAGATAGTTGCTCTGGGTTTTCAGTCCCCGAGTATCCAGTCTCTCTTCGGACTCAGAGACTGAGAGAAGAACTCCATCAGATGGTCTCACAGGACCGTCAAAGGAACAGAGAGATAATGGGCTCAGTGAGGAAAGGCAGGGGGCCGGGGGACGGCAGAGGGGGCAGATTCATGACCTCAGTCACCTCCATCCTGTCTATCCTGTTTCATCAAGCCCTCCGAGTCCCTGCAGAAGTCCTGGGAGATAGCAGCTGGGTGGGATTGAATGACTGAGCCCTCGTGTTTCCGTTCATGGGAAATTAGGACCATGGTGCCAAGAGTGGCTGTAAGAGCTCATCACCTGACCGGTGTACTGCCGTTGGTGAGGCTGGGTCCCAGGCCAGCACTGGCCACACTCCTATTCCCTGGGTCTTTTTCATTCCCCTGGGCAAGTGGGTAGAGGCCAGGATCCGAGCAATCCTTTACCAGGTCTACACACATGTGTGTGGTCCTTGTGGGAACCTAGTTCAGGCTGGCTTCCCGTAGGGATAGCCTGAGCCTCTTGGGCAGTCCCAGCCTAGGGAAGTGGAGGTAAGGTCTGTGGGAGGGCAGCAGCAGGCAGGGGAGGTGGCCTTTAACTCCAAGCTCCCTCCTAGGTTGGTAGGTAGGACAGACCCAGTGTGCCATGGGGACAAGTCAGGGGTTGAGACCGGATGGGCCACTTGCTTTGCCTCTGTTTACCCCCCTTCGCTTCTGTCTCCTCCTCCCTCCCTCTCCTTCCTTTCCGCACGGTGGGTTTGGGACCTTCATTCTCGGCTTCTTCTCTTGGGATAGCCTGTGACCTTGGTGTCTGTTTGGGGAGCAGTGACTCGTCTGTCCCCCTCCTCAGCAGCCTGCGAGCGACTGACTAACGTAACCGTGGCTTTGTCTCTGTCTTCTTGGGCCGCGCTCTGCCATGCCCTCCCGCGCCTCCCCGCTTGCTGGCCCACAGCTCCGGAAAGGCCCACCTGTCCCTCCGCCTCCCAAACACACCCCGTCCAAGGAGATGAAGCAGGAGCAGATTCTCAGCCTCTTTGATGACGCGTTTGTCCCTGAGATCAGCGTGACCACCCCCTCCCAGGTCAGCCGTGTCCACCGCGGCCCAGTCTTCTCCCCTTGACCCTCTCCCTCTCTCTCTCTTCTCTCTCTAGCGTGCATGGCCTTCCATTCTCCACCCTGAACGCTCAGCTTCTCTCAAGAGCTGGAGAGATGAGCTGGGGGCCTCCATCTTTGGTCCATCCATCCCCCCCCCATCATTCTTCCGTCATCGTCCATCCTGCCATTCCCAGCATGCACCGTTACTAGAAAAGGGACGGGATAGTGACGCGTCTCCCCTGTCTCTCATGGTGGTGGCCAGCTTGGCAGTCACCTCATAGTGACCCACGCTACCATGGGGGCGTGGAGTGGTTGGGCAGCCGTGGGACCTTCCCTGGTGCAGACGGCGTTTGCCTGGGAAGGATTCACAGACGTTGCTTTAGAGATACCAGAGCCAGGTCAGAAGGGACAAGAGACTCACTAAGTGGAGCAGGTGGCTGGCGCAGGTGGGAACCGGGCAGAGCCCTCTCGGATACTGTAGTGACCACGGGGCAGAGACTTATCTGCGAGGGCTGCTGTTTGTGTCATGAAATGCCCGCCCTCAGATGGAGACAAAAGAGAGAGGTGCCTCGTGCGGCGGGAAAGTCATCTTGTTAGGACTGGAGCGGCTGACACACAGTCACACCAGCCTGGAGTGATCAGCTCGTTGCTTCAAGCTGGCCTCACGCCTCCTAGCCTCCCACCCCAGGCAGGGCTGGTCTAGACCCTGGGGAACCTGGCCAGAGCCCTTCCCAGGTGTCTCTAGGCAATACCTTCCCCAGGTATCTGGAGAAGGGGCACAGGGTCTGAGGGCGTGAACTTGGAATGGAGAGCAGTGGCCGCCGCAATAGGAACCTAGAGAATGCGGGCCTGCAGCTCCCATGCAAGGACTGCCGGGTGGAACCAAAGCCCCTTTATGCCAGCAGAGGCAGGCGGGAGTAGGCTGTGTGGGAATGGGCTGGAAGTTTCCAGGCTAGCTTGTTGTAGGCCCTTCCCTTCCCGAGCACGCCTGTGTCTTCAGGGCACCTGGGCAGGTGACTGGCGAGTGTTTAAGATGCGAGCGTGCGACATCAGGAGGGCTAGCAGATGCTGAGCGGAGATGGCGTGGATGCTTACTCGTATTGCCTTATTTGGTTTTCAAACGCCCCGTGCGAGGGGACATACCCCATTTGCCTGCCGAGGGACCCGATGTACAACTCATCCTGTGGCCATGTGTCAGAGGGAGCCAGAGAACGGCCCGCGGGCTCCACGTGTGCCTGCCCCCCCCCCATGTCATCGCATGACTTGCTTGTTGCTGCTTCTTATGTCCTTCTGTCTGCGGGGACCATCCGTCTGTCACGGGGTGGAAGAGCCCTCTGGGTGGTGTCGCATGCCTGGGGGTGGGCTCACGCTGTCCGCAGTGCCGGTGTCCCCCGGCTGCTTGGTGTGACGTGGGAAGCAGCCTGCGTCCGTTCAGGGTCTTGGTCTTGTGTGGGGAAGAGCCATTTGCCACACAGGCAGGGCTGAGAGAAGACGGGAAACACTCTGACTGAGGCCTCCCCCGAGAGCGCTCCGGGGGAGCTGTCTGGGCTGGGGTGGCTTCTAAGAGAACTGTGGGAGAGCTGAGGTTGGTGGCCGTGTGACAGAGGTGCCTGTGTCATGTCAGGTGGGAGGCGTCTCAAAGTCCCGAGGCCACGGAGCCTGTAGCCCGGCTTTCAGGCAAGGCCGGGCTAGTAGGCTGAGGGTCAACCGGAAGCTACTCGTTCTGGGAAGTGGGGTCCACTTGGCCTGGTCCAACTGAAAGGGACCCCAGATTCCCGTGCTGCATGGGCTCGTAGTGTCCTCTGAAGAGCTGCGGGCCACACCACAGAGTTGGCTGGGATGGGCAGGGGTCTGGGGCACTCTCTGTGTGAGTTGGGCTCCCGTGGGCAGCACGGGGGGTTTAAGAAGTGACTGACCCTGACCTCGCAGGGTTATAGCCCCTCTGCCGTCTCCCAAGCGCTGGGGAGCGAGCGGGCTGAGCTGTTTCTGCGTGGGCCTGGGGCGGAGTCTGCCACAGCCCTGAGGAGGAAGCCTACGGGCTAAACAGGATGGCAGCTTCTTCAAGGCAGCCATGTCAGCCCCTCCCCAGGGAGCTGGTGTTGCTCAGCGCCTGCCCGGCCTGGGAAGCCTGTCCTGGCCAGCTACGGCCCACTCGTTCGAGGGTCTCTCCCTCATGGGGCTGGAGAGAGATACCTCCCGTGATGTGCTAGTCTGGGGTACATCGTTGGGGAAGTACTATCTCCATGTATGCCTCTGGGCCGCAGCCAGGTTCCCCAAAAGGGGCTCTGGAGGTGTCTGTGGGTGTCGTCTACAGCTGTAATGCGGGGACCCCAAGCTCCCTGACACTGGGACCCCACGCTGAAGACACTGTTGGGGCGGGTATTGCTGCTGCTAAGTCTTTCCCCTAGAGCTGGGTGGCAGGTTGCGGTGTCCCAGTAGGTGGCATGGCGGGGTGACAGTGTGTGTTAGGTGTTCAGGCATCTGCACTGGCCTATCCATGGGGTTCTGACAGGGTTTCTCAGTAGCTTTGGAGGCTGTCTTGGAACTCCTTCACTACACCAGGCTGGCCTGAACTCAGAGATACACTTGCAGTACAGACACCTGAATAGTGATAGTGTGAGGCCTCTGACGGGGGGGGGGGGCTCTTGGTGGGTGAGCCCAGCTCAGGGTCTTGTGATGCTCTTGACGCTCAGGGGCAAAGCCAGGTGAGTTTGTGGGGACAAAGGGCAGAGAAGGAGTGGAGTGGTCTGATTGTGGCGAACGGAAAAAAACTGGCCAGTTGTTGGATGTCCTAGTCGGGATCGGGTGTCTTCACGTAGGTCAGAGCCTGTACTAGTTTGGGTAGCTGTGGACAGCACTTTTACGTGTGCGTGCGTGCGTGTGTGTGTGTGTGTGTGTGTGTGTGTGTGTGTGTGTGTGTGTGTGTGTGTGTGAACCTGCTTTCCTCTGTGTGCAACAAGGCCTGGGCTCAGTCCGTCACTAACTGCTTTCTCCTCTGCCGCTGCTGTCACCAAGTTTGAGGCCCCCGGGCCTTTCTCAGAGCAGGCCAGTCTGCTGGACCTGGACTTCGACCCGCTGCCGCCAGTGGCAAGCCCTGTGAAGGCACCCACACCCTCTGGTCAGGTTGGTTGTGTCCGCCAGTGCCCACGGCCCGTCAGCCTCAGGGCCAGGCCTTGTGCTTGTGTGGGAGCCGCATAGACTCAGGGCTCCGAGGGTGCGGGGACGGCGTCCTAGCCCTTATCCCTCTTACTTCCTTTGGATGTGGGCCAGCTGCGTCCCTTTCGCTCAGGACTGTCCCCCACGCCTCCGGTCACTCCAGCATCCTGCCCCTCTGTTAGCCACGCTGCGGGCCTCCCTGAAGCCCCCGGTGCCCAACTTGGCGCCTGCTGGGTTGGGGCGTGGATGGGGTCCCCGGCTGTGCTTGCTACCCTGTCTCTAACCACTGTACTAACTGTCCTTTTCCCCATTGCTGCCGCACTCAGCCAATCCCGTGGGATCTCTGGGAGGTAAGCCACACCCCTGGGGACTGCTTCTCTGTGTAAAGACCCACGCACCCCTCGCGGTCTGCATATGACACACTTGCTTTCCCATGCCCCTATGCACGGGGGCCACCGACCATACGCCCCTTTACTCCAGTCACAGGAATGGGCTCCTGGGCGGTTCAAGAGACCGGGTGCTACGTTGGCTTTGGTTAGATTTCAGGTCTGGTGTTTACCTTGACACATGCTTGCCAGCAGGTCATCTAGAAGAGTCAAGGAGTCATGATTACAAGGCCGTGGTAGAAAGCTGTTTGTTTTTCTGGGGACCCACCCCCGGGAGCCCTGGGCATGGGGATGCAGAGACTCGGAGAGACTCACGCTTGGAATTGATCATAATAAAAGCTGGGTTCCAGACACGATCTGGCAAAGGCCAGTCAGTGTGGCAGGTACTGTTGGGTCACACAGCAGGCAGGACTCCCGGGGCCCAAAAGTTTCCGTAAAAGCGTCATGCTGTAAAGTGCTAGCCCAGTTTGACTGTCTGGAGAGATGGCTCAGTGGTTAAGAGCGCTCGCTGCTCTTGCTGGGCTCTGGTCCCGGTACCCACACTGTCAATAATTTCAGTCCCGGGGATCTGATGCCTCCTAGGCTCTGCAGGCCTTTGCACACATGCGGTACATACACACCTCTGTGGGCACACACGGACATGTAGGTAAAAACAATGAATAAATCTTTTAAAGAGATGCCAGGGGCTGGAGAGATACCAGAGGTTATCTGACTGCTCTTCCAGAGGACCTGAGTTCAATTCCCAGCAACCATCCGTAATGAGATCTGGCGCCGTCTTCTGGCGTGCAGGCACATAGGTAGACAGAACACTGTATATGTAATAAAAATAAGTAAATAAACTAAAAATATAAAAAGATACCAGGTGTGGTCGATCAAGCTTGTGACCCCAGCACTGGGAGGCAGAAATCCGGGCATCACTGGATATGGCTGGCCAGCCAGCCTAGCTGAAATAGACGGTGAGCTCAAGCTTTAGTGAGAGACCCTGTCTCAAAAACAAAATCAAAAACAAGTATATAGTGACCGGAGAGGTGTAAGAGCTGGACCTCTGGCCTCCACACATAAGATCATGTATGTCACATATGTGCACACACACACACACACACACACACACACACACGCGCGCGCGCGCGCCTTTCTGTAAAAAGGCTGGCGTGGGCTGGCAGGGCTGTTTTGGCCGTTTTGGCAGCTGCTATGCCGTGTGGTAGCATTGCACGTGCACCACGCTTTCATCGAGGCTGGGCCAGAGCCGAGGGAGGCCGTTGACCCCACGGAACCGACCAGGCTGCTACCCCAGACCACATCCCTTGTTAATGCTGGCCACTCAAGATCGCCCTCTCTTGTCTCCTGCCCTTGTCCGGTATGCCTCCCCCCCCTCCCGCCTTCTCGCTCTTCCCCATCCTGGCCGCTTGGCACTAGTCCACAGAGAGTCAAGCTGGCATCCTGCCTTCCGGGGAGCCCAGTTCTGCTGAGGGCGCCTTTGCTGTGGCCTGGCCCAGCCAGACGGCCGAGCCAGGGCCTGCCCAAGTAAGTGTCCCCTTGTTCCCCTCTCTGGGGTGTAGTGTAGACCAGGAACCAGAGGAAACACACAGTGTGGACCCTCTCCTACTCTCTTACCTCAGAGCAACCCTTCAGAGTGGGAAGAGAGGGGCGTTTCAGAGGACGTAATGTTCTATGTAGGCATTTCCCAGAGCTTTTTTTCTGGCCTGACTTTGTCGTAACCTTCTGCGCTGCATTTGAGGAGGTGGCCGGCAGACAGGTTGCATCACTGGGTTCCCGTGCTCAGAAGTGACCGAGTCTGAGTGTTGGTGGAGGTTAGCCCATGGTGGAGCCTTCGTCGTGGTCTACCGTAGTGCCCAGGCTCTGATGCTGTGCCTTAGAGATGGACTGGAAAAGACCGCCTGTTTCCTAAGCGCCTTGCTGGGTCCAGGCCATCCAGCCGGCTTTGGCTAACCCGTGAGGGGCCGCGTGGCTGGCGGAGTGGGCAGGGAGAAGCTGGGGTTTTAGAGGCAGAGGTGGGGGCAGCGTTCGCGGTGGTAATGCCACTCACACACTTGTCACCCTGTGTCAGCCAGCGTTTTCCCTCCGGTGCCTCCTGTCCAGGGGTCAGCCTGCCCTGCAGGATGCTCCGAGATTGTGTGAGACACAGTTCTAGGTCATCCGGGCCAGCACCTGTGGCTCGCTCGCACGCTGCCCTCCTGTGGCGCGCCATGGGCGTGGCACCCTGCTCCTTGTCTGATCCCTTGCTGGCGTTTTATGTTGCAGCCGGCAGAGGCCTCCGAGGTGGTGGGTGGAGCCCAGGAGCCCGGGGAGACAGCGGCCAGTGAAGCAGCCTCCGTAAGATGGCAGGGACCATGCCCTGTTTTTTTTTTTCCTCCCCCATTGTCTGTCTGTCCGGTGCTGTCTGTCTTCTGCCTGTCCACAGCTTCCCCGTCTTCCCCGTACCCCGTCACCCATGCTGGTGCGGGCCACAGTTCCCCGGAGGAGCGCAGGGCAGGGTAGTTTGGTACCGGACGTGAACTCTCCCCTTCCCTCCTTGTGGCCCCGGCTCCCCCCCCCCCCCGGCCCCCGCCGTGGGTGTGTGACCGACTTGCCTCCTGTCCCCAGAGCTCTCTGCCGGCCGTGGTGGTGGAGACCTTCTCAGCAACCGTGAACGGTGCCGTGGAGGGCAGCGGTGGGACTGGGCGCTTGGACATGCCCCCGGGCTTCATGTTCAAGGTGAGCTCAAGCCAGCTAACCCTGGTGCCTTTGTCCCGGGTGCCGCAGGAGCCGGGGTTGCCCTTGCTTACACGCTCGCTCTTAAGGCTGCTGCGCAGAGGGGCGTAAGGGAAGGCCTCCGTCTTTTCTGGGCTGGAATCGGGGTGTCCCCCTGACACGCTCTCCCCTAACTTCTGCAGGTGCAAGCCCAGCACGATTATACGGCCACTGACACGGACGAGCTTCAGCTCAAGGCTGGCGATGTGGTGCTGGTGATCCCCTTCCAGAACCCAGAGGAGCAGGTGAGCCTAGTGGTGGTCTGTGGGGGGGCGGGGGGGGGGGAGTTCCAGGGCTGCTGCCGCTGCTGCAATGGTGCGTATGGACAGTAGGGGGCAGCAGAGGCCCCCTAAGCAGGGCAAGGCTAGGTTGCGATTATCCACGCCTGCCTTTGCTTTCACCGTGTTTATTTATTATATACTTCTCCCTGCCCCCCCCCCCGTCTTTCCCTCCCATTGGCCCCCTCCGTCCGTCTGCGCCTCTCTTTTTATGTCCTGTTGTATTGCACTTCCTTTCTGCCAGCTGCCCCGCAAACTTTCTACATCTGAGTTCCTTCCTTGTCTTTGCGGTGCTCCCGGTCCCAAGGCTCCTACAGGGTTCCTGCCGCTCCTGGTCCTGGGGCTCCTATGGGGTTCCTGCCTGCAGTGAGGGAGCGCCAGGCCCTCATCAGTCTTCTGGGCTGTGCTCTTAGCTATTCCCTCTAGACATCTCTTACTGCCGCGGCCTCCTTACGCTACTTAACTTCGGGAGGCAGCCCCTAATGAACCTGGGCTACGCCTGTGTCCCTCCTAGCTTGTGGCTGACTCCTCTGCCTCACGGCTGGTGTAATTTGCCTCCGTGGGGTGCTGGTGGCACCCATGCAGACGCCGAACACCTTGGCTGGCTCTTGGCCTAAGTTAGGTGTGGGCTGAGCCGCAGGGAGTAGTACCCAGGCTTGAATCTACTGCAGCCGCAGCTGTGCGTGTGTGTGCGTGCACGTGTGCATGTGCGTGTGTGCGTGTGCACGAGCTCACAGGCCAGAAGAGAACCTGCTTGTCCCCCAGGAGCCGTCTACCTTGTGTCTTTGAGATAGGACCAGCCCGTCTCTCCTTCAGAGCTGGGATTTCAATACATTCCCCCTGCTTCTGTCTTTTCCCCTTGGTTATGGGGTTTGAACTCAGATCCTTATGTTCTAACTGAGCCATTTCTCTAGCCCCATCTGCTGCTGCTTCTGAAGTCCTAGGTCTCTGTCTCTGTCTCTCTCTATGTCTGTCTGTCTGTGGGCCACTTCCATGGATCTTTCCTGGCCGAGTGGGATATTTAAACCCTGGCCTCCAGCCAGCAGGGGGCAGTGTGTGGGTACTAGAGGTGTTGACAAAGGTTGTATATGGAGTCAGTAAAATGTGGAGATCCATAACAACGCGGACAATGATAGAACAAAATTGTAAAGACCTAGGGAGTTGCCAGGCATGACTCAGTTTTGGGACAGTCACTGTAACTTCGGCAGGAAGGTCTTACAGAGAAAACCCCCGTTCTGGTTAGTGTTGAAAGAAAAAGCAAGTTGGACTTGAATGGCTTAATTGAATGGGTCTGGGGCCGCGAGCAGGCGTGTTGGACCTGTAGCCTGTGGACCACACGTGTCCTGGGATAGCTGTGAATGCAACCCGACCTAAAACAGACAAACCTGTTTAAAACATTTTGTTTCGTTCTGAGACAAGGTCTCACGTGTCTGGGGCTGGCCCGGAACTTGCCACGAAGCTGAGAATGCTCTTAAGGTTGGGATCTTCCTGCCTCCAGAGACCTGGGAGTGCTGACGTGCAGCACCGTGCCTGGTGTGTGGGGTCAGGGATGGGCCTGGTGCACGCCAGGCAGGCACGCCACCGACTCACCACATCCCGATCCCCGACAGTACGGGGATTTTTGTTCCTTTATGCTTTCAACTCCAGCATGAACTTTGCGACAGTAGCTGTCACAGTCTCTAAAAGTTGTACATGTCTGCCAGAGACTTTACATTTTTATTACATTATTTATTTGTAGGTGTGTGTGTGTCTGTGTGTGAGTGTGTGTGAGTGTGTGTGTGAGTGTGTGTGTCTGTGTGTGAGTGTGTATCTGTGTGTGAGTGTATGTGTGTCTGTATGTGTGTGAGTGTATGTCTGTGTGTGAGTGTGTATGTGTCTGTGTTCGTCTGTGTGAGTCTGTGTCTGTGTGTGTGTGTGTGTGAGTGTGTGTGTGTGTGTGTGTGTGTGTGTGTGTGTGTGTGATATGATCCATGAGTGGAGGTCAGAGAACAATTTACAGGAGTCTTTCTTCTCTCCTTCCACCAGGTAGGGTTTGGGGATTGAACTCAGGTTGTTAGGCTTGGCAGCAAGCACCTTTACCCGTGGAGCCCTCTCACTCCCCTCCTGTGTTTCTTTTTCAGTGCCGGGGGGTCACATTGCATCAAGGGCCACGTATGCGCCCTGCCCCGCGCTACTCCCCAGCCCACTTTTTAAATTTGGGCCAGGAGCTCACTAAATTGTTCCAAGATGACCTTGAATTCACTCTGTAGTCCAGCTGACCTTGAACTTGCAATCTTCCTTTTTCAGCCCCCGGATCTGACTAGAAGCTTTTAACTGCTAGTACTTCCAGAACTTTCTGGCTGTTTATAGACATCTGGGGACTTGGGAGGACAGTTGGGGTTTTCTTGGAAGTTGTTTGAGTTTGGGAAAGCCTGTTGCAGAGAGACACACAGGAGTTGACAGAGCCATGGGTTCTGAAGGGAGTTTCAGTGGGGGGGGGGGGAGGGGGAAGGGAAGGGAGGAGGAGAGGAGAGAGGAGAGGATCTAACGATCGCAACTAGACTGTGAGATACTATGTCAGCTTGTGTTTCTGGCTGAGGCGGTGTTACCTGTCCCAAGGCCTGGGTAAGGACTGTCTGGAAGAACAGTGGTGTAGTTAGCGTGTGACGGCTATCATTTGTCGTGGCCTGTGGCCCTTCTTCATTTAGGATCCCTCCCCAGAGCAGGTGAGCGGCCTGGCTGGAGTACTAGCTATGCGAGGAGACAGGTGCCTGCCTGGCCCTCTGCATTCGAAGGGTCTGGATTCTAGGAGGGTGCGTCTGCACCTAGCACACGGTTACGGGTTGGTACTGAGGACATAGCTGGGGCTTAGACCAGTGCAGAGTCCAGGCACAGAGGAATCAGATAGCGGGCAGGCAGGCTGGCCCCTCCCCGGTCTGCTTGGGTCTCTGTCCTGGCGGGTGTTGTGATGTGCGCCCTCGTTACCCATGCTCTCTCGGCCGCAGGATGAAGGCTGGCTCATGGGAGTGAAGGAGAGTGACTGGAACCAGCACAAAGAACTGGAGAAATGCCGGGGCGTCTTCCCGGAGAATTTCACGGAGCGGGTGCAGTGACGGACGGACGGACAGATGGCCGAGCCCCCGCAGCCTTCCGGTGTGTGAAGAACACCTTTCCCCAAAAGATGTGTGCTTTTCCTTTTCTTTGTTTTTCTTCCTCTTTTCTGTTTTTGTTTTGAAACTCTTGAAAAGTGTCGGGGAGTCGGGGAGTGGAGAACTAAGCCAAGAGTCTTTCCCCAGAGATGAGGTGGGTTTCCAAAGAGCCGTCCGGCCCAGTTCAGTGGACTCCTCCAGTGTTCCCGAAGCTGCCGTGTCCCTCTAGTTGAGTTCCTGGTGCCCGCATGTTCAGGGCGGGCCTGGGGCGCAGAGCCACCGCCGCGCTTGCCTGATGCTTGGCCGTGCCACCCGGCAGGGCTTGGGTCCTCTTCTGGCAGCTGCCGTGGGTGGGGCCTGCGCACTGGCCCAGCCTGGTCCCGCTCTGCAGACCACCTGTGTGCTGTTTGAAAATAAGCCCTAGTGTTCAAAATGCAGCGAAACAACAGAAACCTGACAAAAAACCACCAGGAACGGTGCACGCGTCTTTCTTCATCTCTGTTGTGTGAGTGGGACCCGGGCCAACTGAGGCCTTTGTATTGGTGGTGTCCCTGAGGTGGGAGACTCTGCACGGATGCCACCTCCCCTGGACTCAGGGCACACTGGGGTTTCCACTGGTGGTGTGTTAGAGGCCAAGTGATGGAATCCCCTGGAAACTGCCCTGTGTGGCCCTATTTAATGCACTTTGTCATTTAGGGGGTGGGCAGATGGGTACCCCTGGAAACTGCCCTGGGTGGCCCTATTTAATGCACTTTGTCATTTAGGGGGTGGGCAGATGGGTACCCCTGGAAACTGCCCTGGGTGGCCCTATTTAATGCACTTTGTCATTTAGGGGGTGGGCAGATGGGTACCAGGACAGCGCACAGTGATGACAGTGCTGAGGCCCACAGAGAGGGTGGCCCCTGTAACGGGACCTCAGACCCCGTGAGAGCCTGAGTTCAGCCGGGGAAGGGCCAGGGTAGAGGGTGAACCAGCTGTGTAGTTGCTCCTCTCTGCCCTCTCCCCATGGCCCCTCTGGAGACAGCGTTGACGTTTGCCTCACAAACAGCTGGAGAAGTACAGTATCCAGGACTATAGAAACAGCCTGGCCTTCAGAGAAGGCCAACTAGGGTTGAGAATGAAGTCCCTGCGCCTTGCTATAGGTCACAGGGCTGCCTTGCCCTGGGCCCCAACTTGCGTCTTCTTTAGGTAGGCAGTGGTGCCAGCCGTAGCCTGTGGACTAACACCCCAGGATGGCTGTGAGGGTGGCCTGATAGAAAACTATAAACTTATTTAAAATTATAAGATTTATTTTTGGGGGGGGTTTAACTTTTTGGTAATTCGATTCATGGCTTTTGGGTGAGAACTTCATAGAAGACATCTTTCTTGTCCCGGTGTCAGAAGGTTGGACACACCTGTAGAACACATTCATTTCTAGTCACCTGCCTAGGAAGCTATAGCTTTCCCGTCGTTCCTTTCCATGATGTCCTTTCCCTTGGGGGGTTTGGGTTTGGAGCATAGACCCGAGCCTAGGATACAAGTGCCTTCCGCTGTTATGGGGGTACACAGCCAGGGTCTTCAGTGTGGAAGATTTTAAGACATTTCCACTAGAAACATATCAGCTATAACGTATTTGTATGAGGCTTTACTATTTTGAGATTCAGAGATATGTCATGAGGGCTTCTTGTCCATGCCCCCCCCAACACCCTCTAATCCCACCGTCCTTCTGGGGGACGACGACAAGATCTATTTTATAGCCCAGGCTGGTTATGATTCTCCTGCCGCAGCCTTCTGGTCCTGGAACTACAGGCCTGTCCCACTCTACCTGGTGGTGGCCGTGTACCTAGGAGCTGGGTGTCATTAGCTCCTGGCTGGGGAAGCCAGAGCCAGGCAGCCTGTATTGGTGACTTGTCTCGTTTCTGCAACTAAACACTCGATAAAAATAAGGTCAGGAGGAAGGTTGTACTCCAGCTTACAGCTCCAGGGGCTGCAGTCTGTCGTGGCAGCATAGTGGCAAGAGCAGGAAGTGTCTGGTCACATGATGTCCCCCGTCAGGGCGCTGAGCAAGGTGGACGCTGTGCTCAGCTCGCCTTCTCTTTATTCACCCCGGGGGCCTCAGCCCGTGGAAGGGTGGCGCCACCCAGACGTGAGTCTTCACACCCAGTTAACCTGGGCTACAAGAATGGGCCGAAGACTCAACTTAAAACCTGGGGTGCTGCCGGGCAGTGGTGACACACACCTTTTAATCTCAGCACTCGGGAGGGAGAGGCTGCAGGACCTCTGTGAGTTTGGTCTATAGAGCGAGTTCTGGGACAGCCAGGGCTACGCCAAGAAACCCTGTCTTGAAAGCCAAAGGTGTGGGGGGGGGGGCAAAAATGAGAAAATAAAAAACAACAAACAAAAAAAGCCCTGGGATGCTGAAACCTCTAGAGGAAAATACAGGAAGCATTTCGAGATTCCGTGGCAGCAAGAAACGGGGCTGCTGAAACCGGAACTTTTCTGCTTAAGGGGCTGGGGGAGGGGACAGCTCTGTGGTTGAGAGCCCTTCCCAGTCTTTCAGAGGAACTGAGTTCCGTGCCTACCACACATAAGGATGCTCAAACAGCCCATGGTGCCAGCCTCTGTCTACACACACACACACACACACACACACACACACACACACACACACACTAAAATCAAAGCGTTTTAAAAGTTTCTGCTCTGCAAGGGGAACTATCAGCAGAATAAATAGTCTATAGACTATGAACCTCAGATGGGGGGTGTAGAGAATTGTAAAGTTAAATACCAAAAACAAAAAACCAAACACAAAACAACCCAAGTTGCTGAGGGGTGGGGAAAAAAAGGCTAATGACTTCCTAAAAACAAACAAACAAACAAAAAAAAACAAAAAACAAAACAGAAATGGCCAGTAAGTATTTTTGCCGCCTCCGCTGATGCTAGCTGACCCCTGACCTCCACCGTGCGTGCATGCTGTGGCTCACGTCCCTCCGCCCTCAGACAGAAGATAGATGAACGTTTGGGAAAGAGATGCCATGCCTTCCCGGCTAGGATCGAGAAAACGAAAGACCCCACAGGCTGGTGAGACGCGGTGAGAGCCGTTCACCGTGGTGCCCGTGGAACCTGGCTTGGCCGTTCTAGAGGCCAGCGGGGGAGCTTTCCTAAAACAAAGACAACTGGGCGGTGGTGGCAAGCGCCCTTAATCCCAGTATGCGTGCACATCCACGCCTGCTGTTGGATTATTTATTATTATTATTATTATTATTTTGGTTTTTACGAGACAGGGTTTCTCGGTATTGTCTTTGGAGACTGTCGGTCCAGCCCGTCCTCGAAGTCACAGAGATCTGCCTGACTCTGCCTCCCGAGTGCTGGGATTAAAGGCGTGCGCCACCACCGCCCGGCCTGATGTTGGATTATTTACAGCAGCTGGGGAACAGGAGTAGCCTGGGTGTTTTTCAGCAGAGAGACAAATGGAGTGTGGTGTACACACATAGCGAGGTTTTATTTAGCCGTAAAGGAGCATAAAGCAACGGGATACCCGGGGAGTAGGAGGGATCTGCAAAGCCTAGGAGCGAAACAAAAAGGAAACCGCACAGTTCCCTTCTGAGGAGAGGCGGGCTCACAGTGAGCTGAGGCTGATTAAAATCCATCCCCAGGGAGAAGCCTGCCTGTGCAGTGACAGGGCCTCTAGTGGGGCCACTCCCACGTAGCATCGGGAATTCTTTTTAAGATTATTTATTACATATACAGTGTTCTGCCAGAAGAGGGCACCAGATCGACTTGTAGATGTGGTTGCTGGGAATTGAACTCAGGACCTCTGGAAGAGCAGTCAGTGCCCTTAACCTCTGAGCCATCTCTCCAGCCCCAGAATCGGGAATTCCTGTTCCTTGGGCAGACGTAGTTTCTGATGAACCCGAGGAAAAGCAGCCTGCTTCTTTTGGACATCGTGAACGGTTGTCTAACTGGTGGAGCGCAGAAAGTGGCCGAGGTCTGTGAGCGTCACCAGCCAACATCGGGGTCCTCTGAGCCCCTCTGCCTGTGTGCAAGTGTTAGTGCGGCCCAGGCGCCTGCCTCTGTGGATGCCCCGATGGCAACTCTGCCACCAGGGGAGCGGGCACCGCAGTCGGTGGCGAACGCTGTCGGAAGACGACTACTTGGGAGGTGGCTGAGTGGGCACAGCCCTCGCCGCGTGATCGCGGGGACCAGAGTTCAGATCTCCAGCTGGGGTGTAACGCCAGCCCACCGCGGCAGCCCTGCCTCTCGTTGAAAGGTGGGGGAGGAGGAGTTCCAGGAAGCAGCTGGCTAGCCAGACTAGCCTGCGTTGTTGAGCTCTGGGCTTGCTTGCTCAAGCCCCTGTCTGACTGTTTGGGCTGACTATGGCTGTGATAAAACACCACCATGACCAAAGCAAGTTGGGAAGGAAAGGAATGTGTCTGGCTCACACTTCCACTGAAGGACGTCAGGACAGGAACGCAAACACGGCAGGAACCTGGAGGCAGGAGCTGATGCAGAGGCCACGGGGGTGTGTGGGGGTGGGGTGGGGGGTGGGGTTCTGCTTACTCAGTCTGCTGTCTTACAGAACCCAGAACCCACCCACAATGGGCTGGGCCCTCCCCATCAGTCACTAATTAAGGAAATGCCTTACGGGTCTGCCTCCAGCCTGATTCTACCAAGGCACTTTCTCATTTGAGGTTCTCTCCTCCAGGCTGACTTGGGCTTGTGTTAAGCTGACATAAAACTGTCCTGCCCGCTGCCTCAGCCAATAAGGTAGTGATCAATAAAGGAAGATTCTCGACTTAATCTTGGGTCTTTACATGTATGTATACAAGCATGCATGTTCACTGTACACATGGGCTCACACACACGTGTGAACGTGAACACATGCATATGCTAAACAAACAAATAAATAAATAAACAAATGGGCTCTTCTAAGACACAGAGAAGGGGCCCCTGCCTCTGGGACTTTGGGCAGGTGGTGGGCACTCTTACCATCTGTGAACTGTTAGGTGAAGTGTCTCGGCACTTCCTGTACAAGAGTGAGGATTTGAGTCCAGAAAACATGTGAAAACAAAAGCCAGGCACTGTGTACACCGGTAGTACCAGCACTGGATTCCTGGGGCTCGCTGGCCAGCCGGTTTAGTCCAGCCGGCGAGTTTCAAGTAAACGTGAAAGCCTTTGCTTCGGAGAAACAAGACAGCTAGGGCCCGGATAACAAAGTCGAGGGCTCTTCTGGCTTACACACACACACACACACACACACACACACACCCGAATGTGCACCTGGACACACCAACATGCACGCACATATATGGAAGATGTCAGTGTTAGGCTGGATTTCTTGAGTTCTATTTTAAGCATGCCTGATGCTCATTTTCCTGTAAACAAGCACAGATATTAAGGGACAGGGCAATTTGATTCCCGAATAGCAACCATCGGCCTCAGCACTCTGGCTGCCCTGAATAAAAGGAATGTCAGTCAAACAGCCAGCAGCCAGGCTACCCCTGTGCCAGCACCAACCACTGAGTTCCTGCAGGCACTGGCTCCGGCAGGTTTGTGCTAGCTAGACCTTTTGTGCACTGTTAAACTTGGATGAATGCTAAACTGCACCCCCCTGTGGTCTATCTGAGGAACTACGGCGACTGTGACTGAGTGAGTAAGACTGATCAAGCCTCTGACACCCGTGAGGGATGCTGTGATTGATCCAAACACCACTTCTCAGGCTATGCAGTCAGTCTGCGGAGGCTCCGTGGATGAGCCGGCTGGGAGACACCCTCCTCCTGCACTGCCGTCCCGGAGGTTATAACACTAGTCGCGATGAAAGTCTCTTTTGGGTGGTTTGTCTTCCCCACTTTTAGTAGTGAGCTTAGTGGGAAACAGGGAGGAGTAAAACCACAAACAACAGACAAGAAAACCAGCAGAGAACACAGGCCCGTCATGGTCAACAGCGGTGAAGCCATTGGCAGGTTCAGCTGCGTTCAGGCTAGGCGGCTTGCCTGCCGTGCCGCTGACCTGAGTACAGGCAGGTGGACTGTTCAAGAATGGCCAGGGCAGGGGGAGGGCAGTACGGGGTAGGGGAGAAGGGAGGATCAGAGAAGAAGCCCCCTGTTGTGTAATCATCAAAACCCTAAATGCAGAGAACAAAGAAAGGCCGTTGGAGGCATCGCGAGAAAGAGCACGTCCCACACAGGAAGATCTAGCAGAAAGGCAGAGTTTTCAGCGGCGGGTTTTCATCAAAGCTGGAAGGAACCGGACTGATAACCTACATACACGTCAGCCCAGACCAGTATACAAAACTGTCAATCATATTTGAAAGGGAAAGGGAAACTCTCCATGGCAAACCCCAGGTTAAGGGAATTTAGGACCACTAACTAAACCAGCTCTACAGAAGATACTGAAAGGAACACTTAGGTCTGAAAAGAAGGAAAAACACACTTGAGGAGACACAAGAAATAAACAAACAGTCCCAGAACACTGAACCAGACAGAAGAGGCAGAATAAAATACCACAAAGGCCACAGAATGACAGGGATTCCACAAACGACACATACATATGCTTTCGGCATAACTCTGAGTATTAGTGGCATCAATTCCTTGATAAAGAGACCTTTGTTTAACTAGCAAACTGGATCAAAAACCAGGATCTATCATTGTGCTGCCTCCAAGAAACATACCCCGTATCAAGAATCACAGTCCTCAATACGCACACATGTTCATGACCATGCCCAACAACCTCACATACATGGACATTTGTGCTTATACAAACAAATACACAGACATAAATAAAACTAATTCTTGTTTTGTAACTACACGTTTCAACGAGTGCTTGGTTCTAGGAGCCCATGAACTCCCATATCTGTAGATGTTCAAGTGCCTTATATAAGACAGTGTAGCACCAGGGCCAGAGATGGCCCAGTGCGTAAGGCACTTGTCTCACAGGTGAGGACATGAGTTCGAATCTCCAGAACTCATTTAAAGTCACGCCCTGGTTCTTCCCTCTTGAAGTAAGAAAGCATCTAATTAAAAAAAATTTCCAGAAACCTATAGTTATGAGATCTTGGATATTTTAAAGAGACCTTGGAATTGTAGAGAGACTCGCAAATTTTGGGGAGCCTTTGGATGTTCTAGAGACTTAGGATATACTTTTCAGGCAACAGAGACAGGAGAATTTCCAGAAGCTCAGGCCAGCTAGACAGGTTGACACAGTGCTAAACAGCATGACACCCTGTCTCCAACAATGTGGAAGGTGGGAATCAAAAACCAACACACACACACACACACACACACACACACACACACAAACACACTATATACATATATATACACACACACTATACACATATATATGTACACACACACTATACATATATATGTACACACACATACATATACACTATATACATATATACACACACACTATATACATATATATACACACATGCATACACACACACACCCTATACATACACACACTATACACATATATATGTACACACACACGCATACACACATACATACACACTATATACATATATACACACATATGCACACATATACTATATATATACATACATACACACACTATATACACATATATATACATACTATACATACACACACACTATACACATATATATGTACACACACACCCTATACATACACACACACTATACACATATATATGTACACACACACACCCTATACATACACACACTATACACATATATATGTACACACACACCCTATACATACACACGCACACTATACACATATATATGTACACACATACACACACACCCCCTATACATACACACACACTATACACATACATATGTACACACACGCATACATACACACTATATACATATATACACACATATACTATATATATACATACACACACACTATATACATATATATATACACACTATACATACACACACACTATACATACACACACACTATACACATATATATGTACACACACACCCTATACATACACACACACTATACACATACATATGTACACACACGCATACATACACACTATATACATATATACACACATATACTATATATATACATACACACACACTATATACATATATATATACACACTATACATACACACACATATACACACACTATACACATATATATGCCCACACACTATACATACACACACACTATACACATATATATGTACACACACACACACCCTATACATACACACACACTATACACATATATATGTACACACACACTATACACATATATATGTACACACACACCCTATACATACACACGCACACTATACACATATATATGTACACACATACACACACACACACCCTATACATACACACACACTATACACATATATATGCACACACACGCATACATACACACTATATACATATATACACACATATGCACACATATACTATATATACATACATACACTATATACATATATATGCACACTATACATACACACACATACACACACTATACATACACACACACTATACACATATATATGTACACACATACACACATACACACACTATATACATATATACACATACATGCACACATATACATATATACACACACACATATACAGACTATACATATATATGTATACACACATGCATACACACACTATATTCATATATATACACACATACATACATACACACTATTTACATATATATACACACATACACACATACACCTATACATATATACACACACACATGCAATCACACATACACACACTATATACATATATACACACATACAGACTATATATATGTATGTATATACACACCCGCATACACACATACATACACACACTATATACATATATATACACACACATGCATACATACACACTATATACATATATACACACATACACACATATACTATATATACATACATACACACACTATATACATATATATACACACATACACACACATTATACATGCACACACACATATATTAAGGATAAAACCTAAATAAGATGGTATAGTATGGTCATATACCACTTAATAAAGACAATATGTTCTGAGAAGTGGATCTTTGGTGACTTCATCATTGTGTGACCATCACAGGGGGACTTTACATAATCTAGAATAGCTATGACACCACTGGGCGATATGCTCTTATGGGACCATCCTTATATGGTCTTTTGTTGACTAGAAATCTCATTATGGAGCCCATGACTACGTGCCACACGAAAATATTTGCTTATGCACAACAGAATACATATTGAGATGTGGAAATAATCCCAAACTGGCAAAATCTTAAATATCCATCATTAGTAGAAACTGTAAGCAAATAAACAGGCAGTGAAATCATATTAAAGATACTTATGTATACAATAGGCACTGGAAAATACCCAGACTATAATATTCAGAAAAGAAAGAAGTCAGACACAGTGGAGTGACACTGTAACTGTATTTTTCAAAGTTCGAACAAGTAAATTGATTTATGACGTTAGTGGTTGTATTAAGTACTTTCTTGATGCTGTGACCAGAGACCTCACGAGATGTGATTTAAAGGGAAGAAGGGTTTTATTCTGGCTCACCGTCAGTCAGGGACATCCCAGCGCAGTAGGGAAGACACAACAGTCGGGGGCATCCCAGCACAGCAGGGAAGACACAGCAGTCGGGGGTGGGGTGGGGTGGGGGAGGCATGGAGGCAGAGCAACCTGCTGGTTAGTCATCGCATTCACAGCCTGGAAGCGGAGTGTGAACAGGAAGTGAGGTTGGGTTAGCCAGCCTCCAGTCCTGCTTCCAGTGACCAACTTCCTCCAGTGATAGACACCCTGCCTCTTAACGTTCTGCGACCTTCCCAGGCAGTGCTCCTCATGGATTTCTCAGCTTCTTTTCTTAGAGCTCTGGGGTGAGCTGTGTTCTCCCACATCACCAGGCAAGAAGAGGTACCACAGGCTAGCCCACAGGCCAGTCTGAATGGGGCTTTTTCCCCACTGAAGTTTCTTCTGAAAGGATTTGTAACGAGCATCCTTCCCGCCTGGGTCCCACCACTGTCTCAGCCCCCAAATAACACACAAGACACTATATTAAGTATGAAGTTGTTGGCTGTTTGCTATGGTTTCTCGTTGGCTAGCTCTGACTTAATTATTAACCCATAATTACTAATCTATGTATTTTTACAAGGATTAATCTTACCGAGGATGCAGCCTCATGCATTCTCTCTTCCCATGATCACATGGCAACTTTTCACTCTTAACTACATTTCCCAGAATCCTCCTCGACTCCTAGTCCCACCTATCTTGCTTCCCTATTGGCCAACAGTGCTTTATTCATCAACCAATAAGAGAGACATATTTACAGAATGACATCTCTCATCACCTCCACTTTTCTGTCTAAATAAAAATAAAGGTTTTAACTTTAACATAGTCAAATTATATATAACAGAACTGTTATCAAGTAAAAACTATAGTTACAATATTTTGTCCATTAACATTTAGTAAGATTTAAAGAAAGTATTTTATCATCTATTCTATCTTTGTGAGTCTAAAAGTCTTATATGTAACTTATATTTTATCATAACTAAGGAAAACTGTAACTATCTGTCTTCAACTCCATCAAAGACCACAGAAGGATAATATATAAACACTAGAATTGACAGAGGCATCTCACTACCTGGACAGTCACCTGAAGTTCCTCTGTAATGTTGGGGCATCCATCTTCAGCCCATAGGCCACAGTGTGTCTGGCAGACTTCTCAGCAAAGCAGGAACTTTTAAACTGTCTGTCTGCATTGGCAGTCTGTCAGTCATTTTTCTGTGTCCTGTAGAATGTCCGGCAGACTGTTCCATGAAGCATGAACCCTTTAGGACTGTCCATCTTGTTTTGTAAGTTCAGCAGTCACTTTCCTGTGGGTTCTGCATGTCCAGATTATACAGCAACAGTCAAACAGTTCAGGAAAGAGTAATTTCTTGCCCAAATGGCTAGTTCTGCCATGTTAAAGGTAAACTCCATAATGAGTTTCTTTGATGCCCATCATCTTCTCTGATGTAGATTGGTGCTGCCAGGAGCAGACATTTCTCATTGTCAAGAAAAACCCTAAACCATTTTTAAATGCCATTTTCTGAAGGTCTTTGAAAGGTTTGAAGAATATCCATTTCAAATACATCTCTGGATATACAGAAAACGTAACTAACCTAACTATAAGTTCTGACTATTATAGATAACTATCTATAATCTGTATTTAGTTACACATTACATTTTAAAAGATCAGTATAAACACAATGCTTAAACAACAGGAGAAATATACACATCACAAAATTGACCTTAAATTTGTATCAATAAATGAAAATCCATACCAATACACAGTATTCATTTCTGTATCATATTCCCTTTTTTCCTTTAGAAAGAGATTGAATGTGATCATTACCGTTTATAAGCGACCCCATTTAAATGAAAACAAAAATTTATAAGCAATACTTGGGAATTTGGACTTTGCTCATTCCAAACTGCTTCCTGCTGGTTGGGGGCGCTGTCCATACCATGGTGATCATGACAAAACACGGAAACCTGGTTAAGTCCTTGTTTTTGTAGTCTGCACGGCTGCATTGTCTCAGCTGTTTCAGATGCTGGACTGCCCAGGGACACTGCTTCAGGGGGTCTTGCTTCATCAAACCACAGAAGCCTGGAAGGAATCCACAGCTCCTCATTTTCTGTGGAAACACAAGTAAAAACTCTTTTCCCAAGTAACCTGTCCTTATATTTAAATTTAGAAGTCAAAGCATTTTTAAAATATATAGGTTGGATTAATTCAGCAGCATTGATAATCAAATACCTTTTAACAGTTGTTGCTCCAGCAATTAAACAATTCAAAGGCAACACAATAGCATACAGTATCCAGACTCTCTGTGTATTTCATTCCTTCTTTATGTGTCTTTTTCGTTACTCTATTGATTTTACTTTTATTTATTTATTTTCCTGAGGCAGGGTTTCTCTGTGGAAATCTGCCTGCCTCTGTCTCTAGAGTGCTGGGATTAAAGGCATGTGTGTCACCATCACCCAGCCATTATCCTGTTTCTTTTTCTCCCCCAAGCCTATGTATATTTCTAAACACAGTATAAACATTTTAGAGGCTTTACTTTATCTGAATCTGATTTTACTGTAAATCTTTATGTTTTTCTGGCCATGTGTCTTTTGTGTGTTAAGAGACATGGCTGTTTTAACTGCTGTCTTTCCAAGATGGGGAGCGTAAGTTTACCGCCAGCACTGGCCACGCAAGTCTCTGCTTTTCTCTAGCAAAACAGAGCCCACCTGAGAAAATGCTGCTATCAAGAAGTCATGCTTCTCTCTGTCCTTTTGTTTCTAAAACCCCTTTAAAGTTTTTTGTTAGATTTTTAAGTGGGAGTTCATGCCCCAAGTCCAGGTGCCATATGTAACGTGCATTCTTTCCTGCCAGCTGCCTGGGTCCCGCCACTGTTTCATCCCCCAAATAGCACACGAGACACTACATTAATTATGAAGCTGTTGGCCATTTGCTATGGTTTCTCATTGGCTAGCTCTGACTTAATCATTAACCCATAAATGTTGGGTCTCAGCCCCCACGGGGTCTCTGTGAGTCGCTGGCCAGCCAACAAGTCCATCCTGTTTTCCAGCCCAAGTACATCCTGTTCTGTAGTCCTGGCTTACTGTCCTGGCCTTGCCCCACTGACATCAACATCTAGCAAGAGGAAAACACTCTCTCTTCCACCTGGGGTTTTTCCACTGTGCTGTAAGCCTGTATATAAGACTGCTCCCTCTCCATAATTGGAGAGAGACCTCTTAGCACTTCCAATAAAGGAGCACACACGCATTCTCTTAGCACAAAAGGCCAGACATCTTGTCTTTCATTTCCTTATACCTCGGACTTGCTCATGGTGCAGGAACCACACGTAATTACTAATCTATATATTTTTTACAAGGACTTATCTTACCGAAGACGCAGCCTCATGTAGGATCACATGGCAACTCTTCACTCTTGACTACATTTCCCAGAATCCTCCTTTACGCCTAGTCCCACCTATCTTGCTTCCCTATTGGCCAGCAGTGTTTTATTCATCAACCAATAAGAGAGACATATATTTACAGAATGACATCTCCCATCAAGGATTCTAGTTTGTTATAAGTTGACATAAAAACTAGGGGGCACAACACACTTTTAAAAAGTCTCCCTGCCTTCCCCTACACAAAGAAAGTAGCTTCCAGGCCTAGGGCTGTAGCTCTTTACAGAGTGTTCCTGGGTGATTTAGATCTAGTCAAGTTGACAACAATGAATGAGTATTGCATCCGCTTAAACCAAATCTCCAGAAAAACCAGGAAGAAATGTTTTTAATGAAAGAACTATTGTACAAAATGATATGTGTTTGGAGGGAGGGAGGGAGGGAAGAAGGGAGAGAGGGAGGAAGGGAGAGAGGAAGGGAGGAAGGCAGGGAGGGAGGGGGAGGGAGGATGAGAGGGAGGGAAGGAGGAAGGGAAGGAGGGGGAGGGAGGAAGGCAGGGGGAGGGGGGCTTGTCTGCAGAACTGCAGAACCTCAGAGCTCTCCTGGCCCCAGGGAGGAGTGCTTTGTACGCGGCAGAGTCACCAAGTCCAGAGACGACTTAGCGGTCAGACAACATCTGTTCTGGTTGTTGTTGTGAGTGCTGTTCCCTTCCGTAAGGGGGTAACTCTCTGACTCTTCCCTGCAAAGAGGAAAGAAATGGGACTTCCCAATGCAATCCCAGGCTCTCTGACTTCTTCCTCCTGGGAGTCCCACTGGCCACAGCCACCCCCAGGAGTCGTGACAAAGCTGTTACCATGCTGGCCTGTTCATGTCAGTGTGCAGGGCAGAGAGAGGAGCTGGCTCTGCAGGAGCACTCTGGTGACAACAAGAGGCTTGAGGGACTTTGCCCATCTGTATCCCGGGCCCAGGTTCAAATATCTCTGCACACAGCAGGCCCAGCAGGCAGGCGCTGAGCCTCAAGGCCCCAGAAAGGAGTGTATCTGATTACCTCAACAGTCTTCTTCTTCTTTCGGAGCCAGAAAAAGTAGCCGCTGGGCAAGAAAAAGGCGAGAGACTGTTCAGTCAGAGGGTGGGCGTGTGTCCTTCGGGGCACCGGAGTTGGGAGGAGCCACTCACCCGATGCCAGCCACAGCCAGGAGCGTCAGGGCGCTGATGAGGATCACAGCCCACTTGTAGGTCTGAACGACCTTGACTGGGGGGGGGGGAAAGGAGGAACCCGGTGTTTGGAGACTGGGGTGGGCAATTGAGGTTACAAAAAGGCCGTGTCCTGGGGCAGACTGGCCCTTCAGCAACGTGTTTTCTGTACCGGGGACGGCCAAGACTGGAGGAGTAGGGGACAGCAAGAAAGGTTGCTGCCACTGAGAGGTGTGAGAGGCCAGAGGAAGAATGGTGGAGGCTTGAGAGCTTGCGGTGTAGTCCCCCTTCCCCCACAAAGGCAACAGCAAAGACCCTCCAGCCAAGCTCTGTTGCATGGCGTCTTTTCTCTCACTGACTTTTTTTTTAAGTGACAACACTGAGAGAGTGGCAGGTGTGCTGTGTCCGAGGACCCAGAAGCAGTGGCTCCCAGCTCTAAAGCCAGGCAGATTCTGTTGTCTTGACCCAACAGAAGAAGAAAACCTGGGGCCATTCTAGCTAGGGTAGAAAAGAATGATGGGCAGAGATGGGGAACCCAGGGGTGGGGGGTTTGGGAAAGGGAGGATGAGTCATGTGACGCCCAACGAGTGGGTCAAAGGCCACCTACCTGTGCAGAAGGTAGGGTCATTGCAGGACAGGAAGTGCTGCTGGCAGTCAGCACACACAGTGACCTCCGTTGGGGAAAGGATGTCTGTGAGAGAGACGAACAGGAGCCTCAGATGAGGCAGGGTCTCTCGTCCCTTCCCCCAGCTCAGCCCTGGGCATACTCACCACAGGAGTCGTTGCAGGCTGCCCAGGAAAGTGAGATGGTGGAGAAACTGAGGCATCAGAGAGGCACAGACCTGGGAGTGGTGGGGTAGGGAGCAGGACATGGCACTAGGGGACTCCTGGGGGGAACCTAACCTGTGGGTTAGGAAGGAGCTCCTGGGGAGACCTTAGGAGGGACTGCCCATTGGATTCATGGACCATGGTCTAAGGATGGTGGGGAGGGGGGGGAGGGGGTGGGGAGGGGGGGGCGGGCGGGGAGGGGTGGGGCGGGGAGGGGTGGGGCGGGGTGGCCCCACCTCCTACCCCTCTGCGTCAGCTCCTGGGACCTGTCCTTCAGCTTCTCAGCCAGCAGCCCCTTCTGGACCCGGATCTCTTCCAGAAGCGCTGACTTGTCTGGGTGTAGCATACGGGAGAAACTCACTGATAAGAAGCCAGTCTTTTGCGTACATGTGCACACATATGTACTGGTACCCCGTGCGTGTGAGCCCGTGTACTGGTACCCCGTGCGTGTGAGCGCGTGTACTGGTACCCCGTGCGTGTGAGCGCGTGTACTGGTACCCTGTGCGTGTGAGCCAGTGTACTGGTACCCCGTGCGTGTGAGCGCGTGTACTGGTACCCTGTGCGTGTGAGCCCGTGTACTGGTACCCCGTGCGTGTGAGCCGGTGTACTGGTAACCCGTGCGTGTGAGCCCGTGTACTGGTAACCCGTGCATGTGAGCTCGGAACCTGGCAGTCAGCCTTGGTTGCTGTTCCTTAGGAACCACCTTATTTTTTGAGACAGGGTGTCTTACTCTTCGTGCTGTCAAGTAAGCCGCTGGGGTCCTCCCACCTCTGCCTCCTCAGCACTGGGGTTGATAGGCACAGATACTACATACATTTTTAAACACGTGAGTTCTGGGAATTGAACTCAGGTCTTCACACTTAAAAGGAAAACCTTTTAATGGTGGTTGAGCCTTCTCTCCAGCTTTTGCTTTAAAGAAGTGTGTGTGTGTGCGCGTGCATGTGTGTGTGGAAGGCATATGAGTATACATCTGTCTGCGTCCTTCCAAGAGCAGGGATGCGCGTGTCACGGCATGCACATGGGTGCCAGAGGAAACCTGGATGCCAGTCCTCACTCCCATCTTGTTTCTTGAGGCGGGCTTTCTCACCGTTTGCTGCTGTGTGCATGCAGCCAGCTGACTCGGGAGCTTCCCGGGAATCTTCTGTCTCCACCTCCCCATCTCTCTTTAGGGGCACTGGATTGCAGACACGTGCTGCCACTCCTAGATTTACCAAGCTGGGCTCCGGGGATCCGAACTCAGGCCTCGTGCTTGTACAGGTAGGGCTTTATCTACTGAGCCGTTGTCCCAGTCTCCCCTGACCCCCACACGTGGTCTCATGTATGCAGACTGATCGCTATGTAGTGGAGGGTGACCTTGAATCCGTGATCCCCTCGTCTTCACCATTAAGTGCTGGGATCATGTCTGTACCACCGCAGAACGCACAGTGGCCCCGTTGCTCTTCAAGGAAGCCTCTCTACCCACTACCAAGAATGCTGTTTAGATCAGGGTTAGGTGACCCGACTCGGTCCCTGGGGTCCTTACCATCCCTCAGCTTCTTAATGGCGTTGTCCACGTGGGTGAAGAACACAGCCGTTTCCTCTTCCAGTTGATCTCGAGCTGAGAATGGGACAGGGGACAGCAGGACGTCGGGGACAGGATCAGGCCAGGCGAATGGGTGCTCCCGTCCCTGCCCGGCTGTGCCTCACCGAGGTACCAGGGCGCGAGTAAGGTGCTGTCCTCCAGGAAAAAGGAGTGTAGGGCTTGTGAGAGTTCCGTGGGTGGCCCTGGGTTGCCCCAGAGCACCTGCAGATCATAGTCCAGCAGAGCGGGCAGCTCCGGCCAGCACTGGAGACAGCTCTTCCCGTCGGACACCGGCAGGAGGCAGATCAGCAGGACGGGAAGCATCTTCTGGAGTCTTACCCATGTGTTCACAGCCCCGTATGGGACACCACGTTGCCCCGGGGAACCGCGGAACAAAGGTAAGTTCCGTGGACACAGTAAGGGGTCGTCTGAGTCGAACCGGGGCCTCTGGCATCACCGCCAGCAGAGAGGGAGGGTGCAGAAAGGGGCATCAGCATCAGTGTGAAAGGAGCCAGGTGGTAGCAAAAGGTCTGAGCCTCAGGGTTGACGTGGGGGGGGGGCATTAAGACGCGTTGTCTGTTTGGGTGAAAACTTAGAGTTATTAGATGGCATGGGCATACAGACACGTGGCCTAGTTTTGGGGCCAGTATACGAGTGTTGTCCGACGGGTCTTCAGATGAGGCAAAAGCCCACGGGGACAGTCTCACTTGGCAGTGAACTCTGGGACAGGGCGGAGCAGTGCCGTGACTGTGCAGCCGCAAGCTTGCTTCCTTCTCTCTTGGAATGCTGGTGACTCCCCTGGGCGTCGTTTGCCACTCACGCATGGGAAACGTGATCGTTCCTGGAAGCCCCGTTTCTCGAGTATCTTCCCCTACAATTCTTTGGGAATGGATGCGTCTCAGGTTTCTTGTCTGGCGATGCCAGCTGTCATTTCAGACCCCGGGGAGCTGTCCTACTTCCGTGCTGACAGGAGGGGAGGTAGATCACCCCCATTTTTTGTCAATATGTTTTGAATGGGGTTGCTGTTTTTGAAAATGTGTGCCTATGTCGCTCACCTTTTAGTTTTGTAAGGACAGGGTGTACCTGCCTGGCTCGGTACTTGGCCAAGCCAGCAAAATGACAAGTGTTGTTTTGGTTTAAAGATGTTTTGACGTCAAAGTTGGGAAAAAACACGTTTTACGTATTTGTTTTTGCTGGAGGTTAATGTTGGAGGATGGGAAAAACTTGTTTTATAGTATGGAAGAACATGTTTGTTTTTGATGTATAAATAAAGACGGCTGGAACTATTCCAGGCCAGCCACCTGTGTGAAACTCAACTGGTGGTCGGACAGTTCATTTCTCTGAGTCAGTGTCTCTTCTCGGCCTCGGGGCTTGAACCCAGGCTGTGGCAGGGCTTGCAGCAAGCAACAGTTGTTAGAACTCAGTGGTTTGCAGCAACGTGTGTTTATTGTTATTTGCTAGTGTCTAAAAGTTTAGGTCTGGGTGAGCTGGGTTCTATGCTCCATGGATCTCAATAGGTTAAGTTTACGGTGCCATCTGGAAGACCTGAGGTTCTGTCAGATAATTAACTTTGGACTCCACCATCACGGCTCCCATCAGCATTGATTAGATTTGTGACTCTGGGTCTTTGTGCATGGCATGGTGGAGTGAAGTTCCTCATTTCCTGGTGGCCAGGAAGAGAAGAGGAAGCAAAAGGGGAAGAGACCAGAGCTCATCATCCTCTTTAGTGGAAATTCACGGTCGCCCAACTTTCTCCCGCTAGGCCTCATTTCTCAAAGGTACTGCCACCTTCCCAGACTGTCCCCTGATGAAGGTCTAAGGCTCTAACGCTGGCCTCTTGTGAGATACTCTCCCAACTGTGGCTGTAGTTGAAGGGGTCGTGGCTGTTGGACTGGAGAGAGGGGTGCTGTCAGCATCTAGGGATACTTCAGTTCCCTGCTGCCCATGGCTCCTTTATATTTCTTGAACTTACTCCTTCAGGAAGGGGTATGTTTCTTTAAAAGTACCTGCCTAAGACAATCTCTGCTTTGGTTAACTCAAGGTTATACTGATTTTTAGGTCTCAGTCATGTCTGTAGACTCCCTCGTCTTAATCCTGTGTTAAAATCCATCACGCAGTGTGACCTCACACCTGAGTGTTTGCTGATGGTCCTATCTGGATGTGGTGCTTTCAGATTCTCGTTGAAAGATTTAAATTCTTCGGAAAAAAAACCCAAAGGCTTTTATAAGTAAAGAGGAGGAGTGGAGATGATATACAGTGAGGTTTCTGCAATAGCCTGGGTTACTTAAACTGGGTTTTCCTTTTAAAATGTAATCAATCAGTTTTATTAGCTAAAGTGAAAATAGTACCTATTGATAAAGCTATTTTTTAAAGAATAAATTTTGGTTCCTTTATGGCTTCTGGAGGATGAGGAGTGGTTGCTAGGGACAATATTTTTTTTTTGGCTCTGATAAACCCTTTCACAGGGTTATCATTTACTATGCGTGACCTTTCCCATAACGCCTTTGAGTTTAATCACCTGCAGGCCCAATCATGCACAGGCATAGGATGTTAAGGAAGGGATTACACCTAAAAGTTCATCCTGGGGACACAAGTCATTTTACTGCATGCGTATTTAAAGTCAGTGCAGGCTGGGTCATCTCAGTGCCTCCGGTTCTGGATTTTTTTTTTTTCAGGACGTGTTTGGGCACAGAAGGGGAGTTGCTGGAAAGATGTTAGGACAGAGTGAACTAGTTGCCTTATTTGGAAAGGATTTTGCGTATAACCAAGTGTAAGCCCTGGGTTGCTAAGGCATCCCAGAAAACTTCAAAAGGGTTATTCAGATTTGTGTCTGAGGGGTCAGAAACCGTGAAACCATCCCAGAATTCTGCTGACTATGCCTTTGACTCCCAAATCCCCGCTCTCTGGCCATTCCACAATGTCAGCAGCTCCCCCGCCGCTGTTAGGAAGGCTCCTCCCACAGCCTCGTTCCAGGCCTAGCTGCAATGTAGTCCTGACTCTATCGACATAGTGTTAGTGCAGTTTCCATGACTCGGAGAAATCCTCCCAAGAATCCCCCACTTTAGAGGAGGGGTCAGAAGAGCCCAGCAGAGGAGTATGTTTAAAGTACATGATACACGTGCATATAAATGTCTTAGCAAAACACACTGTACAGCGACCACATACTAACGAAAATAAAAGAATCCCCCACTTTAGACACCAGCTTCAAGCTCGACAATCTGCCCAGCCACTTTCTCTTCTCATGAGGCACTAAATGATGTGCAGTCCCTACTCTGCCGTCAGATCTGGTTCACTAGAATAGCTTGCAGAACTCCGGCAAGTATCCTGTCATTCTGTTTCCATGGCGATGGATAAGGAATCAGAGCCAGCCAAATGGAGACACATGTGACAAGGACAAAGTTTTGGAGGGTCCCAAACAGAAAACCCCATGTCCTGAGGGCGGATTTCTCTGGTGTGTTAATGTAGATCACCATCAGGTGTGTTAATGTAGATCACCACCCAGGTGTGTTAATGTAGATCACCATCCAGGTGTGTTAATGTAGATCACCACCCAGGTGTGTTAATGTAGATCACCACCCAGGTGTGTTAATGTAGATCACCACCCAGGTGTGTTAATGTAGATCACCATCAGGTGTGTTAATGTAGATCACCACCCAGGTGTGTTAATGTAGATCACCACCCAGGTGTGTTAATGTAGATCACCACCCAGGTGTGTTAATGTAGATCACCATCAGGTGTGTTAATGTAGATCACCATCCAGGTGGGTTAATGTAGATCACCACCCAGGTGTGTTAATGTAGATCACCACCCAGGTGTGTTAATGTAGATCACCATCCAGGTGGGTTAATGTAGATCACCATCCAGGTGTGTTAATGTAGATCACCATCAGGTGTGTTAATGTAGATCACCATCCAGGTGGGTTAATGTAGATCACCACCCAGGAGGGTTAATGTAGATCACCACCCAGGTGTGTTAATGTAGATCACCACCCAGGTGTGTTAATGTAGATCACCATCCTGGTGGGTTAATGTAGATCACCATCCAGGTGTGTTAATGTAGATCACCATCAGGTGTGTTAATGTAGATCACCATCCAGGTGGGTTAATGTAGATCACCACCCAGGAGGGTTAATGTAGATCACCATCCATGTGTGTTAATGTAGATCACCATCCAGGTGGGTTAATGTAGATCACCATCCAGGTGTGTTAATGTAGATCACCACCCAGGTGTGTTAATGTAGATCACCATCCAGGTGGGTTAATGTAGATCACCATCCAGATGGATTAATGTAGATCACCACCCAGGTGGGTTAATGTAGATCACCATCCAGGTGTGTTAATGTAGATCACCATCCAGGTGTGTTAATGTAGATCACCACCCAGGTGTGTTAATGTAGATCACCACCCAGGTGTGTTAATGTAGATCACCACCCAGGTGTGTTAATGTAGATCACCATCCAGGTGTGTTAATGTAGATCACCACCCAGGTGGGTTAATGTAGATCACCACCCAGGTGGGTTAATGTAGATCACCACCCAGGTGTGTTAATGTAGATCACCACCCAGGTGTGTTAATGTAGATCACCACCCAGGTGGGTTAATGTAGATCACCACCCAGGAAGCTCACCAGGACCCTGGTGATCAGTTTTCCCAGAGGTTTCATTGTGCTGCTAGGACTGACTGCTAAGGCAATCAAGAGCCAGAGACCAGAGAGCCCAGCAACCTAGGATGAAGCAAAATAACGCTGGTCTGAAACATCGATAAAATGACTCCCGAGGATATTCTACTCTCCTCAGATTAGTGCCTTGTTCAGCCAGCACCAGAGAAGCTCATCCCGTCGCAGATGGGAACAAATGCAGAGACCCACAGCCGGACACCATGCAGAGAGGGAGAAACACTGGCCCACAGCTCTAAATGGGATGTCTCCACCAAACCCTTTTCCTCAGAGCTCAGGGAACCCCACGGAAGCGGAGATGGAAGCAGCGTGAGAGACGGAGATAATGGAGGACTCCAGGAGAGCAAGCCCCCCCCCCACAGCAGTGTGAAAAAACGCATGTAAACGCGTAGAGACCGAAGCAGCCCCCACATGTCTGCACCAGGTCCGGTTCACTGTTTTTATGGGATCCCTGGGTACAGGAACAAAGTGGGTGTCTGACTCTTGTGCTTTCTGCTGAGCTCTCTTCCTTCTGTTGGCTCGTCTTGTCCAACTCTGACATGACACTTTTGTTTGATGTAACTGTATTTTATTATTTTCTCTGTCTCTTTTATTGTTCCATTTTTTTGAGACAGGGTAGCCTTAACCTCACAGAGACATGCTTCTGCCTCTTGAGTGCTGGGATTAAAGTTGTGTGCCACCATACCCAGCGTCATCATTATCTCTTAGAAGCCTGTTGTTTTCAACTGAGAGATAGAAAAGGAGTGGATTCCGATGGCAGGGGAGGTGGCGAGTGGAGGAATAGAAGGAGGAGAAACTGTAATCAGGATATATTATGCAAGAAAAGAATTTATTTTTCAATGAAAGAGAAAATGCCAATAAAAAGCAAGCATTCATGGGACTGATTCAGATGCCCTGAATGTGGGTATCAATGAAGGAGGCCTAGACAATCTATGGGGCCTTGGGTAGTATTTATCCCTGATGTACAAATAGACTTTGAGTGCTCATCCCACAATTAGGGATGCTCTCTCAGCCTGGACTCTTGGGGGGAGGGCCTAGGCCCTGTCCTGGATGAAATGACAGACTCTGGAGATACACCATGGAGGGCCTCACCCTCCTTGGGGATCAGAATGGAGACTGGGTGGGAGACTGGGGTGGGGTGGGGTGGAGGGGCTGGTGGAGAGGGTGGGGGAGGAGGGGAGGGTGAGGGAGCTGGGATTGACATGTGAAGCAAGCTTGTTTCTAACTTAGAAAAAAAAAGCAAGTATTCCAGCTGGCTGGGACTACACTGACGTATTCAGGACCTAAGTGTGGCCATGAGCATTTAGAGCAAGAGGCTTTTAAAGGAAAAACTATGTCCTGTTATTTTGCTCTGCAGCTGCAGGGAGAGGTTTGCACAAGCA
The DNA here is from genome assembly GCF_017639785.1 of Mesocricetus auratus. Classification (NCBI taxonomy): domain Eukaryota; kingdom Metazoa; phylum Chordata; class Mammalia; order Rodentia; family Cricetidae; genus Mesocricetus; species Mesocricetus auratus. The sequence goes on from NW_024429198.1 coordinate 61,908,737, forward strand.
AGCAGTTGAACAGAAGCCAAGATAAGTTAGCTAAGGCATCTTGACATTGGCTTCCTTGAGTAGAGTTGTGTAGTTTTCCCTGGGATTCTCAATGGAGTCAAATTCTAGTTAAACTTGCAACGGCCTCAGCAAGAATTCAAGGAATCTCTGCTCTGTCTTGTCCATCACACACCTCTTTCAGTCTCCAATTTTAATGTTCTCAGCAAACGTGGCCCTGTGAAGTCAGCCAGCATAAATTTAAGGCAATGTCTGGTTGAAGTGCACTGATGCCGCCACATCTCTGGGAGGATCCCTCTGCATGGCTGGAGGCGTGAATCCAGCCTCAGGCTCTCCTGTTGATTCAGTGAGGCTCATGGAGAGCCATGAGCAGTACAGCTGTGACAGCCAGGACAGGGCACCACTCCACAAGCTCCCGTGGCTCAACATCCAAGGCAGGTGGTCAGCGTAGTGGAAGGCAGCTTGTCTCAAGAGCAGGGTAGTTTATTCCTCCATCCCCCATACATGTATTCTATGGATACTCATTGAGCTATGTCTACTCTGTGTCAGTTGAGTTCTGTATACTGATCACTGCATGTGTCCACACATGTGTGTGCCTGGATTGCGTGTACATGCATGTGGGGAGGTTAGAGACCGATGTCAGATAGGTTAAAATAATTTCATGTCCACTTAAACCAGCCCTACAGAAAATACCAGAAGACTGACAAGAGGAATAAGCTCAGCCAAGAGACCCTAGAAAGAAAACGAGCAAAGCTATAATTACTGAAACACAAACTTTGATTAAGAACATAAATAGCAAAATATATCAACTCACACCTTTCAATAATAACTTTAGATATTAATGACCTCAGCTCCTCAAACAAGAGTCACAGTAGCCTGCATCTTTCTGTTGTCCACAAGAAACGTATCTTAGCTTTAAAGATAGGCACGACCTTGAACTGAAAGGATCTATCCTTTTTTCTAAAAACATACTCCAGTCAAGCGGGATAAGGAACTAAGCAGGTGTTGCTACCCTAATATTTGACAAAGCAGACATCAAACTAAAACTAATCACACGAGATAAAGAGGGACACTTCCTTCTAAGCAAGGGAACAATTAATCAAGAAGACATTATGACCTTAGTATATAAGCAACAAGCTCCGGTGCACACAATTTTACAAAACGTGTATGACTGAATTAAAGTCACAGATTAACACCAACCCGTTAATGGCATGTGATTCCAATACCACACATTATCCAATAAGCAGGTCATTTGGACAAAAAAATAAACAGATAAACATTAGAGTTAAATGATATATGCATCAAATAGATATCTACACAATATTCCACCCAAGCACCAAAGAATACACCTTCTATTCAGCAGCTCTTGGGAGTTTCTCTAAAACAGAAAACCTACTGGGGCAAAAAAAAATCTCAAGAATTTCAGAAAGAATGATACAATCTCATGTATGCTATCTGACTACAACAAAACAAAACTCTTGATGGGGGAAGTCCTTCTTTGTATATGTTGTCCTAGTGGTTGATTAATATAGCATTGCTGGCCAATAGCAAGGCAAGATAGGTGGGACTAGGAGTTGAGGAGGATTCTGGGAAACAGAGACATGGTCAGTTACGATGTAGGATGTGGGAGAAGAGGTCTGGACCCTTTTCTCCAGTAGGAGAAGATGGCGTGGAAATACTCAGATTCACAGTTATGGGTTAATACTTAAGTCAGAGCTAGCCAATAAGAAACCAAGCAAATGGACAACAGCTTCATAATTAATATAGTGTCTCCTGTGTTATTTGGGGGCTGAGACAGCTGCAGGACCCAGGCGGCTGGTGGGAAGACTACATGTTACAAACCCTAACTTAAAATAAATAGCAAATGAATCCACACTAACTGCACAAATTCAGGGAGGTTAAATAACACAGTACTGCATAACAAGTGAGTCAAAGGGGAGAGCAAGAAAGAAAAATGTAAAATCCTGGAGCTGGATGAAAATGAAACCACAGTATATCACCACCCTTGGGCATATTAAACACAGTCCTAAGAAGGAAATTTGTAGTTCCTTGCCCTTTAAAAAACCAGGAAGAGCAAAAATGAAAGCAACTTAAGAATTTGGAAAGACAAGAACAAACCAAACCCAAGTCCAGTAGATGAGAAGAAATAATGACGATGAGAGCAGAAATTAATGAAATAGAAAAAAACAATAAAAAAATCAGCGAGATCTTTGAAAAACAAAACAAAAAAAAATCAAATAATGGGCTGGGCAGTGGTGGCACACGCCTTTAATCCCAGCACTCGGGAGGCAGAGGCAGGCGGATCTCTGTGAGTTCGAGGCCGGGCTGGACCGACAGCCTCCAAAACAATACAGAGAAACCCTGTCTCATAACCCCCCCCAAAATCAAATAATAGACCTTTGGCTTAACTAATCAAAAGAAAGAAAGAAAGGACCAGAATTAACAGAATTAGAAATGAACAGGAAAACATTACAACAGAGACCTCCTCCCAAATTAGAATATTTTGAGGGAATACTTTTAAAATCTATTCTTCATTAAGTGGGAAGATCTAAAAGATTTTCTGAAGGGAAGCAAGGAAAAGTGCATCTGGGGGAGAGAGGAGGAGGGGAGCTTGGAGGAGTGGAGGGAGGGGAAACTGTGGTTAGGATGTATTGCATGAGAGACTATTTTAAAAAGATATCAATGATATTGCCAATGCAGAGTTTAAAAAGAAGGAAGAAACAGGACTGTCAAATTAGTAATTGCAGTTCACCAAAATATATTCACTAGCAGAGACGTGAAAGGCGCCATGGGATTGTATAACAAGTACTTTAAGGATAGAAGAAAGGTTCTTGGAGGATAAGCAAAGAGTCCCACAAACCCCCCAATTTCTTAGTGCATTTATTAATAATCTGATAAACACAGATGGCAGTCTGAGACATTGCGCCATGCTTTGTGTCCATGAAATCCTGGACTCGTGTAAAAGATGCCTGTTCTCCGGGTCTAAACCCATGGAAGAGAACCAACCTGGACCGGTCAATCAAGCACCATACCAAAAGGTGGTTGCTTCCTGCAGGGAAGGAAAGAGTGATGGTTAGCGCTCTGAGAACAAGAGGAAGTCCAGCAACGGGGACCATCCACAGGGATGAAGGACACAGCACCATCTCAAGCATACCCCAAAGGATGGGTTTAATTGTGGGGTCCTGAGAGCTGCTTCCGCAGGGTCGTTACTGCCCATGCCTTGTGTGGAGTGAGTGCCTCTACTGGATCTGGAAGGCAGGAGTGCTTACCTGGCCTTATCCCTATGCTTTTGGTCCTTCCTCCCATAACAACAGGTTTTGCTCTGATGAACTCATTTACGCTTTTCATCCTGCCTGGATTTGAAAGCAAAGCAAATGTGATTTCTTTCACTTCTTACCTGATGGAAAATTAATAGTGACAACTAACTGAAAAACTAAAAGTAGGGCTGTGGTGGCGCACACCTTTAATCCCAGCACTCAGGAGGCAGAGGCAGGCGGATCTCTGTGGGTTCAAGGCCACATAGGGCTACGTGGAAGTGAATCAGTCTAAAAGAGAAATAGAGCTCACACCTTTAATGCCAGCACTGGAAAGGTCTATAAGGAATAAGCAAAGGGTCTCGTGTGAGACTCAGTTTCCAGTCACAGGGAAGACAGGGTCTCCATTTTAGCCTTGGTAGAGGTTACAGCTACTCGCTGGCTGCTTTACTTTTCTGATCTTCAGCTTGAACCCCCATATCTGTCTCTGGATTTTTATTAATCATGCTACATTAGTCCATGCACCATTTGTGGAGCTCAATCAAGGTTGTATCCCTAGAGTAGCTCAACCTGCAAAGCATCCTTCCAACCACAGTGACACTGGATGCACAACACATCTTTTTGTTTGTTTGTTTTTTGAGACAGGGTTTCTCTGTGGCTTTGGAGGCTGTCCTGGAACTCGCTCAGTAGACCAGGCTGGTCTTGAACTCACAGAGATCCGCCTGCCTCCTTTGTGGCAGCACACACCGGTAGGATTTGCTGAAGGAGGCAGAGGCAGGAGGAGCCCAGCATGTCTTACACATGTTCCTGATGCTGATGTCAGAGGCTATGTACAGTCTTAGACTTGCGAGCTGGTTATAAAACCAATCCTATTACTTCATATAACCCTTCATCCTCCCTCTATCTTTTATGGGAGCTTCCTGAGGATGCTCATATAGAAGCATCAATTAATTCAACTAAGAAACTTCATTGCTACCCAGATGAGTAATTATGTAAGCCGAAACATCAGCTGTAATTGAGGAAGAGTGGCCTGTACCAGTGCTGCCTGACCTGGCAAAGGGAAACAGCATCTGAGGACAAACATTAGCAGAGTCTAATGTGACTTTGAGATTAGCTTTGTCACACTTCAGTACTCTGCACTGGCTTCTCCTCAAGAAGATCCACTACAAGAGACTGTGGTAGCTGCAGGGTTGCGGGGATACTGACTCATCTCACATCTGAAAGCACAAGGGGTTCGCTGCTGTGTGTGTTGTCAGGATTTCAAAGGAAAAGAGTGATGTCTCCCTTTTTCAGACATGATACTAATGGATGAACTGAAGGAATTAGATGAATTGAATTGCTTTTTGCTTTTGACTTCTATATTTTCTTCACTTTTCAGAATGAAAACCAGGTTTCTTGTTTAAAAAATGAATATTCTAAGGGAATATTTTAGATTCTATAATCCATTAAGTTGGAAAATTTAAAAGAAATGTACTTATTTCTAGATTCATTGAGACCACTAAAATTAAAGGAAGAAGAGATCAACAACCTAAACAAAGTCATAGCAAATACAAGGATACCTTGTATATTGAAATAGTATTTAAAAAGCTCCCAACCCCTTTCCCCCAAAAAAGAAAAAGAAAAAACCCTGGCCCAGATGGATTCACAAAAGAATTCTACCAAATGTTAAAGAAGATCTACAGCCAATACTTGATAAATTATAAAAATAATTTAAACAGAATGTTTAGTTTTCAGTCACAATGTAGAAGTGTAAGCCTTTATCCCTCCAACCTACTTTTGATGTTTCTTCATAGCAAAAGAAACACTAAGACCAAATGTAAATCACAACTCTAATAAATCATATAAGTGGAGTTAAAGATAAAAATCACATGATTATCTCAATTGATGCAGACAAAAACCTTTGACACAATCCAACAGTCCTTCTTGATCAAAGTCCTAGTAAAAGACTAGAGAACATATCTCAACATAACAAAGGCTGAAGGCTACATACAACAAACTGACAGCCAATTCTCTCTTAAATAGAAAAGAGCTTGAAGCAATCCCAGTTAAAACCAGGAACAAGACAGGGCTGTTCACCATCCCTATTCCTTTTCACATTAATGCTTGTAGTGTTGATTAGACTAATAAGACACTAGAAGGAAATTAAAAATAGGAAAAGAAGCCAAATAATCCCTATTTGTAGATATGATATCATACATCAGAGATCTGAAAAGTCCCATAGGAAACTTCTGGAAATGATCAACATTTTCAGCAAAGTGTCAGGATACAAAAACAACTTACAAAACCAGTAGCCTTCCTATATTCCAACGATAAGCATTGCAGAAAGAGATCACTGAACCACTCCCATTCACAATAGTGTAAATAACTTAATATCTAGAAATAAACCTAACCAAGGAGGCGAAGGACCACAACCGCGAAGGCGTTAAATCTCTGAAGAAAAGGACTGAGAAAGACACTAGAATGCCCTTGCACGTGAATTGGTACAATTAGTGTCGTGAAAATGTCCCCTTACCGAAAGTCATTTCGCATTAAACACAACCCCACCCAAAATCCTCACAGCACTTCCTACAAATATACAGGGCAGATTTTAAAATTTGTAGATGACCACAAGAGACCAAGATTAGCCAAAGTCATCCGGGGGGGGGCGGGGGCAATTTTGGGAGGATTACAATTCAAGACATACCACCGAGCTACAGTAATAAAAAAACAGCACGATCCTGGCACAAAACAGGCATGCAAAACAATGGAACAAAATAGAAGACACAAGCTAACACCCATACCTGTAGACACCTGGCATTGACAAAGGTTCCAGAGCGTATGCTGGAGAAAAGACAGCATAAAGGGTGCTGAAGAGTGAAGTTAGATCCACATTTATCACCCCGGACAAAAAATGAACTCCAAATGGATCAAAGACCTCAGCGTGAAGCATAAAACACTGAAACTGATAGACGGACAGAAAAGCAGCATGTTGGTTATCTTATCAGAGCCTTTCCATATCCCAATAGCCCGAAAGTGTTATTATTCAAGTAAGCTTTCCTGTCTGGGTGATCTCAGCCCATCTGAGGTTTTGGGGTCATTAGACCTTCTTTGCTCTCCTCGGGAACCATAGAATATGAACAAAGTCCTTAATTCCAGGCACGAGATCCCCCCTCTCAAGTTGTTGGTCAAGGGACCCCAAGAAACTCCCAAAGCACTGTAGGCTGTTGCCGAAGCCCTGACTCTCCACCAGAATTTGTCTCCACTGAAGACATCATTCACAGGACTTGGAGGAAGCCACTCCCTGGGGAGGGGCTCTCATGGTACTGGAGAATGCTGTGCCACGTACAAGAGGAAAGGATGATCGGCCGTTCTACACAGCTGTCAAGCCTGTGGACCACGACGATGACTTAAAGCCGACTCCACAGGAAAGAATGTGCCTGGTACCGTATCCCAGCCTATGGCTGGAGAGCGCCTACCCCGACAGGAGATTTGCTAATGCCTGTTCCTAAGCCGGTGTGATTTCTGTCTTCTCAATGCTTATTATTGTATCCACGTGACGCTGCAACGATAAACGGCACACTTGAGGGTATAGGTAACTGTTTATTGTAGAAATTACTCACAAGAGAAAAAGGAGCAACCCTGATGAGTCCAGTAATTTTCCGCCACCGAACTGGAAGCCGAAAAGGGTGAGTGCTCTGCTGTTCAGTCTTTTATTCCTTCCTCCGTACACGCCCTTAGCCACGCCCAAAAGTGGGCCTGGCTAGAGGCATAGTTCCGCTGCTCTGTGTCTAGTCATGCATAAAGTGGGTGTGGTTAGCGGCGTGGTTCCGCCCTTTTGTTACCATCCATATGCGTCGTTAGAGCACCACATGGTGAATGGCGGAGTCCTAAATTTTCCCCTACATCCACGGACAAGTGTTGTTGGGTGTTCTGTATTGTGTGAGGCAATCAAAGACAAAAGGTCACTCCAAGATGAACTTTAGGCCTGTGGAAGCAGGAAGGTCACCCTGTGATGGTCTGGATCCTGAACTTGTGACACGGAAGTAGAAGGGGGCAGTGGGGTAGGGATGGGGAGGCAGCGGAGACAGAAGGGAGGTCAACCAAAGCTAGGTACACACCGCGAGGAAGCCTGCTATTTTTGTTATGGGCAGCCTCCCAGAGGTGACCACTCAGACACAGTCAATGGTCAGTAGCAAACAGCAACTACAACGAACACTTTCTACTGGTTTGAAGCAATGTGCAAGCAGCCTTCTCTGGTAGATAATCCCACAACGCAGGGAGAGCAAATTCTAGTCAAATCCCAGTTGGCCTCAGCAAGACGGAGGAACCTCTGCACTATGTTACCCTGTCACACTCTGTGTGCTAATTAACAAAACAGGGGCGGGAAGATGACTGTGTTGGAAAGGACCTGATCTCAGGTCGGCAGCGGCCAGGCAAAAAGGTAGGCGTGGCAGCGCGTACGCAGTCCTCGTGCTGGGGAAATGGGCGGACAGGTAGACCCTCGGACCGCTCTGGCCAACTGTCCTAGCCAAATTGGTGAGCTTCTGTTTCAGTGGGAAATCTTGTCTCAAAAATTAAGGTTGGAGTGCAACCAAGGAAGAAACTCAGTAGCAACCTCTCGCTGTCAGGTGACGGTAACACGTGGACACATACAAACATATCACACACACACACACACACACACTACACACACACACACGCACGCATGCACGCATGCACACAGTGGGTAAATAAGACAAAGTAAAAGTGCCTCGGCACTAGAAACTGGAAAGCCTTGAGGTGCTTGGCTCTCAGGATTGTCCCAGGGCGGTCTGCAGTCTGATTCTTTTATTCTAAATGACTCAGTTGAAAATGACCGCAGGGCTGTTGACTCCTTTCTAACTGTTCTTATGCTATACTTGCGTTCATCTGATTATCAGCTCTTAAAAGTGACAATTTGCAGAGAGCTGGTCCCTCCCTCTTTTTTTTTTTCTCAGCCCAGGCAAGAAGACAGTGCAAAGGCAGGGACCAGACATTAGAGGGCGCACTCCGCTCGTTCATCCAGACCAGCATGTCCTGAGTCTCTCGCGCAGTGCTATCTATAATAAGGGAAATTCCTTGCTAACAGCCCTTCAGTGCACCGTAAGAGGACAGCAGTATGAACACCATCTGGGGTGCCGCTTGCAGCCCCTTGAGCATTTTAAAAACCCTGTAGAGGAGTCACCTGCTTAGGCTAACACATCAGCACCCAGAATGTGCTGTGTGGAGGCTATGTATATTACGCAAGTGTGTTTAGGCTGTGGGTTAAATCTCCTGCACCTTACATTCATGAGCCTGTGGTCATTTTTCTGTTGCTTCCACTATTTAAGGGGAGATAATAAATGTTCCTAGCTCACGCTTATTCTGTGCGTGGGCAGTTAGCATTAGTCGAGTTGCTTAGAACAGTGCTGGCAGGCAAACCGTGAGTTCTGCATATTAGGCATCTGCTCAAACCTTCTGTATAGTAAGCTATTACTTCCAGTGGTGCTGGCTGTTTCTCATGCACAGGCCTATCTGTAGCACAGTGGTTTTGTTATCTGTTCTTAAACACCCGCCATCTCTGTTTTTACTCCATTTTGCTTTGGATTTGGCCGTTCTCTGTCTCTCTTCCTGTGCTATTCACTCTTTCCTGCTGATCTTCAAAGCAATGGCGGAACAGTTCTTTCCACTGCTGGAGTTAAGCCTTCTTCTAGGTTGTGTTCGCTGTCCTGCTGCGCTGTGCTGGTTTTCCTCCTTGTGGATGTGTGGCGGATACACACATCTGCCGTTTGTCTAACTGGGTCCTTTCGTCTTGGCTCCAGCTCAGGCATCCACTACCTGTTTTGCTCAGCGTTCAAGTGACTTTTCCCAGTCACTTTCTCCTGTGGGTTCTTTGCAGCCCTGGGGCATGGTGGAGGGATAGAAGACTGTTCTGTTTTTAAAATAAGCTTTTCTCGGTAGTCCCACCACGAATACAGTATGTTCAAATCTGTTTCCCTCCAGCACCTCCTGTACAATCCACTATGGTCTTTTTGTTTTTTGTTGTTTGTTTTTGGGTTCGCACACAGATACTAGGGCCAAGGCACGCTCAAGGCTCTCCCCGTGTCATGAGGGGATCTCAGATCTTAACTCACTGCTCAACAGGCAGCAAACACATTATCCCTGGCCTGCCCCACTATTGATTCAGACGCTGGCGAGAGTCCTCAGGATGTTGCACGCTTCCCCTGAGTCTCTGGACTGTGGCAGGCTAGCTGGCAGATGTTGCACACTTCCTGCTGGCCTCTCCTGTGCCAGGCTAGGTGACTTTCCATTTGGGGGACAGGGGAGCACTAACCGGTGTCTCGTTTCTCTAGTTATCGCTGCAAAAAGTATTACTATGTGAGAATGAGGCTTTCACCTGTCTTTTATGCTTTTACTAGCCTTTTTATTTTTAAATGTGAGTGTTAAATTTTTATATAGTTGGCCCTCTGTATCTGAAGGTTCTACACCATGACTTAAATGCCCTTGGATGAAAATAGTAGGTACTCAGGGGCCGGCAAGAAGGCTCGGTGGGTAAGAGTGCCTGCTGTGAAATCGTGAGGAATTGAGATCAAATCTCCAGCATGGAGATTTGGGAAGGGTTGTGTGTGCTGGTGACTTCGCCAGAACTGGAGGCAGGCAGGAGACAAGTGGATCCCAACAACTCACTGGCAAGCCAGAGCAGCCCAAAAAGAGAGGTCTCAAGACAGTAAAGGAGAAAATGATAGGGGAACACTCTTGATAGTCTTTCTCTGGCTCTGTGGGCAATGTACCCACACAGCATGCTCACACATACACCCCTCCCCCACAGACAGAGACATAGGCATACACACAGATACAGATACACATATATCATCCACTCCCCCCACAGAGACACACACAACCATAGACACACACACAGACACAGATACACATACACCATCCACCCCCACACAGAGACACACATAAACACAGACATACACACTGACACAGATACACATACACCACTCCCCCACAGACAGAGACATAGGCATACACACAGATACAGATACACATATATCATCCACTCCCACACAGAGACACACATAAACACAGACACAGATACACATACACCATCCACCCCCACACAGAGACACACATAAACACAGACATACACACAGACACAGATACACATACACCACTCCCCCACAGACAGAGACATAGGCATACACACAGACACAGATACACATACACCATCCACTCCCCCCACAGAGACACACACAACCACAGACACACACACAGACACAGATACACAGACACACAGAGAGACACACACAGACACACAACCACATTCAGATGCACACACAGACACAGACATATACAATACTCAGACACACACACAGACATGCACACACACACACACACACTCTCTCTCACATATACACACAGAGACACAGACATGCACACACAGACATACACAGACACATCACACACACACACACACACACACACACAGTAGGTACTCATGCAAACAACCCTAACTAAGCTCAGCGGTTCACAAGAAGACAAGAAAGTAGACGGGAGATATGATGGGGAGAAGGGGTCAGTAGAAGCAGGAGAGAATGAGAGAGGTAAAAGGGAGGGGCATGAAAATGACCACATTTCATGTATGAAACTGTTAAAAAAAAACAAAACCCGACAGATTCCAGCCAAATAAAAAGAAAACTGCAGATTAAAAAAGTCATGAACATGCAGATATCCCTGTCACTACTCCTTAAATAATACACACAACTGTGACATACACAATGTGTCACGAGTAAGCTTGCGAATGATGAAAACATGTGAGAGCCTCTTCCCAGCTTCCCAGCAAACTATTTTTTCTTTAAACAATAGACTTGCTTTACAGATTCTGGGGTCCCGAAACCCCTTGTTAGACCCAGTCCTGGGAGGTGCTTTTGTGATGAACTGGCTGGCTATCCCTCCAACGGCTTCTCTCCTGCCACAGCTTTCCTCCGATGCAAGATCCTCTTCTCCTTTCTCACTACCTGGGAGACGACCTTTGTTGCATAGGACACATATTTATTAATTAGCCTCATTTCCTTGAGATGCAGGGACCCGCTCCTCCCTTGGAAACCTTTAAGAATAGTCACCTCACTTAGTTTATTAGGACTGAAGCCCTTGCTTTAGACCCCTCACGGTACTGCTGACACCCTGAGTCTGTCCTTAACCCCCCCTCTCTAAAGCATGGAACCCATCCCCTGTAGACATCACTGGACAGCTTCACTGTGAGGTTGTGTGACTTGATGGATTAGTGGGTGCTGAGCTTCCAGCAGTTTCTGTGATGCTAGGTGTGGTGGTTTTTAAAGAGAATGGCCCCCTAAGGGAGTGGCACTATGAGGAGGTGTGGCCTTGTTGGAGGAACTGTGTCACTGTGGGTGTGGGCTTTGAGGTCTCCTTTGCTCAAGCTACCCCCAGGGTGGTAGACAGTTCACTTCCTGTTGCCTGATGTAGGAATCTCAGCTCCTTCTGTAGCGCCATGTCTGCCTGCATGCCCACCATATTTTCCACCATGACAATAATGGACTAAGCCTTGAAAATGTAAGCCACCAAATTAAACGTTTTCTTTAGAAGAGTTGCTGTGGTCATGGTGTCTCTTCACAGCAACAGAAACCCTAACGAAGGCACCAGGACAACGGCAGAGAAACTCTAAGATGCATTTGATAGCAGCAGATTCTCTTCTGATTAATCTTTTCTTCTTGTCACTGCCTCCCCAGTAGCCTTTAAAACGCCACTAAAGTATCAGCTCTATGGAGCCAGTCAGAAAAATGCCTCCAAAGCTTGAATAAGGAGGGCTTTAAAATGTAGCTCCTACATTCTCCCCATTTCTCCTCTCTCAAGTGAAGCAGAAACAGCCACCCTGAACTAAATTGATTCCAAAGCACTCCCAGGCTTGCAGAGAAAAATAATTCCCTCAACTGTTTCACAGGCTTGAGGACAGGAAGGGTCAGGTTGGGTAATTATAATAATGTTTGAATAGTGTGTCTTGAAGTCCACAAATTCAAATGCCAACAAATGAATATATTATCTAGGCAGCCTCCCAGCCACAGCCTAAATCAGCCGCACAGGGCAGGCCCCATGCACCAGGCCGATCTCTCAGAGCTCAAACATTTCAGTCTCATGTACCAGTCTGCCATCAACGTGGCCCTCATGTGCCCACACGCGTGACTGTGACATCTGGCTGGACATGAACTCTGCTTGTTGTCTCCTTGGCACCTGCATAGCCGCTCACCCAGAAGCCTCCTTGGTGAGTGTCTTACCATCAGATCCCGTGAGCCTGGCTTCAGGAAAGGAGTGGCTTCCTTTGCAGGGATGTCAGGGTCTGGAAAAAGCAAGGTGCCTCTTGCTCTTTCGTACCAGGAAGACTTACAACCTCGTTGTTTACATGCAGGCTGGTGTCTGGGATGAGGAGGGGGAACCAGGAAGCATTGAGGTTTAACTATCCTGCTTCCCAGTGGTTTATGTGGTTGCACACCAAAGTCAAGTTTGAAGGATCAGGCAGCCATCCCATGGCAGGTGGGTAAGTTGTCATGGTAACCTGGTAACTCCAGAGTTAAGGGTTCAATATCCTTTAAGACTGCAAGTTCGCCAGGCGTTGGTGGCACACACCTTTAATCCCAGCACTCGGGAGGCAGAGGCAAGCGGATCTCTGTGAGTTCGAGACCAGCCTGGTCTACCGATCGAGTTCCAGGACAGGATCCAAAACAATACAGAGAAACCCTGTCTTGAAAAACAAAAAAAAAAAAAAAAAAAAAAAAAAGACTGCAAGTTCATGCACAGTAGGTTTCCCACAGAGGCCATCAGGGCTTTGCTTCAAAATCCTAAGGCATTCGTACATAGCATCCTGTCAAAGGCCCCAAGGAGTATCCTTACTGTCACGTCTGCTGCGCAGCCTGTGTCCGAGAACGTGCGGAGGGTGTCGGGGATTGACAACACAGAGACTCGTTCAATGATATAAAGAGAACTTTAAACAGGCTCCAAAAAGGTTCAAGAAAACCTCCTAAGAAAAGCTCCCACCAGAGAAGCTTCTGCTCTCTCCTCTACCCTGGCTGGTTCTGCTCTGACACCAGAGGTGGATGTGTGTGGGTTTTTGAAGGTGCGGTTAGTCTTTGGACAAGGTCGAGGTCAGGGCAGTTTCCGTGGGAAGGCCTTCTCCAGGAACTTATTGTATCGTTTTTAGTAAACATGTTTTTACTAAACATTGTCTTACAGCTGCCTACTCCCAGGCAGAAGGGGAAGTGGGTCTTTGCTCAAGGTCTGGTGTTCCCACAATTCACCCCTTTTTATTTTCAAATGAGGCACTCCTGGCTTAGGTCAAGTAGGGTCACCCTCCCTTTCCCGTCTTTGGGGGACCTTGAACCCCTGTCTTAGGTGGGAGGGGTCTTCCCCACAGGTTGCCCATCGTCGGAGACACCCCAATCTTAAATCATCTGTAACCAACCTTCATAGCTATCGGGATTGCCATGGGCTAAGCTAAGCAATACTTGGTTACGGATCTCTTGTCTCTGGAACAAGGCACGTTTGAGCTCGGCATAAAGCCAGAATGCCTACTGCCACTGCCACCATTTCCAGGACCCCCATCGACATAGCGCCTCTCCATCACCATACCCATCACCAGATCTGGGCCATAACATTCTACCAGCCTTCATCTATTACAAGGGTAACCTGCACGTGATTTACATTCTGTTACAAGGGTAACCCGCATGTGATTTACATTTACAATTTGATAAAGTTTCCAATCGTTTCAAGATCTGCTCAGGAAAGCATTTAGAAAGTGCACTTGCACAGATACATTAGGTACAATCATTGATGTTACACATGTAGCATTATGAAAAATATGAACAATAGTTGTCGCATTAGGACAAGTTGCATTTCTCCAGAAAAATACACTGGCCTAGTCGTGATTCCAGAAACAGGAACCATCAAGTCTGATATTTCAAGTGACCATGTCCTGTTCAAATACTGAAAAGAGGCTTTTGCCACTCATAGTCCATACCAATGGCCAAATGCTTTAAATGGGTCCTTTTTTCTCTGTTGGCTTCATGATGAAAACTCATGGGTCCGGAAGGTTGATGCAGCATGTCTGTTGAGAAACTGGAAATCTCGAACCGACTGTTTTCTTTCTTTCTTGGGCTGTAGATTCGATGACATCAAGGGTCAAGAACACTGATTTAGGAGATCTCACTCAAACTGGCTTAGGTAGGCTTCCATGGTCTCAGGTCCAGTTTTTCTCTGCTCCATGCATCTCACTAAATGGTCTGACAGCTGCCAAAGCTTTATTCTTTTCCTACAAGAAAACACAAACATGCCCTCGACCCCAAATTAGGGTCTTCTCCACTGTCTAGTGCATGGATGTCTCCATTTGACCTGAGCAATGGTTGTTCAAGTTCCATCGTGCCAGAATCTGTCTGAAGCTCACTGGCATTCACATTATAAAATTTTAAAATGAGGAGTGTATTATTTGATGAGTCATGTGGGGACTGGGGACATTATTCCCCCTTTTTCATTTTCTAAAAAAATTTTTTTTGAACTGTTGAAGCTGGACCATAACAGTAGAAGGATTTGTCTACCCTCCTTGGTTAACTATCTAGGTAAATTGGGATTATTACTTAGATTATTTGTAGATGCCCATTAAAAAGGACATATCCATTAAATATTTCCCAAAAACTTCTGAAAATCACTCAAAGATTGTAAACTATACTGTGTCCAAATAACTTTTGAAAATTATTTGAAGTCTGTGAGCAGTCTTTCCCAATCTAACCTGTAGAGCTCTCACTAGCTGACAAGGCCTACCTCCAATTGTCACGTCTGCTGCGCAGCCTGTGTCCGAGAACGTGCGGAGGGTGTCGGGGATTGACAACACAGAGACTCGTTTAACGATATAAAGAAAACTTTAAACAGGCTCCAAAAAGGTTTAAGAAAACCTCCTAAGAAAAGCTCCCACCAGAGAAGCTTCTGCTCTCTCCTCTACCCTGGCTGGTTCTGCTCTGACCCAGAGGTGGATGCGTGTGGGTTTTGAAGGTGCGGTTAGTCTTTGGACAAGGTCGAGGTCAGGGCAGTTTCCGTGGGAAGGCCTTCTCCAGGAACTTATTGTATCGTTTTTAGTAAACATGTTTTTACTAAACATTGTCTTACAGCTGCCTACTCCCAGGCAGAAGGGGAAGTGGCCAGGAACTTATTGTATCGTTTTTAGTAAACATGTTTTTACTAAACATTGTCTTACAGCTGCCTACTCCCAGGCAGAAGGGGAAGTGGGTCTCTGCTCAAGGTCTGGTGTTCCCACACCTTACCCTCCGTAGATGCCATAGGCTGGCACATATGGCCAACGTAGCCAAGGATTTTTCACAGGGGCAGAACTTTGCTTTGTGACTTGGGTTTGCATCTCAGTTGCCTAGAAGGTGCCAGTTCCTGGCTTTGGTCTCCAGCACTACATAAATTGCCACCGACAGCCACGCTCAGTCTGTGAATAGCAACTCAGAGTCTAAAATGTGAATGTTTAGCAGGGGAGGCTAGGGGCCCAAAGAGCCTGCAAGACACTCTAAGGACTGAGACAGCCTCTTGCCCTGAGCTTTTATTAGGAACAACTATATGTGAAGATCCTATACAATCATCAGAGGAAGGCTCTGCTGAATAGATCACCACAGAGAGCAAACAAGGAAGTGCCATGGAAAAATATGCAGGAAGGTGACCAGCCACTGCATCGTAAGAAATGCCATATTCAAATACACGGGAATATAACAAGCCACTGCACCTTAAAATACTATATTCAAATACAAGGGAATGTGGCCAGCCACTGCATCGTAAGAAATGCCATATTCAAGCTCTCTGAGGTGGAGACATGTGTGTAACAGATCACTCCCTTCCATCCTTAGGGTGCCAAGGTTCAGAATGCTCTTAGATACAGAATATTTTTGCTTTTGTTTTATTCAGACAAGGCTGGCCTCAACAATAAACCAGGTGTTAGCATATGCATGGAACCCCAGTACTTGAGGGCAGACACAAAGAATCAGAAATGCAGTATGATCCTTGGATAACTAACAACTTTAAGGTGCACAGACTCCAACTTAATAGAGTATAACAAAAATTTAAAAAAAAAGACTTTTTCCTTTGTTCTGGACTCACTCAAAACTAGCAGCATTTTTTAGTACTCAACCCACCCAAATGAAGAGAATGTTGCCATGACAACCCACTGACCTTCTTGCTTCCCCAAAAGAGGAACTAGATGCATTTCCTGGGCCTTCCCGTTAGAAGGGACTCCACAATACTGAAATCTGTTTTCCACTCTGTAGCACATTAATGTTTTAACCATGTGTCTGGAATCCTTGTTCCTTCTTATAAACACAGCCCAGCTAGCTACCATCAATGTAGTGGAGGGAATGCAATGATGCCCTTTGGAGGAGAAAGGGGGGGTCAGATTTCCTGTAAATTAGCCCGTGAGAGGCAGCTGGTTTTCTCTTGGGCAGGACACAGAGGTGTAACACCGGCCTTGACAGTAGGAACGAAGTGCTTCTGGCGGCCATTACTCGTGGGCAAAGAGAGGAGAGGGAGGTACTTACTGGCTGATCATTATGAAGCAGGTATTGGACTATGTGTAAATTTCCCCAAGCCACAGAAACAGTTGTGACATGGCAGCTATAACTGGAGACACTGCCTGGTTAAGTTGAGCATAATCTATTGTCATTCTTCAAGATCAAGCACCTTGCATGTATAAAATGAAAACACTTAACGGGGGTGTGATAGACTCATCAGTCTTGCATCCCCACATTTTCCATCCAAGGGATGAGAAATTAACGTTGGTTTCAAGACAGGGTTTCTCTGTGGTGGTTTACTATTTTTTTTTAGGTCAAAACAATCACTGGTTTCCTCTTGGTCTTGCTACTATACTTGTCCTCACTGTAGTGGTCAGAAGGCTGATGAGTGTTCTTCTGTTTGCAAGTATGTGTCCAATCATGTCTTCCACATCTGGGCATTGTAATCAGTGTTCTATACAGGAACAGAGCTGACAGAATGAATGGGGTCTAGGGTGCACTGAGGTAAGCCTTCTAAAGGGATGGCCAATGAGCTGATTTGTTAGAGTGACTTGCAGGATGTGGTCCAGGAAATCCCACAAAGGCCATGAATCCAGTGGTTGTTCAGTCCATGAGGCTACACTTCTCCGTAGTCCAATCTAAGGCTGAAGCCTAGGAGGGTTCCTGGAGCTCTGCTGGTCTTCATTGGAGCCACGAAGAAGCTGGAGTTAACACTGGCCACGGCAACAGGGGAGATGAAGGGGAGTGAAGGTAAGAAGAAGAAAAAGCAAAGATTCATCCTTCTATGTCCTTTTGTGTGGGCTGTCTCCAGAAGGTACAGCCCAGAGGTAGGGTGTTTTCTTGCTCCAAATAATCTGATTAGGACAGTCCCTCACAAGACCGGAGTCTAGGGTTTTAGTCAATTCCAGATGTAGCCAAGTTAGCAACCAAGGTTATTCATCACATTGGAGAAGCAGCACGGTTCTGGGGACTGACGGGGCTCCTCAAGGATTGAGCACGCCACTGACTACCTTCCTCTAAAAGCCCTACTCTGACTAGAGACACAGTGAGATTTCGGTCTTCCTGGGGTCAGTTCAGCGTCTGTGTCAAAGGTCCTGAGTGTTCAGTTCCCTTTGCCCACTGCACGTTCACCTTGGGAAGTGGCCATTGCTCTCTGAAGAGATCTTGAAGGGAGATTTTGGTGGTGTAGTACAGCATGTCCTTTATGGGAACTGGTCTCTACTTCACTCAAATCAGCGAGACTCCTGGGCCTGGACCTGATCCTGATACAATAGCTAACACTGACGGTCAACGTGCCAGGATCTCGAAACATCTTGGGGACTAACACTGACGGTCAACATGCCAGGATCTAGAGACATCTTGGGGATCAGTCTGTGGACACGTCTATGAGAAGGTTTGTAGATCGGGCTAGTTGAAGTGGAAGACACACCCCAAACGTGGGGGTGGTACCATGCCCTGGGTGGGGCCACACTGGCATCCATCTCTTTCTGCTTCCCAACTGCGGATTCAGTGTGACCAGACCTCTCACACGTCTGCCACCACACCTGCCGTGGTGATGGAACATTTCTGACGTAGGGTTTCTATTGCTGTGGTGAAACACCGTGGTAAAAAGCAGCTCGGGGAGGAGAGTGTGTGTTTCACTCACACTCACAGGTGACCGTCCATCCCTGAGAAAAGTCAGGACAGGAGGTCAGGCAGAGCAGGAGCCTGGAGGAAGCAGAGGCCATGGAGGATGCTGCTTCTGACTTGCTCTTCCTAGTTTACTCAGCTTGCTGTGTTTTTAGCTCCCAGGGCCAACAGTCAGGGGCGACTTCACCCACATCAAATATTAACCAGAAAAACACACCATCCTAGGTGAGGTAACCCAGGCTCAGAACACGGTGTGTACTCACTCGTAAGTGGATACTAGACATTGAGCAAAGGATAGCCAGCCTATAGTCCATAACCCCAGAGAAGCTAGGTAACAAAGAGGACCATAAGAGAGACATACATGGATCCCCTGGGAAGGGGAGATAGACTAGTTCTCCTGAGAAAATTGGGATTGTGTGTGTTTGGGGGTGGGTGGAGAAATCAGGGCAAAAGGAGGGGAGAAAGGAGGGGTAGGAAAGTGGGGGGGATGGGATGGTCAAGATGGGGAAAGGGCAGAGAGGGAGAGCAAGGAAAGATGTCTTGATTGAGGGAGTCATTATGGGGCTAGCAAGAAGCTTGGCACTAGGGAAATTGCCAGGAATGCACAAGGGTGATCCTGGCTGAGACTCTAAGCAATAGTGGAAAGGGTGCCTGAACTGGCCTTCCCCTGCGATCAGACTGGTGACTACCTTAATTGTCACCGTAAACCTTCCATCCAGCAACTGATGGGAGCAGATAAAGACATCCACAGCTAACCACCGGGCTGAGTCCAGCAGAAGAGAGTGTCCTTTCCAGGTGCCTCAGTTTGTTCTCAGCCTTTCCCAGGGCTGATTTCTGCTTCCAGGCGGCTGGTCTGGTCCGACAGTCTTTGCAGCTTGGCTTGTGAGAGTCTGCTTTGCAGCCTGGCTTTGCTTCGTCTGGTGTGGGGCCTAGTGAGTCTGGTCAGTGTCAGGGAGTTGCTGAAGCTATTTTTAGTTGTTTACCTCCTTGCTTAACCAGCTCCTCTGCAGGATGGAATGCTTTAATCTCAGAGGGAACCGTTGTACAACAGCCCTCTATATGAGTTTCACTTCTGCTTCAACAGTGCACACACACGTGTGCTTTAGTGCTATCTGTGTAAAACATAGGAGCCACAAGTAAAACAACACACAACATTCGTCTTTCTGGTACTGGTGTAATTCACTCCACGTGCTTATCTCTGGTTAAGTCCATTTTCCTATACAAGGCATAGAACTCTAAGATGCAGGCACTTTCTGAATAGCGTTTCAGTCGTTCAAGAGTTAAGTCCAACCATCAGCCTTCCGTACATCAAAGGAAGAAACAGCTCTACAGAGTGAAGAGAAGCTCCCTATCTGTATGTCTGAGAGATGAGTATCTACAACACACACACAAAACTGCACATGCCATCTTTCTTGAAGCTAGCAAACGTCGAGTATAATGAAAAGGAAATGAAATTTTATTTGGTAGAATTCTGTGTATTGCTACATGTAAATATCTGGTTCTTTCTGAAAATCTGAAGTTGTCAGATGCTCACACTCGTCATAAAACAATGTGGATGTAAAGAAGACTCTCTCTCTCTCTCTCTCTCTCTGTCTCTGTCTCTCTGTCTGTCTGTCTCTGTCTCTCTCTCCCCCCTCCCTCCCTCTGTCTCTCTGTCTCTCCCTCTCTCCCTCCCTCTCTTTCTGTCTCTCCCTCTCTCTGTCTCTCTCTCTGTCTGTCTCTGTCTCTCTCTCTCCCCCTCTCCCTCTCTCCCTCTGTCTCTCTCTTCTCTCTCCCCTCCCTCCCTCTCTCTCTCTCTCTCTCTCCCCCTGTGTCTCTCTGTCCGTATCCATGTATGGACAGATGGAGAAGTGGCTGAGACTGTGTAGCCTGTGCCTCCGTCCTCATTGTCACTGAATTCCAAGTGTGTGCCGCCATGCCTGGATTTTTGGCGGAATCTTGGGGGCTGAGCATAGATCCTCATGGTTGTGTGGCGTGTGTTTTACTCACTGATCAGCACTGCAGCCTGTGATCATGCTTTCGCTGAAGGTTTTTCTTTATGTTTGGCGTTTTGAAGTGAGGGCTGGGGAACAAATGGGCAGCTCTCTGCTCATGATGGCACTGGGACACACACAGAGGCCGATTCATCCAGGTGTTCGGGGATGAAGATGTCTTGACTCATGAAGGACGCTATGGCAGGGTTTTCCCCAGAGGAAGAAAAGTGTTTCATAAAGAATCAGTTTTCACTATTTGCATGATCACTGAAGTTTGAAATGCAGCACGAAACAGGCCAAATACACCTTGTGTTCAACTCCAGCAGGGCTGTCGCCCACGTGAATGCCCAGTTGCACATCCAAAAGCAGAACTGGGGGTTCTCTCTGCACTACACGGCAGCTCCAACCATAAGGGTGTTTTCAGGCTTAGCACTGTGAGCATTTCCCTTTCTTACACATGCTTCTCTTCTTAGTGACTTTATTCTGTCCTGCGTCTTAGACACAACCGTGTCGTGTCAACTTGCAAGCGTTTTCTGTTCCTCTGGGGCACCTTCTCTATCACAGGTGCACACGGGCACCGCTGAGTTTCCGTGTCAGCCCGGATTTAGTAGACCTTAATCCACAGGCCTCAATTCCACCCCTGTCATCTCATTAGCTGGCAGATGCTGGTTAACAACCTGTTTGGGAGGTGAGAGAGTTGGTACCCATTTCACAAACACATGGAATCGCGTGTAGCGCCAGCAAATGGGGCTCCCTGTGGGTACCGGGAGTGGGGAATTACCTGCGGTATGACTCTTCCTTTCTGCATGCCCTTCACGATGTCCTCGTCTGACTCCAAGCTGGCCGCCAGGTGACTTGCTTTGAGTCAAGCCACACTTAGGAAGTGGTGTACGACTTCTGAGCCCGGACCCCGGGAGATTTCATGGCTTCTGCTCTGATTCTTTTGGACTCTTCTTGGGGGAACACCACACAAAAAGGCTTCAGATAGTGAGATACTGCGAGCCACAGGGGCTGATTTTCCCACATGAGATTCTCTGCACCTCACCAAGTGGTCCACGCCTGTGACGACGACCGGAGGAGGCATGGAGACTCTGGTGACTGTCTGTACCTAGCCACGCCCCTCAGTACTGCCGCCACACACGCGTGCTGAATCAGACCAGCAGAAGATCGCCAACAAGGCCTTACCTGGACAGCTGATCACAGAACTCTGAATAAATGAGTTATTAGTAACTTTCCTTGTTGTCGAGGGGAAAATACTTGACCAAAGAAACATAAAGAAGCAAAGATTTGTTCTGGTACCCAACGGATGAAACCCATCACGGTGGGTGTGGCCTCGCGGGTGTGGAGTACCTGGTCACGCTGTGTTCACTGAAGGCAGGAAGTACAGAGAAATGGGTGGTCACGCTCAGCTCACTTTTCCCGTTTTATGCGGTCTGGGGACTCCAGCGCAAGGGATAGCACAGCCCATGTCGCAGCCTAATCCAGAAAAGCCCCTCACAGGCATGCAGGAACCATCACTGACCGGATGACAGCTGTGTCCGCTGAGTTGACAGTGGAGATGAACCTGCACGGCTGCTAAGCTGGAGACAGTTTGTTACTGCGGGGGACGACACTGCAGTTTGGGAAAGCCGAGCTGGACTTGCTCTCCGGGTGTCTGGTAGGCAGCGCGCAGGTTCGGGGTCAGGGACTTAGAAAGTGCTTTCCTTTAATAGGACTGTGGGACTGGTGCTGTACCCATTTTTCTTCGAAAGGAAGCTTTGTCTCATTAGTTTACTTTGTCTTAATTTATTTTGTATTGCTGTGATAAAACCCCTGGCCAAAACTGATTGAGGGAAGAAAGGGTTTATTTTAGACTAGAACTTAAAGTCCGTCGTGACAGAAAGCTAGGGAAGGAACATACATCATAACGTGATTCTTCCTGCCAGCCTGGTCCCAGAGCCCCGTCAACCCCAAATAACACACAGAGACTCTATTAGTTACAATGCTGTCAGCCAGTGTCCAGGGCTTCTCATTGGACAGTTCTATGTTAAGTATTAACCCATGACTACTAATATGTATTTCTATAAGGATGTATCTTTCTGAGGACAGCATCCTGACGTGTCCTTTCCTCCTGGGGAGACCACATGGCGACTCCTTACTCTTGACTACATTTCCCAAAATCCTCCTCGACTCCTAGTCCCACCTATCTTGCTTCTCCATTGACCAACAGTGTTTTATTTACACGACAGAAGGACTTCCCCCATCAATACATACACATGTGCATGCATGTACATGTGTATACACTGAATTTCAGTCACTTTTTAACCCACACTGATCTCTCACCTCTTTCCTGATGAAACCGTCCCAGCAAGTTTCCATGCCACACCCCCGTCCTCTCCCTGTGACCCACTGAATTGAGTTAGGGAGCTTGCGTGAGAACGGGGGGGGGACAGTTATTTACTGGAGTGTAGGTAGCCTACCCGTGGCCGCGTTTGTAAAACGATTCCCTGTGCCAGCCACCATTACTGCCGGTGCTCTCAAGGAGGCCCATGGGAAGCCTTTCCTAAGGACGACACCTCAGTCCCCAGATGTTTCTCATGGCGTGCGCACACACTAAACAAGCGAATGAAACAACTTTTCAAAGACAGGAAAAGAAAGACAGCGCTCCATGCCCAGGAAGGCGAAGTACAGGCTACAAAGATGGAGCCTTATGGCGGAGACGAGGGCTCTGACCGTGGCCTGTGGCTCTGCACCGTTTCTGGGGGGCTCTGTTGGTGCTGTGGCTCGACCTGTAATCTATGCTCTGTCCAGCCATGAGCAGGAACCCGCCTTCCAAGAGCTGCCTTTGTCTGGTGTTCTGCTGCAGCAATGAAAGGAGCACCTGGTACTCTGGAGAAGGAAACCTGTGTCTCAGCATTTGGGGCTGACATGGATTGGAAGTTCAGGTGGAAGTTCTCTTGTGTCTTTGTTTGAGTTTCAATTGCTGTGACAAAACACCACGACCAAAAGCAAGTTGGGGAAGACAGGGTTTTTCTGGCTCATACTTCCACATTCTAATCCACCACTGAAGGAAGTCAGAACAGGAACGCAAGCAGGGCAGGAACCTTGGGGCAGGGGCTGATGCAGAGGCCATGGAGGGGAGCTGCTCACTGGCTTGCTCCTCTTGGCTTGCTCAGCCTGCTTTCTTATAGGACCACCAGCTCAGGGATGACAACACCCACAATGGGCTGCCCCTCTGCACCAATCACTAATTCAGAAAATGCCCTACAAGCTGGGTCTCATGGAGGCATTTTCTCAATTGAGGTTCCCTCCTTTCGGATAACTCTAGCTTGTGTCAAGTTGACATAATTGAGGAGTCTAAAATGGCCAAGAGACACTTGAGAAAGTGCTCAACATCCTTAGCCATCAGGGAAATGCAAATCAAAACAACTCTGAGATACCATCTCACTCCTGTCAGAATGGCTAAAATCCAAAACACCAATGACAGTTTATGCTGGAGAGGATGTGGAGAAAGGGGAACACTCTTCCACTGCTGGTGGGAGTGCCAACTTGTACAGCCACTATGGAAATCAATATGGAGATTCCTCAGGAAAATGGGCCTGAGTCTACCACAAGACCCAGCAATTCCACTCTTAGGCATATACCCAAAAGATGCCCATTAACACAACAAGGATGTCTGTTCCACTATGTTCATAGCAGCATTGTATGTAATAGCTAGATCCTGGAAGCAACCTAGACGCCCCACAACTGAAGAGTGGATAGAGAAAATGTGGTACATTTACACAATGAAGTACTACTCATCGGAAAAAAACAATGGAATCTTGAAATTTGCAGGCAAATGGATGGCACTAGAAGAAACCACCCTGAGCAAGGTAACCCAGTCACAAAAAGACAAGCATGGTATGTACTGACTCATATATGGATTTTAGATATGGATCAGGGGAGTGCCAGCCTACAATCCCAGTGCCAGTGAGTCTGGGAAACAGGGAGGTTCCCAAGAGAGATGCATGATACCCCAGAGAAGTGGAATGAAGCAAGATCTCCTGAGCAGTTTGGGAACATAGTGGGGAGGGGAGAGGGAACCAAGAAAAAGAGAGGGGGATAAGAGGAGGGGAGGAGAAAGCATGGGGGAGCAGGAAGGTTGAGTTGGAGTAAGAATAGAGGAGAGCAGGATGAGAGATACCATAATAGATTGAGTCATTATAGGCTTGAGGAGAGAGCTGACACTAGTGAGATCTCCAGAGATGTACAAGGATAACACCAACTGGCAAACTAAACAATAGTAGAGAGACTACACTAATAGCCCCTCCTTGATGATAGGGTTGATGACTACACTATATGCCATCCAAGAACCTTCATCCAGGGACTGATGGAAGCAGAGACAGATACCCACAGCTGAACACTGAACTGAACTCCTAGAACCCAGTGACAGAGATGGAGGAGTGATGAGCAAAGGGGTCAAGACCATGATGATGAAACCCACAAAGACAGCTGACTGGACAAAGGGGAGCTCTTGAATCCCAGACTGATGGCTGAGAGGCCAACAGGGGACTGATCCAGACTCCATGAATATAGTGCCAGGGAGGAGGCCACAGAAATCACCGGGGCCTTGGGTATGAGATCAGTGTTAACCATGGTGTATGAATGAGCTTTGGGAGCCCATTCCACATGGAGGGATGCTCTCTCAGCCTGGACACATGGGGAAGGGCCTAGGTCCTGCCCAGGATGAAATGACAGACTTTAGAGATTCCCCCCAAGGAGGGCCTTACCCTCCCTGGGGAATGATGTAGGGACTGGTTGGGGGGCTGGTGGAGGGACAAGGGAGGAGGGGTGGGAGAGGGAGCTGGGATTGACATGTGAAGCATGCATGTTTCTAATTTAAATAAAAACATATATTGAGAAAAAAAAACTACCTGGCACACCTTGGTTTCTGAGATGCCATATTGGGCATCCTGTTTTTATCTCCCCTTTGGGATTCTAGACAAGTTTCTTTTGTCCCAGAGGGGATACTTGTGCATGTGGGTCAGTGGTTCTAAACCTGTGACACTTTTGGGGGCCAAACAACCTTTCACAGGGCACACAGACATTTACATTGTGACTTGTACAGTAGCAAAATTACAGTTATATTTTTTGTTGTGTAGCAACAAGGATAATCTTATGGTAGGGGTCACCACAACCTCAGGAGCTGTATTAAAGGGTCAAAGCATTAGGAGCCACTGATCTATGTGATCACAAAGAGCTTGACTGGTTTTACGTAGGTTTTAGTGACAAAGGAGCAGTCCTTGTTCAAACCTAGAACGTTCATTTTGACCTCTTGCCTCGAGGGTTGTAGTGATGGCTTTAAGTGGCGCCTAGTGGCTGATACAGGTTCAAGTGAATTCTTTGTCCTGCCACCATCTGATAGATGGGCTTCCAATAAGGCGACTCACACCTGCCCAAGAGCAAGCCAGTTACGAAGTCTGGTTCAGCAGGGAAAGGCTCCCCAGGCTCCACTGCTAGCTGAGGGTCTACTGGCACTTAATAGATGGACACTGGGGAAGAGAGAGTCAGTTTTCTTTGGGAGATGGCTATTGGCAGGTTGTTCATGCGCCTATGGGTGACTCAACACCCATTGGTATAATTGGACTCAACAGGTGTGGTGAGTTTTAATGAAAATGGCCCTCATGGGCTCCTATGTTTGGATGCTTGGTGGCAGTTGGTGGAGCTGTTTGGGAAGGATTAGGAGGTGTGGCCTTGCTGGAAGAGGTGTGGCCTTCTTGGAGGAAGTGTGTCTCAGAAGCCCACACCATTTCATGTAACCGTCTCTTTCTGCTTTGTGGTTGTTGTTTCAACACATAAACTCTCGGAGATTGCTCTAGTACCATGCCTGTTGCCAAGCTACCCACCATCATGGTGGTAGTCTTCACTCTGAACCTGTAAGCAATCCCCCCAATAAACTCCTTTTTTAAAAACATAAGTTGTCTTGGTCATGATGTCTCTTTACACCACCACAAAAGTAACTACAGCAATAGGTTTTTCAAAACAGAAAAGGGCATGAAGTTGGGGGTGAGACATGTTGGGGGAGCCCAGAGGGGACAGGAGGGAGGAAGTCAGCTGTAGATATGATTAGGATATGTATACATGCGTAAGCACCTTCAAAGAATAAAACAGTAAGGTGTATTTGGGCCTGAATAACTTCCTCTGTGTCTTTCCAGAACATCCCTTCTAACCCATCTTCAGCATTTGGCACACTTGTGCTCTGACATAGATAACGCTGCCACCCCTGGTTTTAGTTAGGATTTCTATTGCTGGGGAGAGACACTATGACCATGGCGACCTTTAAAAAGGATAACACTTCATTTGGTTGACTTACAGTTTCACAGGCTTGGCCTATTACCATCACGGTGAGAAGCATGGCTCTGGAGGAGTAAGCTGAGCGTCCTACATGTCTCTCTGCAGGCAACAGGAAGTGAACTGTCACACTGGGCTTGGCTTGAGCATAAGTGAGACCCCCCCACACCCACCTCCACAGTGACACACTTCCTCCAACAAGGCCACACCTCCTAGTAGTGCCACTCCCTATGGGCCACGCATTCGAACACATGCGTCTATGCCGATTCACACCACCACACCTCCCAAGGACTCTTAGTACCTGTGAGACCGACTGTGTTCAAGATCCCCAAGATGGAGGCCCAGGCCTTGGTTCCTTGCAGTCTCCTGCTTCAGCCCAGCCTGAGTCACTCCCAAGCATGCCTCATATGATGGTTGATTTTAATGTCAACTTGCCATTAACTGGGACCACCTGAGCAGGGAGTCTTCCTTGCCTTAATTGATCTATGAAGAGCCTTCTCAACGTGGGCAGTGTCTTCCTGTGGCAGCCTGGACAAGAGGTCGTAGCAGAAGGAGGACTATTCGCTGCTTGCTTACGTGGCTTCCTTGGCTTTCCTTCTTGTCCCTGAGTCGATTTATCCTGTTGCAACTGCTGGTTCCTTTGGTGATACCAGAGCCAGCATTTCCAGGCTCCTAATGACTGTGGTCCAGGGCTCTCCAGGAAACATCCAGGTGTTTGGTGCCCGATTGGAACTGCCGAGGCACTCAGCCTCCTAGACTGGGCAACCACTGCCCTCCTGCCAGTGTGAGGCGGATCCTGGAGTGAGGAGGAGCCGTGAGGTGTCAGAGCTGGAGGCGCGATTTCTGAGTCCAGCCCGCCTCAGGACGGTTCTCCTGATTTAACACTACGTAGTCAGCATGGTAAGTCTCTGATTTGCAAATGTTTGCAGATCTCTTCCTGGCACCAAGCCAACTGAAACCCTGTTGGCCCTAAGGTATTCCGACGCTCTGGTGAGAAAATGTCCAGGAAAAGGGATAGAAAACAATTGAGCCTCTTAAGCAAGACAAACACGACAGGAGTTCTTTCCAAGGAGATGAAGTTCTCCTCTGGGAGTTACACAGTGCTTGGCTCTGAGCCCTGACCCACAGCCCCGCCTCCTGGAGAAGCTGAAATCCATCCACACCTCCCTTAGATGAATACTGTGGAATCCAACCCCAGCAATGGGATCATGGGAGTGGAGCGTGAGCATTCTTCAGTTCTCTCTCTCTCTCTCTCTCTCTCTCTCTCTCTCTCTCTCTCTCTCTCTCTCTCTCTCTCTCTCTCTCTCTCTCTGTCTCTCCCTCTCTCTCTCTCTCTGTGAAGGTACAAGTACAAGGCACGCATGTGGGGTCAGGGGCGAACCTTCAGTGTGTTGTTCCTCAGGTGTTTTGTTTTAAGCCCCTATGTAAGCCTCCCGAGTGTAGACAAGGGGGAGAAAGAGGCCGAGGCTGACTGCTCTTTGCAGAGCTGACTGGTTCAGTCCTGTGAGGGCTCTCCTTCCTACCTCTGCAGCATCTCCTTAAGCCCTGGGGGTGCAGCTTTGAGCCTTCCAGCGTCTGGATTCGGGAGGAGCCCTCCCGTCCTTCGGGGACGGGGACGAGGTGGTGCTGAGGGAAGAAACGCAGTCACACCATGTGGGGCTGTTAGCAAAAGCTGGCTGAGTGCAACCTTCACGCTTGGCTTCAGGGTCAACATCACTCCTTGTCTGTGGGCTTCGCACACTCCAACTAGTCCACGGCTGTAGTTATGCAATGGCGTCTCCCCTCGCAGGCCCTTCTCTTCATAATTTATCTCATCGATCAGGTCTTTAGCCTTAACTCTCCTCTGCCTTTGAAAACCTCTCAGCATTTTCCGACCACAGTGGGTTGATCACAAAGACCCATTTCTTCTCTGCCCTGGAATCTCACCTCCCAGATACAAACTGGGGGGCGGGTGGGAAAGGATGAGCCACAGAGAGAAATAAGATACCACGCCGTGTGTTTCTGAGGTTTGGTCTCTCACTAGCTTACCACTCAGGCTGGCCTAGGGATCTGCCTGTCTCTCCCTCCCCACCGTCAGAACTACAAGTGCGCTCACTGTAACATCTGGTTTTCTTTTTTCCTTAATTACTTTAATTTTAAATAGCTTGCTTCACATGTCAATCCCAGTTCCCTCTCCCTCCCCTCCTCCTGCACCCCCCACCACCTCCCTCAGCCTCCCACCGTATCCCCACTTCCTTCCACATAGGGGATCGCCAGAGTCTGTCATTTCACTCAGGGCAGGGTCCAGGCACTCCCCTAAGAGTCCAGGCGGAGAGAGCATCCCTCTTTGTGTTATGGACACAGGAAGTCCGTTTGTATGTCAGGGATAAATACTGATCCACTGCTCAGGGCCCCATAGGTTACCCAGGCCTCCTCACTGACTCTCACATTCAGGGGGTCTGGATCAGTCCCATGCTGGCCTCCCAACTGTCGATCTGGGGTCCAAAGCTCTCCCCTCTTCAGATCAGCTGTCTCTGCTGGTTTTGCCAGCCCGTTCTTTGCCAATTTGTTCATCGCTCCTCTCTCTCTGTCACTGGGTTCCATGGGTTCAGTTCAGGGTTTAATTGTGGGTGTTTGCCTCTGCTTCCATCAGTCACTGGATGAAGGTTCTAGGATAGCATATACGGTAGTCATCAAGTTCACTATCGGAAATGGGCATTTAAGGTAGTCGTCAAGTTCATTATCAGGAATGGGCATTTAAGGTAGTTTCTCCACTATTGCTTAGCTTGCCAGTTGGTGTCATCCTTTTAGATCGTTAGAGGTCTCACTGGTGGTTTTGTTTTTTAATGGATTTTTATTTATTTACTCTTTGAGAATTGCATATACACATACAATGTATTTCGATTTCATCCAATAAAATAAGCCCTAAGTTCAATTAGAGCAACCTGTATATGCATGGGATGTGAACCCATCCGCGGGAGACAGGCAGCTTACCTGGGGCCTCATCCTTGGGAAAACCTTATCTCCTGCCCCCCCCCAGCCTTCAACTGGGAACAGTCCTCAGCCAGGACAGGGCCTCAGCAGCCCCTCCCCACCTCTCACTGCAAAGCTGACTGGCTTGATCTTCTGCAGGTTTTGTTCAGACAACCACAGAGGCCTCGGATGTTCAGAGGACACTGTTTTGCAGGGGTTCTCTCTGAACACTGTCTCTTACAGTCTGTCACCCCATCTTTCTATGATGTTCCTTGAGGAGATTTGGGAGTACGGTGTAGACGCTTCTTCTCAGGGCTGCGACACGAAGCCTCATCCAGTCTTTTCCGTGGATTCTGGGGGTCAAACTTGAGCCTTTGTGTTTGCAAGGCAAGCGCCTCACCGACTGGGCTGTTTCTCCACCCCATGCCTCTGTAGATTTCCACAGTCCGGTCTGAGTCCTGTGTGATCTGGCCGCGGCTTTTACCTCATGTGATTTCCGTGGCTCCTGCCTGAGTCACGTGTAACAAACCCCAACTTTCTTAGCTTGGGGCCTTGGCTGCTCTGTAGTCCAGCTCTTACCTCCTATTCTGCAGACCTAACCTCCTTCCTTCCTGGGGCTACGTCTGCCTTACTATTAAACTGTGTCTCTTTTTTTTTCAGGTTTCAAATTTATCTGCCATCTCTTTGCTTTCAGAATCTGTGATACTTGAGGGCTACAAACATTTGCACAAATATCTATTTCTCTACTAAGCCTCACATTCTTGAAGGCAGAAATTGTATTTCCAGCTATGTAACCCCCACAATTACACAAGTAGCAAGTAAATGTGTGGCTGTCTCTGCACACACAGACACATGTGCATGCATGCGCTTGTACACACACACACACACACACACACACACACACACACCTCTGAAGTTCCTCAGACGTGGATGACTCCTGACCCTGGATGGCTCTTGCTCTGCTGTGTGGCAGGGTGGAAGTGTACACACACAACCCCCCTCTCTTCCATTCCTCACTGTCACCACAGCTGTCAAGAAGTTACACAGGATTGGTCAGCACTTTATGGTGGGTTTGGTGATTTTTGCCCAGCTCTACTGGCTAGAGACAGAAGTGTTCCGAGCACCTGTGAGACACAGTAGGGTCAGCTGAGTTTGACACCAGGTGTATAAAACACAAGCGTGCCTGAGGGCGTGTGCGCTGCTATAACAAAGGAACGGAGAGAAGACCTTCAGGGTCAGTGGGGAAGAGGTGACCTCAGAATGGGCCTCCTTGGGAGAGGGCTCTTTGCAACCAGGAGGCCGCGGTGAGGTGGGAGAGGGTTGTGACTATTATGAGACACAGCTTAAAGTAAAAGAAAGGAGTGGGGAGGGGGGAGGAGAGGGAGCTAGTTCAGAGAAACCCTTCCCAGAACTAAGGGGATAAACGACTTTTTTAAGGCCTTAGGGAACAGGGGGGAATTCTACACCATGGGAGTCTATGTGACTCCCGGCACACGTGGGACCACGTGATGGGACCACAAATTTATACTCAAGGCACTAAAGGGAGGAGCATCAAAGCTACCCCACAGCTTCCTAACTATCTCTCCCAGAGAGAGAGAGAGAGAGAGAGAGAGAGAGAGAGGGAGCTACAGGGAGCATGGCCTGATTTCTGGGAGAGTGGCGATGGTAAGTCATTTAAAGAGCCCGTGGTACAACGTGTGTTCACACACATGTGTGCGTGCATGCGTGTATTCTGTGTGTGCATGTGTACGTGTGTGAAGATCAAGGGCCAATGTTGGGTGCTGTTCATTGGTTGCTGTCCAAGTTGCTATTTGAGACAAGTCTCTTAAAGGCCTGGGGTCCATCCAAGTCGTCGAGGTTGGTGGTGAGCATCCCACCTCTGCCTCATGCATCCCTGGGATTGTGAATGTATGGCTCCAGGTGTAGCTCTTTTATATGTGGGCTGTGGGGCTTGAACTCAGGTCTTCATGCCTGCAGGATAAGCGCTTGACCAACTGAGCCATCTCTTCATGCCCTGAAATGCATTTTGACTTAATGAACCCCTTGGTGGACGCCGGGTTTACAGGACCAGGTCATACAGTCCCAGGGCAAGGAGCAGCTGTAGCTTCATGGCAGGGCGACCGCTCTCCTGGAAAGCAGCACGAGCTAGTTCAAAGGGTTGGCATGGCTGCTTTGTGATGCTGTCATCCAGTGGTCTATTCTCCTTTGAATGTGGAAGTGGGCTGGGCTGTCCCCCAGTCCCGAGGCGTGGATGGGGAGCTACTGACCCAACAGATACTGCTGCCTTCTTAATTGTACTCTCAGTGACAGGCCAACTGCCCCACGTCATGGTCTCCCTCACAGAAAGGTCTCTCAAGCTAGGTCAGCCCTCACTAGCTTATTGTTGGGGAAGTCCTGTTATTTGCCTGTGCATTTGTCAATAAAGTACTGTCTGGCCAATAGAAAACCTAGATAGGAGGGACTAGGAGTCGAGGAGGATTCTGGGAAGGGGAAACATAAGAGAGTCAACATGTAACCGCCATGGGGGTAGGAGCCCAGAACTATTCTCCGGTAAGAGACATACTTAGATTAACAATTATGGGGTAATTACTTAAAGCAGAGCTAGCCAGTAAGAGACAAGCAAGGCCAACAGCTTCATAATTAATATAGCCTCCTGTGTGTTTATTTGGGACTCATGCGGCTCTAGAACCAGGCTGGCGCGGCAGAGCCCAGGCGGCTGGTGGGGGATAAGCCAAAGCGGCTAGCAAAAGAAAAAGCTTCTCTTAACAGCTTATGAAAATGTCAGTGTGTGCAACCGTGCATGCATTCCCAGAAGCATCCCCCCCAAGGAATGGTGCAACTGTGCATGCATAGCCCAGAGCTTTCCCTGAAGGTGGGATGCATCACTTCCATGCTGTGCTGAGGGAGAGATTAAAAAAACCTTCTTCCTGATTTACGGAGGCATAAGGTGTGTGTGTGTGTGTGTGTGTGTGTGTGTGTGTGTTCCCATGTGGTCATGCATGTGCATATACACTACTTCAATTATTCACTTTACCTGCTGTCACAGCCATCTGACTTCTGTAGCCACCCGAGATAGCGTCTTTATTGGTGGCATCCGTTGAGCCACCTTCAATGACCCAGTCCCACAGCCTGAGTCGTCACTGCTGCTGCTGGAACTGATCCAGGCTGGGTTGGGCGTTGGGCTGTTCCGGCAGGCTTTCTAGGCACCGGACAGTTGCTGAGGTAGAGAGGAGGAGAGGACTGACTTGTATAAGCACGGGGAGCTGCTTCTCGCTGTCCACAGGCAATGCAGAAGCCTTTGAGCCTACCAGGGGAAGCAAGGACAGCCAGCCAGAGGGGAGTGTCTCGAGGCCCAGGGGCTCTAGGACCATCCTACGCAAGGAAGGGGTGTGCTTGTGGTGGTGTGGGCTCCTCTCCGGTACCCACTGAACAGCCACTGGTGCTCACATTTGTGAACACAAAGCCCCCCCGGCTGTGCATGCTGAAAAACTGGAAGTGACGTCACCACACGGAAGGAAATTAGACGTGTTTAGTGTTTCCTAGGCATGTTCTCGGGAGCCCACATAGCAGGAGGCAACCGACTCAAGTTTTCCTCTGGTTCACATGTGTGCAACAGCCCCACCCACACACATAAATCTTCTGTGAAGACATGGTAGGTCTCTGGCCAAGCCCATTTGAAAGGGTCACATTTCTCAGCTCCCCTTCCTCAGCCGCCACAGTCTATCTGGCTTGGGAGAGACCTAGAGACACGTCACCTGATTCGACTCTGCTCTATTATGGTATTTTCTGAGCCCATCTATCCCCGACTGTACCCTCTGTTCTTTTTGTTCTACAGTTATTTTCCTAGGCTGCCGCTGTGTGGCACAGTATCAGCTGTGGGCAGCTAACAGTAGCTGCCCCCGTCCATAGGAGCTTTCCGAAGATGTAATTACTCATGGCCAACTGCCACCTGAGAATATTAAATAAAAATTTCCAGAAATAAGCAATTAATGGTTTCAAAAATCTTTTATTACAGCTTATGGTTAAAATGGTGCCATTTTACTGTGAGCTACTGCAGTTAATTTCTTGCTGTGCCTAATTTATAAATTAAATCTTAACGTAAGTGTGTGCAGAAAAGCCAAATACAAGGGGTTTAATACTGCCTTTGGTTTCAAGCGTCCACTGGGGTTTTAGACCAGGTCTCTCTAAATTAATGGGTGACAACTGTAGCCAGCCTTTTCCTAGATGAGAACACAGACATTCACCAATCTGGGGGTCATCTGTCCCTTGACCACTCTCTTGTTAAAATTAAATCCCTGCTTCTTTCCCCCACAACAATCCCAGGACGTCCAGCTCCTTTGGCTGGTGGCCATACTAGACTGCGCTTATACCCGCATTAGCTTGCAGGGGAGCATGATACGGGCACAGCAGGGGGCAGTCTTCACACTCAGCAATACTGGCCTCAGAGTAACTGGGGAACCGCTGGCCGTGTCACCTGGAAGGGTTTGGTCAATTGGCTCATTTTCTCCCTGTTACTCATTTCAAATCGGTGGTTTCTCAGAATGCATCGAGGTGGCTCAATGATGAATTCTCACTAGCCAACACAGGCAAGCCCTGAAGGCAGTGTGTTAGTGACACTAGAATACAGCGATGGCCTAGTGTCTGATACTTCTGTTACTTCCCACAATCCTGGCGGTTGGGAACCAGGACTAACACAATTAGCATCATTCCCACTTGAAAAAATGTCAAAAACACCAACATTAAGGCCAGAGATGTCAACTGCATGGCTTGAGGTCCTAAGAGCTGTCCAGAGGAGCTAGCACCCAAACCCAGGGCGGATGGGGTTCACTCAGGGCTGTTGAGCACAACTCTCCTTTTCTAATACTATTTATCGAGAAATCAGGGCTTCAGCCAGGGGCCCGATGGCTGTGCTTCATCCTTCCATCCGTTTTATAAACCTGGACCAGTGAGGGGAAAGGTCATTCTTGCTGCTGTCTTCCTGCTGGAACTGGCCAATTTCCTGCCCCACGCACGCAGACGCAATGTTACACGTGAGAAAGGTCAGCAGTGGGTGGCGTTCACTGTTTCCTAGACACTCAGAGTAAGCGCCATTTGGTAAAGAATGCCCAGTTAAACTTCAAATGTATTTGTTGTCACTCTGGATTGGCGGGAGAGGGAGGTGCCTTTTATCTCTGGCACCTGCTGCCCTCCCCAGATGTCAAGGACGGACATCCGGTGCCAGTATCGCCAATCAGCTTACGGGTGCCACTCTTGGATACATCCCCGCTTCCAGGCCCCACCACCCCACGCACAGTGAGGAGAGTGTTCACGCTAGTGAGATGAGGCCTGCGCCTTACAGGGAGTCCTGTGTATCCAGATGTTCTCCGCCCCTTGTAGAGCCAACGCCAGCCTCTGGGTGGCCACCGAGTCCCCGGAAGAGGTGCTCTACACCTCGATTCCTCCCATCTGGATCGGTTTCCTGGTGGGTCCCCAGTGTTCTGCAGAAAGAGTCTTGGGGTGC
Organism: Mesocricetus auratus; assembly: GCF_017639785.1. NCBI lineage: Eukaryota > Metazoa > Chordata > Mammalia > Rodentia > Cricetidae > Mesocricetus > Mesocricetus auratus. The sequence continues at coordinate 61,943,889 of NW_024429198.1, forward strand.
CCTCGAGGGCTTCCTGGTGCTGATAATGGTGGCGCATGGTGGGTGTGCTTTCTCTCCCGCAGCCAGACACATCTTGTAGGGAGGTGAAGTCTGCCACCCCTCAGATGAAGTATTCCTTCTTGCTGTTGTCCCCGGTGTCCTGGAGGGCGGGGTCACTTTGCAGGGCTGCGTCAGCACTCTCGGCAAACTCCGTGCCTTTGGCCTCATTGGTGTGGTAGGTGCCCTTGTGCCTGTACAGGTACCGGAGCATGAGAAAGAGGAGGCAGACCAGGACCAAGGCCACCGCAGTGATCACAGCTGCAAGAGGGAGACAGGGTGCAACTCAGTCAAGTCAGGCTGGGGCACTGTTGCAGTATGACTTTTTCCTCTGGGCACAACATCACACTATCTTGGTGTAGAGCGCACCTTGGCAAGGCCGGGGGGCCACAGCCAACCAGTGAAGTAATACAGCGGCATCTGGGTCTGTGCAACTACTGACTACAGGGGAAGAGAAGATCACAAGAGGATCGCCCGGGGGGAAAAACTCTATTTGCTATCTTATGTCTATGCATGACCAAGCATGCGTGTGTTTAAAATCAGATGCCCCATAGGAAGGGACATGCAGAGTGTACAAAGGCTCACAGAACCAGAGTCCACAAATCGACGTAAAAATCCACCCAAAGACTGCCCAAATGTGAGCCGAACAAGGGTGACTCCAATGACCTTGCCGACTGGACTGAAAACATCGTGTGAGGTCTCAACCCTACACAAAGAACTATGGGCAACCGAGGGAGGAAATCTGGGAATGAGAGAGGTGGCCCTCCCCAAGGAAAAGTACGTCAACTGGTTGACTAGCGCCAAACAGTCAGCCCTGAAAACACACACGCAGGTAGCATTATATGGACTAAAAACGTGATTATATATATGCAATATATATAATAAAAATTAGTAAAAACAGAGGCCACGAGTCTAAATGAGAGTGACTTGGGTTTATAGGAGGGTTTGGAGGGAAGAAAGGGAAGGGTGAAATGTTGTAATTAAACTATAATCTCTAAAAATATTCACCCTTACAACATCCTTAGCATCCAATTTTCCTGTATCCACAAAAGGAAGACACAGGCAGCATCCAGGGACCCTTGCACAAAAAATCTTGCTCAGGGCCAGCTGTTCTCTCAAGACATTCATACCCTGTAACTTTCACTTTGCCTTGGAGTAAAAATCCTGTTGCTTTGCTGTTTGTGGGTGCTTACAATTCTTCATACACCCTGTCTCTGCAGAGACCACCAGTAACACAAGTACTTGTATTGAAGGGCCCATAGAATATTGGGCTTTACTTCCTCAGGCAATTCATTTCCATATAGAAATTCCTGTGCCAAGACTATGAAAGTCCTGGAAAACTAGGAAGAACTCATTATACTCCATAGAGTTCATGGGGGTGGGGGAAGACAAGGGTGTTGGGTATGGTATTATATTGGTGGGGGAGGAGCAGCCCCTCTCCAGCCTGAACCACTCATTCCTGGGACTCGAGGATTTCCAGGTCTCCAGGAAGAAGTGGACTTGGCCATTCAGTGGATGACATGCCCAGATCTGTGTCAAAGATATGTTAGGTCCCAGAAATCACAGAAGTAAAGTGGAAGACGGGACAGGATGGGTCAGATCACTTAGGGTCCGGAAAAGGTAAATTTAGGAGGTTCCAAGACAACAATCCCATGGGAGGTGTTTCGGATCGGCTCACTAGGTTTGAAGCTGTGGAATCAAGCTGTCTTCACTTAGAAGGGAGGGCTCCTGGAGTAGTAACGTTGGGGAACACAGCTCCACGTCTTACTAGTCTGGGACCATTCTCCTAAGCTCACAGCCGCCACAGGAACACTGTCCCTGCCAATACTTCCTGAGAAGAGGAAGGGCTCAGGGACAGCAAAATGGCACATGAGCAGGTAGCTGAAATCTACAGGCGTCCTTGGTGGCTTCCTGCTGCTTCTGTTTCTAACTGAAGACGATCTCTGAGCTATGTGCCAGCTGGAGACAAGAGTGGACCACAAAGAGGGGAGCAGAGCGAGACACCCCCCCACGCTTGCTTGCTCTCGAGCCGTAAGTGGGAGGCCAGCTGTCCAGGGTCCAGCCTTTAGTATGGAGGCATGAGTGGGGCAGTGTGAGATGCCAGAGTTGGTGTGGAGCCCTCGAAGCCTGGGCTAGCTCATCTACCCGCACCATGAACCCGCTTTACAGAGTTAGGACACACTTGCTAGCTGCTGCTTTTTTTTTTTTCTCCTAAAAACCAAGCGACCTTCCTGTAGTCTCTCTCACAGCCAGCCATGGCGAGCAGCTGAGACCCCACAATCCTCTCAAGCAGTTGAGTCCCCCCCCCCCTCCCCCCGCCACCTCTAATTTCGCATCTGGGAGCAAGCCTGGCTGATTTCCAGAACTCCGACAACCTTGGATCGCAACCCCACTTTCATCTAACGCCTTCCTGCGTGGTGACTCCCAGCACAGAGCAGGTTGCTTGGTGTGAGCTCGTCCTTACCTCCTACCACCGCCCCCTAAGAGTCAGAAACTGCTTTTCCCTCCCGAATTCCTACCGTGTTATACGTGACATCTCTCTCCTAGTGTTTTCTCACTCCAGGGCCGCTCATGGCTGCTACAGCCGTGGTGCTCTGACCACCCTACCCCAAACGACGCTCTTCTGTAGGGGCTTTGTTCCTACTAATCTACTTTCTCATTTTTTATTTATGACACACGGATGACTCCTACTCCAGTCTGAGCCACCGGGGATCCAAGGTCCGGAGAAAGGATGTCTCTTGACATGTGTCCCTTTTTGTCCCTGTTCTGTCAGGCGCCATATGCGACACTTGCAGCCAGAACGGGAGTGTTCCTGTCTGTCCTCAAAGCGCCCCTGGGGGCAGTGACATAATTTTTTTGCCAACCGGACACAAGTCTATACACACCTAGAAAGGAGGAATCTCAGTTGAAGAAAGGCCTTAAGCAGACTAGCCTATGGACGTGTCTGTGTGGACAATTTTTATTGCTGCCACCACTGAAGGTGGTTCCATTCCATGGTAGGTGGGCCTGGGCTCTACACAGCTAAGCAAGCCAGAGGAATCGCACGCTGATCAGCAGCTGTCACCCACTGTTCCTGCCTCTCCTGCCCTGGCTTCCCTCAATGAAGGACGGTGACATGGGAGCATAAGCTGCAACTCCCTTTCCTCCCCGGGCTTCTCTTGGTGGAGGTGTTTATCACAGCAACAAGAAGCAAACTAGAAGAGAAGAGTACCAGGCGTGGCCACCCCTTATCCCACCCGAATCCCGTTCTGGTCAGGGTCTTTCTTGGCTTCTAGAAGGGTGCTGCCATGTCAGCTCACCTGCAATGATGGCAATCTCCATTATGCCGTAGGACATCCCTGGGTCAGGATCTGCAGACAAAAGTGAAAAGTTATGGCGAGAAAGGAAGTCTCCCCACAATATCAGAAGCATCTTGGCCAGCATGAGAAGTCTCCCCACAATCAGAAGCATCATGGCCAGTGTGAGGAAGTCTCCCCACAATATCAAAAGCATCTTGGCCAGCATGAGGAAGTCTCCCCACAATCAGAAGCATCCTGGCCAGTGTGCACCCCCTGATCACAGGCCTCTGCTGGGAGTCACAGACCCCGCTCTGCCTGGCTGCCGAACCAGGCTGAGAACACCCAGTGAGCCCTAGGGCACTCCAGAACCGTGCCAGCTTCCCGATACACCCCAGCACGGGTGCCTATGCCCACATGTGGATGCTGGTTGACTTTTCCCCCATGGGTATAATATGTTCACCATCTTGGAGTGGAGGCTACCTTGGCCAGGTATCTGTGGCAACTCAGTGGACAGAAAGATACATTTGTTTGCAATAATGGTGATGGGTTTTTGACATCACCTACTAGAAGGAGGAAGCAGGTCTTAGGACCCTCAGTTGAGATGGCAGCCATTACTCCCTTCTGGCTTCTCCCAGCTGCAAGCAATCTTTGGAGATACTAGAGTACATAGGACACAGGTTAACCAAAAACTCTGTGATGCAGCGTCAATGAGTTCACCATCCAAGACGTGGGCCTTTGTGGTGATACAACTGATTGTGGTGTGTGTGTGTGTGTGTGTGTGTGTGTGTGCGTGTTTGCTATATGTATATGTTTGTATGGGATGTGCATGTCTGTAGGTAGGTGCCTGAGTACTTGTGTGTGTGGAGGCCAGAGTTCTTTTTTGGTGGCTTTGAACCTTATTATTTAAGACAGTAACCATCACAGAACCTAGAGCTCCCTGATTCTGCCAGGACGGCTGACCACTTAGTCGCATGGATCCTCTTCACCCCCCCGTTACAGATGTGCCCTACCACACCTATCCACTTTACATGGATGCGAGTTCAATTCCTCATGCTCGCACAGTAGGCACTTTGCCAGCTGATCCATCTCCCCAGGCTCTGATGTGTCTGTTTTTGGGTTATCCACACTCCTGTAGGTAAATGTTCACCCATGCTCCAGATAAGAAAAAAAAAACCCAAAAACTTGCTGGTTGGCCAGGTTGGACTTCGATAGAATCATTACCTTGGTCTGCCATTGGAGCCGCACCTGGGGCAAAGAGACAATTGTCCATATCGTCCCAGGAAAAGTTAATGCAATGTCACTGCGTTCAACCACAGAGGACCACATTGGCTAGACACTCTGTAGGTTATGGCGCCACAGCGTTTAACGCAGACCATCTGACGGTCTGCTCACACCACATCTGCCGGTTGTGGTGTTGCACGCCGGTAGGATTTGCTGGTTACACCACATCTGGCTTTGCCATCGCCCCGCACCGACTATCTCAATGGTCTTCCCGAGAGACGCTGGCCATCACCAGCCGTTTCACGGGGTGAGCTCTCAGGCTCAGGCATGCGCGACGAGCCTGTGGTCACACAGCTCATCCAGCGGCAGCCTGGGACTTCACCGCTCAGCTGGGGGCATACTTTCAGCCTCTCCCTGAGTACTCTTCCCGGATCCCAGGTCTTTGCACTGACTGTCCAGTGGGGAGGGCCACCCTGTGGAGGTATCCAAGTCACTGAAGCTGCTGCTAGTGTTCTTCTGCGGCTTCTGGATGTGGCGCAAGGGAACCTCCTTTGGTGGTACTTCTAGCTACTAAGCATATCTCCTCTCCTTGGGGACACGGGGGAGTAGAGGATTTATTAGACTATGGAGCTAGTGGTACTAAGTTAGAAATCTCACTACAAATTAAAGCAGAGAAGGCCGCACCACGCTCAGGAAGTCTATGCGATAGCAGTGTAATGAGATCTGCCCCCCCCCCCCGGGCGGGGCAGTTACCATCTACATGCCTCTATCTGGTAAAACCCTGGCTGTTAGAGCCTGGAGGGGCGGAGGGTAGGACAGAGCCAGGATGGCAGCCCGGGGTCGGCACTGAACTCCGGGATGGGAGGATTAAACCGGGTGTTACAGACGTAAAGTTAGCAGATGGGCAGAGAACACACTTAGGGGTAGGGTGGGGACTGCTGGAACCAGCATCTGGGCTCTAAGTTTAGTTCAAAGTACTCCACAGCCCTCGAGCAGGGAGAAACAAGTTCAGCTGGGTGCTGGACTCTGACCAGTGTGGACAGTGGAAGTCTGTGACTGAATATGGGACACAGAGCAGGTTATGAATAAATATCCATCCCACACGCGCATGAATTCATGTACACGAGTGGACGTCATTAGTCGCTGGAGTTTGGACCATTTCCGACCGCCAGTACCCCATAGATGAGCAAGAACGAGCAGAATTTCCTTAAGAGCACAGATGGCTAAGAAGCTCAAAGCCCCCGGGCCTCTCTCACGCCAGGCAAGCCCTCTACGTGGAGAGATGTCTCGAGGCCCACTTAGTCTTCTTTTAGGAAAGGGTTATGGGGTCTGGTATGGTGGCACACACCTCTGATCTCGGCACTCTAGAAGCAGGGGCAGGGGCGCACTGTGAGTTCCAGCTCCCACGTCCCGAGGGGCCTGGGCAGGCCTGCTTGCCAGGCTCTGCCATCCACAGCACGCACAGCTTGTCTTCTAGGCTCAGACTACATCCATTCCACAGACTGTTTCCTCGGTGGCCATCTCCAAAAGCGCTGGGACCGCTGCTGCATCTTGGCTACACCTTCACCAGTAGCCTCTCCCAGGCTCTCTTTGGGGGTCTCTGACCTTGTCACATGTGCCAAGACTCATCTTCTCTCCATGATCCCTTCAGTCACGGGGCTCTGACTGCAGCAGATGCTGCAATTCACCTGTCGTCTCTCCTAGCCTCTCGCGGTGCCAGCCAAGCCCCAGCGGCTGCCCTTGGGCAAAACCAGCGCTCCTCTGGAAGACGCCTCCACATTACCAGGTTAGGCTGCCAGCATGAGACGCAGCCTTGGCCCTTGCTGAACCACAGCTTCTGTGGGCTGACCCGGAGGAAACCCTTCCAGAAGCTTCCGCCACAGGGATGCTGGTTTCATTTAATTACCACTGGTTTCTCAGCTCCAGAGGACTAGCATCACTTTCTCCCAGCAAAGCAAAGGCTTCACGTTGGTGGTTTTGGTCTCTTGTAAAACACAGCTGACTCCTCATCCCAAGCGGACCAGCGCATCAGATTCCTAACAGCGCAGGAGCAGCCCTGATACAGCCTTTCCTTCCCTGTGAAACGTTACAAGCCAGGTCTCCGTCATCTGTTCTGTGCTCAGTATTGTCTTCTAAGTTCCCACAGAATGGCCCACTGGGCTGTCAGCACTCAATGGATATTTCTGATCTAAAGTTCAAATACCTCCACAATCCTCTCCCCAAACACGTGGTCAGGTCTGTCACAGCGGTACTCCATGAACCTGTTACGATTTCTGTCTTAGGGTTTCTATTGCCTTGGAGAGCCTGAGACTGGGTACCGTCCACTTGGTAAATACTGAATACATATCCAACTAAGGCATGAATGAGCGCATGCACCTATGAGCAAGTGGATTTAGCAGCGTGAGTTCCGTGTAACACATAAAGGATGTATACTTAGAGCTCACAGTTCTGGAGGCTGGGGAGTCCAAAAGCGTGGTGCTAACATCTGCTGAGGGTCTCATGGCGTCCTTGAACAGCAGCATCATAGGGTATTCTATTAGCCTCCACACAGCACAGCCATCATCTTCACTATACAAGCCGTGGCCGCTTGCAAGAGACCCTCAAGTTTGGGCTTATTCACACACACACACACACACACACACACACACACACACACACACACACACACGAATTTTATATGTTGTGGAGACAGCCTGGGACTCTGCAAAGTCAGATTTCCAAGACTGATAGGTGTCTCTGTTATGGGAAGACATAGTCCTGTTACAGGAAGACACAGGACATCACTGAGGAGGTAGACTTGGGCTCCAAAGGTCATGTTGGGCATCTTTCCCTGTACACGCTGTATTTGAACGAGAAATGTCCCCCATAGGCTTATGGATTTAAATGCTTAGTCCCCTGCTTAGACACTGTTGGGGAAACGTCTAGGACATGGAGCTGCGCTGGAGGAGTCAGTCACTGGGGCAGGCTTGAAGCGTTTGCAGCCCACCCCACTACCAGTTCTTAGAGTGCTTCCTGTGTGCCACTCAGATGTGTGTACCTACACATGCATGAACACGCACACACCACACACACACACACCCCACACACACCACGCACACACATACAAAGAAGGTGCTGAGTATTCTCTTATACTCATGGAATACTGTTAAGAAAGAAGGAAGATACCGTGTCCCCCAGCTCCAACTCCAGCAGACATGCATGTCCTGCATAGAATTTCTAGACAACTCAAATTTGAAAAGAGGATTTCAGTAAAGTTTAGATGGGTGTTGTCAGGCTCCTGGAGAATCTGGGGAACCAGGACGCTGCTGGAGTCAGATGAACACCACACTGCGTATGCTTGCAAAAGGCTGGCTAGTATCACCAGATTATGGAAGAGGCTAGATATCTGGACAACGTCAAGGCAACCAAGGAGCTTGGTAGATTTGTTCTCCTTTGGAGGGGGAACACACTTCAGGAGCAGGTGGCTTTAACACACAGGAATAGGGGACTTGGCAGCTTCTAATGTGTCTCCCCATCAGGTTGACCGATCACTACAGTGAAAAGGAGCCAGGTTGTTAGAAGGGAGTTGATGCCAAAGACACCAGATGCCATGTGGCAGGAGCAATCCACTATCCATGATTGGAAGAAACCAGCCTCTCTGGACACAACCAGAGGAGGCTGAAAGCCCGGCAGGACAGGAAGTGGGGGATGGCCAGAGAGATGGCTCAGTGAGTAAAAGTGCCTGACACCATGAAGCCCAATGACCTGGGTTCCATCCCTAGGACCCATATGGTGGAGAAAGCAATCTTGACTCCCACAAGCTGCAAGCCCGGTGAGAGGGAGGGAGTTAATACTCTTGATGTCCTACTCCAGGGCCCCCGGGCTTAGGGAGAGAGGAGACACTCAGGATGACACAAGATGCTCTTAGAGACTCCACCCGCCCAGCCCACATCCCTGCAAGGCCAGCACATTTACCACCCCTGCGACAGACTGGCGAGTGAGTGGCAGCAACTCAGCTCTGGCACTCAGGCCTGGAACGTCCTTGGGGGAGTGATGTGGTGTTCATGTTTTTTTCTCACACTAGAGATGGTTGCCAACCAGGTGGGATTATGGTCAGTACATGTTAAGGATCAAGTCCAGTGCCTGTCGTAAGTCAGGCCATTGGGATGTCAGTTATTATCGCTGCCAATAGTATTGGGTTAAGATGGTATGCTGGTTTGAATGAGGATGGCCTCCATAGGCTGACATGTTTGAAAGCTCAGTCACCAGGGAGTGGAACTGTTTGGGAAGGATTGAGAGGTGTGGCCTTGTTGGAGTGGGTGTGGCCTTGTTGGAGGTATGTCACTGGGGGTGGACTCTGAGGTTTCAAAACCTCACACCAGGCCCAGTCTGTCTGTCTGCAGGCCCAGTCTGTCTGTCTCCAGGTCCGCTCACTTGCTGCCTGTGGTGCAGGACTTAAAGCTCTCAGCTATTGCTTAAGTGTCATGCCTGTCTGCCTCCCACCATGATGGTCACCGCCTAACCCTCTAAAACTGTAAACAAGGCCTCAATTAAATGTTTTATTTTATGGCTTGCCTTTGTCATGGTGTTTCTTCAAAGCAACGGGACAATAATTAAGTCAGATGAGATCCTGAAGAAATAGGCAAAATCAGTGTTTTTATACAGCATATGGCAAGTCTGTCACCCAAATCGTGAAATAAACCGCTCTGGTTATTGAGTCTAGAGAAATCATCTGGAGTGGAGGAAACGATCCTTGTTCAGGGAAGTGTGTTGCAGTATGGGTTTGGAAATGGAAAATTAGGCACTGAGGAGTTAAGTCAGTTAGTAAAGTACTTGCCATGCAAACATGAGGATCTGAATTTGATCCCCCAAATTCATGTTAAAAAGAAAAGTCAGATGTGGTAGTGTTAGTGTGCACTTGTAGTCTGGGGAGGCAGAGACAGGCAATTCCTTGAGATGTGCTGGCTGAAGTTCTAGGATGGTAAGAGTCCCTATCCTTGAGATGTGCTCGCTGAAATTCTAGGACAGTCAGAGTCCCTATCTCTAAATACAAGGTAGATGGCATATCTGAATACAACGTGTTAAAAAAAGGCAGAATGACAGCTGTTCTAAGGGAGATGAAACTCTGCACCCCACAGGGACGCTCATTACACCCAGGGTGTCCACAACTCAAACTACTTGAGAAAGTCCTAGAAACCGACCAGGTTCTCCGAGCCTCTCTCTTCCCTGCGGTGGGATGATCCTTCTGCATGCTGTGAATACGTATTCCTCTCAGTAATAAGTCTGAACTGTTGCTCAAGCATGTATAATTAATGTAAGACTCCGTGTGGTAATTTGGGAAGCGGCTCCTGGGTATTTGGGAATGGGCAGTTGAGACAGAAAAGCTCTGCCTGCGTTTACACTCCCCAAATGTATACAAGCAATAAAGACATGTTAAGGAGTACTATTGGGCCAGCCAAGCTGTCATGGAGAGCCAACCCTCCTGGAAGAAGCAGAGGTCAGTCCAGATGCCTGGAAGAGGCTCAAACCAACTGAGACACCTGTGAGGGACTGTCTGCAGGCTGTGCAGTGTGCTCCACATTTCCAGTTTTCATGAGCTGTCGTCAACACTGGGGTGGGCTTTTGTTGATGCAATCGTCTTTAAGTCATTTCTTCTCCTGTAAGTAACCCTATCCATATTCATGCAAGTAACCCAACAAAACTCACTGGTTCACCACACTGGACTAGAGTAGTGTCCTTACTTTGGTCTGTTGTTGGTTTCTTGTCCAGGGTAAGCAGTCTTCTATTCACATCCCCACGATTAAGTCACACAACAACACGCACATGCATGTGCACCTCCCACACGAACACACATAAGCATACACAAAAATGAAGTGTGTGTGAGAGTGAGTGTGTGTGAGTGAGTGTGAGTGTGTGAATGTGTGTGAGAGTGAGTGTGCGAGAGTGTGTGAGTGTGCATGTGTGTGAGGGTGTGTGTACAAGAGTGAGTGTGTGAGTGTGTGACAGTGAGAGTGTGAGTGTGTGACAGTGAGTGTGAGTATGTGTACTTAGGGGCTTCATCACTCTCCATTTGTTTTTATAGGGGCAGAGTGTCTTATAGAACCCAGAGCTTACTCTTTCTAGCCACCCAACCCCAGGAATCTCTTGCCTCTGCATCCTAGGTGCTGGCGTTGCAGGTGGCTGTCACATCTACCCAGCTTTGGCATGAGTTCTGGGGATCCAAATTCCCAACCCCAACAAGCACTTTATCAATTGTCTCCTTAGTACTTGGCCTCCAGAATTTTAAATACATGGTAGGATTGTGCTCTAGGAAACTGACTTTCTGGAAATCCTTCCACGATGGCAGTCTGTGATGATAGCCCCTGGCCCCTACACTGCAGGGGAGAAGTGAGAAATCAGAAGGCATGGCAGTGTCACGGGCCACGCTGGCCGGGTCACTGCTCTGGAGGTGGAGTGGAGAGCTGTTAAGGGGAGGAGCATAAGCTGGAATTAGCTGAGTTTGGCACAGAGCAGGGTGAGAGAGGTGCAGACTCACTGGGTGGAGTCCCCAGGGGTAACGTCATCTAGCATGAGAGCCAGCGCTATGTGACTGAAGACAAACGGAGGCTATGGTCGTAACGGAGGAAGTTGTGTGCTTACAGAAGTCACACGTGTGCACAAGAGAGAGAGAGGGAGAGGGAGAGAGAGAGACAGCACATGGTGGTCACTCCGTGCTTTGAGGGGGCCAGAAAGCATTATACGTCAAAGAGACCAGGAAGGGCAAGAAGGCCCCTGCTCTGTCAAGAGATGTAAGTGTGGGGACACTCATGACGACCACTTCTGTCCTTATGGGAGTCCAGGATCCCAGGGGGAGTTACGGTGAAGAAGAGGCGGAGTTAAGACTCGGGTGTGACAGCAGTGGTCCCCGTGGGCAAGCTGGGCATGAGCCACTGGGCACCGAGCTACACAAAACATGAAGAGGCTTGGGCAGAGGCAGTGGCCTGGGTGTATCACCTGCTTTTTTCTAGCGATTGTCCCGAAGGCCTGGGCTTCTTACAGACATTGCTTGTCTGCTCTTAACCCTCAGCTGCCCAGGCCCAGGGCCAGACCCTTTGTTTCTTCAAGGGCGAAAGTCAAGTGCAGCTCAGATGAGTCTGGATATCATCTGAAAAGCTGGTTGTCCATCCCTCACCCCACTTGCTTCCTGTTGAGTGACGGGCCAAATTTGGGTAGATGAGTGACTCTGACTTTTGCTCAAAGCAGGGTCCAAGTTCTGCTGTTGACCCTCGAGGAGGTTTGAACCCCTTGCTCATTTCAGGTAAGAATCCACCGCATTTTCTTCTGCTCCCCATTTCTTGGGGGTGACGACTGAGGTGGTCTGCCCAAAGGACACCCCGGGAAGGCGGAGTCTCCACACCGCTTATGAGGAGCCCACCCCACTGCTTCCGACTCTTCTATGGCTAACTCTACACTGAAAAGACAGACTTCCAGTGACCTAACATTAGTGATCACAACCCCAAGAGCTCAATAAGGCAATGGATCCATGTGACAGATCAGAAACAGACGTGGACAACGGATGCTCTCGGCTGGGTTGACGCTAAGTAGAGGGTGTGCGCTGATTACGAAGGGACAAATACACGGGGTGCAGCAGGAAGAGAAAGCTCAACGACAAACGACTCCAGTAAAGCCCCTGCCAAAAAGTGCAGCATGTGAAATGACAACCACAACTGGGTTAGATAGCAGATCTGGATTTTTACCCAGTGAGAAACATACAGGATCTATGTCTCTATGAAGAAAATTACACTGAGGAACGCCAAAGAATCAGGTGGATAGACAAAACTGCATGTTAGCAAGGCCGAACGTTTAAAATACAGCATTCTTCTAATTGTAATTTTTGAGTTTTAACAGGATTCCCCATCAGAATACCAAGACAGAGTCTGCTTCCGTCTTCCAAATGACCTGCAGTGGGATCTCACCTTTGCTCAGATCACAAGACTCTAGATGAAGTCAAGGGTAATTCTCAGTGGTGAAATAGATACATTGGATTTTTCCTTCCTTCCTTCCTTCCTTCCTTCCTTCCTTCCTTCCTTCCTTCCTTCCTTCCTTCCTTCCTTCCTTCCTCCCTCCCTCCCTGCCTTCCTTCCTTCCTTTTTTTTTGGTTTTTGGAGACAGGGTTTCTCTGTATTGTTTTGGAGATACATTGGATTTTTAAGGACTGTTTTGGAAGAATAAAGCACTGGGGGTGATGTCCCCTTCCTTGCATCTTTTAGTCTGAGAACAGAATAAAATCACAGTAGTCAGTGCAGTCAGTCCTGGCAAACAGAACCTCCAGAAAGTAAGGGGAGTTTCAGAAAGGAGATATTCAAAGAGGGAGAACTGTTTTCAAGTTCTGAGTCATTGACTGGTCACCACCCTACCCTTCTGTGGGACAAACTGGCCGTGGGGCTTGTGGTGATCTGAATGGGAGGGGCCCCACAGACTCCTATGTTTTAACATATGGGCCCCAGTGGGTGGAGCTGTTTGGGAAGGATTAGGAGTTGTGGCCTCATTGGAGGAGGTGTGTCACTGGGGTCCAGCTTTGAGGGTTTAAGAGACGCATGCCATTCCCAGTGTGTCTCTCCTGCCTCCTATCTGCAGATCAAGGGGTGAGCTCTTGGCTGTTTCTGCCATCGTGGACTAAAATCCTCTGAAACTGTAATGTCTAAATTAAACGTTTTCTTTTATAAGTTGCGAGGGTCATGTTATTTTTTTTTTTGTAACAGTAATAGAAACGTAACCAAGACAGAGCTGGTAGTGACGGAAGAAATGAAAGCAACAGGTTTAAGTGGGGGTGGAGGAGGAGGGGGTGGGTTGGTCACAGCTAAGGGTGTGTGAAAAGGTCACATTGAAGCTCACTATTTTCAAAGCTAATTAAGACCACATTTTTAAAAGGAATACTAATGACATGGAGGTATCCTTCATGGTGAGCAACGCTGCTTTCAGAAGACACGGGCTATTAAATATTTCTATTGTTCGTGGGTTTCCCATCACAACTACGTGGTAAGATGCTGTGCTCCAGACACCAGGCACTTTGGCTGCAGAACAGAAAGCAGTCTAGAGCTGTCGAGGGAACTCTCTCACTGTAGCTTGCACGGTGCTGGAAGGTTCTATGCAGGCTGCTGGGGTTAGGGAGAAATGTCGTCAGTGGTTTCTTACAGTGTGGGATCCTGCATGATACAGTGTCAACCTCCAAGATAAGACGTACCTACTCCTGACACGGAGGTTATGGGTGTAACTAACCACTTTATGGTTAGATGCTAGGCTTGTACCACTGGAGAAAATTCATACCTGGCACTATAAACCTGGCTACAAGCCCTTGGATTCGAGGAGGTCAACATCCCTCAGGGGAAACCTACTGTTGCTGTTTTGCTGAACAGTTAAGCTGTAATCTGCCTTCTAAATATTTGTGATCATATCCACAGACAAGGGCTGCTCATCAGAGAACCTTCTTTCTTGCAGGAGATGGTGGCTAATCACAGACTCGTAACCGGTCAGAATACCGAGAACATATATATACATACGACTTTATACCAACCTCCCCCCAAGCCCGCAAGCCTCAGGGGACTGTATGGAGAAGAGGGTAGAGAGAATGTTAGAGCCCAGCGGTGGGATGGATGGATGGAGAGTTCTTTTAAATGCAGTCTTCTGGACATGTCATGACATTGCACCCATAATCTCACAGTAGCCGTACTTACCTCCTGAACATAATCAAGCCAGTCGAGGCTCCGTCATAGAATCTTGTGAGGCCCCATCCTTAGCTGAAGAAATATTGGCAGCTGGTGGTCGATGATGGAGGGTCAGTTTTCTTATGTTATTATTTTTTTTATTTCGATCACGTTCTAGGAAGAAACCTTAATTTTTGCAAATTCCTCCTTACCCTCCCATTCATTCAGATCAGTGTGGTCTCCCCCAAGAAGCTTTGCCTTGGCTTCTGTTCCTTGACTGCATGCCGTGAAAAGCTGCCACGAAGCCCACTTACAGTTACTGCACCGCAGAGCGCTCTCTGTTGACTCGTTCATTTGCTTAGGATCTTTAAGGGCTCGAAATGCTGTCCACACATTTATGTGGATGACCACCTGGTGGAGTTATCTGGGGAGGTGGGTCCTAACTGGGGGAATGTAGGCCACTATTGTTATGACCGGGCAGGCAGGAATGAGGATTTTCTAGAGACCCTTGCCTTTTGGGTAACTGACGCTATGGTTCTTGGAAGCATTTCCTCAGGAGTCCCGTCCTGTGAGACCAGGGAGGCTGAAGGCCAGTGCAGTCAGAGCAGAGGTTTGTTTTGAAGGAAGACACTTCACTCACTTCTGACAAATTGCCAGGGCACTCTGTGAGAGAGCGTGGAGGTCAGACAAGGATTGGTCAGCGATGGGTAGGACCCCAACCTTGACCAGGACTGCTTAGCGATGTATACTTCTTGCTGCGTATACTTAAATCTTCACCTCCTTCCTGTCAGTGCCATCGGAGGAAGATGGCTGTGTGAGGGTAGGAATCAGGGGGTCCCCGCATACCCCATGACAGAAATCGCCTCTTTTCAGTCCTTACCGTTCACTTGCCTCTTTAATTGGCTTATTGAGGACGGGCAGAGTCTGGCGTGTTAGAGCTGCCGAGACCCCTGTCTCCGACCCTAGTAACTTCCTGTAATGAACTTCTGAAGGTTACGCCCAGTCTTCTTAGCTTCCCGGCCATATGAGCCAACTTCCTCGTCACATATCTGCTGCTACCCCGCCTCACCGCCATGGGCTGCTCCCTCTGAAACCACGAGGGAAAAAAACCTCGAATCCCTTAAGTTGAGCCTCTCAAATGTTCTGTTTCAGAGACTTGAGAATAACCGACGCACAACAAGCATCTAAGAAGGGGAAGTCTGCTCCTGGTTGTTTGACTGTAGAAACCCAGGCCACAGACCTCAGTTTGCTGAGTGACTCATTTACATAAAACCCTTTCATAGGGATGGAGGAGGTGACACGGCTGCTAAAAATTGCCTTGCAAATGTAAGGACCCGAGTTCAAGCGCCAGAATCTGTGTTTAATAGGAAGAGAAGGCGGGTGCATCCCTGGGTTTCACCGGCCAGCCAGCCTGGTCTACCTGCAGAGCTCCAGGCTCTGGCTCAAGCAAAACTGCTTCCTGAAGAACGGCACCTCTGCGAGCACGGGTGCGCGCTCTGCCCCCTGGCCTCTGCGAGCGCCGGTGCGCGCTCTGCCCCCTGACCTCTGCGAGCACGGGTGCGCGCTCTGCCCCCTGGCCTCTGCGAGCGCGGGTGCGCGCTCTGCCCCCTGACCTCTGTAAGGGCTTTCCACACGGGTGCGCGCTCTGCCCCCTGGCCTCTGCAAGCACGGGTGCGCGCTCTGCCCCCTGGCCTCTGCAAGCACGGGTGCGCGCTCTGCCCCCTGTCCTCTGCAAGCACGGGTGCGCGCTCTGCCCCTTGAGGGCTTTCCACACGGGTGCGCGCCCTTCACAGCAAACCTCTGTGCTTTTTGAACTTCCGTAAGCGCGACGGCGTTTCACGGCTTAGCCTGGCACTGGCCAGGCGAACAAATGGGCACGGCTGCACATTCTGCCTCCGACGGTTCCTAGTGATTCTCCTACCGTGAACTGCCTTCTGTGCAACTGCTCAGCGCACACCAGGCTCACCGAACAGTGAGTCCGCAGAGGAGCCTTAAGCTTCCTGTGACACTAATGGCTGTCATTTTTTTTAAGTTCCTGGCGTGGACCCTGGCTGAGGGGTACGCCTTTTTTCCTACATGTGAGCTTCGTGAGCTTCACATACACATACGTGTCACAGCAGTGTGTCAGTCCCTGCTCCCCACTGGCTCTTGGGTGCTCAGATTCTCCACTTCTCTGAAGGACTCAATCCACTTGAGTATATAACTGCACTTCCAGCATAACGAGGCACCTACTTACCTAACTACGTGACTCGATAACCCTGACCGGATTGCATGTGTAAATAACGATCTAGTTAGCCATGACAGCTAGCTCTAGGAGGTGTATTTTCTGCACACAGATGGGGAGGCGTTCCTCCTGGGCAGCAACAGATCCCGGGTCTGCAGCAAGCAGGACAGCTGGGCAGGAGGCAGGGGAAAGGAGTTTTGCAGTCTTCACTTGGACAGTCTCTTTGTGTGTGTGTGTGTGTGTGTGAGCGTGTGTGTGAGCGTGTGTGTGAGCGTGTGTGTGTGTGTTCATGCGGGTGGGTTATAGGTCAGAGGTCATTCTCATGTCTTATTTCCCCGCACACTGTCCATCTTAACTTTTGAGACAAGGTCTCTCATCAGGACCCAGGGTTCGCTAAGTTCCTAGCTGGCAAGAGAGCCTCAGAGACCCTCCTGCGTCCCTCTCTGGTGCTGGAGTTCTAAGGGCACGCCACGCCTGCTGGCTTTTCTACCCGGGTTCTGAGGATCCGACTCAGGCCTCAAGCTCCTGAAGTCAGCTCTTTGCTAACTGTGACCTGCCCAGCCCTCGGACGCGTCGTGACAAGAGGCTGAGTCTCCACAGTGCGAAACAGACAGCCGAGCTGCCACAGGCCTTTGCCGGGGCCCCTGAGGCGGCTGGACAGACTGTGGTCCAAAGGAGGAGAGGACACTGGGACAGCACCCTGGAAGGAAGGAGAGGCCAGGCCGGGAGCAGGAAGTGGCTGCCCTTCCTGAAATGTTTCTATTCTTCCTGTGACCTGGCTGCTCCGAGAGAGCTCGGGGCTCAGGATGGGTGCTGGGGTGCTGAGTGTGCGGAGGGGGAGCCCCCGGCTCAGGGCTGTAGCCTGGCTCTCAGGGAGCCACCCTGATGAGGACCAGTGGGCGTGACACACACTGTTCCTGACACATCGAGCCAGCTTAGACCTCCACACACAGGATGTAAATTCCTCAGCTGGAGAAGATTCCTGAATTGAGCTTGACTTTCCTGACAGACCTTAGGAAAAGCTCCAGAATCTCAGGGTGTTTTAGAACTGAATTTTCAAGGTGGACACTCATTTTGCAAAACCCCAACGCTTTCTGTCACGTTGGCTTCTCTGAGCGACGCCGCAGTTACATGCTGCTGGACTTGCACCTGGAAAGGGTATGGCAGGAGGCAGAGGCGGGGTTTAAATACTGGGAGCACATTGGCTGGGTGGGGGTAAAGATGGCAGTGTGCAAATAAATAGAACTTCCCTTTGCAAAGGTCACCTCACAGCTCTTCAAGAGGTCACTGCAGTGGGTGACACAGGCAGCCTGGAATTTGGTGTCAGAGGGTTAGCAGGAGTTTTGACTTCCCTGTCCACCCCAGCTACATGGGCACTGGTTTGTAGAGAGGAAATGGGAATATTCTGGATGGCCCCCTTGGGATGGCGTTTCCTACATGAGCTCTCTCTTATTACCCTCGCATGTGCCCACGTGGTGAGAAGTAGGCACACACGTGTGTGGACACACTTGGAAGGCACAAGCATGGACTCTGACCGTGGAGGATGAGAAGGCACCAAGGTTAGGGCTACGCTCCTTATCCTCTGGGCTGCTCAGCTCTCTGACTGTGGAGGATGAGAAAGCACGAAGCTTAGGGCTAGCGCTCCTTATCCTCTGGGCTGCTCAGCTTTCCTGTGTTTCCCACGGAGTAATCACCCTCCCTTGCCCCTCCGAATCCCATCTGCTAAGCGCCAGGGCAGGAAGAACACCCGTGTGAGTCACCGTTCACTTCCTCTTTGTATCTGGGATGGAATCAGGAAGCTACCAGCCGCGGTCCCACCCCTGTCCTGTCTTTTGTCTGGGCTTGGGGGAGGATAAGCCGTCTCTCCCCCACCGTTCCCGACACACTGCACCTTTGCTCCTTCCTACCAGTGTCTCCCCTGCTGATGGAATGCACAGCCAACACCAAAGTCGGTCACTCCCCGCTCCATCTTCCCCATTCCCCGCCCACCTCTCGTGATTTATATTTGTCCCCGTTAGCTTTTTAGAACCAAAGGAGTCACAAGCGCACATATAAGTCTTCCTTCTGTCAGCTGAAGTCCCACGACACAAACCAGTTGCTATCTAAGTTGTCTCTTTCATAGGAAGGGATAAACGGCCCCCTCCCCCAACTCCAGGCCAATCAGAGGAAAGCCAACGAAATTAGACACCCTTGCTCCTTAGGAATTTAGAGGAGGTGTGAAAGGGCAGGCTGATGCAGTTTCCTGCTGCAGTGGTGACCCATCTCTCACCGAGTATCAGGGATCTCACTCCTCAAAAGCAGCCTCGACGCATCTGCCCTGTGGGGGGGTGGGGATCATGGAAACAGCATCTCCCCGAAGACTGCTGTGGCTATTTCTTTATGAAAGGTAAGGAGATTTTGTTTAATCAAACTGAATAACAGAATAAAATAAGTTACCAAGAAAACCACTAGGCAGCTACAGGTTGGTTGGGTTCACTGTCCAATCACAGTTAAAGACTCCTGCTAGGAAATGATCTAAAACAGGACAGATTTCACAGTCTTGTACTCTTTTAAAGCATGGACACTTTCACAGTGAGTAGACGCTGTGGGAGAGAAGGTTCCAGAAAAAGGGCGTGCTGGTTTGAATAAGAATGGCCTCCATAAACTCATATTAAATGGAGTGGCACAGTTAGGAGGCGTGGCCCTGTTGGAGGAAGTGTGTCACTGGGGGTGGGCTTTGGGGTTTCAGATGCTCAAGCCAGGACCGGTGTCTCTCTCTTCCTGCTGCCTGCAGTCCAGATGGGGAACTCTCAGCTACCTCTCCAGCACCATGTCTGCCTGCACACCACCATGCTTCCCACCATGACAATAATGGACTAAACCTCTGAACGATAAGCCAGCCCCAATTAAATGTTTTCCTTTATGAGACACACTCAGAGGCCTCTTTACTCCTGGCTCTCAACTCTGGCTCCACACATGTCACCTAGAATTCTTTTTAGAAACAACTGTGCTGGGCTCTTTGTGTAGCTTAGTGGTGGAGCATGTGTTTGTCATGTGCAGAGCTCTGAGTTCAATCCCTGGCACCACCACCATAACAACAAAAAAAAAAAAACAACTTTGTCTAGGCCCTGTCCTATTAGGATTATTGGCTATGGCTACAAGATCCCTGATAAGCTCAATTTTATATAAACAACAAGACTGTTTTAGTGTAAGCCATCCCAAATACTGTCTGCTGGACCCACAGATGTTCACCTGAAACCCCTAATGTGCTAAGTCAGAGAAGGTTGGAAGCTAATGTGGAATTTGAAGGTAGAATATGATGTTGCCAAGCAGGGTGTGTGTGTGTGTGTGTTGAAGGTAGGTAGAATATGATGTTACCAAGCAAGGTGTGTGTGTGTGTGTGTGTGTGTGTGTGTGTGTGTGTGAAAGGCCAATGAAAATTCCAGTTGGCCCTTTATTACAGGGGAAGGCAGCCTGGTGGACACCCAACATGGTATCTAGTCTGACCATACCTTAGGTGCAATACCTTGACATCTCTATAGGAATCTAATGTCTCAGCATTAAAATGGGGATGGCCGTGCCAGCTTCACAAGGAACTGTGAACAGTTCTCACTTTACAAACAACCCCATGGTCCCATTTGGTCCCCATCTATAATGCCAGGCTGGCACCTGTGGGCCCCTCGGTAGCCCTGCTCTCCCAAGGCTCCTGACCAAGTTGTTATAGGTTCCTAAGTATGCTCTGCAGCCAAGGCCATCAGCAGTTCAGCCTGCTGTGCTGTTCAGGGAATGAATGGGATTTCCTGGGTCTCAGTCTCCTATTTCTGAGAACTGTGGCTCTAGGTCCAAGACAGCAGCTGCTGAGTGTCTGGCCCAGGCCCGCTCTATCAGCACCAACTGGGCAGTGGAGAGTCCCTGCATCTCCCTGCAGCTGCCTGATAAGAGGCTCAGCACTGTTTCAGGCTTATCAGAGGCAGACCCGGGTGGGGGCCACTTCCATCAGCGTAGAGACGGAGGGGAAAGGGCCCCATGAGGAAATATAAAACCCTCACCCCCGCACACAGCCGTGGTAGCCGTCCGTCTGCACCTTCAGCTACCCTCTGCACCTGGCTGGTGTGATCCACCTCCGTTTTCACTCAGACTCAGATCACTCCAGACCCTTCATGACAGAGTCACAAGGCGTGTGCTCACACTCACACTCACACGCACACGTGAGTGTGTGCAAATATGCACAGTTGGGAATACATACATGGTACTGGTCATGAAGTCATTTGCCACTTTATGCAAGATCATCTAAAGTCCATTGTGACCAAGGGGAAGACGACACAGACTGTGGTCAACCTGTGGGTGGCGCCCTTTGTGGAGAACTTAAGAGTTCCTGCCTTAGGTCTGCCACCCGCCACTGCTCGTGGCCCTGCCGTAGTTTCTCTCTGCCTCTCCCGTGTGTTACCGAATCGTGAGTGCCTGTAGGCACCAGCCTTTCATCCCTACCACAAATTCCTGAAGAGGCAAAGGCTTAGCTGGCTCGCTTCCGTCAGTCGGCTCATGGCCCTGGGCCCCGCTGTACAATGGCAATGCCGTCTCTGTCAGAGCGCGAGCGCTTGGCTCTTTTGCTTCCTTCAGGTCTTTCTCAGACATCACCTCCCGTGGTGACGCAGCCTCTGGCAGGAACCCCCTTGGGTGGGAAGAAGGCTCAGCTGGTAGAGTGCCTGCCTTCCAAGCATGAGGATCTGAGCCGATCTCTGGAGCTCACACTTAGAGAAAAGCATGGTGGTGTTCCTGTCACCTCGGTGCTGGGGAGGGAACAAGCAGATCCCCAGGGCTCTCTGGGCAGGCAGCCCAGTCTACCCGGTGAGATCCAGGCTGCTGAGAAACCCTGTCCTATCCAACCAAGCCAAAGCCTAAGGTGGATGGGTGGAGCCTGAGGGATGACAAGGGAGGTTACCCTGACCTCCACAGGCACACACACCCATGCATGCACACTCCCACAATTGCATATGCACACACACGAACATGCACTCACATGTACACACACACACACACACACACACGCATGCATGCACACTCCCATATCTGCATATGCACGCACATGAACATGCACTCACATGTGCATACACACAGACTCACACATCTGCATTCGCACGCACATGAACATGCACTCACATGTGCACACACACACATGAGCACACGCGCATGCACACACACTAGCACCCCTTGCTCTACCCTCCCCATCCTTTTGGATTGACTGTCCTCTGCAGCCCTCTCTGTGAGTCTGTCCACGCTCACCAGAGTGTCAGGCCACTGCTGGGTTGCTCATTGTCACGCCTCTGGGGCCTAGAACATAGCTGGTGCTTATGTGACCTCGGGGCCACAGGCTGGCGCTGGTGGACGAGGTAAGAAGGGAAACTGAGGTAAACCTGAGTAGACTTTTTTTTGGTTTTTCGAGACAGGGTTTCTCTGTATTGTTTTGGAGGCTGTCCTGGAACTGCTCTGTAGACCAGGCTGGTCTCGAACTCACAGAGATCTGCCTGCCTCCTGAGTGCTGGGATTAAAGGCGTGCACCACCAACGCCCAGACAAACCTGAATAGATTACCTGCTCTTTATTCCTGAGCCATCCCTCTGCACTTAACCCACTTACTCCAGGGACTGCTCATAGGAGACTCTAAAATTTTGATAAATCTATCTATCTATTTATCTATCTATCTATCTATCTATCTATCTATCTATCTATCTGACATCTATTTATTTTGTTCTTGTGAGTGTGTGTATGTGTGTGTGTATGTGTCTGTGTATGTGTGTGTATGTGTGTGTGTACATGCTAAATAACATGTGTAGAGGTCAGAGGAAAATCTGTAGGAGTTCACCCTTTTCTACTGTGTGGGTCCCAGGATTGAACTCGGGTTATCAGGCTTCACCTTATGGTAAGTGCCTTTACCAACTGACTCACCCCGTCAGCTCTTACATGACTTTAAAAACCATCTATCCTGGGAGCTGAGGAGATGGGTCAGTGGCAAAAGTGCTTACTGTGCAAGGAATAAAGACCTGAGATTGGACCCTAGGATCCATGTTAGGAGCCAAGTGTGAACCTCCCTGTTTCCCAGACTCACTGGCCCTGGGATTGTAGGCTGACACTTCCCTGATCCACGTCTAGAATGCATATATGAGTGAGTACATATAATGTTTATCTTTTTGTGACTGAGTTACCTCACTCAGGATGGTTTCTTCTAGTGCCATCCATTTGCCTGCAAATTTCAAGATTCCATTGTTTTTTTCTACTGAGTAGTAAATGAACCAAGATCTCATGAGCAGATTGGGAGCATGGGGGGAGGGGAGAGGGAACTGGGAAAAAGAGAGGGGGAAAAGAGGAGAGGAGGACATGGAGGAGCAGGAAGGCTGAGTCAGGGGAAGAATGGAGGAGAGCAGGATGAGAGATACCATAATAGAGGGAGCCATTATAGGTTTGAGGAGAGAGCTAACACTAGTGGGATTTCCAGAGATCTACAAGGATGACACCGACTGGCAAACTAAGCAATAGTGGAGAGACTATATTAATTGCCCCTCCCTGATAATGAGACTGACGACTACCTTATATGCCATCCTAGAACCTTCATCCAGTAACTGATGGAAGCAGAGGCAAACACCCACAGCTAAACACTGAACTGAACTCCTGGAACCCAGCGACAGAGAGAGAGGAGTGATGAGCCAAGGGGTCAAGACTGGGCTGGTGAAACCCACAGAGGCAGCTGACCTGACAAAGGGGAGCTAATGGACCCCAGACTGATGGTTGAGAGGCCAGCATGGGATTGATCCAGACCCCCTGAATGTGGGTGTCAGTGAGGAGGCCTCGGCAATCTCTGGGGCCTTGGGTAGCAGATCAGTGTTTACCATGGCATACAAATGAACTTTGGGTGCCCATCCCACAATGAGGGATGCTCTCTCAGCTTGGACACATGGGGGAGGGCCTAGGCCCTGCCCCAGATGAAGTGACACGCTCTGGAGATCCCCCCAAGGAGGGCCTCACCCTCCCTGGGGAATGATATGGGGACTGGGTTGGTGGCTGGTGGAGGGACAAGGGAGGAGGGACGGGAGAGGGAGCTGGGATCGACATACGAAGCATTCATGCTTCTAATTTAAATGAAAAAAATATATTGAGAAAAAAACAAGAGCCAAGTGCAGCTGCTTCTGTACCTGTCCCCTCAGTCACCCTGCTGTCCGCCAGAGTAACCCCAGGCTTATCGAGAGAGTGACAGAACAGGTGTCGTGTTCCTGGCCTACAGGCATGCACAGGCATGCGCGCACATGTACATACACCCACACACCTAATGTGTGTGCCGGGGTGGTACCCGTGGATGAAATCCCATGACGCACACGCACAGACGGTCAATGACTTCCAAACCTCAGATGGCCTGTCCCCACTGCTCCCTCAGCCCCCAAGTGTCCCTCCACCTCACCCTTGGTAGGCACATTTCAGACTGCTCTCCCACCTCCACGCATGGACCTCGGTGACGGCACACCGTGCCACAGGCACAGCCGGCAAGGCACGCCCAGCTCGGGGGTCGGGAAGAATCCCGCCCATGTGTGGGAGACTTCATTCTATAACCGGCAGATAAGGGCATATCTAACCTCAGAGTGCCCACTTCCAAGTCTGAGGCCTGCTTCCCGAGCGGGCACCCCTTTTGGGGGGAGACGCGAAGTAAGCCCGCTCTGGTCTGGCGCCGCCTGTGTGGAAAGGTTGCCCACGCTGGGGTGACAGGTACTGTTTTGTGGACATGGGGGAGTGATGGCGGAGCCCCAGCTTTAGGGTCAGGGGAAGCCTGTCTGACTCCTGTACGCCTGCTCCCCAGTTCCTGCTGAACCTACTCAGGGGAGGTGGGGGTTCTCTGAGGGACAGTGGCAGAGCCTAAGGCAGAGGAGGTGATGGGGTGGCCAGGAGTACACGTAAGAAGGTGGCCCTTGGCTGGCAGCCCGGCCAGTGCAGATCAGGGAAAGGCATCAGCGTGCTTTTAGGGACCAGCTAGATGGACCTGGCCTGGGTAGCCTTATGCTGCTGCTTCTAGACCGTTCTCAGCCGCAGAGTTCCCTTCCGCAGTTACCATCCCTGCAGCCGGTCTCCGTGGAGAGCTGTAATGGGCTAGCCTGCATCTCGACTTGGAAGTTTTAGCCCTCTGTTGGTTTAAGTGAGGAGCTGGAAGGTTTTTTTTTTTCCTACAGAGCCAGAGAACGAACAATTTAGGGTAGGTCAGTGTGTGGGCAGGAGTTCAACTCAGCGTCACAGTGAAGCAGTGTGTCTATGTCCTAGTAATACTTTACAGGACCTGCAGCATGGCTAGGAGGATGTCAGGGGCTACAGGCTTACCCTGCATACACAAGGACCTGAGTTTAATCCCAGGACCCATGCACAAATGGCAGCATTTTTTGGTATTCCCAGAGCCAGGAGAGGGGTAGGCAGATGGCTTCCTAACTGGTGAATGTCTGATCAAGGGGATACCTTGTTTCAAAGGGAGTGCATGGTATTGCCAAGGATGAACTCCAAGACTTCTCTGGTTTATGCATGGGTGTGTACACACACACACACACACACACACACTCACAGGAACATACACACAAACCTGCCCACACACATATTAAAAACACAAAAGAAACAAGGCAGTAAGCTGGATGTAGGCCCTGGTCCACAGTTTTCAGGTTTCTGGTTTTCAGGCCCACATCTCTGTGTTTTTGTTTGTTTGTTTGTTGTTGTTGTTTTGCCTGTCACTGTAACATCCATTGAGTGTGTGCCGTGCAGGAGCCCTGGCCTCCCTCCTGTGCTTCCAGAACGCTGAGTGGTCACACTGTGTCTTTAACCCAGGTCTGTCTTCCTCAAAGGTGCTCTAGCCTGGGAACCCAAGTGGGGCTCCTGCCTCGGAAGGGGCTACCATGCGCTGCAGGGCAAAGAATCTGTCTCCACACGTAGAGCGTTCTTAGAGGAGCCATCCTCAGGTATCACCAGGGCTTCCCAGAGCAGGAGGCAGGGTGGAAGAGAGCAGACTTGCTGCAGCCTCTCCTCTCTTCCCAAGGCCCTGGGAACCAGGCGGGTGAGATGTTGCCTGGGAGGTTTCAGCCAGAGACCGGCTATTTATCAAGAGGCCCCGCCCAGGCTGGCAGCTGATGCTCAGCGGATAAACCGCTTGCCCTGCGAACCAGGTGACCTGAGCTGGCACCCCCAGAACCATGTAAGGCTAGACAGAGCAGTGCGCACCGGCAACCCCAGTGTTCCCAAGGTGGGATTCGGGGTACGCACAAGAGAATCCCAGGAAGCTCGAACACTGGGTAGCCTGCATTACGTAGAAGGGAAAAGGCGCAGGGATGGGCGCAGGGTAGCACCAGCCCGGGCACGGAGGGCATGAAGAGGGTTAGCTGTCTCCACGGAAATAACACATGCTGATATGAAGGCTCTGGGGTGCCCATGAGCTGGGAACATGGGCTCCCGGGGCATCTGCGTGTTTAAGAACACCGCCGGCCACACACACCACACCCGCCTTCCACCGTGGAGTCCTCAAAGACTTCCTTCAGCGTAGTCAGTGTTCTCTGCGGGCAACCAGCATCATTTCACTCACAGGCTTTAAAATAGACTGTTTCAAGCCGGCTCTCAAGGATCTGGGATCCTTAAGTAGGAAACGGTCCAAGGGTAATTACCAAAGCCCGACACAAACACACACTCCTAGCTTATATGAAGGAACGTTCAATCTTGTGAATGAAAACTTTTTCTGAGACTCATTTCCTGTGCACGGGAGGACTGGTGTTATGGAGGGGCTCAGAGGCAGCCAGGGACTTGGGCTGACTGAGCTTGGAGGGGAGCTGCGCTCACTGATAGGGTGCCACATGAAACACCCACCCACTGCATAGGAGGATGGGCACTGCCTCGCTGCTTCTGGGGGCCAGGGGGCTTCTGCACAGAGTCCCCCACTTCCTGTCTGGCATCCCGCCAACTCATCCCAACTTAAGTGATTCTCCAAATTACAACATCAGCCAACACAGAAACACTGAGAGCTCGCTTCTTCAAACACAAGCGGATTTGCGCATGCGTGTGTGTGCGTGCATGCGTGTGTGTGTGTGTGTCTGTGTGTGCGCATGTGCATGCGTGCATATGTGTGTATGTTCATGCACACGTGTGTGGATATGCATGTCCGGGTTTGGGTTCAGGCCAGAGGTGAACCTTAGATGTTGTTCAGGTATCATCTTGCTATTGGAGGTTGGGTCTCTCTCTGGCCTGGGACTCTCTTCTCAACTATATGAGGCGAGACGGCCCCGTGGAACCACGAGTCTCTGCCTCCCCAGGGCAGGGATTACAAACATGTACCACCATGTCACATTCTTCTAAGGATAAAAGTCAGGTCCTTCTGGTTGCACGGCAGGTGCTTAACCTAGTGTTTTATCTCCCCAGCCAACACACACCAAGTGTTGATTCCACGAGGTAGGACGACATTGTGTCAGAAGAAGTTCAGTAGAGCTTGGCATTAGCTGAAGATGAGACCAGGGTGAGTCTACCGCACGGGGCTACTCTTCAAATATCCAGGTTCCTGGATTACATACAGGAAGACATTGAGCAAATTGATCCCCAAGCTGAGTCTGTGGCAAAATGCCCTTCAACAGAACTAGGGTGCCTAGCATTCCAGTCATGACATGCGCCTGCTGCTCTGTGGGTAGGGTATTGGTTGTCTTCACTTCCCAGTCTGGAGAACCGTGAAAGTGTGGCCCGCGGTAACTCTGTGTACCATGAGGTAGGGGTAGTTCACCAACATCTGTGGACAAATGCTTTCCACCCTGAATTCTCTACCTAGCTTCTCTTTCAACTCTCCAGATTTTCTTTCACTTTCAAATGTCTATGTATTTTATTTGACTTATGTGTGTGGGCGTGGCGTGCATGTCTGTATGCGTGCATGTGCCCATGTGTGTGCAGGTACCTGCGGAGGCCAGAAGAGGGCGTCGTATCCTGGAGCTGGAGTGACAGGCTGCTAAGGGCTACCTGACGTGGGTTCTAGGATCTGAACCCAAGTCTCCGGGCATGAACAGCAAGCCTTCCTAACCACAGAGCAATCCCACCAGTGTCACGCTTTCCAGATTTTCTTCATGTTATCAATCTGGGAATGCTGAGGTGGGGCTAAGAATCTTCCTCGAAATCTGAGCAGTGGTGGCACACACCTTTTAATCCTAGCACCTGGGAGGCAGAGTCAATCGGATCTGTGAGTTCAAGGACAGCCTGATCTAAAGAGAGAGTTTCAGGACAGCCAGGGTTTCACTGAGAAACCCCTGTCTCAAAAAATCAAAACAGCTGGGCGGTGGTGGCGCACGCCTTTAATCTCAGCACTCGGGAGGCAGAGGCAGGCGGATCTCTGTGAGTTCAAGGCCAGGCTGAACCGACAGCCTCCAAAACAATACAGAGAAACCCTGTCTCGTAAAAATAAAAAAAAATCAAAACAAACAAAAATTTTCTTCATGGGATTAGTTGGCACAATGGCACACTGGGGACTGGTCAAAGATGAACCATGAGCCACGGTGAGAGTGTTTCATAAGCTCACATGGCAGAAATCAATCCTCTAGAAGGCTCCGCTGAGACCCCGGCACACGGTATCTTTGTGGATGGCAAAGCAAACAGTGGGTAACTTCCCCGGCTCTGAGAGGCCCTGGGCTACAAGTTTACACCTCTCTCACGACTGAGCCACCACAAGGGTCCCAAGGAGGCGTGGCTCCCAGCCCTCACTTCCTGCTCGTTGGTCTCAACGCTGCTTCTGTCTGTCCTCTGTACTCCCTACTTCAACTGGGACTATCTGAGGATTGTTACTGTCGGTGCTGAAAAGATAACTAAAAATGAAACAGTTGCAGTGGAGATTTGAGGTAAGACCGTCACTTTACTGAGTGTGACTCTGGGTGGGGGCCTCAGGTACGAGATCATTTCTTTTGAAATTGCAGGGACACGTGGCCAGAATTTAACTCTGTTAGATGTGCCTGAACCGGGGGCGGCTGTGCCGGGTGTTCCCATGTGGTGCAGACATCCTTGGTTCTCTCGTGGGTTTAGAGTTTGACTTCCTAGCCGGGCTCCAGTCAAAAGCAGCCACACGCCCCTGTGTGTCCTACAGTCGCCACGCAGACAGGACACGCTGGACCAGAGCCATTGTTCACAGCCTTGGGGAATGGCTCAGGAAGTAAAGCGCTTGCCTCGGAAGTGTGAGGACCTGAGTTTGAATCCCCAGCACGCATGTAAAACTGGGTGTGGCAGCATATCTGCTGTTCCCGGCACTCCTATCCTATGGTGGGAGGGAAGGAAGAGACTGAGGAGGCCCTGGAAGCTTGGGGGCCAGCGAGGTCGGCATTCACTGTGAAGAGAACCAGAGACTTAACCAACGGGGGAGGCGAGTGCCGGCCCCTGAGGCTGCCCTGACTTACACGCCTGCACCACAGCGTGCTCTCACACTCGCACACACAGTGTGCTCTCACTCACACTCGCACACACAGCGTGCTCTCACTCACACTCACTCACACAGCGTGCTCTCACTCACACTCACTCACACAGCATGTTTTCACTCACACTCACACACACAGCGTGCTCTCACTCACACTCACTCACACAGCGTGCTCTCACTCACACTCACTCACACAGCATGTTTTCACTCACACTCACACACACAGCGTGCTCTCACTCACACTCACACACAGCATGTTTTCACTCACACTCACACACACAGCGTGCTCTCACTCACACTCACACACAGCGTGCGCACACTCACACTCACACACACAGCGTGCTCTCACTCACACTCACACTCACAGCGTGCTCTAACTCACACTCACACACAGCGTGCTCTCACTCACACTCACACACACAGTGTGCTCTCACTCACACTCACACACAGTGTGCTCTCACTCACACTCACACACACAGTGTGCTCTCACTCACACTCACACACACAGCGTGCTCTAACTCACACTCGCACACACACAGCGTGCTCTCACTCACACTCACACTCACGGTGTGCTCTCACTCACTCACACACACAGCATCTCTCACTCACACTCACACACACAGCATCTCTCACTCACACTCACACACACAGCGTGCTCTCACTCACACTCACACTCACAGTGTGCTCTCACTCACTCACACACACAGCATCTCTCACTCACACACACACAGCGTGCTCTCACTCACACTCACACACACAGCGTGCTCTCACTCACACTCACACTCACAGTGTGCTCTCACTCACACACACAGCGTGCTCTAACTCACACTCGCACACACAGCGTGCGCACACTCACACTCGCGCACACACACAGCGTGTGCACACTCACACTCACACACTCACAGCGTGCGCACACTCACACTCGCACACACACAGCGTGCTCTCACTCACACTCACACACAGCATGTGCACACTCACACTCACACAGCGTGCTCTCACTCACACTCGCACACACAGTGTGCACACACTCACACTCGCACACACAGTGTGCGCACACTCACACTCACACACACACAGCGGTCCTGGGGTGGCGGTGTTCCGGGAACCAGACACTTGCACACACACAGCGTGCTCTCACTCACACTCGCACACTCACACACAGCGGCCCTGGGGTGGCGGTGTTCCGGGAACCAGCAGAGCACGTGGGTCTCTCTAGACTGTAACCCTAGCAGGCAGCTGTCCACTGTTTCCCCCTGTGGGGGGGGACAAGGCGTGGACTCACTGACAGGACCCGGGCAGCTACAAACAGCCGCTGAGTATTTCTCTGCAGACGGCATTGGCAACTGCTGGTCACAGTTGGGCGAGCCGAGGTGTCGGCGGGAACAGACGCACCCGCGGAAGGTGGAAGGAAGGCTTTCTTGTTTCTTTGGGTCTGGTAGCATAGGCTTCCTGTCTCAGCTACCTGGCAGGTCGAAATAGAAGAGCCTCAAGTTCATGTCCTGCCTGGGTGACTTGCTGAGCCCTTGTCTTAAGATTCCCAAAAGGAAGACAGGAGGCTGTGCCTCACATGCGCAGGGTACCGGTGTCATAAAAGGGCTCAGGAGACAGCTGGGGCAGCAAAGTGTTTGCCTTGCAAACATGGGGCTCTGGGGTCCGTCCCCCGACTCCGCATAGGAAGCCAGCTGTAGCTGTGCACATCTGTAATACCAGCACCAGATACAGCAGATAGGGATCTCCAGGGAGTGCAGCAAACTAGTCTAGCCACAACATTGAGTCTTAAGTTCACTTAAGCCACTATCTCAAAAAAGCAAATGGGAAAGTGGTTGAGGAGAGCAGATAACGCTGACCGCTGGCCACTATGTGCTCATACATACACACACACGCCCCACACATGAATACATAAACATACCTACACCAGAACTCACCCAAGGAAAAGGAAAGAAGATGGAGAAATAAAGGCAGAAGGTCAGATTGCAGCTGACCGAGTTCAGGGGAGGAGGACACACATCTGGGACCAAGGCTGGGGTGTTGATGATTCAGAGGGGGGCGTGGGGGCTACGGCCTTTTGGAACCCCAGCCGCCACCATTATAAACTGGAATTAGCATCTACATAGACCGCATGGTGGTTGAATGGAGGACAGCATGTGTGTCCTTGAGTTGGATGGAGGACTGCGTGTGTGTCCTTGAGTTGGCTGCATGTGTGTCCTTGAGTTTGATGGAGGACTGCGTGTGTGTCCTTGAGTTGAATGAAGGACTGCGTGTGTGTCCTTGAGTTGGATGGAGGACTACATGTGTGTCCTTGAGTTGAATGAAGGACTGCGTGTGTACTCTTGAGTTGAATGAAGGGCTGCGTGTGTACCCTTGAGTTGGATGGAGGACTGCATGTGTGTATCCTTGAGTTGGATGGAGGACTGCATGTGTGTCCTTGAGTTGGATGGAGGACAGCATGTGTGTGTGTCCTTGAGTTGGATGGAGGACTGCTGCGTATTCATCAGTTGGATGGAGGACTGCATGTGTGTCCTTGAGTTGGATGGAGGACAGCATGTGTGTGTGTCCTTGAGTTAGATGGAGGACTGCTGCGTATTCATCAGTTGGATGGAGGACTGCATGTGTGTTCTTGAGTTGGATGGAGGACTGCGTGTGTGTCCTTGAGTTGGATGGAGGACTGCATGTGTGTCCTTGAGTTGGAAGATGCGGGCCTTTGCCATGTGACACTCACTGCCTTCCCTTGTGTGCCTGGGCTAAGATCCTGGCCTTGGGCTTTGCCCATCTCTGACTGTGGTGATTAAAATGTGAATGCCCCCCATTGGCTTATGTGTTTGAAAATCCTTGGTCCCTTGTTGGTGGCGCTGTTTTAGAAGGTTTGGATGCTTGAAAGACTGAGTCCCACTAAGGGACTCCCTTGAGGGTTATAGCCCCGCCCCACTTACAACTTGTGCCCTGCTTCCTGACTACAGTAACAGTGTAACTCGTCTCTTCCTGTCTTCAAGCCCTCCCAGACACGATGGACTAATTCACCTTGAAATGTGAGCCAAAAATAAACCCTTCACCCCTTAGGTGGCTTCTTGTCAGGTACAGTCACAGCCCCAGGAAAGTAACCAACACGCTAGACCACACGCCAAATGCAAGTGATCGGTGCAACCTCTAGACCAGCTGCTCTCTGCCCGTGGGGCCAAACCCCTTGGTGTCACAATCGGATACCCTGCATATCAGATATTTACATTATGATTCATAACTGTAGCAAAATTACGGTTATGAAGTAGCAATCAGAATAACTTTATTGGATCTCCACAATACGAGGAACTGTATTAAAGGGCCACAGCATTAGGAAGACAGAGAACCACCCACCGCTGTAGACTGCCCATCAGGACTCTGCTAGTCCTTTCTGCCCATCTCCCTCTTAACTACCTTACAGCTGTCAGCTGTATGTCCCCTAAGCATTTTCACGCCACGCCTTCCCTAAAGAGAGTCCTCTTACACACCACCTTGCATCCACTGAGCTACAATTCTTCAGTGAATACCATTGCTTCTGGAACAATGAACCACAATCCTCAAACTTTTAAATGAAGAGCAACCCGATTTCGTGGTTTAAGAAGCCAATGGACCGGCAGGCTTCTGGGGGTAAAAGAGCTTGGAGTCCTAGCCTGGTGAGGAAAGTCTAGATCACTAGAACCCACAAAAAGACAGGTGTGGCGGCTCACATCTGTAATCGCGGCACTCTTACGGTGACGGCTGCCCGGGAGGCTTGCAGGCCCGCTAGTCTAGGTCACAAAGAGCAGCAGAAATGAGTCCACACCTCGACGCAGTGACTGGACAGAACTTGAGCGCTGTCCCCTGACCTCCACACATTGTCCCCCGGTCTCTACATGTGTGCTGTAACGTGTAACATGCTCCCTCTCCATGCAATAGTAACCAGTGAAATCTCTACAAAAGAAGCCCAAAGAGAAAGAGATGGAAGCAAAGGTAACAGCAGGCAGATAGCTAGCTATGGGATGGCAGCCCAGCTTCTGGGCCACGGGGTGCCTACTATTGGGCTCCAATTCTTCCATCTTAGGGTTGCTTCCTTTCTGACAAGTATTAAATGCTATATTTCATGGCCGTAAGTATAAGTGTTCTCTTTACCTTTAACGGATCATTTTCCTCCTTCTGATTTTTGCCATCCTCTAGTAGTACTGTGAATTTTAATTCCTGTGTCCTGGGGGCGGGTGGAGCCGGCTAAAGCCCCTCCCACACAGTCTCAGAGCAGTGGGTGAAGACACAGGAAAAGGGAAGGAGGGGACAGGCCTGTAAAGTCCCCTGTCACCTCGCTGGTTTCAGCGCCATCGCAGGCACGCAAAAGGAGAGATAAAAATACCTCCCCCGAGGCTGCTCAGGGGTGAAATGAGATAACTCACGCTGGCACAGGCGGTGTGGCCTCTCTGCTCTGAGTCGTGGGGTCAGTCAGGGCTAGAGGAGGAGGAAGGATCAAGAGATGTGCACAGCTGGTGAAAGAAGAAACTGAAGGAGATTGTGAAACTGACGGGAAAACAAGGAACACACAAGGCTGGCAGAGGCGGAAGGAGAGCCATTCAGAGGACCCGTCAGCTCCACAGCAGGATCCAAGGAAGCTGGGGCCTGGCTCTCCCCACAGGACCACCTCAGGAGCCTGTGTGTGTGTGCAACACGAGGAGGGGAGGGAGAGGAGAGGGAAGGAGGAACGGGGTAGAGGAGGGGTCAGTCCTCGGGAGGAGGAAGGGAAAGAGGAAGAGTGTCCATTCCCAAAAGGAGGGAGAGGATGAAAGGGAGGAGGAGGAGGGGGCAGAGGAGAGGGCAGGGAGGAGGGTGGGAGAGGAAGAGGCCTGCCTTCAGAGAGAGGGAAGCCAGAGTCTGGGCTGCTGCTGTGGACTGCTCAGAGGCAACGTAAAAGGCAGAGAAATGCTGCTTGGGAAGACACGGGGGTCAGAGGTCTTCAGAGCAGGGGCAGGGAGGAGCCTTCGCTGTGCACAGGCTAGGAGACTAGAGCAGTCATGAACTTGTACCTGGCACCATTCTGTGAGTCCACACGTGCACACATGCACACACGTGCACACTTCACACGGAAGCCGCAAATAAGCTGCGAGCATTGTCTGCAGGTGCCGTCTACTCTGTCTTTTGAGACGGATTTCTCTTTGACCTAGACCTGTGCAGAAGGCTAGGCTAGCTGGCTAGCGAGCCCCAGGAGAAGTATGCCCATCTCCGCCTCCCTGATGTGAGCCACCATTTTCTCCTCTCTCTCTCTCTCTCTCTCTCTCTCTCTCTCTCTCTCTCTCTCTCTCTCTCTCTCTCTCTCTCTCTCTCTCTCTCTCTCTCTCTCTCTCTCTCTCTCTCTCTCTCTCTCTCTCTCTCTCTCTCTCTCTCTCTCTCTCTCTCTCTCTCTCTCCCTCATGAGTTCTGGGGAATCAAACTTATGTCTTTGTGCTTTCAGGACAAGCTTTTTTTTGTTTTTTGTTTTTTTGTTTTGGTTTTTACGAGACAAGGTTTCCCTGTATTGTTTTGGAGGCTATCGATCCAGCCCAGCCTCGAACTCACAGAGATCCCCCTGCCTCTGCCTCCCGAGTGCTGGGATTAAAGGCGTGCGCCACCACCGCCCGGCCCAGGACAAACGTTTTAACTGACCGGTTTATCACCCATCCTAGGGACCATTCCCAGGAACTGCTTTATCTGTCAGGAGACACTTGGCACGCAGACTATACCCTTTATAGAGACAGCACCTCATCCCTTAACTGGATCAAGATTAGCTCCAAGACGCTGGGACGGCGCAGCATGACACTGTGGAGCCTGGTTAAGGCGTGGAGACGGCAGCAGTAGCAGAGCAGGAAGACCTACCGTGCTCTCTACGTGTTAGGCTCCCGTGGTACTGCCCGGCTTGCATAGAGAGGCCCTGCAACTTGCCCAAGGTTACTGACGGTTCACCACGGGCCCAGGTTCCAAGTTCCACTCACAGCCACCGCCAACCTCTTCATCAACTAGCGCACTGACAGAATCTATTTGGGATGCAGGGTGTTTTGAAAATGACTGACGAGGGCTTGGGAGACGGCCCAGTGGGCGAAGAGCTTGGCTCGTGCGAGAGGACCTCGGTTTGACTGTCTCAACCCATGTGAAGAAAAGAAAGACAGGGCGTGGTCCTTGTGACCCCAGCGGTAAGGAGGGAGAGTTCAGAGGATGCCCAGGGCTCCCTCGTTACAGAGCCTAGACTCCTTGGCTCTAGGTCAATGTGAAGTTGCATCTCCGCCAGCAAGGCGGAGCCCGGCTAAATGGCTCAGTGGGTAAAGCCATTGCCGACAAGGCTGTGGGCCTGAGTTTGAACCCGGGGCCTTTTATGACTCACACAATGGAAGGAGAGAACTGATTGCCCCAAACCGTCTTCTGACCTCCACAAGCATGTACACACACACACACACACACACACACACACACACACACACACACACCCAACAAGCAAACAAACACACAAACAAACGGGTGATGGGTAAGTAAAGCTAACAGCTCCCAAGGTAGGGGTTGGCAGGGTGGACGGCACTTGAGGTTGGTCTCGGCCCCCCACGCCCTCACGAGCTCCCCCTCCACAGGTGCCTCCTCAGTTGCTGAACAGGAGTTTGAGTTCGAGGCCTCTAGCCCCGTGAAGCGTTGCAAGCCTCTCTATGAGCAAGGATCCTGCCCAGCAAGGGAACCCTGCGGCTCGCCCAGTGGACACTGCGGCCCGGCACAAAGGACAGACAGATAGGCACGGCTGCTCTACCGGGCTTGGTGTGGGAAGCCACCCTTTCCTCCCGCGTGGCGACCCCAGTGTCCCTTTCCTACTGCTGGCCTGTGGTCCGAGGGGCAGCTAGGGTTGGAGGTCAGCTGGGAGAGTGGGCGGGGTTACTGTCAGCTGGGAGAGTGGGCGGGGTTACTGTCAGCTGGGAGAGTGGGCGGGGTTGCAGGTCAGCTGGGAGAGTGGGCGTGGTTACTGTCAGCTGGGAGAGTGGGCGGGGCTGCAGGCCAGCTGGGAGAGTGGCCCTCTGGGAACGTGCCCTGCACACGAAGGAGGAAGGCTCGTGGAGTTTAGGTGATGCTCTCTGTGGAAGACACCTATCAGCACCAGCATGATGCGGAGTGACCGGCAGCCAGCCGCAGGAGTGTGTGCCAGGGTGGAGGGGGACCTGGGCAGCACTGCGGCCATGCACATCTTAGGAGGGACCTGAAACGGAAGTTTCTTCTCTTAGCCCTGTCACTTAATGCAGACGGAGATAGCCAAAGAGAGGACTACACACAAGTGTCAGCCAGCGGTGCCAAGGAGGGGCTAGGAAGACGGCTCCAGCGTGTCCCCATGACCCCAGAGCCTACGTCAGAGCCCTAAACGTCAGAAGCAGCAGCATAGGCACCCGCCACTCCACTGAGGCCACAGGGAGATGGAGGCAGAGACAGGGGCATCCTTGGAAGCTCTTGGGCCAGCTAGTGGGCTTAGGAGCTGGTGAACCACAAGAAAGATCCTGGCTCAAAAAAGGTGGGAAGTCAAGCCCAACACCCCACATTGTCCTCTGACCTCCACAGACACACAGTGGTATGCATGCCTCTGCACTGCCTTACACACTCACAGGGAGGGGAGAGGGAGGGTGGAAGGGGGAGAGGGGGCAAGAGAAAGAGTAAGACCTCAGGGTTAGAGGTCAAAGTGACAGAAGCCCTCTCCCAAGCTTGGGGGCTCCCTCCCCTGTGGCATGGAAGCAGCTGCGCCCGGGGCTTTCTAGCAGCTGGTGAGGCCTTGTCCAATCCCCACCTACCCCCAGACGGAATCCAGAGCCTTGGGCTGGGCTCTAGCCAGCAGTCGGGAAAGAGGCCATTGTCTGTTTCCACCATGGGCTAAAGGGTTGAACACAAAACATTGTTTTAGAAGAACGTACAAAAATTAAAATTTATAAAACTGAGGGCAGTGGTCAGAACTCCCCCGGGAAGGTCAGATGATCTGAAGATCTAAAGGAACCAACCAGGCCAAGCTGTGAGGTGGCGGAGGAGGGGGTAAGAGCTGGGTTCAGCTGGTGTGTTCTTAGCACGCCCTTGGTGTGTTCTTAGCATGCTCTTGGTGTGTTCTTAGCACGCCACACCCTTGGTGTGTTCTTAGCATGCCCTTGGTGTCTTCTTGTGTCAACGTCTCATCTCCTGGCCCCTCGGTATGCATCAAGTTCTGCCCTGGGAGCTATGGGGGTGATGTCCCAGAGACATTTCTGGCCTTTGGCCTGGAATGGTGCCACCTTCCTACATAATCACCACCTGCTTCTGAATGGCTCACTTGACGATTCTTTATGCCAGACCCTAAGCAGGAGACTGGTGGGGGGAGAGTGTGGGCACAGAGTCCCTCGGGAGGTCAGATGCTTGAGAAGAGGCAGATGCAGGACCCACTGGGACTCAAAGAATCCTCTTTGTAGGTTTGCTTGGTGGGTGGCTTCCAAGGCTGGGAGATTTTTTTTAATGAGTTGGACTCCATAAACAAGTCCCTGATAGACAAACAGATGTGCTCAGGGGAGGGCACCCAGACACCTAGGAGCTGGATACAGGTTGTTAGGAAGGGCGAGGCGGGGGAGGCAGATGGCACGGGCAGACGCGTATGGGCCAGGCTGCAGCATTGTGGGGCAGGCCTGACCCCAGGAAGAGGGAGAGGGGTCCTGGTCCATGGCTGGAACACAGGCCTGGCTGAGGAGCTGCGGAATACTGGCAGCTGTCACACATGGCTGTTCTTGTTACTCAGGTACGGCTCTTACAGCGAACACCTTGCCCGGAGTGTTCTTGCTGGCAACAGCATTTCAGCGCGTTGACGCCCGCTCAGGTGGACCTTGGCTGTCTGTCTGTGTCCTGCAGCCGCTCCCATCACCAGCCTGGCTTAGTACTTAGGGTGTGGAAGCCTCAACCTGGCAGTCCTCCCCGATCCTCCATCGTTTCTTCTGCCAAATGCCCATTACTGCAAGCGTGCTGGGGTGATCCGGGCAAGGGCCACACCAGGCCCTGGCCTAAAAGCACGGATACCATTGTTTACGCCAGCGAAAGTCAGAGACAATAGCCTTGCCGCCTGGCCTGCTGCTGGGAGACTGCCCAGGGGACCCACATCTGCAAGCCTTGGGCTTGCTCTCCCCTAAACCACGGGCGCTACATGTGGCTCCCGGTCACTTCTGTTCCCCAAGTGGATACCGTGAAGTTGGCTGATATTCCCCTAACAGAAGAGAAAGCTGAGACGTTGAGATATTGGGATCCCCCCTCCCAAAGCCGGTGAACGCCCAGGTCTGACACCACACGGGGACAGATAGACAGATGGACAGACTAGGCTCTGGAGGGCACTTCCCCCAGAAGGAGCAGCATGTCTTATCAGTCCTGAAACATGCGTAGACTCCTGCATACTCCAAAGTGACTGCATCAGCTCAGCTGAGCCGGTGAGTGTGACAAAGTCAGCAGGCGATCGACTATGCTCACAAATGGTCATTGGCGCTAGAGGCTGACATAGGACTGGAGAAGTAGCTCAGTCCATAAACTGCATGCTATACAAGGGAGAACCTGAGCTTGATCACCGGGACCCACATAAATGCGGGTCTAGTGGTACATTATCTGCAACCCCAGTGCCGGGGAAGCAGAGATAAGTAGATCCTGGAGCCCACTGGCAACTCAGCCTAGCCCACTCAGTGAGTTCCGGGACAGCGACAGACCCTGCCTGAAACAGAAGGTGGAAAGCACCTGAGAAATGACGTCTGAGGCTACCCACGGGCCCGCGTGCACCCGCACACTCATTCATGTGTACACACACGCAAACACATACCACAGAATGCCTCTTACCCCATAAGCCTCTGTTTCCCAGAGTGTTTTGCAAGCCTCTAAAATACTTGCCCAACAAGGGCACCCTGGGAAAGATCCAGCTGCTCGCTGTGCCAGCCCCATGAGACTCCCCCATGTCCCCAGCTTCTAGAGAGATTGCACAAGGGTTGAGATGTAATTTCATTTGGCACTTCTGGCCACTCTCTCGGCCTCTGCCAGCGACAGCAAATTCTATATAAAGCTGCCAAATCTGGCATCTCTACGCTAAGCAGTGACCCCTTTCAGCCAAGGGCAAGGCACCTGACTGCCCATGCCTAACTTGCCAGTAACGGTGACAACCAGGCCTAGAAGAAACATTAAACCCTTCTGGGTCCAGGCTGACCCAACAATTTTCTCTGCTGACCTCAGGCACTGAGTAGCTACAGCTTCGTCATGGAGACAGGATATAGACACATCCTGTCTGAGTTAGCAGCAAGAAATAGGGTCCCAGGGGTCT
This sequence comes from Mesocricetus auratus, assembly GCF_017639785.1. Lineage (NCBI taxonomy): Eukaryota > Metazoa > Chordata > Mammalia > Rodentia > Cricetidae > Mesocricetus > Mesocricetus auratus. The sequence continues at coordinate 61,983,015 of NW_024429198.1, forward strand.
CAAATAGCAGGGACCCTGCCACAGTCCAAAGGGGACAGTAATCTGGAGAGCTGTATGAGCAAAGGCTGTCACCCCATCAGCCCCGGAAGAGACGTTGTTTGCAGCTGTTGGCCAAGCGAGGTCTACAGCTGAACACACGTGTCCGTGCACTCACACACAAGATCACAAGCCAGCCACAGACCGAAATAAATGCATATGATTCCTGCAGCCCAAACTCTCCGATAAAGTTCACCTTGGGGTGCTCGACATTTGTAAACACGGGCTACAGCTCAGCCTCGACTCCAGAGCATTTACAAGCGTCTCATTCTTACAACCCAATGAGACACACTCTGTGAAGATTCCTCGCTTTATGGAGGTTGAAACCGGAGCTGAGAGATGCTACAGAGACGACTCCACACAGGCAACGTACCGGGATGGGCGCACAGTCACAGATCATCAATATAAAGCACCTATCCGAGCCACACAAGCCGGGCGCCCTGAGAGGGTGCCACTGCCTACGCTACAGAACTTAACAGTGGTGTCCGACCAGGGGTGTAGTTCAGTTGGTAGCCGACGCATGGACACTCGAGTTTCCCCTTCAGCACGGCATAAACACTGCGTGACCACATGCCTGTAATCACAATACTTTGGAGGTGAGGGCCGGAAGATCGGAAGTTTAAAGCCATCTTTGACTACATGGCCTGGTCCAATCCACAAACTAGCCTGGGTTACATAAAACCCTGTCTCAAAAAATAAATACATAAATAAAATTAAATAAAAAACAACAAGGTCTCTCTTATCCCTTACTGACTTGTTAGAGTGTTAGAGAACACCATGTAGGCTCTGAGTAACTCCTCTCTTAGGTGAGGGCTAAAATGGATAAACACTTGTGTTCTTTTAAAAACAACACTGGATTGCAAAAGCCCCAAAGTAGACCAAAGCAGAGGAGAGCAGGGCGCGGCAAAGCCCATCAGTGTTTCCTACATCCGGAGACTCTCATTGCTCCAGTCACCGAGAAGTCAAAGCCTTTAAAAAGACAGTCGTTTTTGTTTGTTTGTTGTTTCATAATCCCAAAGAGTCAAGGAGAACGGATCCCACAAAGTCTGTGCCTGTCCCAGGGCCAGTGGGCCCGAAAGAACTGTTGGCGAGTTTTGGAGTTTTCCCGGAGTTGGCCCCAGTTTCCGCAGCGACTTGCCTGGGGATGGGGTGGGGGGGTGCCTGGTTGCCGAAGGCTGGGACTCTCCCTCCCTCGGGTCCGGGACCCTTCTCAAGCCCCACACAAAGAAGCAGCGCGCCACCGCGGGGCTGGTGGCCTCTTTGGGTGGGGGACATCCTCAGGGCCAAGGCGCCGGGCGGCGGCCTGTGGTTGCCGGGCTCGGACCCCGCGCGCTCGGCGCGCCACAGTGCGGCCCGGGTCAGGCGGGGACCCGGGACGGTCGGGGTACTTACCCTGGCGCGGGGGGAGGCGGCGTGCTCCCGGGGCTGCTCATCGCCACGCGGCGGGCGCACTGCGGTGAGGGTCCCCAGTTGCTGGACCCTGCTTCTCCGTTGTACCTTGGGCTCCCACTCCCGCGCGCGGCCAGCAGAAGGGAGGGGATCCGCCCCAAGATAGGCACACTTCAACTTTTTTTTTCTACAACTTGGCCATGAGGTTCCCACCCATTTTTTTTTAAACAAACACCCGCCCACTTCCGAACGTTTTCTTCTGCGCTCTAACTTTCTGCTCAAGGCTCACAGTTCTCCCCGGTGGTGTTTCTGTTTCCATCTGCCAGTATCAGAGAGAAAGCTTGTGGTTAGGCCTTCCCCCTCCCCCTGCGCCGCACCCCCTCCCCCGTGTAAGCGCTGGAAAAGTCCCACGTGAGACCCAGTGGCCTGGCTGGGCACTGTCCAAATAGGGGCAGACAAGCGTTTCAAGCCTGGCTTGGATGCTGCGCAGCCGGAACCGATCTAAACATTTCTTCTTTATAAAACGATTTCTCTTAATTAGCGTCGATTGTGTATATTTACAAGGTGTGGCACAATATTTCAGGACGTACACAGGCTGTGTACTGGTGGTGTCAATTAGCACTCCTGACTTTACTTTTGGAGGCATCCTGCTCAGGGGTGTGTGTGTGTGTGTGTTTGTGTGTGTGTGTGTGTGTGTGTTTGTGCGCGCGCGCGCGTGCGGCCAATCTCTGTTTTAGTACCGATTACCCAGTCTTGCTGTGTTTTCCAGCCTGTCACTGGTTACCTCTAATCGCAACTGGACTTTTCTACTTTGAGATGACGTTTTAGGTTCTACAAGACAGATAATGCTTGCGTTCGACTCTCCGTGTCTGGCTCAGTTTTCTTCACAGCGTGTTCTCCACCTCCACTGTATTCTTTCTGTGCCGCCCCGGAGGTGTGACACTTTGCAAGCATGAGGACCTGATTTCAGTTCTCGGGTCTTAGCCCCTTTTCTTGTTGCTATGATCAAACAAGGGTTATTCTGGCTTGTGGTTCCAGGGTGCAGTCTATGGATTCGGGGAAGGCACAGCAGCAGGGGCTTGGGGCCTCAGGTGGCGTGGCATTGTAGCAACACTCAGGAAACAGAATGGGAGAGCGGGGATGGGGTGTGGGGGGTTGGGGGATGCTAATACTCTGCTCACAGGCATCCCAGACCTAGTCTAATCAATCAAACAATAAAAGAGCCAGGTACGCAGTGGCACACACTCATAGCCTGAGCGCTGGTGGAGTGGAGGCAGGTAGGTTTCCTTGAGTTGGCTGGCCAGCTAGCCTAGGCTGCTCAGTGAGTTCCAGGTTACCAAGGCACCCTGTCTTAAAAATCAAGGAAGGTAGTACCTAAGGAGCAGTCCCAGAGGTTGACCTCTGACTCCACACACGAATGCATCATGTGAACCGAAGTACCCGTGACTGCATCAGGGTCAAAAGTGCTCAGAGCTGTTGCTGTAGCCACTCAAGATGACCAGGGGCAGCCCTGGAGCTTCTTGCGGGAATTAAGCGCTAAGTTTCACACTGGTGTTAATTCCTGGATGAGAAACAATTGTGGTTGCTTTCATAGCTGTTCCTGATGCCGTGATAAACATGCCCCAGAGGAGAGCAGCTTAAGGAGGGAAGGGTTTATTCTGACTCCCAGTTCAAAGACACGATGACCCATTCCTGGGAAAGGCTTGGTGGCCAGAGCATGCGGCCCCTGGGTAAGTGGGTCAGCCGGGAGCCATGATGCTGGCAAGCGGAGGCTCACTTTCTCATTCTTACGCAACTCAGGACTTCTCCCCCACAGAATGGCGCTGCCTGGGTTCAGCTTGCATCCTCCACGGGCACACTCAGAAGGCCGTCTCCAGGGGGCTGCATATTCTGTCAAGTCGGTGATTAACACTAACCGTCCTACAGGAGAGCTCATCAGTAATATGCAGTGCTAGATCCCGACACAGCAACACTCTCCAAGTGGTGGCCCGGAGGGTGGCAGCCGCAGGTGGAGATGACTTGAACCTTAACCCTGACGTTCGACCAAGGGATAACTGACTAGGACAGGAGAAAAAAGACATTATTGGAGATGCAAAGGTAGACAGCGCCCGCTTTTCACGCAGAGTGAGCGTCATAGAATAGCGTGCAGTAAAGCTGGAGAGCGGCGGGGGGGGGGGGGCGGGGGCGGGTAGAGCCCCACAATGCAGGCCGCTGTGGCCAGGTCTGGAGACAGTGCGGGGCTTTAATTCAGTCCCAGAGGCTGGATGACTAGAAGACCGATCAAGTCCTAGGAGGAAGTCAAAGGGCCACTGCCTAGATGGGCTGGATGGTTGTGAGCCAGGACACGCCTGAAAAACACGATGATGTCTGTATTGCTCTTCTACAGGAAAAAAGAAAAGAAAAAAGGTAAGAAGGGAATAACCAGAAAGGTGTGTAAGGAGCTGGAGATACTGCTTAGTGGTTGAAACACTGTGAATTTATGAGTTTGGATCCCAGGACCCACAGAAGGAGCCTGAATGCACCTGCGACACCAGCTGCCACCCATTTGCAAGATGGAAGAGTGTAGACCTGGACCACTTGTGAAAGAGCCTTCCCTCCCTCTCTCCCTCCCTCCTTTCCTCCCTCCCTCTCTCCCTCCCTTCCCCCTCCCTCCCTCCCTTCTGTGTGTGTTTGTGCACACATGCAGATACAAGTGGAGAGCAGAGACCAACCCTGTCTTCCTCAGTCACCTTTGAGACAGGGTTTCTCAGTGAATCTCCCTGAAGCTGGAGGTTGCTGACTTGATTAGACTAACTGGCTGATAAGCCCCAAGGGTCCTCCTGCCTCTGGCTCCCCAGTGTTATATTGCCAGCTTGTGGCACAGCACCCATCCTTCACGGGGTGCTGGGTATTGAACTCAGGCCCTCATGTTTGCACGGCAAGACGAACACTTTTCTGACTGAACCGTTTCCCCAGCCCCGGGAGAGGCTTTCGGAAGGGGATTTCCACTATTGTTATTTTTGGAGGTAGTGGATTGGCTGGGCAGAAATCCTACGTTGCAACCTGGTTTTGATTAATGAGTTCATTAGGGTAATTCCAACCCAGGGATGTTGCTATAGATACAGCCAAGGCCACTGGAATTTATTACATAACATCAGATTGTCTTCCAAAATCTATTAGTTTCCATTGCCATTAGAAGTGCACAAGGCTCTCAGTATTTTTATCTTCCAAATATTTGTTATTTTCGGTTCTTTTATGTTTCCCGTCTGTGTTGGGTGTTGGGGCATCTCACTGTGGTCTTAACTTGGCACAAATTGAAACATGTCAGGTAACATGGCCAATTAGCTGAATGAAATATGTGAAATCAAAATGGGATCCTACACAGACTGGGAAATCTGGACTTTGGATTGTTATGGCTAGTTTTAATTGTCAATTTGACAGAACCTAGAGTCAACTGGGAAGCGAGTCCCAGTGAGTAATTATCTTGATCAGGTTGCCTGGTACACACATCTTTAGGGCATTGTCTTGATTTCCTTAATTGACACAGGCAGCATCATTCCCTGACTTAGAGACAGGAACTGTGTGAGAGTAGAGAAGTCTAGCGTAGCACCAAGCGTGCATACGTTCACCCTCGCTCCGCTCTCGGATGTGATATGACTAGTTTCTTTGAATTCCTGCCTTGACTTCCCTACAAGGATGAACGACAACTGTAATCCAGGTCTTAGTTGATTTTTGTCAGGTAGTTTTAATCACAGCACAGAAATGAAACCAGGACAGGAATGGACTCACGTGGTAATAGTGCATTTGTTTTTCTCTCTTCTGCATACAGTTTTCCCTTTTGGAATGTATCACACAGAATGTGGCTTGAATAAAGGTAGATACTCAGTAAGTGGGGGCTTACTATTACCTTGATTTTTGCTTAAGGTTGCTACTCATTGATGGTTAAAAAAAAACCCAAGTCTGAGCATTTTGGCAGAGTTCTGGGCAGCATCGAGCATCGGGCTTAATGGAGAGTTCACTGCTGCATGAACCCCCATGGTGGTTTGTTATATCATCTAACAAGTATGTGCTCTTCCTGCCCTCAGCATGAGCTCCGCAGCCAGCCAGCCCTGCCTGAGATCTACTGTGCTTGGAGGAATGTTAGAGGATCTCCCTGTGCTGCATCCAGCAGAGGCCTGGAATGTTCTTACGGGGGTGGAGGGGGATCTTGGCGCTTCTGCTTCAGCCCGTCCCCATGTGCAGAGCAGACTCAGGTGGCCGCTGCTTCCCTAGCACTCTGGAGTTCGGATGGCTCTTACGACACCCTCCTGATCTGTGTGCAGCTCAGCCTGAACCTGCCGGAGATGACGCTCCGAGACACACCGTAATTTTATTGTCTACCGCAACAGTAAAAACTGGCGAATGTGAGGTGGATTTTCTTTTTGGGTAAGGATGGATGTGACAGTGGACAGGTGCTCAGACACTCGTCCCTGGAGCCACTCCAGTGCTTGTTTCCTCTGAAGCATGGAGCAGTTCGTACAAAAGGTCTCTGAAATGAGAAAATGGTGCTTAAAGGAAACAGACCGCACGAAAGTCATAGTTTTCTTGCTCCTGGTACGCTTGAAATGTGGAGCCTCGACTAGAATCCTGGAGGATGGGAGCAAGCTGGATGTGAACATGGAAATATTTACAAAGCAGTAAACTATAGACAGCACTCTTTGTGCATGTAAGGAAAAGGTTTATACCAGCTGTGCATGTAAGGGAAAGGTTTATACCAGCTGTGCATGTAAGGGAAAGGTTTATACCAGCTGTGCATGTAAGGGAAAGGTTTATACCAGCTGTGCATGTAAGGGAAAGGTTTATACCAGCCGTGAAGAATTTCGTGCTTTTCCTCCCACTCACCTATTCATTCGTCTGTCCATACACTTATCCAGCCCCTGGTTTATTCACTAGCTACTCATGGATGACCCAGGGTACTCACAGGGACAGAGGACAAATAATACGGAGTTATCCTAAACAAGAACAGAGTCAGCACTGGAGGCGGTGACTTCTCAGCAAAGAGAGACTGTCTTGTGTGTGCTAATTGAAGTGGGAATATCCACCCTGATCAGGTCTCATGGGCTGGGTCATAGAATGTAGAAACGGAAGAGGGAGCTGAGCGCAGCACCCCTCTCCTCCGGTTCTGGCTGTGGGTGCAACGTGGCCAGCCCCTGTAGACCCCTGCTGCCACACCTTCCTCGGGGTGATGGACTGGACCCCCTGGAGTGTAAGCCTAAAGAAACCTTTCCCTTAGGTTGTTTTTGCCTGGCATTTTGTTGCAGAATTAACTAAGACACCAATCCTCAGAACTATGTTTGGCCTGTATACAATTGTTACATAAACAAAAAAGCAGAAAGCAGTCTCTTCTATGAGTGTCTGAGGCAATAGCAGATTGTCCCATAGCTTAGTCCCTTCACGGCGGTTCGCAGTTCACCCTTGAATATGTCTACGGTCTGTAGTCTCTGCGAGAATTAATGAGGTGATTCATAAGAAACAGAACGATGACCAGGAAATAGTGGGATCTCAGCAGCGTTTTCAGCAGCGGCACATCTCCACGTACTTCTGTGAAGCCTGCAGGAAGGTGGTCAGACGTGGAATTTGCGCTGGTAAAGGGTAGATAGTTTTGAAATGGCTGAGCGCTATCAGACAACTGGCAATTTTCATTTGGACTCTTCTAGCCCTTAGACGTCCCAGTTTGCATACGCAATCCATGGGCTTCTGTGTGAGACGGAGGTCTCAGCAGAGCCCCCAAGAGCTTGTGGGCCAGTTAGCCTGGTGCACTGGAATTTCTCAAAGGAAGTAGAAAGTGAAGACCATCAAGGACAACTAACTTGTGTCCATGAACAAAATGTATCAAACATCTATTCTATCTAAACCTAAACTTATCTTAAAGAAACACCCAAATATGAACACCTCCTTCCAATCCCAACTCTAAAATAATTGAAAACTAACACTAACAGGTGTAAACTTATAATATCAATAGTAGGGAGAGGGGGCGTGGAATTCTCAAAACTACTTCCTGCTGAGATGGGACGATGATAATCTCATGGGGACCTGTGAAAAGAAAATGTTAGTATAACAAAATCTGAGTAGATCAGACAGTCTCAGTATGGCAGGAGCTGCTTGATTGAAGTTCCTGACTGAGGTTCTAGTGTTGATTGAAGCTCTTATCTTGAAGCTCTGGTCAGATTGTAGAAGATGTGCTATTTCTGTTCCTTGGTCTGGAGTTGTGTCGAGTGATGTAGTTTCAAGCCAGTTTCAGGATAGTGCTTGTCAGGTGGAGTCAATGATGTGGGGCAATTCAGATGCCTCCAGTCGAATCAGGTGAAGTCAAGGAAGTGGATCCTCATTCTCTTTCGGAAGCAGTTGAAGATTGCTGTCAGGAAATCCCTTGTTCTCTGGAAAACTCGAACATTACTGTTAACAAAGAAATATTTTAACTTTCATATGTAAGCATACAGAAGAGGTGACAATAGGGAAGATGGAAAACCTGGAGGAAATTAGACTGTTCAGAAAAAGAAATCCATAGATAACAGTCCCTCATTTTATTTCTTCTGTCTTATATCAATGGCTCTTTGATATAATACAGAAATTCTGAATTGTATTAAAATAACATGCTTGGGTTTAGAGTAGGAGAGCCAATCCAACTCCAAAGCCAGTTTCAGTTAAATGAATGGGAACTGAGGTATGTGAAGAAATAAAGATAAAGGTGTACTATGAAAAAGCAATATAGAGAGATTTAGACTTTGATACCACACAGTGTGTGTTTGATGGTCCTCAGGGTAGCTATTCATTCTTCTACAGGAATCCATGTGTCCAGTATTCTTTGCTGAGTTTACCTGTGAGGACAAAAACAAAGCACTTCTCTTTCCTTTTAGGAGGTCACTTTACCCATTGTGGACTATGAATTTGTAGATGGGCTGTTATCTTCCTCCTCCTGAGATGTTTTCTGTTCTTATCGAATTTTAATTAATTTTGATGGAACCCAAACCTTTTCTTCTCCTGTGGAAACAAAAGCATAACCCCTTCCCCAACGTAACACATATCCTGGTTTCCAGACTGAGGTCATAACATCCTTAAAATACACCGGTTGGTTCAGTTCAGAAGTCTTCTCTGTAGTCCAGTGTCTTTCTGCTGCAGTTTGTCCTTTTTCATCAGCATTAAGAAAATTCAACGTTAGTAAAGCATTGTGTAACCTGTGTCTAGGTGTCTTTGTTTTCCCTGGCTGTTTATGAAGCATCTCCTTTAAGGTTCCGTTAGACCTTTCAATTATTGCTTGTCCTGTGGGATTGTAAGGTATACCAGTTACATGTTTTATATTATAATATTTGAAGAATTGTTCCAATTTACTGGAGACATATGCTGGACCATTGTCAGTTTTTATTGTTTTAGGTATACCCATAACAGCCATTACCTCTAAGAGGTGTGTAATAACAGAGTCAGCTTTTTCAGAGCTGAGGGCAGTAGCCCATTGGAAGCCTGAGAACGTGTCTATAGTATGGTGTACATATTTCAAACTGCCAAATTCTGGGAAGTGAAATACATCCATTTGCAAAAGTTCATTTCTGAGAACACCTTTAGGATTACAACCTGCTGGTAATGGAGTTTGATTGTACAATGAGCAACTGGGACAATTTCTTACTATTTCTTTGGCTTGTTGCCAGGTGATAGAAAAATCCTTCTTTAAACCTTTGCTGTTAACATGGTGTTTCTTATGAAATTCTGAAGCTTCCAACACATTACCTACTGATAAACGATCAATTTCATCATTGCCTTGTGCCAGAGGACCTGGCAGACCTGTATGGGATCTGATGTGTGTTATATATATAGGATGAGTCCTGTTTCTGATGATTTCCTGCAATTGTAAAAACAATGAGGTTAATTCTGTATTATCAGGAACAAATTCTGCAGTCTCAATGTGCAGGACAACTCTTTCTGCATACTGAGAATCCGTGACTATATTGAGAGGCTCTGTAAAGTCTTTAAGTACCATGAGAATGGCATATAACTCTGCCTTTTGTACGGAGTTGTAAGGGCTTTGAACTACTTTACTTATATTTCCTGATTTATACCCTGCCTTACCTGATTTGTTTGCATCCGTGTAGAAGGTAAGAACTCCAGAAATAGGTGTTTGCCTCACGATACGTGGAAGAATCCAAATTGTTTTCTTTATGAATTTGATTCTCTCTGTTTTGGGATAGTTATTACTAATACTTCCCAAAAAGTCACTGCAAGCTATTTGCCAATACTCATTATCCTTCCATAAGGAGGAAATTTCCTCATTCGTTAAAGGTACAATAATTTCAGCTGGGTCTTTCCCAGTCAGTTGACGAAGCCTTAATTTACCTTTTAATATCAAATCAGATATCTTTTCTATATATGTTTTCAATTTTTTATTTTGTTTATGTGGCAGAAATACCCATTCTAGAATGATGTCATCCCTCTGCATTAATATTCCTGAGGGGTATTCTCTAGATGGTAAAATAACCAGAATACAGTCCAGATTTGTATCCACATGGTCCACATGTGCTTCTAATATTCTCTTTTCTACCCATTCTAATTCTTTTTCAGCCTCAGCTGATAGTACTCATGAGCTGTTTAGGTCTTTATCTCCTTTTAAAGCCATTTTCAGGTGTTTTAAATCATGCCCTTCTACACCAATAATCGTCTGTAATTGAGAGATTTCTCCTAATAGTTTTTGAAGATCATTAAGAGTCCGGTAACGATCTCTTCTGATCTGTACTTTCTGTGGTCTAATTTTCTGAGCATCTATTTTATAACCTAAATAGTTAATAGAATCTCCTCTTTGTATTTTTTCTGGGGCAATTTGTAATCCCCAGCGAGGCAAAATTTCCTTTACTGCCTCAAACATCTTTTCCAAAGTATCCTTATTTGAATCAGACAACAATATGTCATCCATATAATGATATATTAACGAATGTGGAAATTTTTTACGAATTATTTCTAGAGGTTTATTCACAAAATATTGACACAAAGTTGGACTGTTTAACATACCTTGAGGTAGTACCTTCCACTGGAATCTCTGTACCGGACGGGAATTATTATAGGTAGGTACTGTGAAGGCAAACTTTTCTCTGTCGTTTTCTTGTAACGGTATGGTGAAGAAACAATCTTTTAAGTCTATAACTATAATTGGCCAATCCTTAGGAATTAGAGAAGGTAACGGCATCCCAGGTTGTAGAGACCCCATAGGCTGAATTACCTTGTTGATGGCTCTAAGATCAGTAACCATTCTCCACTTACCAGACTTCTTCTTGACAACAAAAACAGGCGAATTCCACGCACTAGTTGATTCCTCAATGTGTCCAGCATCTAGCTGTTCCTGAACTAACTTCTCCAAAGCCTCTAACTTCTCAGATGTCATAGGCCATTGACCCACCCAGACGGGTTCATCTGTCAGCCATTTTAATGGTAGAGCTTTTGGTTGCTCTGTAGGTTTGGCACTAGCATCTTGCTTCTGCACAGCCTGTACGTTTGGCATCTGTTTTCTGTACTGTCTTACTATATTCTTACTACCACTAAGAGCTTGTCTATAATTCCTAGCTGATACAGGAGGAATTTTAATCTGCGTATTCCATTGCTGGAGTAGATCACGACCCCAGAGGTTTATAGCAATATCTGCAACGTATGGCTTTAACCTTCCTCTCTGTCCTTCTGGCCCAATAAAGTCAATCCATCTAACGCTCTGTTTAACTTCAGATAGGGTTCCGATCCCTAAGAATTGAACATTAACCTCTTTTAAAGCCCAGGTTTGTGGCCAGGACTGATTAAGGATAGTGACGTCACTTCCGGTGTCCAGTAATCCGTAAATCACCCTATTATTTACCTTAACCGGAAGTTCGGGTCTATGATATTGTATAGAAGTTTGCCAAAATATATGTTTTGTATCTCCTCCTGATGTAATTGATTCATCCTCTGGAGCTAATGTATTATCCAGTGCCGTATTATTTACAATGGGCAGTGGATCTTCTAATTGTCCTGGGAGAGGCTGTCCTCCACTGTCACTGGGAATGACCGGATAATCTTCCTCTTCGGGGCTCCATGGAGCCCCGGAAGCCCGTTTCCCTGCTGTAAAGATCTACCTTGTCTGTCTATTGTGGAAAAGCATTCATCAGTCCAATGGCGCCCCTTCCCACACCTCCTGCATAGACCAGGAGGCTTAGGCCTTCTGTTTGATACATTCCTGGTAAAAGCATTATTTCTAGGAATGCGTTGTCTACAGTTCCTACTAAGATGTCCTATTCTACCACAGTTAAAGCATTTTGCATCTTTACGCCTAGTTAAATTCTTTGAGATTGCCTTCCCTACCCATGCCTCTATATCATCACAGGTAGGGTATTTGGCATCCTGGTGCCTCCTCAAGCCTGTAGAAATAGCTTCACCTACCCAAGCTCCTGTATCCTGACTTTTACATTCCAGGTTCGCTGTATGCAGAACCCATTCCTCCAATGGTGCTGATCTTATTTTTAATGGCCAAATTACCTGCCTGCATTGAGGATTCGCGTTCTCATACGCCAAAGATTCTATAAGGAGACGCCTGGATTCTGGGTTCGCTACCTGTACCTCTACTGCTCTGGATAATCTCTCTAAAAATTCAGTGAACCTTTCCCTTGGGCCCTGTAATACCTTGGTGTAGGGTTGCATTATCTCTCCTGTTTCACAAACCTTATCCAAGGCATTTAAAGCAGCTGTACGGCACAAAGACAACATGTGCTCATCATATGCAGATTGAACCTGCGTGTCAGCGTAAGGACCCTCCCCAAGAATCTTGTCTTGGGGTACTTCATGACCGTTCTGCAATTCCTGAATCTCAATTGCTTTTGCTTCTTGCCTCCACAAAGCTCTCCATTGAATTTGGCAAGAATTTTCGAGTACTGCAGAGGCTAATTGGGCCCAGTCTTTTGGGGTTACTTTATTTACAGTAGCCCATGAGGTTAGGAGCTCTCTGACAAAGGGAGAATGAAGACCATACATGACAATGGCCTCCTTAATATTTTTTAGATCCTTCATCTGTATAGGCTCCCAGTGATAAGCAATGGGACCATTTGATTGTTTTTTCGTTGCTGGTTTTTCTGATACAGATACTGGAAAAACCATAGGGGAATGCATAGCAACCTTAGGGAAATCATTCCGGCATTTGAGAAGCTTTGGGAAACTCCTGTCCTGACCTGTTGCCTGTATTTCTGATTCTGAAGTATCAGATTGAGCGTCTTCTAAATCCTGCAGTCTATTCATCATTGTTTCTCTGAGCTCTTGAAGTTCTTGGGACAAATGATTTTCTAAGGATGTCATGGAATCTTTCATTTTTTTACATTCATCATTTACATGTGATTCCAAATTTCTAATATTCTCATCCTTAGCAAGTACCTCAATAGCATGTAAACTGCCTTCAACAAATGATATTCTATCAGTTAGTTTACCATTGCTCTCAGACATGGAACAATTCTTTTCTGCTAGCATTTCAATTTTATGTTCCAGTCTTTGTAATTTGCTAGGGAAATCATTAAACATGGAACCGTGTTTTTCGTTAAATGTTTCCACATTATGTTCCAATTTTTCAATTCTCTCTGTGGAACACATTTTTCCTGATAGTAATTCAATTTTGTGTTCCGTCTCTTTAAATCTGTTCGTCAGACCTACATTATCATTTTTAATATCCTGAATATTATCTACCAACCCTTTCTTACTCTCCTGCAATGAATTTTGCACTTCCTGAATCCTTTGTATTAAGATTTCAAAACTATCCTGCGATGACTGTATGACCTGTATAAGTTTATTCCTATTTTTGAGCCATTTCATTAACAAAATTATATTGATTATGAAGCTAATAATCACCATCATGGGTAGGAAGCACCTTTCAGGTAGGTCCTCAACCCTTTCTAAAATCCCATCCATACAAAAAACAAGAAAATTCTTAACATCCTGCATCATAGTGTTAGCTGTTGACATTGTATAAAGCAGTTACGTTTTTTTACCAATGGAGTAATTCAGGCCGAAATCAACAGGCTGCCAGCAAAAGAGCACGTGGCCGGAGTCAGCAGGCCGCCAGTAAAACAGCACGTGGCCGCAAGAGAAATCTTGGAATACCTAACCTTACCGGCAGGTAGAAGGTGCTGGTTCCTGGCGGCAGGAATCGTGCCTTGCCGAGCGAAGTAGTGAGGAACTTAGCGAAAGGAGAGTCCACGTGTGCCTGGCCGGGCCAAGAGAAGCCGCTTTTCCGGGGCGCCTGGATCCGGATTTCAATCCCGCTCCCGACACCAAATTGTTGGCTTTACGGACGCTGTAACGATACGCGACACACAATTACTGAAAATAAGGCTAAGTATTTTATATAGAAAATTACTCACAAGATACCAAACCCCGAGAAGCCCAGCAGATCTCAGCTAGCGACTGGACCGGAAGCTGAACTCCAGGAAAAGAGAGCGAGACTTCTTGTGCGCTGTCTTTTATGCCTTCCCCCGTAACGCCCCCTAGCCATGCCCAAAAGTGGGCTTGGCTAGTGATGTAGTTCCGCCTACGTACGTATACGTCTTTACGTCCAGCCGTATACGTCTTTAGTCCTGCCTAAAGTGGGTGTGGTTAGCGGTGTGGTAAACCGCCCTTTTATTACCTCATCTGTATGCGCCTCTAGTAAGTCACATGTTTAATGGCGGCATAGACTTAGTAAGTCACATGTTTAATGGCGGCATCAGACTTCCTCCTACAATCACCTGAGGTTGTCCTCTGACCTCTGTCATGTGGTACGGCATGCATGTGCCTGGACACACAGTCAGGCGTGCACAGCACATGCATACATCACATACACAGAGGGTAAACAATTACGACACTCAGACACAGCATTAAGGGAACTGGCTTCACGTTGATAGAGAACTATTGAAGCAGGCAGTTTCGAGGGGCCCAGTTTTCTAGGAAGAAAGGAGGAGAGGCAGAGCTGACATTTTGCTGAGACTTTGCTTGTGGACAGCCACAGTGGAGAGACCTAAAAAGAGATCGCTGTGCTTGCAAGGTAACACTTTGCTAACTAAGCAAGCTGGTCATAAACGCATTGCTACTAGCCGAAGTCTAGTGCACGCGAAGGTGAACCATCAACTTGCGTCACGAAGTTCTACAGGTTGTGATGAAGTCAGCGTCTTGTATCTCTGATTACGGAGTCATAAACAACAGCCTCATTGCACGGGCCTGACATTTTTTACCTGTGCTTCCCTCTCCCCTGGGCTGTTATCAGCCACTTACATTTCTCTTTGTCTTTCTGTGATTGAGATGGAGTCTTGCTGCAAGGCAAGGATAATGAGGGACTTTCCACATGGCCCAGGCTGTCTCTGAACTCCTTGTGTTCTTTATTTTTCTAACCTCCCCATGCTGGGGTAACGGTACTGTACCAACATGCCTGGCTGCCTGATTGCCAAGTGCTGACAGTCTCTGAACTTCTGCAAGCTACGTTAGCAAATAGCTGAACCCGGGGAGAATTACGAAAACATCTGATTCACAGGTCATTTGGATGGAAATGCTGGAAATCTCCAGACCTCCTGAGATCAGTATCTGAATCGGGATACATCCCGTGAGACGCTGCTGTGGGATCCATACTCACCAGGAAGCAGCAGATGAATTTTGTCCCCAAATGGAGCTGAATTTGGGACAACTAGCTGTCGTCTGCAGGACCTTGGAGAATTACTTGGGTTGGGATTAAATCAGCAGTACTATAACATGAAGAATAATCTCACATGCGTAACTAATTAAACAACACAATGTGGGGTCATTAAGAAGTCTGTGTGGTACATACCCTCGGATACACAGGGCAAGAGTGAAAAGTCAAGGACAAGCCGACCCTGTACTCACAAAACAGAACTGTGTCTGCCTCCCTGAACATGTGACAGTGATGGGACTGTCCCCCTCTCCCCCACAACATCCTGCAAATTCACTCGATGAGGCCTGTGATGGTGAAGAGTGATTGTCAACTTGACAGGGTCCAGAGTCACCTAAGGGACAAGCCTCCAGGCATGTCTGTGATGTGACCATGTCCTTCACGGTCCTGTTGCTTCAATTCACCTACAACGATGTGATTGAAGGACCTTAGGTAATCAGGTCCAATGTATCGCCATGTCCCGAGCCCAATAACCAGACAGTTGGATGCAAACCGCAAGAGGTTTATTGTTCACACAGGCGCCTGTGGGCACTCCAGCAGCCTTAGTTAGCTGAGCGCGCTGGGCTTCAAGACAGTTTTCTTTTTATATACATAATCTTGGCAATCAATAGGGGTATTGCAGAAAGCAAGGGCATAATTTAACCTTCCTGGAGAAACCACAAGGTCAAAATTAAGCTTATCTCAACAGTCTGGCGGTTTCATGCGTCAGCACTCTGGAGCAGATGTTCTTTTCGATTGGACCTTGTTCCCTGCCTAGGGGACCTTGGGGGAATTTTCCACTGGGGCGACCTTCTGAGTCTAAGGGGGTGTATTGAGGTCTTTCATGATGAGCTAAGACGACTTGCCTGCATTGATGGACTATGTCCTGGAGTGATGCTCTAAGATGAACCGTGTCTCCCTGTAACTTGCTTCTGTTCATGTGTTCTGCTTCAGCAGCAGGGAATGAAACTGGGAATCTGGACTGAACAGGAAGGGAAACTGAGCAGAGCATCAGCATCTGTCTTCCTGAGTCTTGATTGTGGAGGCCATGTGACCAGCTCCCTGCGGCCATGCATCCCCCCCCCCCACGATGGATGGATGGACCGCATTCTTAAACTGTGAGTCACAGCAATCCTTCCCCTTACGCTGCTTTCTCCAGGTATTTAATCATAGTGACGAGGAAAGGAGTTCATTCGAAGCACTGACTAATGCAATTGCCTTTGGAGCAGGCGAGTAAGGTTGGGAGAGGCCCTGTCATTAGGTGAGGGGCCTAGGCGTGACAGCGGCAGAAAAAGAGGAGAGGCTCAGGTCTACCGTTTTCTGTTCTGTGAGGACAACACAAGGAGATGGCTGCTGTCTGTAAGCCATGGGAGGCCGCGTTAGAAACCGAACATGTCCACTCTCTGACCCTGGATGCCCAGCTTTCTGAATAGAGAAACAGTTTCACTCACATTTACCCGATGGGGAAGGATGTTGAACATTTCTTTTAAGACTTTTTGTTTGGATCTGTACCCCATTTTTTAATTGCACTATTCGGTTTGTTGAAGTCTAGTTTCTCGAGTTCTTTATATATTTTGTCAGATGTGGAGTTGGGGAAAACTTTTTTCCATGTAGGCTGCTGCTTTGTCATATTTATGGCATCCTTTGTCTTACAGAAGCTTTTCAATTTCTTGAGGTCCTATTTATTGACTGTTGATCTTGATGCCCACACGATTGGTGTTCTGTTGAGGAAGCTGTCTCCTGTGCCAGTGCATTCAAGGCTAATACTATTCTCCCACTTTCTTTTCTATCAGGGTCAGTGTATCTGGTTTTATGTTGAGGTCTATGATCCACTTGGACTTGAGTTTTGTGCAGGGTAATAGATATGGATCTATTTACATTTTTTTTAAAGATTGACACCATTTTGGTTGTTCTTTTTTTTTTTTAAAGATTTATTTATTACATATACAGTGTTCTGCCTACATACCAGAAGAGGGCACCAGATTGAATTGTAGATGGTTGTGAGCCGCCATGTGGTTGCTGGGAATTGAACTCAGGACCTCTGGAAGAGCAGTCAGTGCTCTTAACCTCTGAGCCATCTCTCCAGCCCCTCTATTTACATTTTTACATGCTGATATTGAGTTAATCCAGCACCATTTGTTGAAAGATGCTTTCTTTATTTCTATTGTGTATTTCTGGCTTCTTTATAAAAAACAAGGTTAATTCCACTAATCAATCAGTCTGACTTTATGTCAATACCATGTGGTTTTTATTGCTATACCTCTGTAGTAGAGCTTGAAATCAATGGATTTTTTTAGCTATACGGAGTTTTTATTTTCCATATGAAGTCATTGTCCTTTCAAGATCTGGTCTATAAAGAATTGTGTTGGAACTTTGGTGAGGATTGCATTGAGTCTGTAGATTGCTTCTGGTAAGATGGCCACTTTTACTATGTTAATCCTACCAATCCATGAGCATGGCAGATCTTTCCAACTTCTGACACATTCTTCAATTTCTTTCTTCAAAGTTTTTGTTATTCAAGGTTTTCAATGGCTTGATTAAAGTTACCCAGTGATATTTTATATTATCTGTGGCTATTGTGAAGGGTTCTGTTTCCTTGATTTCTTTCTTAGTTCATCTGCCATTTATATACAGGAGGGCTGCTGATTGTTTTGAGGTAATCTTGTATTCAGTCACTTCACTGAAGGTGTTTATCAGCTGTAGGAGTTTCCCTGTAGAATATTTGTCACTTACATATATATCATATTATCTGCAAATGATGAGACTTTGACTTCTTCTTTTCAAATTTGTATCCCCTTGATCTCCTTCAGTTGTTTTATTACTCCAGCTAGAACTTTAGTTACTACATTGAATCGACGTGGAGAGAATGGACAGCCTTGTCTTGTTCCTGTTTTTAGTGCAACTGCTTTGTTTTTCCCTCTATTTAATTTGATGTTGGCTATAGGCTTGCTATAACTTATGTTTATTATGTTTAGGTATGTCTCTTACATTGCTAACATCTCAAAGACTTTTATCATGAAGGGATGTTGGATTCTGTCGAGTGCTTTTTCAGCATCTAATGAGATAGTTGTGTGGCTTTTCACTCTCAGTTTGTTTACATGGTGTATTGCATTGACTGATTTTCATATGTTGAACCATTCCTACATCTCTCTGAGACAAAACCTACTTGGTCATGGTAGGTCATCTTTTTGATCTGTTCTTGGATTCACTTTGTGAGTATTTTATTGAGTATTTTTGCATCTATGTTTATGAGAGAAGTTGATCTGTAATTCTTTTTCTTTGTTAAATCTTTATGTGGTTGGGATATTAGGGTAACTGTAGCCTCACTAGATAAATTTAGCAATGTTCCTCTGCTTCTATTTTGTGGAATAATTTGAGGAAGATTGGCATTAGCTCTTCTTTGAAAGCTTGGTAGAATTCTGCTCCACAACTATATGGTTCTGAGGGTTTTTCTTGTTTGTTTGGGAGACTTTTAATGACTGATTTTATTTTATCTACTGAGAAAAATATCCATTTCTTTTGAATTTTCCAATTTCGCAGAGTACAGGATTTTAAAATATGACCTTATTATTCTTTGGATTTCCTCAGTGTCTGTTATTATGTTCTCCTTTTCATTTGTGATTTTGTTGATTTGTATATTCTTTATTTTAGTTCATTTCAACAAGGGTTTCTCTGTCTTGCTGATTTTCTTAAAGAATCAAATCATTGTTTCATTGATTCTTTGTATTGTTCTCTTTGTTTTTATTTTATTGATTCCAGCCCTCAGTTTCATTATTTCCTGCCTTCTACTCCTCTTGGGTGAGCTTGCTTCTTTTTGTTTTAGAGCTGCTTTCATCGTTTTTCATAAGTTTGGCTATGTAGTGTATTTATTTTCATTGAATTCTAGGAAGTCTCTAATTTCTGCCTGATACAACAGTCATTCAGTAGAGAGCAGGTTTCTGTGTTCCTATTGTTGAAATTCAGCTTTAACCCACGGTGATAGGATGCAGGGGGTTATTTCTTGCTTTATGGCTGAGTATGTGGTCAATTTTGTAGGATGTTATGTGGGGTGCTGAGGACAGGACACATACTTTCATGTTTTGATGAAATGTTCTATGGGTATTTGTTAGGTCCATTTGGCTCATAACATCTGCCAACCCCAGCGTTTTTCTGTTTAGTTTTTGTGTGGGCGACCTGTCTATTGGTGAGAGTGGGGTATTGAAGTCTCCCACTATGAACGTGGGAGGGCTGATGTGCGATTTAAGCTTTGGTAGTGTTTCCTATACAGATGTAGGTGCTCTTGCATTTGGGACAACGATGCTAAGAATTGAAAGATCATCTTGGTGGGTCTTTCCTTAATGAATAAGAAGTGTCCTTCCCTATCTTTTTGATTAATTTTTTGGAAGTCTAGATATTAGAATGGCTAAAAATGCTTGCTTCTTATGTCCATTTAACTGGAGAATCTTTACCAAAACCCTTTACTCTGAATGTCTGTCTTTGCTGTTTTTGTATACAGCACAAGGATGGTTTCTTTTTTCACGTCCATTATTTGTCTTCCTATTGGAGAATTGAATCCATTGGTATTGAGAGATATAAATGACCAATGATTGTTAATTCCTGCTTTGTTTGTTGCTGTTGGTGCTGGTGGTAGGGTGTGTGTGTGTGTGTGTCCCTTCTTTTGTTTTTGCTGGTGTGAGATTATTTATTTCCTGTGTTTTATTGGTTGAGGTTAACCTCCCTGGGTTGTATTTTTCCTTCTACTACCATCTGTAGGGCTGCATTTGTGGATAGATATCATTTAAATTTGAATTTACCACAGAATATCTTGTTTTCTCCATCTAAGATGATTTAAAGTTTTTCTGAGTGTAATAGTCTGGGTTTGCATCTGTGGTCTCTTAGAGTTTGCAGGATATCTTCTGGCTTATAGAATCTCTGTTGAGAATTCTGGTATAATTCTAACAGGTTGGTCTTTATACATTACTTGGCCTTTTCCCCTTGCTGCTTTTAATATTCTTTCTTCGTTTTGTATGTTTAGTGTTTTGATTATTGTGTGGTGAGGGATTATCTTTTCTGGCATTCTTTCTGTATGCTTCCTGTACTTTTATAGGCATGTTGCTCTTTTGGTTAGGAAAATTTTCTTCTGTGAATTTGTTGAAACATTTTCTGGGCCAATGCATTCAAGGCTACCTCCCACTTTCTCTACTATCAGGTTCAGTGTAACTGGATTTATGCTGAGGTCTTTGATGCACTTGGACTTGAGTTTTGTACCTGGTGATAGATAAGGATCTATTTGCAGTCTTCTACATGTTGACATCCAGTTATGCCGGCGCTATTTGTTGACGATGCTTTCCTTTTCCCATTGTTCCATTTTGGCTTCTTTGTCAAAAATCAGGAATGCCTTGGCACAGGAGACCACTTCCTAAATATAACACCAGTAGCATAGACACAGAGAAATGATCAATACACGGGATCTCATGAAACTGAGACGCTTTTATAAGGCAAAGAACATTGTCAATAAGACAAAATACCAGCCCACAGAATGGGAAAAGATAGCCACCAACTCCACATCTGACAGAAGACTGATCTCCAACATATATAAATAACTCAAGAAACTAGACATCAAAATACAAAATAATTCAATAAAAAATGGAATACAGATCTAAACCGAGAATTCTCAATGGAAGACTCTCAAATGGCCAAAAAGACATCGAAGGAATTGCTCAACATTTTTAATCATCAAGGAAGTGCAAATCAAAATGACTCTGAGATACCATCTCACTCCTGTCAGAATGACTAAGATCAAAAATACTAAGGACAGCTTATGCTGGAGAGGATATGGAACAAGGGGAACACTCCTCCACTGATGGTGGAAGTGCAGCCACTTTGGAAATCAGTATGGCAGTTTATCAGAAAATTGGGAATCAATCTACCTTAAGACCCAGTGATACCACTCTTTGGCATATACCCAAAGAATGCTCAATCATACCACAAGGACATTTGCTAAAAAATATTCATAGCAACATTATCTCTCTAATAGACAGAACCTGGGAACAACCTAGATGCCCATCCACCGAAGAACAGATAAAGAAAATGTGGTACATTTACACTGTGGAGTATTATTCAGCTGTAAAAAAATGACACCACGATATTTGCAGACAAATGGGTGGAACTAGAAAAAAACCATCCTGAGTGAGGTAACCCAGTCTCAGAAGGACAGACATAGCGTGTGCGTCTAAGACATGGAAAAAATGAAACTGGAAATGGGCCTGCTTCCTGCTGGCCTCCATAGGGCTGGCAGGTGTGATGTAGGTAGCTAACAGAGAAGAGTCACCAGCTTCCTTACCCAGCTGTGAACATCTGCCAGGCAAGATGTACCCATTGCGACAATGTGGCACTGATATTACTGTGGTAGCCAGCTCTTTCTCATTGGGTCTGAGCCCTGCCACATGAGGACACTCATGCCTAGTACTATAAACCTTATCAAGAGCCAAGAGTGGGATCTACTATCATTTTTTTGCTAAATGGAAATGTAGTCAAAAGTGTGTGTGTATGGTCATGTCTGTGTGTAGGTACATGTGTACATGTGTGTGCGTGTCTGTGGAGGCTGCTAATCAAGCTCAGGTACCTTCCCCAGTCATTCTCCATCTCGTTTCTTTTGGGACAGGGCCTCTCGCTTTTACCAAGTAGGCAAGGATGGCTGACCAGCAAGGGCCAAAAATCTGCCTGTCTCTGCCTCCCCAGTGCAGCTACTGCAAGTGTATCATTATGTCTTATTAATCTCTGTAAATTACTAATTTTACAAGTTCCATTTCATTCTTTCTTTCTCTAAAGATAAATTTTTCACACAATTAGAGCAGGCTGCCCATTCACTATCTCTTATTTTACTGCCTAGGATTTCTAGTTTTGTGTGCAAAAATATCGATTTTGGTGCACCAAATGTTTCCCACTGGGGAACCGTGGGGACTGAGTCATCTGTGGCTAGATCTCCCCATTTTCCCAAATACTTGAGAGTGGAAAGTCCATAATTATCTCCCGTAAAGCCGGCTGGAGCATCAGATGGCTTTCTATTCCCCAACGCTTCCTTCTTCCGGAAACCTTGCTTCCCATTTCCTTTCTCTTGAAGACCCGCAAGCCTCCCAACGCAGTTAGCGGGCATGCGCTGTTCAGGCTTATGTGCTGTGCTGAGATTGACTGTAGATTTCACTTTGAGGCTGTTGTATTTCACATTTATGGAAACCTGAGGGTGCGTCAGATACTAGGTGATCAAACCCATACACTCATCTTCCTAGGCGCGCTGACAAACTTCCTTCTGACCCAGAATGGGGTGTGCTTGTTGGGTCAATACATAAGGCTGCTGCACCCTGTGTGCAGTCCCTCTTGATGTCCCGCTCCATTGGGTTGGAGGGTGCAAAAGCCTCTTCTTTTGGTGCTCGTAAAATTCTTAAGCCAAAGGCTCCCAAGGTTGCAATAAACAGAAGCCACAGAAAAATGCAGAATGAAGCATTTGAAGAGGATTTTCAGGAGACAAGGGCCAAGCAATACCAAATTTAAATTCTCCAAAGGCAAAGAAAACCCAAACAGCAACCAAATGCCTTCAAAAGACGAAAAGCAAGCCAATACAAAAAACAAGCCAAACAGTCAGAAATATCAATGCCTCCATAGAACTGAAATCAGGCGAAGAGACAAAAACCACCAAAGCCAAACGCCTATACCAAAATGCTTCCAGACAAAACAAACAAAATAGATGCCTTAACCCAGGCATTTTGGTAGCAAACCTAAACCAAGTCGGTTCCATACCTTGCGTCATCCTGGTCACGCCTCCAGTGCAAAGGAGATTATTTTTGGAGCACTCTTGTTGTACAGCTATCATTGTTGATGCAAAAACACAGCTCTCGGATCAAAGGGGAGTTTATTCTAGGGTCAAATAGGAATGACACGGCCAGAGAACATGGATTTGGGTTGCTTCAAATTCCATGTTCCGATGTGGAGGGAGTTTCATGACCTGCTTAGAGTAACAGAGCAAAGAGAGTCATAAACCAAGGCACCTTTCAACTGTGTTGTTGGGAAACATCAGAGGAGGAGAGGACAGCAAGTGGAGAATTCTCAGCCACAGGCTTCAGACACTGTCTGATAGCATTCTTAGTGTTTCGACTGGTGGAGAATAAAGTTTTGCTAGCTGAATACATTCCAAAAGCTCCTATCTGTTCGTTGCAGGATGTTAAGTCCTATACCAGGGTAGGCAAGGAATTGGCATCGAGGTGGCTGGGGAGAGGCGGAGATTAACTGTGGTCAGGCTTGGGACCTGCAACATACTACCCTCTCCTCACCGCTGAAGTTCTAACCAGTCTACCTGCAGACACAGCTTAAATCAGCCTCCACATACACTTCTTCCCAGGGATTTTGCTCACAGTTTTCTCCTCCCACCGCTTGGCTGTTGGGGATGGAACAAGGGTGTCAGGCTTGGAAACAAGTACATTTACCCACAGATGTCTCTCCTTTGTAGTCTTTCAGGTTTAATTATTCTAGCACCTTTTGTAATAATAATGAAGAAGATAATAATAATAATAATAATAATAATAATAATAATAAAAGGCTTTCCATGGGCTGTGGTGTATCTTAGTGACATAGTGCTTTCCCAACATGTGATGTGTCTCCTGCACCATAAGTAAATCAATTAATCTTTTAAATGATTGACAAGAAAAGACTCCCTCTCTGCAAATGCCCCTGGAGATCAGCAGACTGCATCCATATATCTAGTTCCAGATCATTTATTTAGCTGGTGTCAGTGAATTTTGTGTATTGAACTTTTAACTAGAACCCTTGCTAAATTCTATTATTTCTAGTAATTGTTTAAGAAAAACACTTTCCATTTTCATGCATGAGAAATAATTTGCTTATGAGTAGAGGGAATTTTCTTATTTTCTTTTTTTTTTTACACTTGCTGTTGATTTATAGTATTATTCCATTGTGATCACTTAGAACACAGGAATTTCTTTTTTTTTGTTTTGAACCTTTTTTGCTTTTTATTTTTTATTACTTTAATTTTAAATAGCTTGTTTTACATGTCAATCCCTGCTCCCTCTCCCTCCCCTCCTCCCGTACCCTCCCACCATCCCCCCCAGTCTCCCACCCTATCTCCATTTCCTTCCACACAGGGGATATCTAGAATCTGTCATTTCACTTAGGGCAGGGTCCAGGCACTTCCCTAAGAGTCCAGGCTGAGAGAGCATCCCTCTTTGTGTTATGGATGCATGATGTTTGTTTGTATTCCAGGGATAAACACTGATCCACTTCCCAGGGCCCCATAGGTTGCCCAGGCCTCCTCACTGACTCTTATATTCAGGGGGTCTGGATCAGTCCCATGCTGGCCTCCCAGCTGTCAGTCTGGGGTTCAAGAGCTCTATTTCTTCGTGAATTTTTTTTCATTATTTATGTTTCTTACTCTCCACTCCTGGGCAAGACATTGATTAAGACATAGAAGGAGCTTTAAGAAGGGCTATTGCCACTCCCATCAACCATGATACTGACAGTGTCTTGCTTTCCTTAGGATCTATGAATCGCTCCACGAAGACCACCGTTCCCGGGTACAATCAGCAAGAGTGTTTTTTTATTTACTGTACTAGCATATGTGGGGTTGTTCACCTGTGCAAAATGGCGGTGACCCTGGAAGGAGAGTGTAGGCTCTTTTTAAATACAGTGAAGGAGAGTTTCAGGAACAGTGAGGCCATCTCAAACGTAATTGGTTAAGCAAGCATCAGTGACATCAGTATACTTTTAATTGGCTGAGGTTTTATCTTCGGCCAAATTTATATAAGCTTGGACAAGTCCGGACATGACCTAGAAAAGGGGGGTTGTAGGACTGACTTGTCCTTGAGATATTCTGGGGATGACGGCAGGTCTGTTTGTGTTTTCTCCCTTTGGCCCTGTTGCTAAGTGGGCCTTTGTTGGGAGAGACACCTGTTTGTCCCTTTCAGAGAACTGAAACCTAAATTCAGTTGTAGAAGCATGAGAGTTTAACTCCTTTGGTTTTCAGTATCCCATTGTCTTCTTTGATATGATTTTATATTAAGTCTTGAGCCAGATATTGAGAGTCCTCCACATTGATTCTATTTTTGTCAACTGTGTTCTGCTACCACAGTCCTATTTCTTTCTGCATACATTTTATAATGCAGTTTTGTTTCTAAACACCTTGTTGGAATGGAACTAGAGTTGTGTATATAGTTCATTTGAGTGCTAACAATAATATTTATTTCAGCTTACTGACAGAGATAGCTGATTGCTTAATTAGAATAAGTGATTCATTTTTAAGTGTTTACATAAAGTTCTTGTATACTTTTGTTAGACTTTTTTTTTTACCTGTTTAATATTTTGGAAGTACTAAAAGACCAGTAATTTTTTTTTTTGGTTTTTTTACGAGACAGGGTTTCTCTGTATTGTTTTGGAGGCTGTTGGTCCAGCCCAGCCTCCAACTCACAGAGATCCGCCTGCCTCTGCTGCCCGAGTGCTGGGATTAAAGGCGTGCCCCACCACCGCCCGGCAGACCAGTAAATTTTTT
Organism: Mesocricetus auratus; assembly: GCF_017639785.1. Classification (NCBI taxonomy): domain Eukaryota; kingdom Metazoa; phylum Chordata; class Mammalia; order Rodentia; family Cricetidae; genus Mesocricetus; species Mesocricetus auratus. The sequence goes on from NW_024429198.1 coordinate 62,008,613, forward strand.
GATGGTACACAGAAATGCAAATGAATTTTGTGTATTGAACTTTTAACTAGAATCCCTGTTAAATTTTATTATTTCTAGTAATTGTTTAAGGAAAACAAACTTTCCATTTTCATAAGAAATAATTTGCTTATGAGTAGAGGGAATTTTATTTCTTCATGAATGTTTTTCATGACTCATGTTTCTTACTCTCCACTCCTGGGCAAGACATTGATTAAGACGTACAGGGAGCTTTAAGAAGAGAGATTGCCACCTCCATCAACCATGATACTCACAGGAAGCATTCACATCAAGAAAGGGACTGCAGCAAGTTGAGTCGCCAGTGTTCCTGAAGAGACCTGCTCTTGGAAGTCCACCAGTGTTCTAGAACATGTGTTTTGCTCTTTGGAGTCTTCCAGTGTTCCAGAACACGTGTTCTGCTGTTTGGAGTCTTTCAGTGTTCTAGAACACGTGTTCTACTGTTTGGAGTCCGCCAGCATTCCAGAACAGATTCCCATCTGTCTTGTTCTTTGGAGTCGCCAGTGTTCTAGAACAGATTCCCATCTGTCTTGTTCTTTGGAGTCACCAGTGTTCTAGAACAGATTCCCATCTGTCTTGTTCTTTGGAGTCGCCAGTGTTCTAGAACAGATTCCCATCTGTCTTGTTCTTTGGAGTCGCCAGTGTTCTAGAACAGATTCACATCTGTCCTGCTGTTTGGAGTCAGTGTTCCAGAACAGATCCGCATGTGTCCTGCTCTTCAGAGTTGGCATCTTTTTCTTGCCACCTTCTATCTCTGGGTGGTGTTGTACTTCATTCACTGTGTAAGACATTTGTGCAGTGCTTATCTGTGGTTAGACTTCTGTAACTGTTGTATTGTCATGCATGCTATTTCTACACAGTTTTTTATCACTTTTTATTTTAATTTTAAATAGCTTGTTTTTAAATAACACAATCCATGAGGTCATTTTTGGTATAAGTGATTGGGTATTTATTTTTCAAAGGTGTTTTAGTGATAAATAAGGTTTCATTTTTAAATTTAATTTTCCTTTTTCAAAATGTATTTATTTTATGCCTGTGAGTGTTCTACCTGAATGTGTGCCTTTTATGCTAGAAGAGGGCACCAGATCTCATTACAGATGGCTGTGAGCCACCATGTGGTTGCTGGGAATTGAACTCAGGACCTCTGGAAGAGTAGCCAGTGTGTGTGTGTGTGTGTGTGTGTGTGTGTGTGTGTGTGTGTGTGTATTCATACATACAAGTACATACTACAGTACTGGGTGGAGGTCAGAGGATAACCCTTGGGATTTGATTCACTCTTTCTACTGTGTAGGTTGTCCTTGGGGGCTGAATTCAGATCAGGCCATCAGTCTTGGTAGCATGTGCCTTTACCCTGAGCCACCCCACCACCCCACCACCCCAAGTTTCTTTAAAAAAAAAACAAGTCACAACAGCAACAGCAACACAACCCTTCACATTCATAGTTTCTGAAGATCTCATGAGGTCATGTTTTCCATCTGAGATAATTTCCCTATTTACTTTTTGGTAGTACAGGAGAATTGATTATGACTTCCTTTTGCTTTTGGGTGTCTTTTAGAATCAATATTACACTTTTTTGGAAAATACATATCTATGTAGATATATATTGTATTTTCTAAAGTAGAGTGCTTTAACATCCCCCCCCCTTGGTTTTTTTTTTTTTTAGCACTTTAATGACCTAAATCTACGGTCATTGGGTGTCCATTTGTACCACAAGGAGACATCTATCATTACTTTTTCCTTTTATATTTTTATAGCATATTATAGCACCTCTCCGGTCTTCCAACTTCTGCATCCTGATGCTCCCTCCTCCATGATGTTTCTGAGTCCTGGAGTGTGTGACACGCATGTTCTGAATACTCTACAGTCACTCTCGGCACTTTGACCAGTTCCGAGTCTCTGCATGAACCCCTGGCCATTGCAAAATGAAGCTTCTCTGACCAAGGCTGAGAGCAGCTTTGTCCGTATAAAATACATCTTTGTATATAAGCATCAACATTACCAGGTGGTTTGGCATCTGCTTAGTGAACAATAGTAGAAGGCTCCTCGGTAGGTCCTATGACCTTCTTAGCAATGTCTTTTGGTCAGTTTACTGAATTCTTTTTAGTGGAATATGCCTCATATTGAATCAGAAAATCATTGGTCATGCCATTATCGCACCAGGAGACACTTATAATTCTTTTATTTGTAATAGTGTGACTTTGTTCCTGGGATGAAATGAGGCTGAATCACACTGTTCAGTTTTTTCTTGCCTTATTCTTTGAACTTAAAGAATCTGTGCATATATTGTTCATGTTCAGCTTTCATATTTTAGGCATTTTCTTCAAATACGTATTTTTCATTTCTTCTCTTCTTCTGGTGTTCTAATTGCTTATAAATTAGTTTGCCCAAAGTCGTTCCATTTTAAACAGTTATTTCCATCATTTTCGTTGGTTTCTGGTTTTGAAACATTTTGCACTGTTTACTATACTTTTATTCTTATCATATATGCAATCCTAACATGGATGTGTGCTAACTCTAATATTACATTTTATATCTGAAAGTTCAATTTGGGCTTTTATAGATGTTCACCATCTCTGTTAAACATACTCACTTTCGTTTCCTTCTCAAACAAACAGAACCCAATATAATAAATGAAAATATCTATATATACTGATTGCATTGTCATTTCTGGGTCTGTTGCTGCTGATTAAATTTTCTCCTCACACTATTGGTTTAAGGGATTATTAATCATACTAATTAAGGGATACTAATAGGGGATATTACCTAAGTACTTAATTCTACTAATTAAGGGATAATTCGGCTGTAAAGGCATAAGTACCCTAACAGGGCAGCGGAAATTAAGAAAAGAAGAGATAATCCTTCCTTAGGATCAAGGAAGTTGAACTAAGTAATAGTAAATACTGAAAAAAGGTCAATAACAGTGAAGAAAATTTCCATGGCAGAGAAGAGCATATTGAGAGGTGTTCTGGCTAGTTGTGTGGACTTTATACAGGTTACAGTTATTGGAGATGGGATCCTCAATTCAGCAATGCCTCCATAAGGTCAGGCTGTAGGCATTTTTAAAATTAGTGATTCATGGAGAGGGGGTAGCCTACTGTGGTGTTGTCATCCCTGGGCTGCTGGTCCTAGATTCTATAAGAAAGCAGGCTGAGAAGGCCAAGAGAGCAAGCCAGTACGCAGCACCTCTCCACAGCCTCTGTATCAGCTCCTGCCTCCTGGTTCCTGCTCTTCTTGAGATCCAGTCCTGACTTCCTGCAATGAAGAACAGTAACTTGGAATTGTGAGCCATGTAAGCCCTTTCCTCCTGTGGTGTTTCATCCCAGCAATGTTGTTTTACCATTCTTTACTTTTTAAGGCTCTTCGGCTTTTTTGGGGGGGAGGGGTGCCACCTTGCTCCCAAATAAAACACACACAGAAGCTTATTCTTTCTTATAATTGCCCGGCCTTAGCTTGGCTTGTTTCTAGCCAGCTTTTCTTAGGTTACCTCATCTACCTTTCGCCTCTGGGCCTTTTCCTTTTCTTACTTCTGTGTATCTTACTCTTACACCAAGGCTGGCTGGGCGGTTGGGCGGCTGGGCGGCTGGGCGGCTGGGCGGCTGGGCCCTGTTGTCCTCCTCTCCTTCTGTCTTGCTCCTTGCTCTCTCAGATTTCTCCTCCTCTTTATTCTCTCTTCCTGCCAGCACCACCCATTGCCTCTCTACCGGCCGTTCAGCTCTTATTAGACCACCAGGTGTTTTAGACAGGCAAAGGGCCACAGCTTCACAGAGTTAAACAAGTGCAGCATAAATAAAAAACAACATGTCTGTGCGTTCCACAGCATGAACTAAAGCAACACACCTTAAAATTCTATTCTACAACACGGCAATGGTCTCTCTAAGACAAGAGGCTACCAGGGAGCTCCTCATTTTCTTTCTGCACTCTGCTCTTTCCTCCTCTCCTCCTCCTCTGCGTCTTTCTCCTCCACTGTCTCCTTTTCTTTCTTCTTTCCTTTTTCTCCTTCTACTCTTCCTGCTTCTCTTCCTCCTCCCTTTCTTCTTATTTTGAGACTGGCCGTCACTACGTGTCCTGAGCAGCTTCAGCCCCCCTGCTTCAGGCTCTTGAGTCTTAGACTGCAGGCATCCACCAACAGTGTCAAACTCTTGTCTCGTCTTAGTTTAATACGGCTTAGGATGGCTTATTGTTTATTTTGCCCCCAGACTACGTCATCCGACCTTTCTCACTGTAGTCAATGCTGCTGCTTGGAGACAGTACTCGATTAGAGCTCCCGCTTCACTGTCGCTATGAACGGGGATGTGGTAAATTGCACAGAAGCTTCTTCAAAATGGGGACAGGTACTAATTTGTCATTTCTACAACTGACAGAGCTGGCCATGAATCCCAAGCTACTCTATATTGTAATATGCATTCTTCCCGTCAGCCTGGTCCCAGAACTGCATCAGTCCCAAATGGACACGCAGGATGCTATATTAATTATAAAACTGTTGGCCATTTGTTATGGTTTCTTAATGGCTAGCTCTGACTTAATTATTAACCCATAATTACTAATATATATATATTATAAGGTCTTATCTTACCGAGAATGCCAGACTTGAGCCCTCTCCTCCTGGGATCATATGGGAACCCCAGACTACATTTCCCAGAATCCTCCTCGACTCCTAGCCCCACCTATCTGGCTTCCCTATTGGCCAACAATGCTTTATTTATCAAACAATAAGACAACATATACACAGAAGGACTTCCCCCATCACTATACCTATATCACTAATTTCTCAGTGGAAGGATCAAGGATCAGTGAGGCTGTCTGTGGTCCTTGTTGAAGACCACGTTGTACCCAAGATAAGAAAATGCATGTGTGGAATTTTGGGAAGACTGTCACGAAAGCCTAAGTCTCTCATTACGTTCTGACATCAGCCACCAGGACCCAGTGCCTACTTAGACAGGGATTACTACCATCTCAGTGAATGCCATTTATTGGAAGCAACGGCTTATTAACAAGTTGTGGCTTGGTCATATGTTCCCTTTATTTATCTAGCAAACTCAGCCAATCCCACCTACCATCTGTGCTTTTCCAACCTAGGACACATGAGATAGTGAGACTCATCTCTTGCACATCTTTTTAGGACAGAGCATAAAGTGAGCTCATGTTACAGGTTTGAGAGGCCCAAACGCAGAGGTGATGACATAAGAGACCCGTTTGGCTGAAATCCCTCACTGCTCAATTGAAAGTCAAAGGCTTTCCCAGGCCAGCAGGAGCTTTGCGGCTGTAAAGCAGGGTGGTGATTGTGCTGTTATATGAGCTTGGATGAAATAGAGGACACTGAGACAGAGTGTTTCTTGGGGCCAAAAACTTTATTTAATGGTAGAAAGAGTGTGTCTGAAACAATGGGAGAGAGGAAAGGATTTCTGAACACCAGAGAGAAAAAAACATCTATTTTAAGTTGTTTGGGGCCAAAGGAAGGGAGGAGGGAGAGCATCTTTACTATGGAGTGTTGGGGAAGTCTTATGTCAATAAAGCACTGTTGGGCCAATAGGAATCTAGATAGGTGGGACTAGGAGTCTAGGAGGACTCTGGGAAAGAGAAACACAGGAGAGTCGAGATGTAACGCCATGGGGTAGGAAGCCCGGAAACTTCTCCGGTAAGAGACATACTTAGATTAACAATTATGGGGTAATTACTTAAGTCAGAGCTAGCCAGTAAGAAACAAGCAAAGGCCAACAGCTTCATAATTAATACAGCGTCTTGTGTGTTATTTGGGACTGATGCGGCTCTAGAACCAGGCTGGCGGGAAGGCTTCTCTCAAGAAAAAGGTTTCTCTTTACAAATGGTGATCAGGAGCGGGATTGAATTTCCACGTAGAATGACAAAAGCTTTAAAGGAATTTTAGAAACAGAAGAACGGAGAGAAGCACAGATTTTTGGTAGCAGCATTTTCTCAGGTGGGCTCTGTTTTGCTAGCGGCAAGCACAGACGCGCGCGGCTGGCTTAAGTGAGGCTTCCTGACTCAGCAATAAAGAAAAAAAAACCCAACAAGGTTGCTTTAAGAGACTCTGCTAACGATTAAAAGGTGTGTACATACAGCTTGAAGTGGCAATGACCACATCTCTGAGCCGGCAGCTTTTGCTGGATGTCAGCATAGACTGAGACAATGAGCTGGAGTCACGCTTATGCCCGACATCTTGGATAAACTGCAGTTTAAACAGCCGCAGTTTTAACAGATAAGACACGTGGCCAGAAAAACATAAATAGTTACAGTAAAGTCAGACTTGGATGAACAAAACCTCTAAAGGTTTACAGTGTGTTTAAAAATATACGTAAGATTGAGAGAGAAAATAGAGAAGCCGGCTGTGGTGGCACACGCCGGTAGGAATTGCTCCAGAGGCAGAGGCAGGCGGATTTCCAAAGAGAAACCCTGTCTCAGAGAAAAATAAATAAATAAAAGTAAAAGAAATAGAGTAATAATAATAGAAAAATAAATAAGCTACATAAAGATGAAAAATACACAGAAAGTCTGGATACTGTATGCTATTGTGTTTTTCAGTTTTTTGATTGCTCAGGAAGGAACAACTGCTAAAGTACACTTGATTATAAATGCTGCTGAATTAATTCAACTTATATCTTTTGAAAATGCCTTGACTTCAAAATTTAAGTATAAGGATATGTTACTTCTAAAAGGAGTTTTTGTTTATGTTTCTACAGAAAATGAAAAGCTGAGGATTCCTTCCAGGCTTCTGTGGTTTGACGAACCAAGACCCCCGGAAGCAGTGGACCAGGTGTTCCAACAACTGAAACAGCTAAGATGATGCAGCTTTACAGACCACGAAAATAAGGACTTATTCAGGTTTCTGAGTTTTGTCATGATCCCCATGGTATAAACAGCGCCCCCTTCCAGCATGAAGCAATTTGGAATGAGCGATTTCCTAATTCCCATCTTGTTTATAAATCTTTGTTTTCATTTAAATGGGATTGTTTATAATTGGCTAATGATCACAGCCAATCTTTTTTTAATGGTAAAAAGGGGAATTATGGTATGGGTATTGTTTTTCATTTATTGATACAAATTCAAGGTCAATTTTATGATGTGTATATTTCTCCTCTTGATTAAGCATTGTGCTTATACTGATCTTTTAAAACGTAATGCATAATTGAATACAGACTATAGATAGTTATTTATAATAGAATTTATAGTTAGGTAAGTTAGGTTTTCTAGATATACAGAAATATATCTGAGATAGATATACAGTCTTCAAACCTCTCAAAGACCTTCAGAAAATGACATTTAAAATGGCTTAGGGTTTTTCTTGACAATGAGAAATGTCTGCTCCTGGCAGCACCAATTACGTCTGAGAGGAAGATGGGCATCGAAGAAACTCGTTATGGAGTCTGCTTTCAACATGGCAAGATTAGTCATTTGGACAAGAAACTGCTCTTGCCTGTACTGCTTGACTGTTGTTGTATAATCTGAACATGCAGGACCCACAGGAAAGTGACTGCTGAACTCAGTCTTACAGGGTTCCTGCTTCATGGAAAAGTCTATGAGACTTTCTGCAGGACACAGAAAAATGACTGACAAACTGCCAATGCAGATGGACAGTTTGAAATTTCCTGCTTTGCTGAGAAGTGTTCCAGACACATTGTGGCCTATGGGCTGAAGATGGATGCCCCAATGTTACAGAGGAACTTTGGGTGACTGTCCAGGTAGCAAGATGTCTCTGTCAATCCTAGTGTTTATATATTATCCTTCTGTGGTCTTTGATGGAGTTGAAGACAGATAGTTATAATTATAGTTTTCCTTAGTTATGATAAAAGATAAGATACATATAGAACTTTGGACTCACAAGGATGGGATGGATGATATTTTCTTTAAATCTTGCTAAAATATTGTAACTATGTTCTTATTTGATAACTGTTCTGTTATATACAATTTGACTGTGTTAACGTTAAGACCTTTCTTTTTGTTTAAACAGAAAAGAGGAGATGTTGGGGAAGTCTTATGTCAATAAAGCATTGTTGGGCCAATAAGAATCTAGATAGGTGGGACTAGGAGTCCAGGAGGACTCTGGGTAGGAGAAACACAAGAGAGTCGAGATGTAATGCCATGGAGTAGGAAGCCTGGAAACTTCTCCGGTAAGAGGCATACTTAGATTAACAATTATGGGGTTGAAAAACCTCGGCATCAAAGCGCCCGGCACTGAACTGAACCCTCTGCCCAAGAACCGGGGCCAGACCACTGGCTGCAAATGCAAGAGGTGATTTATTGAGTACACAGGTGCCTGCGGATGCTACTGCAACTCGGGTGCAGAGCATACCGGGCTTTCAGGGAATACAATATTTATAGAGTTTCAATGGTTACATAAGTAACAGGCATTTCATTGGCTCATCTTGGGGGCAGGGGTAGTTCCCACGGACTAAGTTTCCTGGTATTACTTTATGAAAGACCCAGGCATACTTCAGCAATTATTATCCTGGTCCCATGACTACTATGGTGATCATAGACACAACTGGGGGCAAGGGTAGTTGCCAAGGACTAGGTTTTCTAGTATTGTCATATGAAAGTTCCCAGCACGCTTCAGCAATTATTATCCGGGTTCCATGACTGCTATAGTGATCACAGACATCCTGTTTTGAGGGTGAGACACCTGGTCTGGGTTTCTTTCATTAGGCAACGGCCTGGCCTTGCTTTTCTTTTCCTAGGGGGTCCTGGTTAGGGGTATTTCAGGGTAATTACTTAAGTCAGAGCTAGCCAGTAAGAAACAAGCAAAGGCCAACAGTTTCATAATTAATATAGCCTCCTGTGTGTTTATTTGGGACTGATGCGGCTCTAGAACCAGGCTGGCGGGAAGGCTTCTCTCAAGAAAAAGGTTTCTCTTTACAATGGAGGACTGAGAAAGGAATCTAGTTAGTGTCTGACATGGAGAATGAGGAGAAGTATGGAGGGAAAGCACATCAGTGTGTATTGACTGGGGCTGGGGAGCAGCGTTGTTGAGAGGTGTCCTTTGGCTTTTTCTGAGGTCTGTTAGCTCCTTGTCATCTTTTCCTCAAACCTGGATACCTAGCAAGTTTGATTTACAAACGTAGAGGGCAGTGTCTCCTGTGATAGCTGAGGAATCCCAGAATTGACAATGAGGCCTGCGCCAACAGGAACAGTGAAGGCTGCTTTACATATTGCTTGAAGTTTAATATGTCTTTCCTGGACTCTTGGTACCAGTGGCCCATTACAGGCTTAGACATCCATGTCTTAGTTAGGATTTCTATTGCTGTGATAAAATACCATGACCAGAAGTAATCTGGCAGAAAGGGTTTATTTCCACGCTTCTAACTCCTAGCTAGTGCGACGAATGGAGGCGTGGCTGGCTTCCAGGAGAAAAGGGAGGTTCCTTTTCCTTTCACTTCCTTTTATATCTACCTGTGTCAGTTTATATGTCCCCGCCCTCATGGGCGGATAGCTTTGTGGGGTTCACTCCTACAATTCCCCTTTTAGTCTAAATAGAAGATTTAAATTTGATACAAACTCAAACATACATAACATATATACATAGAGGGTGATAATTAAGTTATAATCTACTTATCCTAAGCTAAACATATCCATTCCACCTAAATTCTAAACTTATCTGAAAAGGATTCCTAAGTCTGAACACCTCCTTCCAATCTTGGGGATCTTTATCTCAAGGGGGGTGAGAGCCAAAGAATATTTGGAACTTAGTGCATATTTCTAAAAAGCTTATTGACAGAAGCCAGCAAAAGCCTCCATTCAGCTGAAGAGACTCCTTTAACCCAATGGAGTCATGTAAAATTTTCATACCTCTTGGTGTAAAAGAAGCTTGCAAATTCTTTTTTAATCTGCCCTTGAACACTATGTGTCAAAGGGTCTGGTGTTGAGAAATGACACACCTCCTAGCTGAATGGATGATGGATTTCCCCTGCCATAAGTGTGGCAGAAATGACATATTGTTCATCTGGTTTTAAAACATGGAGTTGTAATTTTTGTGGTTGTCAAATACATCTTGAGTAGCCTGCAATTTCTTAGTAAGGATCAGAGGAGATTCCTCTGCCCGATAAAAAGAAGCTATTCTTCTGGTCCCCACAACACTCTTGTTTGGGGATCAGGGAGATTAATCTGTGGTCCATTACTCACCAATGCTTGACGGTGAATAACAATAACAGTACTAATGAAAACAGTAATTTTGTACTTACTTCTTTGCCTAGGAGGTGTGTGGATAAGGCAAACCAAAACTGCACATCCACGCCAACAATACACTTGTGTGGAGAAGGGATCTAGATGAGTTTGCAGAGACCCAGGCAGACCAGTTGCACTCGCATTGCAGGGACAAAAGACGTCCAAAGCCTGTCACAGGCACATGCTGAGAACAGGGTGCCTTGGTGCAGGGCACCGCAGCTAGACTCTGGGCACTAAGAGACAGCTCAGTTTGCAAAGTGCTTGCCTTGAGGGCACAGGGACCTGAGTCTGTCTCCCAGAAACCCACATTTTAAAAGTTGCGAGAGGATTCTTTGTGGACCGTGAAGGCTCACTGTAGCCTCGGGCTACGAAGTAGCTGAGGACCCTGAAACCATGAGTGAGCTGACGGAAGGCAATGGACTCACAGACCAGAGTCACGAATCTGCCTTTGAAACCCCGGTCCGAGCGAGAAGACGGGCTGAGACCTTTCACAGCGGCCATCAAGAAAGCCCAGTTCCATCTCCCCATGTCGTTTACTGAGTCTCGCGTTAGACTTTTCCCCCAGTGTGTGTCTGTGTGTGGTGCACGTGTCTGCGCGTGTGGAAGTAGAGCACCTCTCCTGTGAAACAGGACCTCCCAATTTCCCCGGGGCCCACCGCTGAGGTTAGACCCGCTAACCAGGGAGCCCCAGTGCTGGGGTTACAGGCACGCGTTGTGACTCCTGGCTTTTCATGTGGCATCTGGGGGGTCATAGTCAGGTCCTCATGCTTTGAAATCAAGCCATAATCAAATGTCTCTTCCACCCATATCGTTAATGAATTTGGTTGCATGGCTTCTCCTGCCAGTAAAGTGACAAAGCCTGGGTTTCACCTCACTCTGACTAATGCCCACCACGAAAGCTTTGCATCCAACGCTGTGCCACTGGTCGCAAATAGCAACACGGAGAACTTACCAACTCGTTTAAAACGCTTGTTTTCATTATAAAAAGACGTGTGTTGTAAAAAGTGTGTGTGTGTGCTCATGCTCACTGCCGTGGTCTGTGTGTGTACTTGGAGGTCGCAAAAGGGAACTGGAGTCTTTGACGCCAGAGTTACCGCCGGCTGTAGGTTTTCTGGAGGAGCAGCAGGCATTCTGTTTTAACTGCTGAGCCGTTTCACCGGACCAGTCTTACAAACTTCCTTTTCTGCTGGAGGATGAAATACCAGGACTGAAAGTCACTTAAAGAAGAAAGGACTTATTTTTACTGATGGCCAGAAGGATAGAGTCCATCGGGGAGGGAAAGGCATGGCAGCAGGCTAAGCTAGACAAGTCAGCCGAGCAGGAAGTTAGCTAGCCACGTTTCCACTCACACACAGGAAGCAGAGAGAACAGGAAGTGGACTGAGACCATGAGTTCTTAAAGTCCTGTGGCTCCTGCGCCACGAGCAAGTCTGAGGTATCTGGAAATGAAAGGTAAGATGTCTGTCCATTCGTGTTAAGAGAATGTGTGTGTGTGTTCCTTTATTGGAAGTGCTAAGAGGTCTCTCTCCTATTACAGAGAGGGATCAGCCTTATATACAGGCTTATAGCACAGTGGAAAAACCCCAGGTGGAAGAGAGCGTGTTTTCCTCTTGCTAGATGTTAATGTCAGTGGGGCAAGGCCGGGGCAGTAAGCCAGGACTAGAGAACAGGATGCAGTTGGACTAGAAAACAGGATGGACTTGTTGGCTGACTAGCGACTCACAGAGACCCCGTGGGGGCTGGGACCCATCCTTCCTTCCTCCAGCCAGGCTCTACCTCCTAAAGGTTCAATGACCTCCTCCAACTGGGAACCACAATCTCACATACATGAGCCTGTGGGGGGGGGCGTTACCTCCAAACCACCACATCCCTGTTACCATTTTTAAAAGAACAATTCAGTCATTCTAACAACCATAGACATTAGGAATTAGATGCTTTGTTTGATTTGATTGCCAAATTTACATCAATTTCCAATTCATTTTTTTTGGTAAAGGTTAAGTTTGTTCGTGTGTGTGTGTGTGTGTGTGTGTGTGTGTGTGTGTGTGTGTGTAGGTCAAAGGATCACACGCCATCAACCTAGGCTATGACACAGGGCCTTCTACTAACCTGGAATGTACCAAGTAGTCTAGACTGGCCAGTGTCAGGGCTCAGAGTCCCGCCATCAGGATTATAAAGAGAAACCACCCTTCCTGGGTTTTTATCTTTTGCATGGGTTCTGAAGATTGAACTCAAGTCCTCATGCTTGCAAGGTAAGTATTTTACTAAGACTTCACCCCAAGCTCCTACATTCTTTTTAAAATAAATTACTTTTTAAGTATCAGCTCGTTTAGATTGGCTGTGGAGAAATGTCAGTCAGTTCAGGTAGGATGCCAATGACAAATCAAAGAGGAGATTCCACTTACGTCTAACGTGATGAACCAGTGAGCTTATTGCCGTTATTTAAAGGAGAAGAAAGTTTAAGACTCAGGAAGTAAACAAAACTCACAAGGTCATGAAGTTCCTGAAACTTAGAACATTTACAAGTCCCCTCCCCAAGGTAATAAAATTGTAGACAACTGCTAAGGACATTCCCTGATGGGCCAGCTGCCTGCAAGATGTGCCAGGCACTCGGGTATGCAGCTTCTGGGAGTCATCACCCATGCTGGGGTAGGATGTTTAGCGACACAGCTATCTTCATGCCATCCATGCTTTTGTAAGTTACCCTTTGCCTATCCTTTAAATAACAGCAGTAAACTCTGGATAAGAGTGTTTGAGGTTTTTTTTTTTATTTTAAAGATTTGATTTACTTTTATTTCATGTGTGTAGATATTTTGCCTGCATCTGTGTCTGCATCAAATGCATGCAATGCCCACGGAGGTCAGAAGAGGGCATCGGACGGAGCCTCTGGAATCAGAATTGCAGACGCCTGTTCACTCTTTGTGGGTTCTGGGGACCAAACCTGGGTCTTCTGGAAGAGCAAGCAGTGTTCTTAACCACTGCAGCCCTTAGTGATCAGTTTTAACTGTCAACTTGACACAGTCTACAGTCACCTGGGAAGAGAGCCTCGCTGAGGCGCGTCTAGATAGGCTTGGTTTTGTGGGAGATTCTCTGGACTGTGTTAATTGAAACAGTAAAATCCACCCATTCTGAGTGGCACCGTTCCCTGCATTTGTGTCCTGGGCTGTGTAAATGGAGAGAATGGGCTCTGTCAGAAACCAAGCTAGGACATTACGAGCTTATAGTCTAGATCAGTAGCAAGCAGGGTCCTCTAACAGCCGGAAGCTCCCCTTCCTGTCTCCCTCAGTGCTCTCTTCCCCTCTCCCTTCCCACCCCATCTGCCCCTCCCTCTTGCCTGCATTGCTCTCTGTCTGCAAACAATTTTTCGTTTTTATTTAACTTCACATTAAAAATATACAATGTTTGGCCGGGCATTGTTGGCGCACACCTTTAATCCCAGCACTCGGGAGGCAGAGGCAGGCGGATCTCTGTGAGTTGGAGGCCAGCCTGTTAGAGTCCTCCCTTCGTCCTCGGAGGACCACGCCCCTAAGCTTGCCCACCCCCCTCATCTGTTTGCCTGCATCTTTTAAGTGTTCACGAGGGAGGAAAGTGGGACATCCTCATCCACTGCTTAACCCTCCAGCACTTCCAACTCTCTGATGCCTGGGGTGGATCCTGATTTGGGAGGTGGTTTCTTTCAGGTAACTGATCACATCATACTCTATCAAGTTTCTTTTTGTTAGATTTTTTTTTTTTACTGTATCCGTTGTTGTCCTGAGGCAGGATAGAATGTGAAATTATGGGGCGTGGGAGGAGAAAGAGGGTCCTCACTCTGAAGTCTGGCTGAAACATGCGTTTTGCTGCCTGAAAACCGAGATCTCTACCACCGTCAACATGGTGTTTAAGGCTCTGTTCCCTTCCCAGATATAAACCTGTCATTCCCTAGGAGCCTCACCAGAAACCTCATTTACGGTACGGGGACATTTTCTCACGGCCCTTGTGCAATCCCTGGTTTTCATCTATCTGACTGTAACCCTACACAGTTTGTCACTGGAGCCACATGCGGTCTCAGTTACCAAAAAGGTGACTAGAGATAGAGGAAGGGATAGTTCTTTACAAACCACGGAGCAACCAGATTCCCAAAGCTCCCCAAACCCTGTTTGCAGTCACCACCAGGGCTGCTGCGAGGCAGCTCTTGGGCCCAGCAGCTCAGGCGTGGTTCTCAAGGGAGAATCGTGCTTCGTCTGCCAGTCCTCCCGAGTGCCGCCTTTTCAGTTAGCACTGGGACTTAAGATCTGTGTTTCTTAATTTACTAAATGTCTTTTCATAAATTCTAGTTCTGCTTTATACCGGCGTGGGCAGAGATTCTTTTCTGTGATGAAGTAAGGAACCGAACCTGACTTTACCTAATTGGATGTCTCTGCAGGATAAGCGAACCCTTCAGGCTGCTGGTGGTGGTTCTGACCTGTTTCCCCAGCTGTGTCCATGTGTCTGCATTTGTGCCAATCCCGTGCTGGTTTTATTACTATAGCTCTGTATTTGAGGTTGGGGACGGTGATACCTCCAGCAGTTATTTTAATCATTCAGGATTGTTTTACATATCTCTCTCTCGCTCTCTCTCTCTCTCTCTCTATATATATATATATATATATATATATATATATATCACTCTCTCACTCTCTCTCTCTCTCTCTCTCTCTCTCTGTGTTCCCATAGAAAGCTGAAAATTCAATATCCTTTGGAGATTTGTGTTGGAATTTTGAGTTGGGATTGCATTGAGTCTATAGATTGCCGTTGGTAGGATGGGCATTGTAGGAATCCCGCTGATCCACGAGCACGGGAGAGCTTCTGATATCTTCTTCAATTTCTTTCTTTAGTGTTTTAAAGTTATTATCATACAAGTCCTTCATTTGCTTGGTTAGAATTTCTGAAAGACAATTTTGTTTTTTGAGGCTATTGTGACAAGTATTGTTTCCCTGATTTCTTTCTCAGTTCATTTGTCATTTGTATTTAGGAAGGCTATTTGTGTGTGTGTATTAATTTTGTATCTTCATACTTTGTTACCTTTTTAATTTAAATTAGAATCAAACTTCATTTACATGTCAATCCCAGTTCCCATTCCCTCCCCTCCTCCCCTACCCCCCACCAACCCCCTATCCCATACCCTTTCTGCTCACCAGGGAGGGTGAGGCCTTCCATGGGGGATCTTCAAAGTCTGTCATATCATTTGGAGCCAGGCTTAGACCCTCCCCCATGTGTCTAGGCTGAGAGAGTATCCATCTATGTAGAGTGGGCTCCCAAAGTCCATTTGTGTACAAGGGACAAATACCAGAGCCCCCATAGATTAGCTAGACCTCCAAACTGACATCCTCATTCAGGGGGTCTGGATCAGTCCTATGCTGGCTTCCCAGCTAACAGTCTTGGGTTCACAAGCAACCCCTTGTTCAGGTCAGCTGTTTCTGTGGGTCTCTCCAGCCTGGTCTTGACCCCTTTGCTCATCACTCCTCCTTCTCGCCACTGGATTCCAGGAGTTCAGCTCAGTGTTTAGCTATGGGTGTCTTCTTCTCCTTCCATTAGCTACTGGATGAAGGCTCTAGGATGGTATGTAAGGTAGTCATCAATCCCATTATAGGAGAAGAGCTTTTAAGGAAGCCTCTCAGACTATTGGTTAGATTGTTAGTTGGGGTCAACTATGTATATTTCTACACATTTCCCTAGTGCCAAATTTCACTTTAAACCTATAATGGCTCCCTCTATTATGGTATCTCTTTTCTTGCTCTCCTCTATCCTTCCCCTGACTCAATCTTCCTGCTCTCTCCTCCTCTTTCCTCTAATTCCGTCTCCCCTTCCCCCATACTCCCAATTAGCTCAGGAGATCTTGTACCTTTCCTTTTCTTTGGGGGACCATATATGTCTCTCTTAGGGTCCTCCTTATTTCCTAGCTTCTCTGGCAGTGTGGGCTATAGGCTGCTGCTACTCCTATGCTGTATGTCTAGAGTCCATATTTGAGTGAGTACATACCATGTTTGTCTTTTTGTGACTGGGTTACCTCACTCAGGATGGTTTCTTCTAGTGCCATCCATTTGCCTGAGAATTTCAAGATTCCATTGTTTTTTTCCACTGAGTAGTACTCCATTGTATAAATGCACCACATTTTTTCTATCCATTCATCTAGGAGCATCTAGGCTGCTTCCAGGTTCTGGCTATTACAAACAATGCTGTTATGAACATGGTTGAACAGATGTTTTGTTGTATGTGCATCTTTTGGGTATATACCTAAGAGTGGAATTGCTGGATCTTGTGGAAGACTGATTCCCCTTTTCCTTAGGAACCACCATACTGATTTCCAAAATGGCTGTATGAGTTTGCACTCCCACCAGCAGTGGAGAAGTGTTCTCCTTTTTCCACATCCTCTCCAGCATAAACTGTCATTGGTGTTTTTGATTTTAGCCATTCTGACAGGAGTAAGATGGTATCTCAGAGCTGTTTTGATTTGCATTTCCCTGATGTTGAACACTTTCTTATGTGTCTTTCAGCCATTTTAGATTCTTCTATTGAGAATTTTCTACTTAGTTCTGTACCCCACTTTTTAATTGGATCATTTGGTATTTTGGTGACTAGCTTCTTGAGTTCTTTGTATATTTTGGAGATCAGCCCTCTGTCAGATGTGGGGTTGATGAATATTTTTTCCCATTCTGTGGGCTGCTGTTTTGTTTTGTTGACTGTGTCCTTTGCCTTACAGAAGCTTCTCATTTTCAGGAGGTCCCGCTTATTAATTGTCGATCTCAGTGTCTGTGCTACTGGTGTTATGTTCAGGAAGTGTTTTCTTATACCTATTCGTTCGAGAGTACTACCTACCTTCTCTTCTAAGACGTTCAGTGTGGCTGGATTTATGTTGAAATCTTTGATCCATTTGGGCTTATGTTTTGTGCATGCTGATAGACATGGTTCTATCTGTGATCTTCTACATGCCAGCATCTAGTTATGCCAGCACCATTTGTTGAAGATGCTGTCTTTTTTTCCATTGTATAATTTTAGCTTTTGTCAAAAATCAGGTGTTCATAGGTGTGTGGGTTAATATTAGTGTTTTCAATTCAATTCCATTGGTCTACCTGTCTGTTTTTGTGCCAATATCAAGCTGTTTTCAGGACTAAAGCTCTATAACAGAACTTGAAGTCAGGGATGGTGATGCCTCCAGATGTTTCTTTATTGTACAGGGTTGTTTTGGCTTTCCTGTGTCTTGTTTTTCCATGTTCTTCTTTCAAGGTATGTGAAGAATTGTGCTGGGATTTTGATGGGGATTGCATTGAATCTGTAGATTGCTTTTGGCAAGATTGTCGTTTTTACTACATTGATCCTACCTATCCAAGAGCATTGGAGATCTTTCCATATTCTGAGGGCTTCTTTAATTTCTTTCTTTAAAGATTCAAAGTTCTTGCAATACAGGTTTTTCACTTGTTTGGTTAGCGTTACCACAAGGTATTTTATGTTGTTTGTGGCAATTGTAAATGGTGATGTTTCTCTGATTTCTTTCTCAGCCCTTTTACTATCTGTATATAGTAGGGCTACTGATTTTTTGAGTTGATCTTGTATCCTGACACTTTGCTGAAGGTATTTATTAGCTGTAGGAGTTCCTTGATAGGGTTTTTTGGGTCACTTATGTAAACTATCATATCATCAGCAAATAGTGAAAGTTTGACCTCTTCTTTTCCAATTTGTGTCCCCTCGATCTTCTTGATCCCCTTGTCTTATTGCTCTAGCTAGAACTTCAAGTACATTATTGAAGAAGTATGGAGAGAGTGGACAGCGTTGTCTTGTTAACCTGACTGTAGGTCCTTACTTTATCTATCCCAATCTTTCCCTATTGTCCAAGCCCATCTCCTGGCAGACTTGGGGGCTTTCTGTTGAGCTAATCTTTAACTGATAATTAAGGTGCAGGCATGTTTCTGGAATTTAACAGAAGTAGCAGGGTGGTCCATAGTCATGTAGTCTCTATGAGGATTGAGTCATATCCTCTCTATGAGTATGTGAGGCAGCAGCAGCTGGCTAATGGCTAGAGGCCCCTGACAGGACAAGTCAGGTGTAATTCTGATAGGTTTGCCTTTGTTACTTGACCTTTTTCCTTAGCTGCTCTAAATATTCTTTCTTTATTCTGTATGTTGGGTATTTTGTTTATTATGTGATGAGGGGACATTTTTTGTGGTCAACTCTATTTGGTGTTCTGTAAGCTTCTTCTACTTTCATTGGCATGTCTTTCTATAAGTTGGGAAATTTTTCTTCTATGATTTTTTGAATATGTTTTCTGTACCTTTGAGTTGGGTTTCTTCACCTTCTTCTATACCTACTATTCTCATGTTTGGTCTTTTCACAGTGTCCCATATTTCCTGGATATTTTGTGCTAGGGATTTGTTGGACTTAAGATTTTCTTTGGTCGATGAATCTGTTTCTCCTAGTGTTTGTTCAATGCCTGAGTTTCTCTCTTCCATCTCTTGTATTCTGTTGGTTATGTTTGCACCTGTAGTTCCTGATCGTTTACCCAGCTTTTCTACTACCAGCATTCCCTCCGTTTGTGTTTTCTTTATTGTCTCTATTTCAATTTTCAGGTGTTGAATTGTTTCCTTCATCTGTTTGATTGTTTTTTTCTTGGCTTTCTTTAAGAAATTTGTTGATTTCTTGTATTTTTTGGTTTGTTTTTTATTCCATTTCTTTAAGCGATTTTCTCATATCCTCTTTGAGGACCTCTATCATTTTCATGAAGTTGTTTTTAAGATCATTCTCTTCTGCTTCATCTTCATTAGGATGTTCAGGTCTTGTTAATTTGGATCTTTTCTCTATATAATTTGTCTTGGAGTTCATCAATCTTATTGAACTCTTCATTTTATTGATTCTTTGTATCATTTTTCCATTTATTTCCATTTTATCTATTTCATTCATGAGTTTGATTGTTTCTTGCCATCTGCTCCTTTTTGTTCTAGATATTTCATGTATGCTGGTAAGTTGTTAACATGAGATCTCTCCATTTTTTTATTTTTTATTTTTTAATGTAGGGAGTTCATGTCAGGAGTTTGCCTCTTAGAACTGCCTTCGTTGTGCCTCAGAGGTTTGAGTATGCTGTGTTTTCATTTCCATTCAATTCTAGAAAGTTTTTCATTTCTTCCTTAATTTCTGTCTTTACCTGTTTTCATTCAGTACATTTCTCCTGAGTTTGTAAGCTTTCTGCTGTGTCTGTTGTTGATTTTCAGCTTTAATTCATGGTAGTCAGATGGGATGCAGGGTGTTACTTCAATTTTCCTGTATTTGTTGAGACTTCGTATTGACTTAATCCATGTCCTAGCAGTCTTTTTGGGGGATTCCCCACAACATTTCTGGAGGCCCCACCCAAATCCCTAGAAATAGAACCTCCAGAACCAGGGGTCTCTTGTCCCCTCAAAGCAGAGAAGAGTGTGATGGTCAAGGGGCTTCTAGGGGTTCACAGCCTGAGCTGTCTCAGGACCCCAGGGTTCCCTTTGATCAGTCACTGCATAATGCCTCAGAGGGGTCTGGCACCTCCACCCCAAACACACTAGAAAGTCTCCTGATCTGTCACCTCCGGAACTAAGTCTGGTTAAGGTGCCTTCAGTTTGGACACATAGGAGAGCAGCTGCTGATCAAGTGCCTGGATCCCTCTCTGTCTGTTTCTGGTGTGTGAATGTGCGGTGGCCACTCCTGGTTGTCTTTACTGTGTCTGTGTGTCTTTCTATGTGTTTCTCCCAGTTTCGTTTCCTTGTATTGATCGGTGGCTGTCTTTGGTGTGAGAGTCACCCTGGCTTAAGAGTTGTACCCTCTTGTTTGGGATCTGAATCAGTTTGGCTCTACTAGATCACCCAGAGAAACCAAAACCAAACAAACACTCCCCCCAAAACACCACAAAGCCTCTGCCTGTCCTATTCCTGGAGTACTCACTGCAAACAAAAAATCCTCCCCCCCAACACCACAAAATCTGCGTCTGTCCCACTCCTGGAGTACTGACTTGTTTTGTCTCGATTCCTCCTCATGGTGCTGGAAAATCTGAGTTGGTCCTGGTTCCTGCATGGAATCTGGGAGGGCCCAGGTCTCTCGTTCAGAGCCCCCCCCCCCTCCCCGGCCATCTAAACAGAATGCACACAGTGAGGGGGAAATAGTGTGTCCTGGGGTGTATATTCCTGGTGTCCCTTCCTCTCCCGTTTGCTCTAAGCAACCCAGGGAATGGGGAAAAGACAAAGTCCCACTTCCTTCTCAATCACCATTTATGGTTCCTTTCAACCAATGATCTGCATAATTGGGAAATTCAAAACCTACCATTCTCTGAAAAACCGCCACCCCTGGGCTCAGCTGGAGGATTGCTCCTGGACAATGAAGCCTAGATAGGATGGATTTTCCCTGCTGTCAAACATTAACCAAGGAGACTTTAAACAATTTTTGCTAGGGTCCTTTTTAGAAGAATTAAAGGAAGCTGCCTTTAATTCTTGTCACCCAGTCAGCCCCAGATATTAGAAAAAGAGTTAGAAAAGTTAAACAAATTTAGAAGTGTAAACAGGTCCCAGTAGCTGGAGGTGGTTCAGGGGGTGTTTAACCACAGAGAACGATTGGAATGAGACCTTTTGCATAAACCAAAAGCCATCGTCACCTTCTCTGACGGTGAGACTTGGCTAGATTTAAAGATAATCTCCCAGCCAAAACACACATCTGGGTTGTATCTCTCAGAGTGACAACAAAGATTATTGGAAGAGTATGGGCAGAAGCTAACACCGCCCCCAGGACTAGCTCAACACCAAGTTCCTGTAACTGTTCAACTATCTAGATCAACTTGTCCAAATTAAACAATAACCAATGGTCCTGGAAACAAGAATGGAAATTGCAGTCCATATTACCGGACTCGGAGAGATAGGCATCCTGGTGTCCTGCCAGTCATGCTGGAATAAGCCTCTCCCGCCTGTGAAGAAACCTGGGACCTCTAGTTCTTGTGAGTCTGATTCTTACAGAGAAGCAATGGTACACTGTCTTGGACCTGAAAGATGTGTTCTTCATTCTCCCATTGACAGAGGTGAGTCAACCCATCTTTGCTTTTAAATGGACAGACCCAGAGGGAGGTTATATTGGGCAACATGCCTGGACCAGATTGCCCCAAGGATTTTAAACACACTAAAGGCTGATCTCCTGCATTTCTGGTAGAGGTCTTCTAGGGCCATACTCTTACAATATTTACGTGATGTTCTCCTGGCCTCTAAACCTAAAATAAAGTATTAAATACCCACTGAGGGACTGCTATGACAGTTACAGATCTTGGTGAAAAAAATTCCAGTTAATAAAGGCCAACTTTGTACATCAGAGTCCACCTTTCTTGGCTAGGGGTGTTAACGCAAACTTTGAGACCATGTGTGGTGGTCAGGGTTTCTATTTCTGTGAAGAAACACCATAACTACAGCAACTTTTACAAAGGAAAACATTTAATTGGGTGGCTTGCAGCTCAGAGGCTTAGTCCATTATCATCACGGTGCAACATCGCAGTGGGCAGGCAGACATGGCGCTGAAGAGGTAACTGAGAGTTTCACATCTTTCACAGGCAACAGGAGGTGAACCGAGACACTGGGCATGGCTTGAGCACATATGAGACTTCAAAGCCCGCCTCCACAGTGACACACTTCCTCCAACACAGCCACACCTACTCCAACAAAGCCACACCTCCTAATAGTGCCACTCCTATTGGGGGCCATTTTCTCTCAAACCACCATACCACGAAAACACCCTCTGACATACCTGTCCAAATGATTGGATCCTGTGGTCACAGGATGTCCCACCTAGCTAACAGCTGTGGTGGATACTGATAATCTAATGAAGCAGGCAAGCAAACAAACAAACAAACAAACAAGTTATTTCTGGGTCAAGATCTTATGCTCACAGCACCCATGCCTTTGAGGCCCTCCTCAGAGGAACACCAGAATGCTGGCTGCCTAATACCTATGTGACCCAGTACTGGGCCTACTTGTGACCCATCTTTCAGTCCACTTTGAGAAACCCAACACCATCCATACTGCTACCCTCTTGCCCAGAGATGACCCACTGGCGCTCATCCTTGACTATCCTGAGATGATGAAACTGGGTAATTGGGACCTCCGGTAGTTACTTTAAGAGAAATAGTTTGGGCCCAAGCCAGGCACCTCAGCCCAGGCAGCAGAACTGACCAACCTGACCCAAGCTCTTAGACAGGGAAAAAGAAAGTGTACCACCACATGTACAGACGGTCGCTATGCATTTACTACATGCACGTCCGCGGTAGGATCTGTAGAGGGCTTCTCAGCACTGGGAAAAGGATATTTAAAGTAAAGAGAAAATCTTAGCCTTCATAGAGGCCCTTTGCTGAGGACATCAAACAGACGACTCCCCTGAGGCAAGAAGTGACCTGGCCGCTGACCTAGCCACTGACCTGGCTGCCTGACAAACGATGCTAATATCAGTAGTACCAGTGGGGCCTATTGATATTCCAATGACATATCCTGACCCAGTGCTGTCTGAGATGCCATGGTAAAGAAGACATGGACAGCTCAAACCTACAGGTTGATGGAGGACACCAGAGGGAAAGATCATTCTCCCAGAAACAATCGGCAGGATTCTGGTAACTTCCCTTCATCAGACTGGCCATCTGGATCCACAAAACTTTCTGAGTTGCTCAGACCAGACTGGACAGGCTAGCATGGGATGTCTCAGCCAGATGCCAGATTTGGGCTTAGATAATCCAAAACAGAGATTCCTTACCCGGGAAGAGATATGAATGAGAGGCCAACACCCGCTGAACTCTGGGAACCTGACTTCACCAAGACCTGGCCTGCCAGGGTAGGATAAAAGTACTTGTTAGCTTTTATAGATACCTTTTCCAGGTGGGTAGAAATGTTTCCTACCTGGACCAAAATTGCTTAAGTAGTTGCTTAAAACTCTTCCAGGAACTGGCCCCCTGATTTGCCTCTGGTGTGCTGGCTTTCATAGCTCAAACCTCACAATTACTAGTAAAAGCTTTAGGGATAGACTGGAAAGTTCATTGAGTCTATAGACCTCAGAGTTCTGGGCCGGTAGGTGGATACATTAAACAAGATGATAAAACTCTAACAAGACTCATGAGAGGCCGGTGAAGGGTGGAAGGGCTTCCTTGATTTGCTCTGCTTCAGGTCCAATGAACCCCATACAGGGAGGGGTTCACCCCCTGTGAGGTGATGTTTGGGACCCCTCCCTATCCAGGCTCAGAGACCAGCAGATGGCAGAACTCTCTAACCGTACTTTCCTCAAGTCACTACAGATCCCCAGCTCTCCTTAAAGGCTCTTCATCAGACTGCTCAGAAGACCCAGCTGACCTCCAACTCCACTACCAGTTTCCCGAGGTTCAAACCCAGGGATGCTGTCTGGGCGAAGCAGGTAGCCAAGGGGGCACTGGAACCAGCTTGGAAGGACCCCACCCAGCGATTCTCCCCACTCCTGAATCTTCGAAGACAGTTGGCATTACGGATCCATCATACCTCGGACAAGAAAGCAGAAACCATGGGTGCCGCCAAATGGACCGTCTCCCGGGCTGTGGACCCACTAAGTAAGATTTCATCAGGCCCCAGGGACCTCCCCTCCCTGCCTTTCTATCTCCTCCTGAGCCTTATGTATGGCATGAACATAGGGTCATCGTTCAGTCCCTACTACCCTCAGGCCCGGACCCGGAAACCAAGGAACACAGACGCAGGGTAGGTATTAGGTAGTCTAACGATGGACTAGCAACCCATGTTCGTCTTGATCTTTGCTCATCGGTGCCCACTTTAAATATCTGATTGTATTAGAGGAAGGAAAGAAATGGGAATTTATCTTTTGTGATTTCTGGTTATGCTCAGACTCCCATCCCCCATACTGTATAGAGATAGATTGCCAGCCTATTGACTGACAAAACTCTTCGTGACTGGGGCAGTCTAAATTAACGTTAGAGGACTTACAAGGGGTTGGAACTTGTCTAATATCACAAATCTCACCCTAGGTATTTCCCCCTTATTCTGATGCCTGCTATTCTGTTTTCTGGGTTAATTCATCGGGACAGCAGCAACATTATCAAGTCCCCGACACTTTTTCCCTGTCTAAGAGCTTGGGTCAGGTTGGTCAGTTCTGCTGCCTGGGCTGAGGACCTGGCTTGGGCCCAAATTGTTTCTTTTAAAGTAACTACCGGAGGTCCCAATTATCCAGTTTCATCTTTCATCTCAGGATAGTCAAGGATGAGCGCCAGTGGGTCATCTCTGGGCAAGAGGGTAGTCAAATGTACTAATAGTTTAAATACATGTGATTAAATAAATGTTTTATATAATATGAATCCTGGGCTAAAAACTGTAAGAAACTAAGTAGACAGGTTGATCAGGACCCAGAGGTATTTAAAAGTTTTCACTTCTGAATTAAAACAACAGTTAGGTTCCCTTACAGAAATAATTGTAAAAACTAAAGGCTTAGACTTCTCAAGAGACTGTGGATGGCTTTGGAAAAACCCTATTGTTTCTGTGCTAATTGATCAGGGGTGATTAGAGAAAATCTTGCCATGGTTGGGGGAAACCTCAAAAAGAGAATGAGACAAAGACATAAATCAAATAATTGATAGTAGTCTCTGTTCTCTTGGTCCCCTGGCTAACTATTACTCTGCTATCAGCATTGAGTGGGACTTTAATTCTCATTCTGATTGGATTAACTGCAGGCTCCAGAGCCTTAAACTATATGGCCAGTTACATTTCAATCCGGTAAAATTAATGGCCCTTAGGACCAGCTCCACCTCTGTGGAGCAGGATGAGTCCACGGTTTGGCTCATTCACTAAGACCAGGGGGAATGTAACGGGGCCCAGACCTTATTAGGCCCTGAGGCCTAAGCACAACTGGCTCCATGATGGAAGAACCATCCAGGCTGTGAAACTCAGCACATAGACGGCACCACCTGCCAAAAACAAAAACTAAGACCTAACACATCAAAGTCCGAAGTTCCAGAAAAGTCTCTATGTACTACCTTTCCTTGTGGCTTCTGAAGACGCACTTCTGGCTAACTTTTCTTGTTAGCTGACGTATGACAACCCAGGATATATGGTTCTCTCTCTCTCTCTCTCTCTCTCTCTCTCTCTCTCTCTCTCTCTCTCTCTCTCTCTCTCTCTCTCTGTGTGTGATTAAAAGCTCACCCCGAGAAAGACTCAGGGCTCCACTGGAACCCTGAGTACCCAGTGTAGTCACAGGCTAGCTAAGACACTCTCTGTTGATTTAAAGCCATGTCTGAGCAATCTTCTCTGGCAAGTACCCCCACAACAAAGAGAACTGTCTACAGCTTCCAAGTTATCATGGTATTGGAGTCGATGGCTTCACGTGGACAGCTGCCTCAGCTTGAATCATTTCCCGTTCCTGTTCCTTTGCATCAGTAGACGTGGTGACTCACTGACTCGGTGCTGTCACCACGCTTCACCTGACTTACCTTTCAGACTCACTGGAGTTGGCCCTCTTGGTCCATGAGGTTCCCGGCACTTGTCCTTCTCCAACTGTTACTCTGATAATGCTGCTTTCTCGTCCCTGGTCCTAACTCATCGAACTGTTCATTCGTGAGTGTTTTTAACAGGTCGGGTCTTGATGCACAGGAGTAGACACAGGCTTTGTAACAAGCACATTCCTCTTCCTAACTAAGACGCCGTCTGCGCTTGGGATCTAGTGGGAAAGGGAAACAGGCTTTTCCAGCGGAGGGCCACTTGGTGTGCCGATCACACGTCAGGGCGGGCCCCATGCCCAAGAGTAGATGTCCAACACAAAGTGGGCTCTTCGTTCTGTTCTTCACTTTTTGTTTTGCTTTGGTATTTTTATCTTATTTCTGCTGTTGTTACTGTTTTCTTAGTTTCTCTTGATTTTTTTTTTGAAAAGAGGAAGAAAGAGAAACAGTGTGGATTTGGGTAGGGTGGGAAAGATCTGGGAAGAGGAGGGAGAGGAGAAAGTGTATGATCAAAACATTTTGCATGGAAAAACTTTGATAATAAACAGATTCATTTTTAAAAACCCTCACAACCACCTGTAGCACCAGCTCCGGGGAGTCTGACACCCTTTTCTGGCCACATGCACATACACAGTCACAGACAAACACACGCATACACGTTTTTTGTTGTTGTTTTGAAATGCCTTATGTTACCTCAGTTCCGTCCCTTGTGTCTCCCAACTCAGTCCCATTTTCGTGTAAATGTACTGCCACTGAAACATTGTTTGTTCCCATGCTGCTCAGCTCTCTACCTGGGGCAGCTTTCTTCTCCCTCCTTGGTTACAGAGCACAGCCATGTTACTCTTCTGACACTCTCCACTATTGGCCGAATTGCCAGTGTAAGTCCTGCCTGCTTCTGTTGACTGGCTTTGCTCCTTATTGGCCATGGCAAGCTGTATCACAGTGCCGTAACAAAATACATGACATGAAACATCTGAGGGAGGCGGGACTTGTTTTGGCCTTTGTCTTGAGGGGATGTAGTCATCCTTGCGGGGAGGTTATGGCAGCATGGATGATCACGTGGCACCCATAGTCAGGGGGCAGAGAGAGATGAAGGCTGGTGTTCTAACAGCTGTCTCCCTTTAACTCAGCACACCGCCCAGCCAATGGGACTGCGTTGTCCCCGTTTAAGGTGGGTCTTAACACCTCGATGAATGTACTCTAGAAAATCGTATACGAGCCTAGGTATCTGTTTCAAGTTAACAACCCAGATTAACCGTCACAGTTGCTTCTTTGCACAACTGGAAACGTGGCTAAATGAAAGACGTAATGTGTTATTTCTCACTGGGTGGATATTCTGTATTCAGATATCCATTGTTGCAGTTTAATCTGTGATATTGCTAAGTGAGTTGAGTTTTGGGAGGCTTACATTTAACCTCTGCTAGACACAACGTGTGTGTGTGTGTGTGTGTGTGTGTGTGTGTGTGTGTGTAGCTTGCTATGTGGTGCCGAGATCTAAACTCCAGTTGGCACGACTGCACAGCCCGTGCTCTAAACCTCTGAGCCGTCTCCCCAGGTCCTCTAACAACTTTTTAATAGACTCCTACTAGGTTTTCAATGCGAATTTCTGTAATGGTTAACTGTGTTGACACTTCCTGCATGTGTAACTTGCTCTGCTTACAGTCTGTGTGTTTTGTTTGGTGAAGTGTCTTTGTCTGTTCACTTTACTGAGCCATACATTTTATTCCGATTGAGTTCTGGAAATGAAAACTATATAATAAAGTCCTTTATTTGATATATAAACCACAGTGTTATTTTTAATGCATGCTTCTTAATTTTCATTTATTTAAAGGATTCCCTATAAGGTTCAGTGTTCTTAATTTAAGTGGAAATAAATTTGTAATTTTTCACTCAATCGTGTTTTAGAAATAGTATTTAACAATCCTTTGCCTACATAATAATATGTATGTTTTTGAAAGTTAAAACGTTTTATATTTAGCTTATAGGTCTGTGATTCAGTTGGAGATTTTATATATATGTTATATAAGGTTGTATTATATACAATAAAATATGTTACATATTATGTAAAATGAAATTACATCTTTAATTTTATTAAAATTAATAGTATATACAGTATATGTGTCCCCTTTCACCCATTACCTTTTTATGTATTCCTCCTCCTCTGGATTTCTTTGCATGGTTCCTGAAAAGTCAACTGAGGTTGAATGGGCTAATTTGTTCAATGGAGGACTGAAGCAGAAGTATTAAACTACACACATTTAGGGATGTCCTGTGATATTTTATTGAGGGAGAAATCACTTACGTGAACATCCAAGAAAGCTGAGAACCAAAGGTCCCTACGCTGCTCTCCAGGACGAAACCGAAACCCAAAGAGAGAGTCTCCTCCCCCTCACTGTATTTACCCCGTACATATGTTCTACGTACTGGTGAACACACCCACACGGGAGTGGTCAGCGCTTACGAATACATAAAAATCACTCCCTACAGAGGACATTTCAAGATAGCATAATATCCAGGCTACGGCATGGTGATTGGCCACAACTTTTGCTGGGGTTTATAGTGAAAAGCACAGTAGGTGAAGCAGAACCATGTGAGAATAGACAATTTGGCGATGAAACGGATGGGAGCGAATTTATAAATTGCAGCCAAAGCAAGGCGCGATGGTTGAGGAGACTGCCATGCCTGAAGAGGAACCAGGAGCTTCACACTGGGGCACATGGAAAGATCTGCTGAGGGCCAGAGCTCATCTTCTGGAGGGAGGCTCTAGCACATGGAAGCACAAATCTGGGGATTTGTACAGAGAGCTCAGCAGCCGAAAGAAAGCACTTGCTGCTCTTCTATAAGGCCCACGGTCAGTTCCCAGCACTCATTTCACAAGCACCTGCAACTCTGGCTTCGTGGAATCTAATGCTCTCTTTTAGCCTCCACAGACATTTGCACGTATGTGTTTCATGGGCACACAGACAGGGTTCTATACATATGAAGATTACAATGCGAATTCACTTGAAAGGCAAGTGTCTCCTGAGAAAAGCCACCCAGGGTAGCCTTTTCCCAACTCATGCAGCTATGGTCTGATGGCAGAAGAACTCATTGCTGTCTGTGGCGTGCTGGTTTTGCAGGCGTAACATCACTTTCATATTCTCGAAGTCCCAGAAAGTCAAGGAGACACAGTAGGGTCAGATTCCCATCTTAATGCTCCCGAGTGGGCTCTGTGTGAGCTGTGAAGGTCAAATCCAGGTCTCAAAGGAGACCCCAGAAGGTCATAGGTAAGATTGAAGGGATATTTTACAGTGGATTGACTTTCCCATTGTAATACGGTAGTGGCCAATGGGGACAAGTTATGGTTGCATGTAAAGTGTCTCTGATAGACCCATGTGTCTGAACACCTGATCACCACATGGTTGCCCTGAGTCCTCAGAATGAGCCTGGCAGTTTGCTTTTCCTTTCTAGGTTACGGACTAGTTTGGAAGCTTGAGGCAAGAGAAACATAAGCCTGAGGCCAACCCAGCCCCTACCATTATTACTGGCTAAACGTTTCATTCTGGGGTCTTGTCTTCTCAAAGAAGACAACAGACACAGGTCATTTAAAGATATATATTTAAAACAATTTAAATTTATGTGTGTGTGTGTGTGTGTGTGTGTGTGTGTGTGTTGATTGTACTCAGCCCATATAAAAGTACCAAGAGAGACCAAAAGAGAGTATAAGATCCCCTGGAACTAGAATTATAGGTGGTTGCATAACATCAGACTTGGGGGGCTGGGAAATGAACTCAGGTGCTTTGGAAAAATATCAAGAGCTCTTAATCATTGATCCATCTTTCTAGATCTGACACAGACAATTTAGACAGAAAAGTAACCAAATGAAACATAATTCAGGGAAGATTAAAATGGGCTGACCAAAAGAGGATATGTGATGGCCTACTGGGTTCTGTGTTATGGATTTTTAAGGTTTATGAATATTTATAATGTAGGAGGCATATTCATGAGGATAAGCTGACCCCTTCTCCTTCTTAAGTCACGGTAGACCAGATCTCCCTCTACGCTGATTCTTTCCATGATCATCTTGAAAAGCTCTTGGGAAAGGTAATCAAAACCATAATAGAAAGGATACAAGAAAACCAGGCCTAAGATTCTCTCTGTCTCTCTGTGTCTCAAAATCTTTGCCCTACTTGGTCTCACAGTGAAAGCCTGTCTCTAAAGAGAAAACAGAACAGTGTAAAACAAGATAAAGAAACTGATATCCAAAGATGAAATAAAACAGCAATGCAAGAGAAAAAGAAATACAGCATCATATTTAAAAATTTAAAGTGATCAGGCATGATCAAAATATCAATAGAAAAACCAACAAGGAAATAAAACACAACAGTACAGGCCAGTAGTAAGAAAGAGGGTGGTTTCCCGTCCTCCAAGAGGCCAGTACCATGGGAAACAGCTACCAGCCTTTTCCTATACTGACCAGCCATTCTCTGTGGATGCTTGGACCCTGTGGCACTATTCGATCTTTCCTGTCAAGGTCTCATTCTGCAACTCCAGGTTTTATGCCAATTCTTGTTTTAACTTTGACTGGGAGGGTGGGGAGATGAGCCACTGGGCTAGAGCACCGTGAAAGCATGAAGACCTGAGTTCAAACCCTCAGCGTTCCATAAAAACACAGCTTGGTGGCACATGGCTGGAGCTGTCAGTGTCAAAGAGACAGAGACAGGAGACTTCTGAGAGCCCGCTGCCCCGCCCAGATCAGCCCAGGAGAAAGAGCCAGCTTAGTGTCAATTAAATACTGTCTCAAAAGACAAGATGGAGGGAGACAGACGAGGACTCAATGTTCTCCACTGGCTCACATGCACATATACCACACACACTACACACACACACACACACACACTCACACACACACACACTCACACTCACACACACACACCACACACCATACACACATACAAACACACACACATACACACCACACACCATACACACATACAAACACACACACATACAAACACACACACATACATACACACACACCACACACACATACATACACATACACACACTCACTCACACACACATACACACACACCATACACACATACAAACACACACACCACACACACACATACATACACACCACACAAACACACACTCACACACACATATACACACACCACACACACTCACACACACACATACACACACCACACACACATACACACCACACACACTCACACACACATACACACACACCACACACACATACATACACATACACACACTCACACACACATACACACATACCACACACACACACACATACATACACACACACCACACACACACACATACATACACATACACACTCACACACATACATACACATACACAGACACATGAGTGAAATTTTTAACATGTTTTTTAAGTTGGAAAAAAATCATTCATAATTAACAAATCATTGTTTATACTTATGTGATACATATGCTATTTTGTTATAGGTCTGCATTGCATTTTGATTAAAAGCTAACTAACATCTGTTGCTGTGTATTCATTACTTTTTGCATTAAGAATGTGTGAAATTTACCTTCAGTTTTGAGATTCCTTGTGGTTTCTCAGAACTATTATTAAATTACCCTGTTTATCTAATTACCCGTCATGCAGTCTCTTGAAGAAGGAACCACGTCTGCCTGTGTGCTTGGTCATTTTGTGCACTGCATTTAATTTTCTTGTATAACTATCACTTCAATATGAGATGGATCATGATAATGCCACGGTTATCTTGATCCTGGTGTATCTACACCTAGCAAAAATGCCCGGCAGGGCCGTACGACCTTCTGATGTTGTGACAGATGGTATCACCTGTAAGTGTGCAGTTAGGGCAGGAGAGATGGCTCAGCGGTTAAGAACACTTGCTCTTGGCAGAGGACCAGTACTCATACCGGTGAGCTCACAACCACCTGAAACTCCAGTTTCCAGGAATCATACGCCCTCTTCTGGCCTCCGCAGGCACTGCGCGAATTTACTCCAGAAACTGACTCCTTCCTAAGGAGTGGATGTGTTACTGCCTGACACTGGGGGACACTTTGGTTCTCTGACAGAAGTCTTGGTCTTGATTTTTTGGAAAGAGCCCTGCTTTTTGCTGGGCTTCTTGGCAGACAGCAGGGATGAACTCGGATGCGTCTCTCAACAGTGATGTCCCTGGCATTTTTAGGAAAGGCAAGCACTTTTCCAACTCTCTCCAGGCCACAGCGGTGTGTTTTTATCTTGCACTATTCCTCAGTTGAGAACTACCTTCAGAGGGCCTCTGATGGTTTTGAATGCACACCTTGAGGCCAGTTACTCAGTCCTCTTGAAGGGCCTCTGCCCAGAAAGAACTTACTCTTTAACTGAGAGCAGCCCTGGGGAAGATAAAGTTACCACAGAATGTTGGCTCTGCATGAAATCCTACAGACAAAGGCAAAACTTCCTTGTATGTAAGATTCTCTTAGTTCAAGAGAACATGTGCCATATCCAGCCCATTGAGGAAGTTTGTAGCGTTTTCCATCCGCTCTGCTGAGCTTTGTATGAGACAAAAAAAAAAAAAGGTCAACGTTAGCATTTACATACCAGAAAAGGGACGAGCCTTCCAGATGGGCCACACCTGAGACCTTCAGCCTTGTTATCTCTCTGGTGTTTCCTACTTAGTGTTTTATGAAAGAATCTGAATGTGAGGATTGCCCCAAGCCAGGTGACTTTATATACTTCTCAGTCATGGATCACCACTCCCCTATACGTGGGCAACATTATTTTGGGACGATAGCAAGATGGAGGGGAAAAATCTGGAATTAAGTCCAAAGAGTTGAAGTTAATTACCAACTGAATGGACCACATGGACACTCATATACTATTTGTTGGTTATATGAAGGTCAAATTTAAACTAGATGGTCTAGGTCTTATCTGTTAGCTCTATGTGTAGGGAATCTGTGTGACATAAAAAAGGGTCTACTAATCCCCAACAGGAAATGGACAACATACCAGGTATAATTTTTCCAGATGGTGACTGCACAATTTCAAAGAAGCCCATCAGGTCAGAGCCTCCTCCAGACAACTTGAAAGAGATGACTCTCCTGATGGGGGAAGTTCTTCTGTGTATATGTTGTCTTATTGGTTGATAAATAAAGCACTGTTGGCCAATAGGGAAACAAGATAGGTGGGACTAGTAGTCGAGGAGGATTCTGGGAAATGTAGTCAAGAGTAGAGAGTCGCCATGTGATCCTGGGAAGAGAGGATGCATGAGGCTGGTGTCCTCAGTAAGAAAAGGCCTTATAGAAATATATACATTAGTAGTTATGGGTTAATACTTAAGAAAGAACTAGCCAATGAGAAGCCCTGGACACTGGCCAACAGGGTTGTAACTAATAGTCTCTGTGTGTTATTTGGGGTTGACATGGCTCAGGGACCAAGCTGGCGGGAAAGAGTACACATGACAGTATCCCATCCCCAGAATATTGCACAGCTTCATAACATGAGGAGGGACATAGAGACTCTTCTGGTGTCCACTTTCCTGCACTTGTGAGGTTAATTTACTTCCTGAATCTCATGAGCCTCCATCCACCTTCCCAGAGGGATTGCTTCAGTATGGACGAAATTGCCACAAAATGAAAGTCCTTCAGTCCCGCTGAACCATGGTGTTTCCAAGCCTGTGAGATCCCAAGGTAGCTTGATGTCTGAATCTATTGCTAATCATACACCACCACAGACTGAGTAAGTTATGAAGACAAGAATCTTGTTTGAGCTCATGGCTCTCGTCCAAGTTCAAGAGGCCATGTCTGGAGACTTTCTTCTTGCTGACCAAGGTGGTAGAGGGTGGAGCACGAGAAGGCAGTCCGGCCGGGTGTGGCCGACAGCAGACCCGCTCTGGAGACAGCCCATTCACCCATTAAACCACAGATTAGTCTGCTCGTGATGGCAGAGCCCCCATCACATCCTAAAGGCTCTATCTGGTGCTGCACCATGACGTTTTACAGTGAGGAGTAAATTTCAACATAGAACCTCGGCAACTTAGATCCACGTTCAAGTGATGGTACCTGAATATCTAGAGCAGTGTGGATACAGTTCTCTTAGCAACTCTAGAGAATGACGCCAGCATCCCTAGGAGCTACTTCTGGGGTGTTTGGATGGACCACACCGTCACAATTGTCTAGGTAGAGCACACCAAGAGTTCGTTGCCCCTCACCTTAGACTGGAGAATAAATTGTCTCATGCCGTCATCCTCTTCTAACAGAATATTCCTTTGTGCTTCAGGTTGTTTGCTGCTCTTGCCCAGTGAGTCACAGCCAGGAAGAAAGGCGATGATTGTTTATTCACAAAAGAGTCTCCTCGAGGAAGCGTTCCTCAGAAGGGCTGGCCCTTGGGCTATGATGAAAGCCCTGCTCTGTGTAACACTTACCCAGAATCTAATAGGAAATGAAAGCAAACGTGATGAGAACCTTATGAATAGGAAATGCTGTTAGCAGATCTCACCCCTACAGCCTAGACCCATTGACTTTAAATGCCACGGCGCTTATGGGAACGAGGCGAGGTACCTCTTAGAAA
The DNA here is from genome assembly GCF_017639785.1 of Mesocricetus auratus. Lineage (NCBI taxonomy): Eukaryota > Metazoa > Chordata > Mammalia > Rodentia > Cricetidae > Mesocricetus > Mesocricetus auratus. Next base: position 62,042,816 of record NW_024429198.1, read on the forward strand.
CCCTTAAACTGTGTTTGTGGAGAAGTCAGCTGGTTTCTCACCCCCACATAAGACTGGACTCAATATAGACAAGAATTATGCTTCTCCGCTCAGCGGTACACTTTTTGACGTGCTTACATCTTAGTAACACGATCGGTGTACACAGGTCATACTTAGCTCAAAAACTGTGATGTATTTGTGCCCTTAAAACATAAACAACATCTTGAAATCAGACATGGTAGTTCCGGTGCCACGTTCCCTCAATAGCATAATCAGCGCGGGCCAGACAGAGCTTCTGCAGAAAGTTCTGGATATCTGTGTCTCCACCACTCTCACTGCTCACACTCAACACATTTTTTCTCAGCCACACGTAACCACCAGGCTTCGTTCTTCTTGTCCCAATACCAATTCCACCGCACCCACCGGAGCCCAGGCAGCTTTCTTCACCCCTTTGAGCTGTCAGTGATCTCTTTGTTCGCTTGTGCAACACATTGACAGTGAGCGCTTGTTGCACGCCAGATGCATGGTTTAGTGTGTCTAGATTTTTCACGGAATACGAATCACTTTTCTCATTGCTGTGACCAGACACCTGACTGAAAGAAACAAGTTGAGGAAGGAGAGCCTTATTCTGACTTCTATCTGAGGCTACCATTCCATGAGGGTGGGAAGGCATCGCAGCAGGAGCATAAAGTGGGCGATCACACGACACCCACAGTTAGGAAGCTGAGAGAGATGGATGCTCACAGTCTCCTTCATATCAGCCCAGGAACCCAGCCCACAGAAGACACGCACTGGGTTGTCCCACCTCCGTCAACCCCATCTGGAAACTCTCTTGTAGGCATGCCCAGAGCACTGTCTCCCGTGTGAGACTTCATCCTCTTTATTTGAATATTAACCGTCACACACGGGCATTAAGCATGTGCAGCTATGGCCTCAGGAAAGGCGCTGCGTTCTCGGGAAGGCTGGCACACTATGCATATAGCGCAACACAGCGCCCAAGGAAACAGAAGGAGTAGGAAGTGACAGTGTAGGCAAGGAGGACTGTCACGCTCTGGAGGAGTGGCCCAATGAGGACTCAGCTTCGGAGCAAAGCAAGTCTAAGTATCCTAACACGGCATCAGTCTCTGAAGTACAAAGGAACTGATGCATACGTGTGGACACAGGGGAGCAGGCTTGGGGTGGGCTGTTTAAGGAGGTTCGCAAGGGCCCTAGGAGCATTCATGTGACAGATCCTAGACAGACAGGCCATGATTCATGGGACTACCTGGGCCACACCTAACAGTGGAATTCTGTGGCTGTGCACTGGACTAGGATAATATAGTCTTATTCAGGGAGAAGTCACTTTCACAAGAAGCCAGTAACCCTCAAGTTCCAGCTCCAAGGATCCATGCTCAGCTGCTCTCAGTGACCAGACCGGAACCAAGAGAGAGCAAGCCTGTCCCGGACCAAATCCCACACGCTCACATACACACCTGTGACCACATCTAAACGGGCATGGTCAGTGCCACAGGTGCGTAGTTAGGTCTCTCACTACAGAAGTCTCAGATGAATGGTCTGTGGGAAGCCTGGCCCCTGGGATGGAGAGTCGGAGAGCCAAGGAGGCTGTTTACAACGTCTTGAGCCAACAAAGCACGTAGCCCTTCAAGGCACGGAGCAGAATGAACCAGACAGAGATCCGCTTCTAATTCCAGCGTGATTCACGGTAGCTCAGCATAGCTCTGGCTCAACCTCCAGTAAAGGAGGAGTCAGAATAATGGAGCCAGCACTACCCCCTCCTAGGCGCCTGCCTCAAAGGTGACAAGGAGGAAGGTGAGGGGCAGGCACAGTGATTCTTGTCACAGGCACATTAATTATTGTATAGTCTTCTAATTGCACAAGCTACCTGCTCTCTCCATGGTGACTGTCAGGGATAGTGTGCTTATTATGCTCCTTCTTGTTCTCAATGACTGTAAATGAATTTCTGCAGAACCACCAAAACCCAGGAAGATTTGCAATGTATTAACTTTCATCTAGTTTAATGAAATTGTCTCAGCAGGTAAATCCAAGCTGCCTAGTATTCATGATTTTTGTTTTTGAGACAGGGTTTCTCTGTATTGTTTTGGAGGCTGTCCAGGAACTCGCTCTGTAGGCCAGGCTGGCCTTGAACTCACAGAGATCCGCCTGCCTCTGCCTCCTGAGTGCTAGGATTAAAGGCGTGTGCCACCAACGCCCAGCTGTTCATGAGTTTTTTATAGCTATTGCTTTATAAATAATCCTTTTTTTGCTTTTCCTTTCTTCGGCTGCCCATGTTCCCCCGTTTCGATCCCATTCTACCTTGAGAGGCAGCCTGTACTCTGCACCTCTGTTGGGCTGTTTCTAGTTATGAGAAGAAAGCTTCCAGAGATCCGGGGAGATATATTTGCAACATCTCTCTGCAAACATGCCCGTTTAGTCGTAAATGCGTAGGAGTAAAGCAAGGCAAGAAATTCACAGCCACGCCTCCTCGCGTGAACACGACACAGAGAATCGGGACTCTCTTTTTGCAGGCTCTTAGTCCTATTGATGCAATAATTTGAAAACTGACTAGACAGAGTTCCAGGGCCATTTTACTAGAGCGTCTGATAATAATAACAACAGGTCAGGTGACTGTAAAAACTAGAAGCTCCTGAGAGAGGGAAGACGGAGGAAGGAAGGAAGTTATATATAAGGCCTCTGAGTTAGTGTCCTCAAGCAAGTGTAGACCAGGGGGAGGGAGTCTTCACAGAACCATGAAGAAATCAGTGTCTGGGCAAGCATGCTTAGGGTTGTGGTTGGTGTTCAAAGAAGATGTTAAGAAGGGGAAAAGCAAAAGTTAAGACTTTTGAGTTAGCGCTCAGGAAACCCAGCCATGTTTATCAGTGAGTATCTGTCAGGAATTGCCTGGAGGCAGGAACGCCAGGGTATCCAATCTGTTATCTCGTTAGAGGACTCATTATTCCTCCCATTTCCTTAGCTTATTTTCGTGTGAATCAGCTTCCCTCCCAGGTGTGTTCTCTTGGTCAGGTGATAGCAGATGCAACAAATCAACTCTGAAGGAGACATATCACATGTGTGTAAGCTTCTAATCTCTGAGGCAGATCAAACATCTTGTTTCTGCCTAAGGCTAATGACAGAACTGCCAATCTATTCTTTTGACCAGGAGAAAGTAGATTTCCCATAACATGGCTCGACAATGCCCAGACATCTCTACATTATGGGACATAATTCCCAAAGTTGGTTATGAGAGAGAAGTCTGTCTTAATAGTCTCCAAGCCTACTAATATCAAACAAACAAGCAAACACATTTTCTTTTCCTTTTCCACTGGGTCCAAATGGTCTTGAATTAGGAATATCCTCTTTTCTTTTTAAAGAGGGAAACATTATCTCATTATTTTGTAGGATTTTCATAGATTGCTATAGTTAGATTTTTGTTGTTGTTTATAGTTAGTAGGAACCTTACTGTGAGTTGAAGAGAGGGTCAAGAGATAGGCTTTCGTTACTCAGCTCATCTAAGTTTCATAGCCTGCATGCCTCTAGTAGATGCTGGATTGGGTGATGGTGTGATTTAAATGGCCCCTCACAGGGCTCACTGTCCCATGCAGTACTCTGGAGAGTCAAGTCCATGGTAATAATGAGAGAGACCCATGCAACTTCCTGTCTGATGCTACTTTCCTACAAGATTGTTACAGAAGCTTCCCGGACACCTCTAGTAATGAAGGCACCTATAAGAGCCATACAGATAAAACAATAAGACATCATAATTTGGGGAATTACACTAAATGCCCCACGTCAAGCTCTGTCAGATTCAATGAGCATGTCTTTGACAATTAGCTTTGTCTTGGCCAGAAACCAGAAGTATCCCAGACTCAGCTGGCATTTGCGATGTGGTTGGAGGCCAGCGGCATTAAAACTTTTTAGAGGCGTTGCTTCGCATCCTAACTCAGGGTCTTCCGTCTTTCATATCCCCTTACATACCAGTTTAACGAGCACAGCTGCCTGGAGGCTTACATCCCAGGTATGTTCTTGGCCTTAAAGATGATCCCCAAACTCCAGTCTTGACACCAGGATGGGGTGGTTGTGTGAACATCCTGTGGGGTCTCTGGTAGGACTTGCTGGGCCAACTAGTTCAGCTCCCCGTGTCTCTGTATGCTAAAGCCTCCTCAGTCTCTAAAGAGAGGCTCTCAGCGACAGCCCATTCTTCTGTAGCTGAGGTGTCTTCGTTCTTCACCTCTCTTAAGTGCATATATATATATATGTATATATATATCTGTTCTGGAACTCACCCTTCCGTTGTCCAGGGGATTTATTTTTCAGGTCTGTGAGACAAAGGACCCGTAAGCTGCTGCCAGTCTGGGGCAGCTTTTGTGGCCATGGATTTTCCAGGTCCCCTAGCCCCCTAGCCCCCTTCCCCATGAGCTCTCAGCTGAGTCAAGAAAACCTTGACTCAAAGACATCCCGCTCTGCCCCTTTCACTGGGTTAGTGCTTTAGGCTGAGATCATGAAGAATACAACAGAGAGGACTTGAAAGACAAATCCCATGTGTCCATCCATCGAGACCAGAGCAGTGACAGGGAGGGGAAAGAAAGTAAGGATCGGGAGGGAGAAGAGGGAAGTGGCAAGACTAGGTTTAGTCTTAGTCGCCCTTTGGAGTGAGCTAAGGAAGGCTTTAGGAACCATCCCTTCAAACCCGGAGGGCACAGCAGTGTTCTGCTGCTCTGAATTCAGGGCTTGAGAAATCTGTGAGCCTTGTAACTCTGCTCTGCACCGCATGGAGGCAAGTATAAGGGAAGAAAGTATACAAATGTGGCAGGGTTGTCAGGGTCAGAGCCTGGGCTGGAAGCCCTAACAACTCAGGATTGGTCCCATGCCCTCAAGAGGCCAATTAAAGAGATTGATTTAATGAGATTGCATTGGTATCCGCTGACACCTACCCCTAAGCCAATATACAGAGTTTAGGTTTAAATGGAGGGCCTGGTCAAGGAATTGTCTTTCCTATCGTTGACTCAACCCTGTCTGTTCTCCTCTCTCTCCCACAAAGGGGCTTTATAAGTTGTTGGGTGTGTGTGTGATCTCTCCCCAGGAGGCAAGCTCTTCTGCTTCTTCTGTGTTCTAGAGGCACGGTGACTGCAGCACCTCTTACGAAGGAACGCATGCATCGGGACTGGCTTACATTTCAGTCTGTTATCAGCAAATGGGCAAGCATCCTAACACAGAGGCAGACACGGTGCCGGGAAAGGAGCGGAGAGCTCCACATCTGGATTCACAGGCAGCAGGGAGAGAGTGGCTCTGGGCCTGGATTGAGCCCTGGGAACCCTACAGCCCACCGCAAAGGCACACCTCCACCAACAAGGTCACGCCTCCTGTTCCCTGTCCCTGAGGACCAAACATTCAAATATGTGAGCCTACTGGGCCATTCCTGCTCAAACCGCCTCATCCTCCACTGACTGGTTTCAGGGTTTATCTTCTTCTTCCAGAAGGAGACTCCTGGGAAAATTCTTATTTCTTGTTGTCTAGATATCCTGAGAGCCGCAGGGGCAAGTGGGTACAAGCACCGCTTTAGAACACACCTTCTTTGTTGCCAAGATGACTGCAGTAACAATGAGGAGGGAGGTCACGTAGGGCACTGACAGTCAGTAGATGTCATTACAAGAAGAGAAGGTGATTCAACGTGACAGCCTGCAGGAAGGATGCTCAAAAAAAAAAAAACCTAGGAAAGGAAAAGCCGGTGTGATCCCCAGTGTTGTCCCTGGCGTACAGAGATGGAATGTCCTCTGATTCCAATCCCTTTCCCATACCTGTACCAGCACCCCCTCCTCTAAGCATGAGCTCATAGGCCTGAAACACAGGTGATTAATACATTAAAGCATTCTGAGAGAATTCGGGCTTTACTTTCTTCAATTCTGTGGTCAAAACACGCCCTGTAGAACAAAAGCCAAACCTGGCCCCTGGTCTCTGTGGAAAATTTAAAACGCAATACCGTAAATCATGTCTTCTTCTACGTCAGTATCCAGGTTGTGTGACATTTTCTGCGGGGATATTAACAAATTTCTTCTGGCACCAGCAAAAGGCCAAAGATATTGTTCGCACTAGTCTAGCTAGAGACCCGATGAGTTTAACGGGTTACTTACGGAAGTATTGATGACTCAGAGGCAGCTGTAACATGAGAGCTCACCCCAGATTGGGGGGGGCAATTCACACAGTGAATACTGGAGCTCCCTGTACAACTTAGGGAGACTCCCGCCCAGCAGTCTGCTCTTCTCCAGCAGTAATTTCTGCTTGTAAAATCTCGGAGAGGGGCCTTTCGAGTATTGGAACTGAGTTTCCTGGAGTGGATGAGTGGTATTAGCTTCTCCATTCCCGAGTCTTCCTCCTACCCCAGAGAGGAGAACATTCCCATTGCGAGAGAACAGTCATACAACAGTCCTACGACTCTAGTCAACATAACTTTGTAATATTCTCAGGATGAAACAAAACTGGCCTGTGACCAACAAAGAGACATTTAATGCTTGTTCTCAAGGCAAGAACATGCAGTGGGAACTGTCTTCCTGGGTTCTAGAGACACCTCTGTTTTCCAGGCCTCTGTGTGTGCCTGGTTGTCCGACTGCACCAGGATCTTTGGTCTGCTGGTGTGAGCGCCAGGTGGGTGTGAAACCCTCCTTGTACAAGCAGGGCACAGGTCCAACCAGCCCAGCTCCTTGGAGCAAGGCTGATTTTGCAGTCTTAAATATAGTGATTATACAGCAGTGGAGACCAGATTGAAGGGCATATAGGAATCACATACGGCTTCGAAAAGGAAAATGGGGCTGTGGCACTCTGCCTGTGTTCCATTTAGGAGCTGACGCTGATAAAAATAACTTAGACACATTCTAACTGCTAGTAGAATTCCCAGTAAGTGACCTTCACTCTGAACCACCATCTGTACCCAGTGGATACCCAAATACTTGGGACATAGAGGATGCTCTCGCATGACCTTTGGTTTTGCTGTTGTTGTTTTGCTACCTAGTTTAAGGATTTTATTTACTAAAACAATATAGTCTGTTTTGCATTTCTCGGGTTAACTTTCTTTCAGATTTCCAGATTGCAAACCACCAAGGAATCATGACCCTGGCTTCCAATCCCCAGCAATTGCTTACGTTATAAAGAGCTGGCCATCCAAAGGCATCATTCAGAACACAAGGCATGCAAGCAAGAAGGCTTGCATCTGCCTGTGCTGTTGCTCTGTTCTAGAACTGTGACTTTGCACAAAGGACAGAAGTGGTCCCTATCTTCAGTCTAAAGGTGGGGAAGTGCATTAGGGCATTGCCATCCCATAAGCGGTATGGGGCTGAGCAGGTAAATGCTCGGTGGGTAATATAAGCACCCACTCGGTGGGCAATATAAACACCCATTCGGTGGGCAGAGCACAAGGGTTAGAGTTCGGATCTACTGCACCCATGTAAAAGTCAACCGTGATGATGAAGGTCTATAGCCCCAGCCCTGGGAGAAGAAACCATCAGATCTGGGGGTTTACTGGTTAGATCATTGGTTACCAATCTTCCCAACGCTATGACCCTTTAATACAGTTCCTCATGTTAGGATGACTCCAACCATAAAATTGTTTTTGTTGATACTTTATAACTGTAATTATTCTACTGTTATAAATTGTAATGGAACCATCTGTGTTTTCCCATGGCCTTAGACAACTCCCGTGAAAGGGTCATTGAGACCCAACGGTTGAGTCACCGGGCTAGATACTTGTGCTGGGTAGTTTTATGTCAACTTGGCGCAAGGTAGAGTCATTTGGGAACAAGGTCTCTCAACTGAAAAAGATTGGCATGTAGGCTTGACTGTGAAACGTTTACTTAGTGATTGATGCAGGAGAGGCCAGACCGTTGCGGGGGTTTTCCACCCCTGGATAGGTATGTCCTGAGAGTGTTTGAGAAAGCAGGCTGAGCAAGCCATGAGGAGGAAACCAGTGAGCAGCGCTCCTCCATGGCCTCTGCATCAGCTCCCGCCTCCAGGTCCCTATCTTGCTTGAGTTCCTGCCTTGACTTTTGTCTGTGTTGAGCTATTACCTGGAAGTGTAAGGTAAAATACCCCTTCTGCCACCACCTCCCAGTTTGCTTTGGTCATGATGGTCCATCATGACAATATAAAGTCTTAAGACACTAGTGCAGCTAAAACTACAAGCTCTAGGTTTAGTGACAGGTCCTGTCTTTAAAGAAAGGCCAGAACCAAAGATACTCCTTTGGTCTCCACATAGGCACACACATTTGAGTTCTCATTACTGTCATAATTGCAATCTCCATTGTGCTTTGGGAATAGCAGATTATTTTATAGTTGGAATCTCCTGGATTTTATATCCTTATCCTATGAATCTCCTATTTTACTGGGTCCTCTTTTAGTTGTTAATAGTGTCCAGTTAATTAATGCCCTTTCTAGATGTTTTATTATGAAATGTCCATTTATCTCTGTTCATGATGCAATAATTCTGAATTCTTTCTAGCTTTCTACCAAAATAAACTTTTCCTCTTTTAAGTTGGTTTATGTCAAGATCTTGTCAGAGTGACACAGAGCTGACTAACACATTTTCTAGTGTTCTGAAATGGCAAATGAGTAATTGGGTCCTACCGGTAATTTAGTAATTTCACTACTTTTGTGTTAAAAAAAGCAGTACCACATTGAGTCATTCACCACCATTAGGTCAATCCCACCTGTGTGTGTGTGTGTGTGTGTGTGTGTGTGTGTATGTGTGTGTGAGAGAGAGTGTGTGTGTATGTGTGAGAGAGTGTGTGTGTATGTGTGAGAGTGTGTGTGAGTGTGTATGTGTGAGTGTGTGTGTGTTGTGCATGCGTGTGGTTTGAGGCACACACACCTGTGCATTTGTGGAGGTTGGAGGAGGACTTCACTACTCTTTTCTATGACTTTCAGCCTTACTCCTTTAAGACAGGGTCCATCGCTTAGCCTGGAGCTGGCTCCAGGTGATCTTCCTGCCGTCCTCCACAGCACTGGGGTTGCAGGCACGAGTGACCACAAATGAACTACAACGTGACTGCTTAGATCTAGTCTCAGCTCCTCATGGTTGTGCAGCAAGCACTACACCAACCCCACCTTCGCTCCAGCCCGAATGCCACTTGGATTAAAGTTGTCCTATTTTGATTAAGCGATTAGCACAGCACCTACAGAGGACAGAATAGGACATGGGTCCCCTGGAACTGTAGTTAGAGGTGTTTATAAACCATCTATGCTGACTTTGGGAACAGACCTCTGATCCTCTGAAAAACATAGTACATGCTCTTAACCACTGAGCCACCTCTCCACCCAGTTTCTCTAATTGTTTTTTATTTTATTTTATTTTGGTTTTTTGAGACAGTGGTTCTCTGTGGCTTTGGAGCTATCCTGGAACTAGCTCTTGTAGACCAGGCTGATCTTGAACTCACAGAGATTCGCCTGCCTCTGCCTCTTGAGTGCTGGGATTAAAGGCGTGTACCACCACCACCCAGCTCTCCACTAATTATTTTTAAAATAAAAATAACCCCCCTTGTCACTGAAATCAGTGTATGCTGTACTTCATTCCCTATAAATGTGACTTGTCCACACATATTAGCAGTGTATGTTCACAACATGTCAATACTGTATTTGCAGTCAGGCTGTTTAAAGTTCACTCCTCAGGGGATAATCATGAGAACATGCAATTGCTAACAACCGTCTCGCTCTCCGATCTTAGACTGCGCCCCAGCAACCATCTCGCTCTCCGTTCTTAGACTGTGCTCCAGCAACCGTCTCTCTCTCTCCGTTCTTAGACTGCGTCCCAGCAACGGTCCCACTCTTACTTTCCAGCTCTTCTGCACCATAACCTAAGCCTCAGAGCAGATGATGTCAGAGTAATGAGTTTTATAAGTAAGACATAAGGCTCTTGGATGCAACTGAAGCCACCATAGTTTGGTCAAGACCCTATGAAAGCTGAGGAAGATAACAGCTGTGGTGGCTTCTGCAATGGGCAAGTCCAGGCTGCCAAGCATTCCCAAGTTCTATCTCTGTGTAAGGCAGGTCCTAGTAACACCAGCAGGGGTAAACTGTAGGGTCCAGCATTTGCTGTGTTTAACGTCAGGAAAGGGGGCTGGAGAAGTAGTTAGGAGACTTGACTGCCTTTGCAGAGGATTGACGTTCAGTCCCCAGTACTCATGCTTGACAGCTCAGAGGCCCCTGTAACTCCAGCTCCAGGGCACCGAACACCCTCTTCTGACCTTTGTGGGTGCCTACACTCACAGGTAGAGACACACATAGAGACACGCAATTAAAACAACGCCGGCACAGAAGCAACTTTAGCAACGGCAGCTTTCCTGTCGTGGGAAGTAAGACACCCGGAGCCTGATTTACTCCATCAACACCGCAGAGCAGTGTTGGAGCCTGTCTTAAATTCAGGCATCCCAGCTTTGGAGCTACTGCTTGCCTCTCTGACTCCTCTGGCTATTCTTGCAGATTTCCAGGACTGCATTCTTTTTCCAGCCCCAAGCCTGATTCTAAGTGTAGTGTTTCTGCTTTGACCTCAGCTTCTTCCATTATGACTTGGCTTCTGCTCACCTCGGCTGTGTCGTGTGAGCGTGCTCTCCTCTGTGGATGCCACTCACTCTGTGTGTTCATGTGTCCATAGAAAGTATAAAGCACATTGCTGCTCCAGCCCTGTAGAAACCATTTCTGATGGTTTTTGCTTCTCCAGGCCCTACCATGGCCTTTGATAACCTTTCTGATTCTCAGTGCTATGAGCACAAGCACGTACCACACACCTGGCCTCTCGGCATCAAAGGAATCTGTCCTCCGGTCCTCATGACTGTTACTGTGTTGATTAAGTCATCTTCCCAGCCCTCCAGCCAGTCTTACTCATGAGTTTTACTCATGCCAGCCAGCAGTCGTTGGCTGTAGCCTGCCAAGTCCAATTTGTGCTGACCAAGGAGATAATGGAAAAGCGTTAGGCAGCACAGTTAGCCTAAGGGATGAACGTATCAGTTCATAGAATACCTCCTGAGCTGTCCAGTTTCTTGTGAGACAAGGACTTGGACTGGGACACTTGGGCATGAGGACAATGACAACAATCATTTATCAACAAAGAAAAAGACATTATTGGGAAATGGAACCAGGCCAGAGAATGGCAGAAGCTTAGGGTTCCAGTTCTGAGTGTAGTGAGGTTCTGTGGGTTGTTTGCATAAGGCCAGTCTGCTCCTGTGTTTGGACATCACAGGTTAGTATTGTGGTTGTTTTGCACATGTTCTGTCCCCTACATGAAGCCCTAGAGGGGATTATGGTTCGATGCTATGTTGGAAATTTCCATTTGCTGTTCAAGCTTGGTGAAAGCAGACCCTGGAAGTGACGAGGCCTTCCTTTATTTCCTCCAAAAGCTCCTATCCTGGGCCAGGCTAGCTCTGCCTGTGTAGTGCGGACAGAGACTCACAGCAAGCAGATGAGAGTAGTAAAAATATTGTGTCTTTGAGACCATCTGAAAGACACACTGTTTCCAGCAGAGTCTTTGAGACGATCTGAAAGACACACTGTTTCCAGCAGAGTTGCTGGTTTAATCCCCCCGGAATAAAAATGCCTGGAACACAAATGGGATCCAGAAGCTCAATGGAGAGAAAGCCTGAGGAACTCCAGCTGACTGGAATTCCACAGTCCGTTTCTGCTGGATGATGTGTCACGGTGCCATGTTCCCTTGCTTTGTCAACCATGACACCTCCGAGTCTCTACAGAATGGGGTAAAGTCCTGGTTTGATGATGCTTTGGTATCTAGTTTTTGCTTCTATCTGCAATTTTGTTCTTCCACTTTTCCTTGCTACCCACTTGATAAACACAATTCCTTTCAAAATAAAAGCACAGCCATCCCAGGCTGTTCTACAGCACTTGCAGAGCACCCATATTTCTGGCTATGACCTTCTTTTACAGGCTAATCTTGGCGTCTCTCTTTGACATGTTCTAGAACATCGTAAGTGGACTCTGAAGTTGGTCTGAAAAAGTGATCAAGGCCAGGAAGAGAGCCTTTTAGGAGGCTCTGGTCTCCTAAAACTAGACCACAAGAGTTAGGGGGGACTCAGGGTGAGATGCGTGTGCTTTTTACTCAAATCAGGCGCTGAGAGTGACTGGCGGCTGGCAGCCTGGACCTACTTCTACAAACCGAATTCAGTGTGGAGTTGGAAGGACCACAAAAGCTTTGTGTCCATGAAAGGACCATGTAGGGAGGGGCCGAACGAGACAGCACAGTGGCTGATCTACAGGGTCCCTCGAGCTCAGAAGATAGGTGTGTGTAAATGAGTTGGCAGCTGCTTTTCTCAGATTGTGAACGTTCTTAGCATGTAGCTCAGGGCTAGAGTGCTTATCTAATATGTGTGAGATCCTGGGTTCAAGGCCACTCCACCCCCATGAGTGCAAGCCAATAACGTCAATGAGCATGCAGACGGTGCTTCTGACTGCTCTGAGTGAGCAGTAACCAGCTTCAATCTCTTAATTGGGCTTTTTGTTTTTGACAACAAAGCAGATGCTTTCTAAAAAAAAAAGATTTATTGCATGTGTATGTGTGGTCTGTGTGTCTCTATGTGTACCACCTGTACACGGGCCCCTGCAGAGGCCAAAAGAGGACATTGGGTCTCCTAGAGTTGGGATGTCAGACAGTGAGAGTCATCTGATGTGGGTGCTGGGAACGGAACTCCAGTCCTCTATGAGAGAAGAATACTTAACTGCTGAGCCACCAGGGTGATATATATATATATATATATATATATATATATATATATATTCCTTTGAGAATCTCATGCATAAATACCAAAAGCACTCTGAACATGCTTACCATCCCCCCTACTTTTCCCCTAACTTCTCTCAGACCCACTTCATCCCCACCCCCCTCAAAATTGGTCCTTTTTTTGTTTGTTTTGTTTTGTAACTCACCAACTCCAATTTGTGCTGACCACTGACCACTTATTCATGGGTGTGAGGCCATCCTCCGGAGCACAGTTGATCTCCCAGGGGTTACATCCTTAAAGAAAACTGACTCCCTCTCTGTCAACAGCCACCAACTGTCAGTAGCTACTCCAGATGACCGATTCTTCTAGTGCCACAGATATGCAGTGGCTTAGAAATCACCGGGCATGGAGCAGTTACAGGAGTGGAGTCCAGGGGAGAGGCGGTGGCTTAGGTTTCTGTATCCGTTATGAGAATTTCCTCAATCTTCCTCATCACAATCACACCTCCTGCGTGCAAAGATAGTAGTAATAACAATAATAGTAATGCCTATGGCGGTGCGCCAGGTTAGAAGCCTCTGTGGAAAGCAGGCCTTTCATTCCTGGGAAGCAAAGGCGAGTCCCAGCCCTTGCCGTCCTTGGCAGCAGGCAGGTGCTGTGGGCAGTGCTGACCGACTTCCAAGAGTGGTGAGATACGGCTGCTTTTCATTTCCGCTCTGTCGCCTTGGAGAAAGTTTAGCTAGGGAGAATAACAGGAAAAGGCCGCTTCCTTTTAAATCTCTTAGGTGCTGTCATCAGGAAACAGAAGCAGACGCTGGCCAACAGTTGGATCATACTGACTCCAGGGGTGTTTGTTTTCTAACTTGCTTATTATAGTGTGTGTGTGTGTGTGTGTGTGTGTGTGTGTGTGTGAAAGTGCATGTGTGCATGTTCATAGACAGGCCAGGATGTGATGTCAGATGTCGTCCTCACCCTGTCTCCACCTTGTTTTTTGAGACGGTGTCTATCACTGAACCTGAAGGTTACCCATTGCCCAGGCTGGCTGGCCAGCAAGCTCTGGGGATAGCCTCTTTCTGGTTCTCGGTGCTGTGTGTACAAGCATGGCTGTACTGTGTTGATTAAGCCATCTCCTCGGTCCTCCAGTCAGTTTTACTCATGAGTTTTACTCATGCCAGCAGATGTTGTCATCAAATAATCCACAGGGATGTAGAGGAGATTCACGAGAGACCAGCCAGTGTGATCTAGTCCAAAGGAACAGGGGCAGAGACCCAGCTTCACACTGTCACCTGTAGATACCTGAGGAGTTCCATTAACCTTGGCAGACCCTTCTCTCAGGTGAAACTAAATCCTTGGCCTTGACACGGGAAAGAATTTCATGGTCAAGCAGTGTGAAGCGAAATCGCAGTCATTAAAACACATTTTAGGAGTACGCATTTCATTTGTTACTGTTTATGTGCACTGTGCATGTGTGTGTGCATGCGTGCGTGAGTGTGTCTGTGTATGTGTAGGAATGGGCGCCTGCCTGGTCCCTTTGTGGAGGTGAGAGGACAACTTTTAGGGGCTGTTGCTTTTCTCCCATTGTGAATCCTGTCCCAGAGATCGAAACTCGGGTTATCAAGCCCTGTGATGAGAGCTTTCATCTGCTGAGCCGTCTTGACATGAAGGTGTGTAACTAACCACGCCAAGGATACTGGAAATGGGGGGGTCATACTATCTTTATTTGAGAGGGAGAAGTCACTTACATGAGAGGCGGAGAACCGGGGTCAGCACACTCTGATCTGTAAATATGATCGTGCCCCAAGAGATAGCGTGCCTCCTCTCTCCAAATTATTATATCCCATCTCTACTATGTACCTATGACCACACCCGAGTGGGCGTGGTCAGCGGTGCAGATGCCTAAGATCTCTCCCTACATTGACAGGCCAAGAGATGTTTTGAATATAGATGTTTTTAAAGCACAGGGGTTAAGAGAAAGAATGAGGTGCTTGGGAAGACAGTGAGAATGGGCCTCTCCGAGGGAGTCAAACTTGGTTATCCTTACAATGTTCACACGCAGGATGTGATGAGTTTGGAATCTAAAATCCATAAATGGGGGCTTCGGAGCCTAAATGAGATCACAGGTGGTTTTTGAGAGGCACTGATAGGATTTCAGGAGATAAGGTGAAGTCTAGGGGGACTGACTGTTACTTAGACAAGGTGAACTCTGGGGAAACTGTTACTGTAGATGAGGTGAACTCTAGGGAAACTGTTACTTAGATGAGGTGAACTCTAGGGGAACTGACAGTGTTACAGTAGACAAGGTGCAGTCAACAGGATTACAGTGGATGCGGTGAAGTCTAGATGACAGGAATGTAGGCAAACAGGCTATGTTTCCTATAAACAAAGTTGATAGACTTGCTTAAGAGTCATGGAAAATATGTGGAAAAATGAAGGACGTCATGTATACTCAGCCCCTAAGCCTGTTCTTTTAGTAAAATACATATGTGTGTGTGTGTGTGTGTGTGTGTGTGTGTGAAGAGTGTAACTCTGCGTCTGAAAGCATCACAGCAAATATAAATTATGTTGGAATTCCCGATTCTCAGTTGGTGTGAGTCTCCCACAAGACTCCAGGGCGAGGGCTTGTAGCAGACTTTGTTGGACCGCCAGCCCCAAATCATGACATGGAGACTTACTGTGAATTATGAATGCTCAGTCCTAGCTTGGGCTTATTTCTAGCTAGCTTTTTCCAAACTTAAATTAACCCATTTCTATTCATCTATGTGCTGCCCCAAGGCTTGTTTATCTTATCTACACACTGTCCATCCTGCCTTTCCTGCTCCCTGTCTGTCTGTCTGACTGTCCCACCTTTTCTCTCTGCCTGCCAGGCCCACCTATCCCTCCTCTGCCTAGCTATTGGCCATTCAGCTTTTTATTAGACCAGTAAGGTGCCTTAGGGAGTCAAAGCGAAACAGCAACACATCTTTACATAATTAAACAAATGCAGCGTAAGCAAACGCGGCACACCTTTACATAGTCAACAATTATCGTGAAACACAAGCAAATACAGCACATCTTTACACAGTTGAATATTCGTATTCCACAGCAAGGGCTCCTTCTCCTTTATATGCCCCATGACGTTCCGTCATCCTGACCAGCCTCAGTCTGAGCTTACAGTACAGTGTTGCATTAATAGAAAAAGAGAGGGGGCAGTGTGGCCTGCGCAGACTCTAGTCTGTGTGCAGAAGATCAAGGATGGTGCCAGCTCCCAACACTCCACACTTTGGCTGCTGTCCCAGACCTGGTCCTGATGTCACTCTCCATAGGAACAGGAATCAATGTGGCTATGTAGAGAAGGAGGGAAGACTGTAAGCCACCCAAGATCTAGGGGCAAGACTAATTGTCATTTTACAAACTCCCCCCTAATAATAACATAAATCACCCGAATTGTTTGCTGATGAACTGCTCTGTTCTTGGACCGCTGGGGCTCCAAAAGTTATTATTGGCTAACAATAGCTTGGTAGCATCCTTGGGTGCAAAAAAAAATTATATGGTACAAGTGCTACAAGAATTGGGTCATATAAAGGAAGGGATCCATTCCAAGCAGGCACTGTTGGTTATGCTCTGAGTGTTACTGCCGTTAACTGGAACCCTTTAGCGGGGGCTCCAGGCTGTAGCTCATGCTCCTGTGGGAAGGAGACACTCACTCTAAGGGTGGGTGATGTGCCTGCCTGCAAATGACCCAGCTTACTTTTCTTAGTGATCTCCTGCTCTCTTTTCCTCAGCCTCAGATTCAAGTGGTATTTGAATTAAACCCAGGGAGTGATTTCTACGAAATGGTGGAAGAATAATAGGACCCAGAGAGAGAGACATTGAGATTAGCATAGGACCAGCTGAAGCGATGACTTAGCAGTTACAGGCGTGCGTTGCTTTTTTGGGAGACTGGAGCTCAGTTCTCAGCACCCACATTGGGCAGCTCATAATTGCCTATAGACACCAGCCCCCAGGGATCTGATGCCCTGTTCTGGCCTCCACGGGTGTCTGTACCCAGCAGGCGCCCAGATACACAAACGCATTTAGAAAATGCCACTTGGCACAAAGACCAAAAGTTCTTGCTTACCAGGACTGCATGTGAGGGACAGAGCATGCTTGAGAAAAGGCCAGGCAAGCCCTATGTGACTGATCAATAATGGTTCATGACTCTCCTGCCAGGGCCTTGGAGCCTTCGACCTTTCCCAGCTCCCTGACCTTCATTCTCCCTAATAAGTCATCTCTGTTCTACCACTATCCCTGTAACCTCGATCCCATCCTTTGTTCCCGGACCTGGAAATCCCTCGGTACTCTATGGTGTGTGAGACTTTCCCCGGGCAGACGCGACACCCCATACAGAGAAGCCACTCCAGACCAAACAACTGCCTCAGTCTAAGTAGATGAGCTAATGAGTTCACGGAGGTTATTCACAGGGGTATGGGTGAGGAGCTGCTCCCAGGAGCATGGGTGACTCAAAGGCGGTTGTGTCACCAAAAAGTCTGCCCCAGCTTGAGTGGTGACTCATGAAGGCTGTATGCCAGGAACGCTGCGTGACCAGCAGGCGACTCCACAGCCTAAACTCCTCTTCCCCACAGCAACGGTTTGCTCCTTTTTAGAGGCCGGAGCAGGGCCCCAGTTAGTCTCTAAGATCTAGACCTCACTTCTTGTCTACTCCTGGGGTCTCATGAGTCTTCCTTCCTGGAGAGAGTATTTCACGCAGGGGAAACTGCTCTGTGACACTCTTATCTGAGGCTCACCCATCTGCACCCTTCCCCTCTCAGATAACTGCACTGTCTTCCGTGGACGGGCTATGGATTGAAACGGGAACCATGAGGACTCGGCGAAATTGTTTACAGCTGTCAGTTACTCTAAGCATGGGACCTGGCTCCTTTTGGATCTTCATTAAATAATCATTGCGTGGGTGTCGCTCTTCATTTCTACAATGCCTATCTTTCAGGTCCCTTCTCCAGGAAGCCATTGTACCCCAGGGGATCTCTTCCGTGCGTAGCGTGTCCCACGTGGTGACCGCCAAGGAGGAATGTGGGCAGCTAACACAAGACCTTCTTAGAGGTCTTCCAAGGTCTGGGGTTCAGAATCTCAGCCAAGAAGGCTCAACTGTGTGTCCTCCCAGCCACACACCTAGAGTATAACCTAGGGGACAGAAAGTGAACACTTTCCCACAGCCGTGGTTCACCCATCCTTGCAAATCCCACTTTCACTTCAACCTGGATGCCGGCTGTGGATAATGTGATTTGCCAGCATAGATAGACAGCCACACCCCTCTGTCAGCACGGGAGTGTGCAGCCTTTGAGACTGAGAAAGGCCCTGATGTCTGCCATGACCTTGACCTTGACCTCACAGATTAAGCCATTCTACTTGTATGTGGATACAGCCAGGGGCATTTCCTAGGAGGAGGGGGTCCTCATGCAAACCCTGGCACCCTGGAAAAGACCAATGGTGTGTATATCTCTCCAAGAGACTTGACTTGGTCATGTCCAGGGGTGTACCTCTCCAAGAGATACATGCCCAGATGGTCGGCATGCATAGGGCCATAGCTGTCACAGCCCTGCTGGCAAAAAAGAAGCTGACAAGCTTTAGGACACAAACTGTTCCTGGCAGTCCCACATTTTGCTGAGGCCCTGTCGAGTTGTTAGCTGGAGGGAGTCCCATACAAGCGGGTAATTTCACAGAAGCTAAGTTGGCTAGGACATCCTAACCATGGCTGATTTTCTGTGGAAGGAGATCAAATTCTAGCTAAACTTGAGATGGACTCAGCAAGAATACAAGACAGAGGAGCCTTTGTGCGGTCTTTTCTTCTTACAGTAAGGCCTTGCCAGTGTCTAAAGGTGCCTCGGACCCAGGTCTTCCTTGGGACTCTAGGAGTTTCTCAGCTTTTGCCACCTGATTTCCACAAGCAGGGGGCACCTTGGTTTGCAAATCAGGCTTGTTCCTCAGGTTACTGCATAAGCCCAGGTGACAACTTGGGAAGATTCTGCAGCCTTCCTCTTACCTACCTTCTGAGATGGGCTCCAAATCAACTGTACCCAAGAACACCCTTGAGCATGCCTAAGAGCAAGCCTCCAAACTTTAGTTCCTGTCAGCCTCGTCTCTCATGTGGTGCTCTTCAGATCTGACCTGACATCAGTTGAAACAAGAGCATATCTGACCTGAATTCTTTCCCCCTCCAAATTATCACAAACTTAAAAAAAAACTTCATTAGATAAAATGCCCAGTGGTCCGAGGTGCTCTATGTTCATAGACTTCTCCACAATACCCCTGTTGTTAGCGTAAGAAAAACAAAAACAAAATGGAAACTTCAGTTACATTCAAGACCTCCAAAAACCAAATGATGCTATAATACCTACATAGCCCCTGGTCCCGGGGACCTACACCTCCTCTGTACCTGTTCACTGGTACATCCTAGATCTCTGGGATGACCTCTTCACCATCCCTTTATACCCCAGTCTCAACCCTTTTACTTTCTCACCTGGGAAGAACCAAACAACTAATGTGGCCAGTTTTGCCCATGGATTTTGGGACAGCCTTGGAAGAGAGTGAACTCTTGGTCATGAGTCCATGAGGGGAGGCCATCAAGATCAGCAGCAGTTAGGCTAGGAAGGGCTACTCTATGGGGCCTTCTGTATTTCGGAGAGCGGGTCTCAGGATCAGGGTTAGAGAACTATAGATCTGTAAGCTTTAAGGGTAGGAGGGGGCATCACATTGAGAAGAAGACAAGAGCTCCTATGCTTGCCCAGCGCCGAGCCCGTAGGAAGGGAAGGAGTCTGTGAGCAAGGGAGAGGAAATTAGAAAGGGGTGAGTGTCCATCTCAGGGACAGCCATAGACCTCCCACATATAAACCCAAAGGGGCTGAGGTAGGAGGAGCTTCACGGGGAGGGTCCTAAACTTTGGGAGCTTGAGGGGTAAGCGTTTGATCCGATCTTTCTTAAATTCTAGGGTTAATTTGTTAAGGGCTTCTTTGAGGGTTCAGTTAATCCTCTCTACCTTACCTGATGATTGGGAGTGATATGGGATGTGGAATCTCCGGGTAATTTGCAGAAAGACCACTACTTGCTGGGTGATCCTGGATGTAAATTTAGAGCTATTGTCTTCTTGGAGAGAGGATAGGAGACCCTATAGGGAGGTAAGTTCAGAGACTACGATGTGGGCTGTGGTAGAAATCCTGGTGTTAGCAGTTGGGAAGGCTTTGATCCATCCTGAAAAATAAGTCCAGTTACCAGCACACGGCGGGCACAAGACCCTCAATTGGTATGTGGGAAAGGTGGGGGTCTGTCTGAGGTTTGAGTTGACGTTGGTTCTGAAGCTGTCACAGGAGTTAGTATCTTTGGAACTGATTCTGAAGGCTGGAGGAGAGAGTGTCGTTGGAGAAACTGAAGTAGAACTCAGAGGGCTGGATACAGTGTAAGTAGGTGAGGATGTCCTTGGACATCGGGGAATTGGGGTGGGTTAGGGGTGAGCACCCGATAGGCTATGAGTGAGGAGGTTTTGGGGGTGGGGTTGAGGTCCATAGGGTCAGGGTGAGTAAGGGCTGCCTTCTTGGCAAGCTTGTTGTTGGAGAGGGAAATAAATTCTTTATCTTTTGGTGACCACAATGTTGAACAGAGGCTGTCCGCAGAAGCAAAGTGGCATTTCAGAGATTCTGCTTTCAAATCTTGAACTGTTTCCTTCACCTGTTTGATTGCTTTTTTCCTGGTTTCTTGGTTTTCTTTAAGGGCTTTGCTGATCTCTTCCATTTTTTGTTTGCCTTTTCCTCCATTTCTTTAAGGGGATTTTTCATTTCCTCTTTAAGGGCCTCATAGAAGAAAACGTGGGAAATATCCTTGAACACGTTGGCACAGGAGACCACTTCCTAAATATAACATCAGTAGCACAGACACTGAGAGCAACAATGAATGAATGGGACTTCCTGAAACTGAGAAGCTTCTGTAAAGTGAAGGACACAGTCGGTAAGACAAAATGGCAGCCTACAGAATGGGAAAAGTTCTTTACCAACCCCATATCTGACAGAGGAGCTGACTCCAAAATACATAAAGAACTCAAGAAACCCGACATCAAAAGACCAAATGATCCAATAAAAAATGGAGTTCACTTAAGGAAATGCTCAATATCCTTCATCATCAGAGAAATGCAAATCAAAACAGCTCTGAGATACCATCTTACACGTGTCAGAATAGCCAAGATGACAGCTGATGCTGGAAAGGATGGGGAGTAAGGGGAACACTCCTCCAGTGCTGGTGTGAGTGCAAACTTGTACAGTGTCTTTGGAAATCGGTATGGTAGTTTCTCAGAAAATTGGGAATCGATCTAGCAATACCACTCTTGGGCATATACCCAAAGGGTACACACTCACACCACAAGGACATTTGCTATGTTCATAGCAGCATTATTTGTAATAGCTAGAACCTGGAATCAACCTAGATGCCCCTCAACCGAAGAATGGATAAGGAAAATGTGGTACATGTACACAGTGGTGTACTACTCAACAGTGAAAAACAATGACATCTTGAAATTTCCAGGCAAATGGATGGACTAGAACAAAGCTATCCTGACTGATGTAACCCAGACCCAGGAAGACAAATATGTACTCACTCATAAGTGAATATTAGACATAAAGCAAAGAACAAATAGCCTACAGGCCACACACACCCAGAGAACCTAGAAGACCCTAAGAGAGACATACATAGATCCACCTAGGAAGGGGAAATAGACAAGATCTCCTGAGTAAATTGGTAGTGTGGCAAGACTTTAATAATAAAGTCTAATCGTTTAGGCAGTTGTGTGGCTGGGGTCTTTAAAGGCTTGTTGTATTAGTAAGTGTTCTCTAGAGGAATGGGACTGATAGAATGAATATATATATATATATAGGGAATTTATTAGAGTAACTTACATGCTGTGGTCCAGTTATTCCAACAGTGGCTACCAACAGAAAGTCCTAGAGTCCAGCAGTTGTTTAGTCCGCAGGGCTAGATGATTCATCTGGTCTCCAGTATACTGCAGAGTCCTGAGGCAGGCTCTCACGTCAGTGAAGGAAGCGCCCCATCAAGTAGCGAGACAGATCGAGCGCGTCCAGGTAAATGACCCGTAAAAGGTCCCCGGCCTCCAGACGCGGGGCCACTTCCGATCTCAGAGGTGCTTTATCCCCTTGGTGATCGGTAATGTTTCTGCCATTCTCCGTGTGCGCCTCGTTCGATCCCTTGTTCCTAGACACGGGAGCCTGGAAGTCTGCAGCAGGTGCGCTCCAAACCTTCAGCCACACCTATAACTGATACAAGCACACCATTGGGTCTCTAACTGCGGCTAAAGAACTTTAGCCATTGTCGTGCCCCCGCCCCCCCCGCACGCATCCCCTCTCCACCTGGACCCCATTATTGAGGGCGTCTGATGTAGGATTTGTTTCCTCTCTCTGGAACTCCCTGCTTTTTGACTGTGCCTATGGGTGTGTGGGTGAGGCCCAGGCCGGGTGGTCCAGCAGTTCTGCTAGGCTGAGCTGTAGAAGTCCCCCACCCCGCCTGCCCTTGTCTCCCAGCTCGTCTGCCAATAGCTCCACAGTGGCCTTCGTCCCTACTTGCTGCATTGATTCTAAGAGCTAAGAGTCAACCCTGTGTCACGTTTTGACGTTTGGATCCTGCCTGAGACCGAAGTCTAAGGAGTCTACTTGGGACCTGCTCCTTTCTACTCTCCCTCCTCTCTCTGTCTGTCTGTCTGTCTGTCTGTCTGTCTGTCTGTCTGTCTGTCTGTCTGTCTGTCTGTCTCTCTGTCTGTCTGTCTCTCTCTCTCTCTCTGTGTGCGCATGTGTGTTTGTATAAGTAAATGAATATGTTTGCATGTGTGCACCTGCACACGTGTGTGTGCGCACGTGTGTATAAGTAAATGAATACGTTTGCTTGTGTGCACCTGCACACGTGTGTGTTTAAGTAAATGAATATGTGTGCATGTGTGCACTTGCACGTGGAACCCTCAGTACAGAGGCCAGATGTCACTCCCAGCTACTTTCCTTAGGTGTCGCCTGTCTTGTTTTTATGAGCAGGGTTTCCCACAATCACCTGGAGCTTGTCAGGTAGGCTAGGCTAGCTGGCTAAGAAGTTCTAAGAATGCTCTTGCCTTGCATATCGCCATACCTAGGCACTATTTTTAAGACACGGATTCTAAATAATTGCACAACGATCCTCATCCGTTTTACCAGCCGCGCCATTTCAGCCCCCCGTGATGTCTGCACTTCTGCCCCCAAGCTGTTCCCGACTCTTGTCGGATTCTCATCCCACCACTCAAAATGCAGACTTGCTTCGGCAAAACTGCCCAAAAGCTTAGCCCCTCAGAGACTCTGAACTCCCAGGCACGTGCCTGACGTAAGGCACTACCTAGTAACTCACGGCACACATCTGTATTATAGCCAACCGTAGCTCGAGTGTTCTGTACCATTCGTGACTAGCGCCTGCCTGCTGTGTAGCATTTTCCCCTAGACCGAGGCATTCCATTCTGCAGGGCCACTCCCGACGGCAGAAAGTGAATAGCTTCAGGAAGTCAGTGAAACTGATCGGTTCACTAGGTCCCTTCCTCCCAGAGTAAACAGCAAAGATGCTGACAGGCACTTTGAGGTAATCCCAGCACAACACACTAAAAGAAGCGGAGCTGCCTGGAGGAGGTTTAGACCAACTGAGTCACTCGGAAGGAACACTGTCCAACCTGCTAAGCTGCCTGCAGGCAGTGCAGTGAGCTCCAGGTTCCCAGCTTCTGTGAGCCGTCGTCCATGCTTGAGTGGGCTTTGGAGACGCAGCTGACCTTGAGTCATTTCTGCTCCTGTAAGTAATGCCTCACACTCACCCTCCCGCTCCACGTTCCTGTAAGTAGCTCCAGTAAAAGTCACTGGTTCACCACGTTCAACTTGGCTAGTATCAATACTTTGTCATTGACTCCATGTCTGGGGTGACTCCATTTGCCACACAGTACCACCATATTAGGTAGTACGGGTTCTACTGGGGAAGAAGATAAACTTTGGTCACGAAATATAAAATCTTCTGTGACACAGAGTTTTACAGTGAACAATGGAGATGTGGGCTCTGATCCATGCTGCCTCCCACCAGTCTAAGGAACTTTATCAGTCTTTTAGGTGCTTTGCCTGGGGGAAAACCAGATCCTTAGCTTTATTGCAAGAAGGAATTTCAGGTCAAGCCAGTATTGAAGCAGAGTTTGGTTTTATTGAAAGGAATTTAAAATTATGTATGTGTGTGTGTGTGTGTGTGTGTGTGTGTGTGTGCACATGCATGCCATGGAGCACCTGTGAAACTCAGTGTGTACGCATGCATGTCTGTCTGTGTGTGTGTGAGAGAGAGCACCTGCTCGTGCGTACACATGCATGGGAGTGCACATGCGTGTTATGGAGCTCCTGTGAAGCTCAGAGGACAACTTGTGGAAGTCAGTGCTCTTTTTTTACGTGGACCCTGGAGATCAAACTCACACCACGATGCCTGGTGCCAAATTACTTTTCTGGCCATTGAGCCTTCTTGCTGTCCCTGAAAGGCATTTTAAATGCAGGTTTTAAGCACGATGGTTAAGGGAGGGAGAGGCTTTTGGGAAGAAAGACATATCTGAGAAAACGGTTGTGACTTCTCTAAGGAGAGCACACACGAGACAGTCATGTATAGTAGGATTATGGTGGTTTGGAAGTTATTTCCTTCAAAATTAAGGGACTTGAGTGAGAGAGACCACAGGGGGGTTCCTGACGGTCATAACGATAAGCAGAACTCCAGGAAGTTAGGGCATCTTCACTATAAGCAGCACCTTTGATTGTGAGATCCCTAAAAAATGTCTGGGATTTTGAGACCCTACCTGGGTTTCTCTGCTCCTCCCTATGGTGGGACGCTTTGTTCAGTCTTGATGCAGGGGGGAGGAGCTTGGTCCTGCCTCAGCTTGACGTGCCGTGCTTTGCTGATTCCCATGGGAAGCTGTACCCCATCTGAATGGAGACTGAGTAAGAGTGGATGGGGGCGGTGGTAGGAGGGAGGGGGGGTGAGGGGACGGGAGAAGAGGAGAGGGGGAAAACTGGTTGGTACGCAAAATAAATTAAAATTATTTTGAATAGAAGAGAAAAGATGGGTTCCTCTGATGTTTAAGCATCCACCTGATTCGACTGGAGGCATCTGAACTGCCCCACATCATCGACTCCACCTGACAAGCACTATCCTGAAACTGGCTTGAAACTACATCACTCGACACTACTCCAGACCAAGGAACTGAAACGGCACATCTTCTACAATCTGGCCAGAGCTTCAGACGAGAGCTTCAATCAACACTAGAACTCCAGTCAGGAAATTCAATCAAGCATCTCCTGCCATACAGAGACTGTCTGATCTACTGAAGATTTTGTTACACTAACATTTTTCTTCTCACAGGTCCCCATGAGATTGTCATCATCCCATCTCAGCAGGAAGTAGTTTTGAGAATTCCACACCCCCCTCCCTACTATTGATATTATAGGATAGTTTACACCTGTTAGTGTTAGTTTCCAATTATTTTAGAGTTGGGATTGGAAAGAGGTGATCAGACTTGGGTGTTTCTTTCAGATAAGTTTAGGTTTAGATGGGATAGATGTTTGATACATTTTGTTCATCGACACAAGTTAGTTGTTTTAAGTTCAAATATCCTTTTTCGACTAAAAGGGGAATTGTAGGAGGAAAACAATGCCGCCATTAACCATGTGACTTTCTAGAGGCGCATACAGATGAGGTAATAAAAGAGCGGTTTACCACACCGCTAACCACACTCACTTTAGTCATGACTAAAGACCTATACGGACGGACATAGGCGGTGAACTACATCACTAGCCAGGCCCACTTTTGGGTGTGGCTAGGGGCGTTACGGAGGAAGGAATAAAAGACTGAACAGCAGAAGTCTCGCCCTCTTTTCCGGCTTCCAGTTTGGTGGCAGAAAACTACTCGGCTCATCTGGGTTGCTTGTTTGTCTCTTGTGAGTAATTTCTACAATAAATACTTACCTACACTTTCAGTAAGTGTGCCGTTTGTCGTTGCAGCATCACATGTGGAATGAGCTCCCAAAGTCCATTTGTACGCCAGGGATAAATACTGGTCTACTCTCCAAGGCCCCATAGTTTGATGAGGCCTCCTCACTGACACCATGTTCAGGGGTCTGGATCAGTCCCATGCTGGCCTCTCAGTCACCAGTTTGGGGTGCAAAGGCTCCCTCTTTTTCATGTCAGCTGCCTCTGTGTGTTTCACCAGTCAGGTCTTGACCCCTTTGCTCATCACTCCTCCCTCTCGGCAACTGGATTCCAGGAGTTCAGTTTAGTGTTTAGCTGTGTGTGTTTGCCTCTGCTTCCATCAGTCACTGGATGAAGGTTCTAGAATGGCATATAAGGTAGTCATCAATCTCATTATAGGGGAGGGCATTTAAGGGAGCCTCTCCACTATTGGTTAGTTTGCCAGTTGGTGTCATCCTTGTAGATCTCTGAAAATCTCCCTAGTGCCAGATCTCTCCTCAAACCTATAGTGGCTCCTTGACTTAACCTTCCTGCTCCCCCATGTCCTCCTCTCCTCCCCTCTCTTTCTCCAAGCTTCCTTTCCTCTCTTCTCACTCCATGTTCCCAGTCCCCTCAAGAGATCCCATCCCATTCCCCTTCTCTGGGTACCATGCATATCTCTCTTAGAGTCCTCTGGGTTTCCCAGACTCCCTGGCGGTGGGACTGTAGGCTAGCACTCCCCTGCTCCATGTCTAAAATCCACATATATATGAGTGAGTGCATGCCATGTTTGTCTTTTTGGGACTAGGTTTCCTCACTCAGGATGGTTCCTTCTGGTGCCGTCCCTTTAGCTCCCCATAAACCAGCTCCACCAGCATCATGTCCTCCAGACCACCTTGCTGCCTCTTCTGACATAAAGTAAATTCCAAGAAACAGGCCTACGGTTTAACTATCAGTTAAAGATTAGCCTGATGGAGACTCCCTAGTCCATCAGAAGGTAGGCCTAAACAAAGACAATAAATTGTAGAAGATAGGATTGGACCCTGCTGTCAGGTTACCAGGCAACACAGGAGGCTATCCCTCCCACTGACCTCTTACCTGCCAGCATCCTTGCATGAAGGGGTGTTCGATTTTGTCAAAGACTTTTCAGCATTTAGGGAAATGATCATGTGCGTTTTCTTTTTCAGATTGTTTATATGGTGGATTATATTGATGGATTTTCATATATTGAACCATCCCTGCATCCCTGAGATGAAACCTACTTGATCATGGTGGATGATTTTTCTGATGTGTTCTTGGATTTGATTTGGCAGTATTTTATTGAGTATTTTTGCATCAATGTTCATGAGGGAGATTGGTCTGTAGTTCCCTATCTTGGTTGTGTCTTTGTGTGGTTTGGGTACTAAGGTGATTGCAGCCTCGTGAAAAGAGTTTGGCAGTGATCCTTCTGCTTCTGTGGTGTGGATATCTATTCTTGACTGAAGAATTGTTGCTGGCTGGGGAGAATTGATACTAGAGGAAGCTGGAGTCTTGAGGACTACCCCAGCCAGCTAAAAAGTCCAGTGGACACAGTGCACAGTTAGCTGTTTGCAATATGCCTGCCTTTGACATGCACAATCGCCATTCATAGTCTGCCCTTCTTCATATTCTTGAATCCAGGCTGTTATATCAGTGCCCCATCCTGAAAGCCAACCTCCAGACAACTAGAGGGCTCATCCGTATCCCAACATAATTACTCAAACTCTCCAGTCTTGAACCTTTAGCCCTGTTTATCCATTCTTTCCCATGAAACTCAGGAAAAGCTTCTGAGGCTCTCTTGGCCTCTGTCCCCCATTCCGTCTCCCTCCTGGTATTTCCCACGTGGCCCTGACATACGTTGTTTGGAACTCTGAACAGAGAGCCCTTGCAATGAATTGTCCCTGATCTGTTGTCCTCTTCACCTCTGAATAAAAATGATCTACAAGATGCATTTTTTAATAGTTCTTCAAGGGGAAAGCAGTAGAACCAGGCACAAATGCACCTTCTGATTGCATATGCAAAGGAACATGACGCTAAAAAGCGTTGACACAAAACAACTGCCCTCATTTCAAATGTAATTCTTTATCCTAGTGACCATGGCCTAGGCACACAGATTGGGGTTACTGTTCCACTGTGGCGATGATTCCGTGACGCTTTTAAGGCAACAGAACAAAGAGAGTCCTGAGATCAAGGCGCTTTCCAAATGTGCTGATGGGAACATCAGGTAGTCAAGTTACACAGGGGAGGAAACCTCTAGAATAGCAGATGCTCTCTCATGACGCTCTTCACTTTTGAGTTTGTGGGAGCTAGGGGTGCTGCACTTTTCACAAAGGGATGCACCTGAAAGTCATAGGCGGTTAGGTAAGGCCCGGGGTGCGGGGGTGGGCGACAGCGATTGGCTGCTGAGAAGGCCAGCGAGCTCAAAGTAAATTTCGCTCCCAACCTGTACCACTTGCAGCCTTAGCAATCAGTCAGTCAGCAGTGTAGAAGGTTTAACACAGGTGGGAGTTTTTATCCTGGAAACTTCAGTCTGCATGTTGCAGGAAACTCACTCGTGAGAAGAAAACCTCAGGCAGGACTCCCACGGGCAGCAGGTTTAACCCCCAGTTGGACTGGAGAGGGGCTGACAGGGAAGGTGAGTGGCTTTTATTAGTGCCCTTGACAGCTTTCTGTATAGTGCGTCTTAACTTGGGGTTACACTGTCCGCTTCTCTCCATTTCTCTTCGCCGTGTTCTTGGGTGGGGGTGGGGGGCAGATGGCTAGGACGGTTGCTTCTTCTCCCATGGTTCTTTCTCTAATCGAGCATGGGTTGGTGTGGTGGTGTGAATAAGAATGCCCCCCTCACAGGCTCATATACTTGAATGTGTGGTTCCCCGTTGGTGGAACAGTTTGGGAAGGATTGGGACTTGTTGGAGGAAGTGTGTCACTGGCCCTGGGCTTGGAGATCTTAAAATCTCACACCACTCTGTTTGCTCTCTCTCTCTCTCTCTCTCTCTCTCTCTCTCTCTCTCTCTCTCTCTCTCTCTCTCTCTCTCTCTCTCTCTCTGCCTATGCTGGTGGATCAGGAGGTAGTTCTCAGCTACTGCTTCAGCACCATGCCTGCCTGCTTCTATGCTCGAAGTGGTGAGCTCTGATGAACTCCTTCTTTTTATAAGTTCCCTTGGTCATGATGTCTCTTCACAGCACTAGAAAAGTAACTAAGTTAGGATGGTAGAATTCAAGTTTTAGGTGAGCACTGAAGAATCAGTGTGTTTGTGAATGAAAGAGGAAAGAGTTCTCATAAACAAGGCTGGTGAGCTCAAGCGGATGGAAACTTTAGGATTCTTTTCTTACAAGTCTATTTTTTAACTTAACCAGTTGACAATTTCAAGAGTGTGTATATGTGTTTAGACCAGGTACCCATCCTACTCCCTTCCCTCCAAGACATCCCCATATCCTCCTCACCATTTCCCTCCCAACATCATGTATTATTTTTAAATTCAAATGACATTGTTTCTCCGTTTCCTCCTTCCAGCCTTTTCCATATAACCACCCCCCACCATGCACCAGCCCATGGCTACTGAGATCTTTTCATTCCATTGTTCTCTTTTAACCTTCTGTATTCGCTTACCACAGTATGTGTACAGATGTTGCACTATCCATTGGAGTCTGGGCATCTTATCAGGGGTCATAGGTCTGAAGAACATGAATACCCATTCTTGCGGCCACTGATTGCCAAAATCATCTGAGATTCACGCTAGCCCTCGATTCTAGTGATCCAGGATCTGGGCGCGTGTACAGCTCATCCACCTTGTCAGAGAAGGCTGAGCGGGGTGGAGCAGTCAGACATATTACAGAGAACAGGCTCATTCCTGTCTGCAGGACAGTCTACTAGCTCCAGGTTGTGGGCTCTTTCTGGTGCACCATGTGGATTGGTCCTGCTGGTGGGAAGTGACGCCTACATTAAGACTTGATCGACAAAACCCTAAGAATGTGGGTAAATGTCAATCACAGACCCCCAAAAACACAAAATAAAGCAGCAGTTTTCTTTTTTTTTGTTTTTTTGTTTTATCTACATTACTTTATTTCTTCTGCAAGCAATTATAGTATGCATTCATAATACCCCCCTTTTTTCTATGTATAGTTCTTTACAGGAAGGGGGAAAGAAAGGACTTTACATTATAACAACCCACTATATGATAATTTCAAATATTTGAACTAACTTATATCTGTCTGGAGGTATATGATGGGTAATTTTATTATAGATTAGGAATTTGAGATTAGAGTATTAAGTGTCTTTATTGATATAATGTAAAATATATATAAGATAAAACTTTACTTGATTTTCAAACTTTGTTCTACATGTCCTTATTTTTTTTGTTGCTTTGCTCAACTTTCTTTTTCTTTTTTTTATATTTTATTTTCCAGTTTAAATTTAGATAAGAAACGAGG
This sequence comes from Mesocricetus auratus, assembly GCF_017639785.1. Classification (NCBI taxonomy): domain Eukaryota; kingdom Metazoa; phylum Chordata; class Mammalia; order Rodentia; family Cricetidae; genus Mesocricetus; species Mesocricetus auratus. Next base: position 62,072,943 of record NW_024429198.1, read on the forward strand.
TTGCTTCACAAGTCAGTTCCAGGTCCCTCTCCCATTCCCTCCCCTCCTCCTGTGCCCCCCCCCGTTATCCCCTCATTCTCCCAGGGAGGGTGAGGCCCTCCATGGGGGTGTCCATAGTCTGTCATTTCATATAGGGCAGGGCCTAGACCCTTCCCCAAGAGTTCAGGGTAAGAGTGCACCTCACCTTGTTCTATGGGAGTCCAAAGTCCGTGTGTATACTTGGGATGGGTACTGATCTGCTGCCCAAGGCTCAATAGATCCCCTAGGCCTCCTCACTGACACCCAGATTCAGGGGGTCTTGATCAGTCCCATGCTGGCTTCCCAGGCTGATGCCTGGGATTCAAGAGTTAACCTTTGTTTGGTCAGCTGTTTCTGGGGGTTAAACCAGCCCAGTCTTAATCCCTTTGATCATCAGTCCTCCCTCTCTATTACTGGCTTTCTTGAGTTCAGCTCAGTACTTAACCAAGGGAGTCTGCCTCTTCTTCGATCAGTCACTAAATGAAGTTTCTGTTTCCCAGACTCTCTGGCCATAGGATTGTAGGCTGGCACTCCCCAGATCTATGTCTAAAATCCATATATGAGAGAGTACATGCCATGTTTCTCTTTTTGTGACTGGGTTACCTCACTCAGGATGGTTTCTTCTAGTGTCATCCATTTGCCTGCGAATCTCATGATTCCATTATTTTTTCTACTGAATAGTACTCCATTATGTAGATGTACCACATTTTCTCTATCCACTCTTCGGGTGAGGGACATCTAGGTTGCTTCCAAGTTCTGGCTATTACAAATAAAGCTGCTATGAACATAGTGGAACAGACATCTTTGTTGTATGAATGGGCATCTTTTGGATATATGCCTAAGAGTGGAGTTGCTGGGTCTTGTGGTAGGTTTATTCCCATTTTTCTGAGGAATCTCCATACTGATTTCCAAAGTGGCTGAACCAGTTGGCACTCCCACCAGCAATGGAGGAGTGTCCCCCTTTCACCACATCCTCTCCAGCATAAATTGTCATTGGTGGTTTTGATTTTAGCCATTCTGACAGGAGTGAGATGGTATCTCAGAGTTGTTTTGATTTGCATTTCCCAGATGGCCAGGGATGTTGAGCACTTTCTCAAGTGCCTCTCAGCCATTTTAGACTCCTCTATTGAAAACTCTCTATTTAGTTCTGCAGCCCACTTTTTAATAGAGTCCTTTGGTGTTTTGGAGACTTGCTTCTTGAGTTCTTTGTAAATTTTGGAGATCAACCCTTTGTCAGATGTGGGATTAGTGAATATTTTTTCCCATTCTGTGGGCTGCCTTTTTGTCTTGCTGACTGTGTCCTTTGCCTTACAGAAGCTTCTCAGTTTCAGTAGGTCCCATTTATTAATTGTTGATCTCACTGTCTGTGCTAGTGGTGTTATGTTCAGGAAGCTGTCTCCTGTACCAATTCGTTCAAGGGTACCACCCACTTTCTCTTCTAAGAGGTTCAGTGTGGCTGGATTTATGTTGAGGTCTTTGATCCATTTGGACTTAAGTTTTGTGCATGGCAATAAACATGGATCGATCCGCATTCTTCTACATGCCAGTCTCCAAGTATGCCAGCACCATTTGTTGAATATGCTTTCTTCATTCCATTGTATATTTTTAGCTTCTTTGTCAAAGATCAGATGTTTGTACGTGTGTGGGTTAATACCCGGGTTTTCAATTCGATTCCATTGGTCTACCTGTCTATTTTTGTGCCAATACCAAGCTGTTTTCAGGACTATAGCTCTGTAATAGAGCTTGAGGTCAGGGATGGTAATGCCTCCAGACGTTGCCTTGTTGAACAGGGTTGTTTTGGCTATCCTGGGTCTTTTGTTTTTTCATACAAAATTGATTATTGTTCTTTCAAGGTCTGTGAAGAATTGTGCTGGGATTTTAATGGGGATTGAATTGACTCTGTAGATTGCTTTTGGCAGGATTGCCATTTTTACTACATTGATCCTATCTATCCAAGAGCATGGGAGATCTTTCCATTTTCTGAGGGCTTCTTTAATTTCTTTCTTTAAAGATTCAAAGTTCTTGTGATACAGGCCTTTCACTTGTTTGGTTAGCGTTACCCCAAGGTATTTTATGTTGTTTGTGGCAATTGTAAACGGTGATGTTTCTCTGATTTCTCTTTCAGCCCTTTTATCATCTGTATATAGTAGGGCTACTGCTTTTCTTGAGTTGATCTTGTAGCCAAAGCAGCAGTTTTCTATCTGTAGGTCATGACCCCTTTTGGAGGGGGTCACACATCAGATGTCATGTATGTCTGATGTTTACAGTAGCAAATTACATTTATGAAGCAGCCACGAAACAATGTTATGGTGGTGGTGGTGGGGTCCCCACAACAAGAGGAATTGTATTAAAGAGTCATTAGGAAGGGTGAGAACCAACCCTCCTTGTTACCCACCACTCTCCATGGTTACGGCTATAAGTACATATTGGTTAAGAGGTAGAAGAAACCCAGAGGCTATTTAAACTTAATTTTGATTTCTGTGTAAGCATCATGTTTCCAGACTCTCCTGGCCTTATAGACTTGCTACATGTTGTTGTCTCACTAGTTAAGGCCTGCTGTGAGCCACCTAACAGTCCCCACAATGGACTTAAGCTTCCCTTTGATGCCTTGGGATAATCCGCTTAACTTTCCTGACCCCCAGGATTTTGTGGTGTTGAGCCAGTCCCCATACATCCAAGCACCCCCATCCATGACTTTCAACATCTTACTGCTGTTGATAATATCAGTGCAGAGAGAAGTCTCCATGTTGACACCAGTATAGCTAATAGTGACTTCTGAGGCCTGCCAGGGTTGTGGTCCATCACATGTTCTAACTCCCTCTGTCCCTCGAGATCAGCATCAACATTCTGATTTGATGATGCCAGCAGAGACCAGGTAGGCAACTTCTTTGCTTTGGAGCTACCATTTGACAAGTTATCTCCTGAGAAAGCTTTGCTTTATGATTACATACAGGGGAATCTTAAAAACTCCGAGTCAGAATGCTAGTAGTCTAAAAACAGTTCAAGGTAGAGAGTAAAGAAAGTATTTTAAAAACTTTTTAGGGAGACATGCCAGACAGCAAATTCCTTTGAGGAAAAGACTTAACATCATTTGCATTTAATTGCCTCTGTGTCATACTCTGAGTTGTGTAGATACTCCACTGTCTATTAACACTATTTTGTCTGTGCTGGTTTGGCAGAACTATGTGGTTTCCCAAAGGCTAAAGCTTGAACTTGGGGGTCACCTATCACTAATCTGTGGTTTTATTCTTGGCTTCTGTTTTGCACTCTGCACAATTAATTTACTCCTCTGTAGCCCCAGATGACATGGATGATGACAAAAGTCAGGGGGCAGTGAGGACTGAGAGAGGGTGGGGGTCTATAGTTAATAAATACCGCTCCAATGGTCTGGAGCCTATCTGATCTTTACCTTTCAAATAGCCTGTGTCATTCTAGACTATTCATTGAATCCAGACCGATGACTAGGTTAGGGGTGACTATGAAATTAGCTCGGCAGACTCCAGCCCCCCCCAAAATAAATGTCATAAAGGGACTACACCAGCCTGCTTTGCAGTTTGTTTTCAGTGAAATCATTGGATGACACTGGGTGATTTTTTAGTGCTGAGTGCTAGCGGGAGTGGACGACTTGTTCTTGTAATGAGCTAGGCTGGTAATTAAATTAATCCCAAAGGCTACTTCCAAAGCAAAGGAGACAGCATCATGGCTGTGCACGTCAGATGCATCCTGAGCATAGTCTCTTTAAATTGGAGTAGAGACCCCCTTCTCCATTGTGCATTGTGTCCCAGATGGCTTGCAAAGAAGGGTTAAGACCCTGATATCATTCAAGGAATTATTTCACGTTTATCATCATTGTGTGTGTGTGGTGTGTGTCTGTAGGGTGTACATGTATTCATGTGTTTGGTTTGTATATAAAGGCACCTTGTGGGTTGTTCAATTGGAGCTGCACAACTCTTTTCTAAGGGTGGGGGTCTCCCATTGGTCTGGAGCTTTCAGATTAAGCAAGGCTGGCCGGCCAGTGAGCTCCAAGATTCAATTGTTTGTCTGCGTCTCCTCAGTGCTGAGATTGCACGTGCGTGCCGCCACACCTGTAAAACATAGAGGCTTGATCCCAGGTTGGTCCTCATGCTGGTGTGACAAGTGCATCACTGGCTGAGCATCCCAGCCCCACATCCCATGCACGCATCACTGGCTGAGTGTACCCCAGCCCCACATGGACGCTTTTTCCAGCTCCTCACTATTGTCTCTGGGCTTCTTTTTCCAGCACCCGCATACGCAGAGCACGTTAGCAAGCTTTCTGTCCCAATTTCATCATCTTTGGTACCTTGAATAAAGATCGTATTTTCTATCTCGATTCACAAGGAAAATCTTCTTAGCTGAGACTGTCTCAGGCCTGGCACAAAGAAGGAAATGGAGAAACACGCCCCCCCCCCCGAGTTGATCTAACACTACACCCGTCTTCCTAGTAATTCCTGCTATAAGTCAATTAGAGTTTGTTCCCAGACAAGTTACATGATTACAGATCCCCATGAACTAAAACAGGACTTAATGTATGGAAGCCTAGCAGTTCACCGGCATACCACCACAGTCTATCTACAAAGTACAAATGCTGGCATGAAGATAGATACCCTAAAGAGGTCAGTCTCTGAGTCAATGGACTCTAAGACATTGTAATTTCCCAGGAATATGGCAGGGAGAAGGAAAAGGCTGAAGCCTGTGCCAGCCTGAGTGAGGATCTTGCCTCCTGGAAGGAAATTTCGCAGTTCTGGCTGCTTGGCAGACCACTTCTTCGCTGGAAAGATGGGAGCGGAGACTGACTGATGGGTCAGTGACAGGTGAGGTCACATTGTATGCTGCTTAGCTTAGCTATGCAAGCCTTTACTTCGGACTGCCCATTTAAAAAGCAAACCCCACATGAGGATGAAAGAAACGGAGTTTAGGGTCTCGAGACAATGACCGCACAATCTGAAGTATTTCTGCAGGCTCTGAAGTTTTATTTCTGCAGGAGCCATGCTTAATGGAGTGAACAAAAAAGGGTACCAAGCAGGGGTCTCACTGGGCTTTATTCCTAATGCAAGGCGTTCGCATGCCTCGTTCTGAGTGGGTGGAGCTTGGCGTTACACTCTCACACAATTGGCTAATATGGAGCTGTCACTTTCTAGAGAGAAATGAAACCAGCACGTGTTTTGATTTCAAGAAGTGTTAACCCTGCAGGAATTTGAATTTCTGTCAAGCGTGCCTTCCTTGTATTTTTTTTAATGGAGTGTTATTTAACTCTTTGGTAAAAAAGACAGTACAGTTTGTTTACATTTCTCACAATTGCCCTCTCTTTCACACACATTTCAGTCTTCAAATTCAATTAACGTTATTTGGTTTTCCTGTCCTATGCTATTCGTCTGTGATACTGTGATTAAGATGCAACATCCAACTGCAACTCTGACTCTAGGACTGTCATGAGGGAGATAAGGACTGCAGTCATTACCCAGTTCCTCTTGCCAAACCATTATCCCACGAGGTTAGAAAACCAGAATTTATTCCCAAGTATTTAGATTGACCATTGGATAGTACAGTCCCTGGACACCATTTGTAATTCTCTAGCTGGGAACTGTGTTATAAGAAATACATGTGCAATGTCTTCTGCCAAGCACAATGCAAATGCCTCCCTTTTCTGCTTGCAAGTGCAATCCTGCTGTGCCAAGCCATTTGGCTGATAGTGTCTGTCTGGGTGACATGCGCTTAAGGACATATCTGGGGTTATTGATAAATGCTTGTTGATTATTCTACATGTTTGTACATCGTCTACCAGGATATAGTCAATGTAGATTTGTTTTCTGGCCTTATATTTGTTTGGAACTCCCCCAGGGTCTCCTACATAGTCAGTGTAGACAGGTATTGGTCACCTTGGGATTGGCTTCTATATGAGGAGAATATCTGAAGGCCAGAGTATAAGCTCACTGAAATAGCACATAGGCCCCACACCAGCCAAGCGGTAGACTTGGTACTGTCCACTGTACCCCCATATGTCAGCTCAGGAAGCATTGAATAAAGAGTAATTGCTACTTATCCATCTGCTGCTTGAAATACCCAGTATGTAGATACAGGGGTCAGGATCTCCCATAGGACAAAAGAATCTATCCCTTATCATATGAGAAAGAAGAAACAATTTATCTTCTCTACTGATGAGGAAGCAGTTCTGAAAAGGGCTGATCTATATACCTTAGAACAAAAGCCTACAGACTCTGTCAAGTTTTATTAGCCCAAGCATTATTATCTCACAACAAGGCCAGCAAATAATTTGCTCTGGTGGGATCTGTGTCTTATTCAAGGGGAAAGGGTACAATTTAAGCCTAGAAATGTCCTTCCATAATCACTCTTACTGAGTGCATGTGCAGTAAATGTAATCCAGGTTATTCAAATATTCAGTTCCCCATATCTGGTTTCTATTTTTAAGAGCTGTATCAAATCCTTGATTTCTCTCTCTCTCTCTCTCTCTCTCTCTCTGTCTCTGTCTCACACAGACATACAAACACACCATATAATATATATGTATATATAATATGTGATATATAACATATATTATGTATGATGTATATGGATATATACATATATTCTATGGATATATGATGTATATATGCCTTAGTTACTTTTAAAATGCTATGATGTCATGACCACCTCGACCAGCAAGGAAGACACCACTCAGGAATCCTTCTCACAGCGGTTTATTCAGGACCTTGATGAACAATGTGGAGGCAGCCCCCAAGCGATCCCCTCCTGCCCTTAAGTAGCCAAGGCCAGCCAACCCTAAACAGCCACGTGTGCGCAAACCATAGGCTCAGTAGCATGCGTAAGCAGTCTGATGATCATGGAGTGATCCCGGCGGGGTGGGAGCAGGCCAAATAAGGAGTTGTTTATCACTGAGAGCGCTCACCGGTGGGATGGTGGAAGGGGAAGCCTGTGCCATCTTTAGGGCGCGGCGTGGAGCAGCTCTCCACACTATGATAAAGCTAGATACCATGACACTAAGGCGACTTAGTATTAAAAGAAAGCATTTCGCTTGGGCTTACAGTTTCAGAGGTTTAGAGTCCACGACGGTGGCGTGGCAAGACGAAGAACACGAAATAAAGAACAAAGGCATGGCGGCGGCCACACGGAGCTCCCATCTTGATGTGAAAGTTGGAACCAGAGCTGGGGCTGTGGAGACGAGGAATGGTGGCAGTCTTCTGAAACATGAAAGCCTGCCACCAGAGATACACCTCCTCAGACTGGCCAGGCCATCTCAGTTACTTCTATATAGCTGTGATAGGAAACCATGACCAGGCAACTTATAAGAATGTATTTTGGACTTCACAGTTCTAGACGGTTAGAGTCCATTTCCACCCTGCTGGGCGGCAGGCAGGCAGGCAGGCAGGCAGGCAGGCAGGCAGGCAGGCAGGCAGGCAGACAGGTGTTACAATAGAGTAGTAAGAGAGAGATTACACCTTGATCCACAAGCATGTGGCAGAAGCGGCAAAGAGAAGTGACAGGGAATGATGTGGGCTTTTGAAACATCAGGCCCCACCCCTGGTGGCATACCTCCTCTAACAAGGCCACAGTTCCCAATCCTTCACAAACAGTTTCGCCAGCTGTGAATGAACCAAGTGTTTCAGCATATGAGCCTGTGGGTTCCCATTCAAACCACCGCATTAAGTGTGAATGGCTTTAAGCGTTGAATGCTTATTTATATGTATAGTTCAATTTTCTTATACATATATTTAAAGTGCACACCAACCTATTTTAGTTTATATTGAAATGATAGCAGCAGTAAAATTTATGTATCTATCACTTTCTATGATGTGTTCTTTAGTATGCTGAGAGCAGTTAGAATGTGCTCACCAAATAGAGTTTTAGTGTATATTATGTTATTAACTGTAGTCCCCATGCTCGGTTTCCCAAGAGATTTGTTTGTTTATCGTGTGGGCAAACAATTGCTGTGGTGGACATCTGGAGGCCAGGGGACAATTTGGGGGGGTATTGGTTCTCTCCTGCCTTGTTTTGAGGCAGGGTCTTTCTGGTTATTTCTGCTGCTGCACTATGTACTAGGATTGCTAGGATTACAGAGGCGTACTGCCACACACGTTGTTCACGTGGTTTCCAGGGGGCTAAACTCAGGCTGTCAGGACTGTCTGCTAAGCCCTTTTGCTGATAAAACCACCTCCCTGGTCCAAATGTCCGGATTTTCTTATTCTACCACGTTGTAGACTTTTATCCTCTGACCTACTTCTAATTTCACTTTGTCTGTCCCTGGCAGCCATTATTCTTACGATTATTTGACTGTTTTGAATGCATGTATAAGTGGGACCAGACAGTCTTTTACTTCCCAAACCTGGCTGTTTCACATAGTGAAATAGTTTCTAGGTTTGTCCTTATTACTATAAATGGCAGAGTGTCGTATTAAGACTGAGTAATAGTCCATTATGTGTGCACACCGCTGTCCATTTCCCCAGCCCTCTGTGAACAGGCATTCCTGATGCCTCCACATCCTTTTCACTGGGAATGATGTAGAAGGTGCTGTTGTCACTCCCTTTGTAGTAGCTGTATTTTTTAAGTGTTAAGGAACCTATACACTGTTTCCCTTACTAGTCACAAAAAGGAACATTTTATCATGACATTACTAATGGCCAAAGCCAAATAGTTACACCAATTCATCAGCAGCTCTAAATGTATCATTTAAAAATGATCAGTGATTTAAAAGAGAACACAGGCAACCAATAAGCCAAGAAGATGATACGCTCACAAACTGAGAGTATCAACAAGGAAATAGAAGATAAAAAAAGCGTAACACCGGGCTGGAGAGGTGGCTCGGTGGTTAGGGAGCTTACGCAGCATGCATGAAAACCTGGGTTCACTCCCTGCCACCACATAAGCCAGGCATGGGGGCTCACACCTGTATTCTCAGCACTTAGAGGCAGGGGCGGGGGATCAGTCACTAAAGCTCATCCTTGGCCACATAGGGAATTTGAAGCTGACCTGGGCTATATGAGACCCTATGTCGAAAGAAAAAATAAATAAACCACATCCTATAGCCAGAGACATGAAATCTTTGTTAGACTAGAGTACGTGAAGACAGCATCAGTGTGGGGAGTGGAGGAGATGAAGACATCTGAGGGGGTCTGGGAAGAGGAGCGACATGTCTGCTTAGACGCTGAAGGGAGGAAGTGCTGTAAGGGACACTAGGAGAAGAAGACAGACACTCTGCATACCTGATGAAAAACGGACCTATACACCCAAGTATCTCAGTGAACTTTAAATATAATGAAGCCAAAGAGAGCCATTAATTCCTGAAGGCCAAAGTCAGAGAATGGTGAAGAGGGCAGGAAGACTAGGAACCCAGCTTCCTCCACAACCGTGGGTCTCCAAAGGCAGCAGCATAAACAGCAAGTTTCATTGCTGAGTTTTTATTTCTATTAAAAGAATCCACATGTTAGTTTTGGGTTTGTTTGTGTTTTTTTTTGGTATAGCCATCATAGGAGGCATTAATTAACATCTCATTGTGGTTTTGATGTGTATTTTCTTAATGACTAATGATGTTCAGCATCTTCATGCTATTATGGATATAAATAAGATATATACCCATGATAGGTAACATATATACAGCACACACACACACACACACACACACACACACACATGTACACACACACATAAAGAACATTAGAAGAAGAAAGACACTTTGAATACCTGATGAAAAAATGGTAACTATACACCCTCCCATACCCATCTCAGTCACACTAACTAGTCAGCAGGAAAGTTTCCTGCAGGCAGTCTGCACCAGCATCTGCCCCCTCCATCGGATCTGTAATCTACAAGTCCCACCCCATCCCCAAACTCACACAAACCCCAAGACATCAGAGGCTCCCTGAGGCACAGACAGCAACTTTACAGAGCTGACCAAGAGCAACTCCCTGAGACACAGACTCTGACGGCAAACATTGGACCAAGAGGCAAAGACACTGCCTACACAGACCGGAGGAAGACATGGGTGGGCGCTGATGCAAGAATACATTCAGCAACCTGAAGAGCCATGTGTCACCACCAGACCCTAATGGTCCTACAGCAGGAAGACCTGAACACCCCAACACAGGAGAAGCAGAAGAAAATGCCGTAAAAATAAAAACAACAACACAGTGGAACAGACGTCCTTGTTACATGAATGTTCATCTTTTGGGTATATATCTAAGAGTGGAATTGCTGGATCTTGTGGTAGACTGATTCCCATTTTCCTGAGGAACCGCCATACTTATTTCCATAGTGGCTGTACAAGTTTGTACTCCCACCAGCAGTGGAGGAGTGTTCCCCTTTCTCCACATCCTCTCCAGCATAAACTGTCATTGATGTTTTTGATTTTAGCCATTCTGACAGGACTAAGATGGTATCTCAGAGTTGTTTTGAGTTGCATTTCCCTGATGGCTAAGGATGCTGAGAATTTTTTTAAGTATCTTTCAGCCATTTTAGATTCCTCTATTGAGAATTCTCTATTTAGTTCTGCCCCCCACTTTTTTTTGGTTTTTATGAGACAGGGTTTCTCTGTATTGTTTTGGAGGCTGTTGGTCCAGCCTGGCCTCGAACTCACAGAGATCCACCTGCCTCTGCCTCCCAAGTGCTGGGATTAAAGGCGTGCCCACCACCGCCCGGCTGCCTCCCACTTTTTAATTGTATTGTTTGGTGTTTTGGTGGCTAGCTTCTTGAGTTCTTTGTATATTTTGGAAATAAGTTCTCTGTCAGATGTGGGGTTGGTGGGTATCTTTTCCCATTCTGTGGGCTGCCTTTTTGTCTTGTTAACTGTGTCTTTTGCCTTACAGAAGATTCTCAGTTTCAGGAGGTCCCATTTATTAATTGTCGATCTTAGTGTCTGTCCTACTGGTGTTATGCTCAGGAAGTGGTCTCCTGTACCAATTCATTCAAGAGTACCTCCCACTTTCTCTTCTAACAGGTTTAGTGTGGCTGGATTTATGCTGAGGTCTTTGATCCATTTGTGCATGGCGATAGATGTGGATCTATCTGCAGTCTTCTACATGCCAGCATCCAGTTATGCCACCACCATTTGTTGAAAATGCTATGTTCATAGCAGCATTATTTGTAATAGCCAGAACTTGGAAGCAACCTAGATGCCCCTCAACTGATGAATGGATAGAGAAAATGTGGTACATTTACACAATGGAGGACTACTCAGTGGAAAAAACAATGGAATCTTGAAATTCACAGGCAAACCATCTTGAGTGAGGTAACCCAGTCACAAAAAGACAAACATGGTATGTGCTCATTCACATATGGATTTTAGACATTGAGCAAAGGTTTACCAGCCTATAATCCATACTTCCAGAGAAGCTAGGGAACAAGGAGGACCCTAAGAGAGATATACATGGTCACCCAGAGAAGAGGAAAGGGACAAGATCTACTGAGCTAATTGGGAGTATGGAGGGAGGAGAAAGGGAGTTAGGAGAAAGAAAAGGGGAGAAGAGGAGAGGAGAGGAGGACATGAGGGAGCAGGAAGATTAGAGTCATAGGAAGAATAGAGGAGAACAAGAAAAAAGATACTATAATAGAGGGAGCCATTATAGGTTTGGAGAGAAATCTGGAACTAGGGAAATGTCCAGAGATCTCCAAGGATGACCCCAATTAACAATCTACACAATATTGTAGAGGCTACCTTAAATGCCCTTCCCCTATAATGAGACTGATGTCTACCTTAAATGCCATCCTAGAGCCTTCATCCAATAGTTGATGGAAGCAGAAGCAGATACCCACAGCTAAGCATTGAGCCAAACTCCTGGAATCCAGTTGTAGAGAAGGAGACGTGATGAGCACAGGGGTCAAGATCAGGCTGGGAAAACCCACAGAAACAGCTGATCTGACTAAATAGGAGCTCACAGACTCCAGACTGACAGATGGGGGGAACCTGTATAAGACCGAACTAGACCCCCTGGATGTGGGTGTCAGTTGAGGGCCTTGGGCAGTCTATAGGGCCTCTGGCAATGGAACCAGTATTTATCCCTAGTGCATGAACTGGCTTTTGGCTTTTTGGAGCCCATTTCCCACAGAGGGATACTCTCTTAGCCTAGATACATGGGGAAGGGCCTCAGTCTTGCTCCAAATGATGTGACAAACTTTGATGATCCCCCATGGGAGGCCTCACTCTCTCTGAGGAGTGGATAGGGTCGGATGGGGAGATGGGGGGATGGGAGGACATGAGGGAGAGGGAACTGGGATTGGTATTTAAATAAAAGCTAATAAAAATAAATGTAGTATGTATGTATGTATGTATGTATTAAAGAGTAAGGAAGACCAGAGTGTAAGTTGGGGTGTTTTAAGGCCACTTCCGCCATGGCTAGCATCTGAAAGAGGACAGAAGAAGAGTAAAAGGAAATCATGCTTTTCTGAGACAGACCTCTGAAAGAGCTGAGCCAGCCTGATGTCAGGGTGGCTCATAGAGACTTCCCTAGAGATCAGGAATTCTGGGAAGGAAAAGCACAAATCATCCCAAAGAGGGCCTGAGTTCCCTAGGGATTTCCTAGCCTGGTCTCCTACTGGCCCCACTGGATTAAGGGAGGAGATGTCTCCACCTAGAGGTGGATTCTATCTTTACAATAGAATTTCTTTACTTCGTATATCAATCCACTGTGACACAGAAATAAGATCTCAGTGCTGAACACAATCTACTGCAAATGGAAGTATCTCCGAAAGATTTGGGAGGTGCATTAGTCTATGGGCATAACAGTAAGTCATCGGGAGTCAATTTAATACTACGTCCATTTAGCAAAATAACAGTGGTAGTTCTCTCAGGGCCTTGGTTCCATATAGCCATACATCCTTGGCCCAGTAAAGGTGCCAGGTGTGGTTCCAACTGGTGGAGAAGGACTTAAATCCATGAGCAAGTGGTTGTTTATTCCCATGATGTCCTTGCCACTGCCGCACCAGCGGGGAAGACTTGTCAAGCCGGTAATTACTGGGTAGAACTAAAGACTACTTTTCTTCTCTAGTATCTTTCACAGCACCTTCTAGCACTGTGAAAGGCAAATCGCTATGGATGGAGCTTCCAGGCCAGTACAGTACTAGGTTGATTGTCTATGTCCTGTGACTCAAGTCTGTGGTGTCTTCAGCGATGGGGTCTCATTGTCAAGTTCTGGACTGTAGCCTAAGTACAACATGGGAAAGAGCTTGTAGGGTTTTGGGGGTCTTAGTATCTCACTGATCAACACCTCACCCAAGAAGTTACCTATTCCTGGAACTGGGATTTTAGTTTTTAGCCTCTGGTGTCTATTCAGGGCATTATTATCCTTTTATGGGAGGATTCCATTTTTTTACCGTATATATGCAGGTCTCTGCAGTAGTGGATTTCCCTTAGGTTGTTAGTGTTATTTATCCCCACACCCACAACTGGCCAAGACAGAGCACAGAGATTGCCTAATACTCAGCCCTAAATGAAACAGGTGCACCACACCCCTTCTTCCCAAGGTTCAGGGATCCTCGCAAAAGAAGAACCAGAGGGGGAGGGTGTGTGCAGAGGAACAGTATCTTCTGGACCCAGCAGCTCACAAGAACTCACAGTGACTGTGACAGCGTCTGGAAGAGCTGTGTAAGAGGAAGGAGGATGAAGTCTTAGCATGGGGAAGAGGGTTGGGCCCGAGATCCCACCCAGAGCCATGGAGCTGCTGGCTGCTGTTAGCTGCGGGGAGATGGAGAGCCAGTTTTCTCCAGGAGGGTAGCCTCTGCTGAGTGACCATACAAGAATATTTGGGAAGCACAAACTGATCATGGTGGACTTTCTTTTTAAGGACAGAAAGTTAGGTAAAGGGGTTGGGGAAGATTTGGGAAGAGTTTGGGGAAGGCAGTGAATATGATCAAACTATGTTTTATGAGATTCTCAAAGAATTAATAAAATTAAATGGCTACGAGACACTTGAGAAAGTGCTCAACATCACTAGCCATTAGGGAAATGCAAATCAAAACAACCCTGAGATACCATCTTACTCCTGTCAGAATGGCGAAAATCAAAAACACCAATGACAGTTTATGCTGGAGAAGATGTGGAGAGAGGGAACACTCCTCTACTGCTGGTGGGAATGCCAACTAGTACAGCCACTATGGAAATCAGTATGGAGATTCCTCAGGAAAATGGGCCTGAGTCTACCACAAGACCCAGCAATTTCACTCTTAGTCATATACCCAAAAGATGCCCATTAACACAACAAGGATGTCTGTTCCACTATTAGCAGCATTATATGTAATATCTAGATCCTGGAAGCAAGGAAGCAACCTAGATGCCCCACAACTGAAGAGTGGATAGAGAAAATGTGGTACATTTACACAATGGAGTACTACTCAGCGGAGAAAAACAGTGGAATCTAGAAATTTGCAGGCAAATGGATGGCACTAGAGGAAACCATCCTGAGTGAGGTAACCCAGACACAAAAAGACAAACATGGTGTGTACTCACTCATATATGGATTTTAGATATGGATCATGGGAGTGTCAGCCTAGAATTCCAGTGCCAGTGAGTCTGGGAAACAGGAGGTTCCCAAGAGAGATGCATGATACCGCAGAGAAGTGGAATGAGGCAAGATCTCCTGAGCAGTTTGGGAACATCGTGGGAGGGGAGAGGGAACCAAGAAAAAGAGAGGGGGATAAGAGGAGGGGAGAAGAAGGCATGGGGGAGCAGGAAGGTTGAGTCGAGGTAAGAATAGAGGAGAGGACAATGAGAGATGCCATAATAGATTGAGTCATTATAGGCTTGAGGAGAGAGCTGATACTAGTGAGATCTCCAGAGATCTACAAGGATAACACCAACTAGCAAACTAAACAATAGTGGAGAGATGCACTTATAGCCCCTCCTTGATGATAGGGTTGATGACTACCTTATATGACATCCTAGAACCTTCATCCAGGGACTGATGTAAGCAGAGACAGATACCCACAGCTAAACACTAAACTGAACTTCTGGAACCCAGTGACAGAGAGGGAGAAGTGATGAGCAAAGGGGTCAAGACCATGATGATGAAACCCACGAAGACAGCTGACTGGATAAGGGGGAGCTCTTGAATCCCAGACTGATGGATGAGAGGCCAACAAGGGACTGATCCAGACTTCATGAATATAGTGCCAGGGAGGAGGCCACAGTAACCACTGGGGCCTTGGGTAGTAGATCAGTGTTCACCAAGGTTTGTGAATGATCTTTGGGAGCCCGTTCCACATAGAGGGATATTCTCTCAGCCTGGATACATGGGGAAGAGCCTAGGTCCTGGCCTGGATGAAATGACAGATTTTAGAGATTTCCCCCCCCAAGGAGGGCCTCACCCTCCCTGGGGAATGATGTGGGGATTGGGTGGGGGGCTGGGGGCTGGTAGAGGGAGGAGGGGTGGGAGGAGGAAATGGGAGAAGGAGCTGGGACTGACATGTGAAACATTCACATTTCTAATTTAATTAAAAACATATATTGAGGAAAAACAACAGAAAAGAGCCTTTGCAGATACAATGACTATAAAGTGTTTGGGAGTCAGAAACTGTACAGTCTTGCTGAAGAGTAAAATGCAGAGGGTGGATATTTCAGCTATGATTATGATTAAAAAGCTGGGCAGACGTCGTGGTTGAGCTGGTGAAGGGCTTTGTAAGCCTTGTTCAAACAGCACTTTGCCTGCTAGGAAATCGGGTAGTGTGTAGGACCAGACAAGGGACCCACGGGTGGCAGAACTGGGAAGTGCAGATCCGCAAGGTTGGGATCCTGAGGCTGTAGGTTCCTAGCTCTGTGTTTTGGAGAAGTTTCTTAGGCTCTGAAAACCTAAGTTTTGTGCAGTGATGAGTAAGTCCATCTGATTCTTCACTTTGTACAATTAAAAGATACAGTGGCAGAAACTGCAGTTAGCATCATTATCATCACCATGACAACCATTGAGATCACCACAAACAACACAGTCACAATTTTTTCACTGTCATTGTTGCTCTAGTGCAGAGGACAATTGTAAAAGAAAGGAGGGGATAAGAAAAACAACTTGGTAAAAATCTACTTCATTCTTCTGTATGGAGAGTGGTAAGAACTTAGACAGAGCCCAGGACAATGGTAAGGAGAAAGCTGGTGTAAGAGAGTCATGGAAAATCAGACCCGTTCTGTCTACTAAGCAGAGACAGCAAAGGGAAGTGTCTTTCCAGCATATGATTGAGAAGACCAGGGAAACAATGTTGCCACATACCCGTGCAGACAAGTATGAAGTCAGAGTCAGCTTGGCTTTAAGAGCTTTTTTCTGAAGTATCCACAGCAGTAAAGAGGGCTAACATTTTTACCGGAACTCACTGTCTGCTGTGTAACTGTCTTGGTGTTTCACATATGCATATGCATGTCTCTTATCGGAAATGCTCGGAAACAGTGTTTCAGATCTCGACTTTGTTGAAGGGGTAGAAATGAAATACGTGCATATACATAATGAGACATTTTGAAGACAGGACCTGAGTCTAAATAGGAAATTCATTTGTTTTAAATATCACCTTTACACATAGCCAGAGGTGTGTGTGTGTGTGTGTGTATGTGTGTGTTGGGTATGGTTGCCTTGCATACTCGTGTGTGTGTGTGTGTGTGTGTGTGTGTGTGTGTGTGCATGTGCAGGTAGCAGTCAGAAGTCTATATGGAATGGCTTCACTAGCGTTCTACTTTAGCTGTTGAGGCAGGGTCTCTCACTGAACTTGGACCTAATTTACTTGGCAAGGTTGGTCCAACAAGCTTCGGAGATCTGTGTGTCTCCCCTTCCCCTAACTCTGGGATCACACACAAGCACCGCCATGGTCAGATTTTTACACTGGGTGACAGGGACCAAACTCAATCCTGATGCTTGTGAGGCAAGCACTTTACTGACGCTCTAGTCCTTAGTTTTATAGAATATTCCTATTGTGACCCACGACATGAGGCCAGTGTTGCAATTTTCTACTTGTGATGTCCGATTAGCACTCACAAAGTTGGATTTTAAATCATTTCAGATTTCAGAAGGTCATTCATCCTTAAAGAGAAAGAAATTCTATCGCTCTATTTTTTTTTTTTTTTTGGCTTTTCGAGACAGGGTTTCTCTGTATTGTCTTGGAGGCTGTCCTGGAACTTACTCTTGTAGACCAGGATGGCCTCGAACTCACAGAGATTCACCTGTCTCTACCTCCCGAATGCTGGGATTAACCTATTGCTCATTTTTTAACTGTGTGGTTGACTATGGAGGATGTTTTCTAGGTGAAACAAGCCAATTTTCATTATTTATATTTATTACTGAAACAAGACACATATAGACAGAAACCAAACAATCTACAAGCTCACGTATATGTTGACTCTAAAATAATTGAACGTATAGAAGCAGGGAGTAAAATGTCAATCACCGGGGGCTAATTCTGCAATTGGTGTACTACAGTTTGAATGTAGTTTGCCCCACAAAAATTCCTGTTGAGGCTTCCTTCCCCATGTGATAGTATCAAGATAGTATGTGTGGGGGTGTGGAGGTGTCAAGATAAACACATGGAAGAAACCAATGGCAGAGAAAGACTGAACCCATCCCCTACATATACACTTCAGATTACATAACACAAACAGAGCATGTGCCAAAAACTCTGCACTCTCTCCACACAGGAAGGCGTGTGTGCTAGATAAATTACCTACAAAAGTTCTCAGTACTGGGGGCCCAGAACGTTTGAGTCTCTATTCTGTCCCAGCTTTCAATCCCTTAGGAATAATTTTCTTTTTCCTAATTACCTGTCTTTATGTCTATTGTATCCATGTTCCTCTACTCCACGAGACAAGTTCTTCAGATCTCAGTGGGTACCTTCTGGACTCTGACTCACACCTTTAACAGAAATGGGCTCTTGAAGGCAGGTGACTAGATCATGTGTTCATGCTTGAAAAGAGTTGATCTCCATCAGAAGGGAGTAGATTAGGCCTAGGGGAACTGGCCTAGTTTCTGTGAGTGAAGGCTGTTATAAAATGAAGCCACCCTTGTATTTGGATTTTCCTGAATGTTCACGAATCTGACTTATGCTTCCACAGTAGTAACTCAAACTATCGCATCACAATAAAGTAGAAAGTCTTTAACTGGGGCTCAAGAGATGAAAACACATAAACTTGGGCTTTCTATCTCCAAAGCTGTGAGCTACACAAACCTCTTTTCTCTTTTGCATCCCCCAATTTCAGACATTCTGCAACAGCAACACAAAATGGATCAAGACAGTAGAGGGCTTCAGCTACGCAAGAGGAATTAGTTCTAGAGTTCTGCTATCCAGCACACCACCTGTAGCATATTATAATAACTAGTGTGACAGTTAATTTGAAATTTTGCTTTCAGATATGTGCATGTGTTTGTGCCTGGTTTTCTATGTAAACCGTGAGTATGCAGTGCCTGCGGCGTTGGGGCCCAAATATGATATTTCGGTATAGGCCTCAGCTCAATTCTTGGAGCTCGAATTTCCTGTTGTCTTTCAGATGTCTGCTGGTAACCTCCGGATGGCCTGGCCACAGTGGAGAATGGGTTCTAGTTTGTATAACAGAAGCCCTGGGCCCCGGGTGGACCCACCCCCATCCTGAGGGCTAGAAAGATGTGGCTGGAATTGAATCGGACTTACCAGAAGGCTAGTGAGGACATGCAGTTTTAGGGGTGTCTCGAGGATTAAGGGAAATATTTGATATTAGCTCTATACATGATAATAGATGTCTTCTGACAGTACCCCAGTTCTTAGAAAGCCATTTAAGAGGATGCTTGAATAAACTGGTGTTTCCAGTATGGACTGAGAACCCTCCTGAAATAAAAAGATGTCTCTATCTCATTCTTTTTTATTTAAATTAGAAACAAGCCTGCTTCACATGTCAATTCCAGTTCCTGCCCCCTCGTTTCCCCTCCCCCTCCCCCACCTGCCACCAACCCAATTCCCATTCCTTTCTCCAGGGAGGGTGAGGCCCTCCATGGGGCATCTCCAGAGTCTGTCATTTCATTCAGGGCAGGGCCTAGGCCTCCCCGCAAGAGTCCAGGCTGAGGGAGCATCCCTCATTGTGGGATGGGCACCCAAAGTCCATTTGTGTGCCAGGGATAAATACTGATCTACTAGGCAAGGCCCCATAGATTGCTGAGGCCTCCTCACTGACACCCATATTCAGGGGTACAGGATCAGTCCCATGCTGGCTTCTCAGCCATTAGTCTGGAGTCTAAGAGCTCCCCCTTGCTCAGGTCAGTTGTTTCTGTGGGTTAAACCAGCCCAGTCTTGACCCCTTTGCTCATCAGCTCTCCCTCAGTTACTGGATTCCAGAAGTTCAGTTCAGTGTTTAGCTATGGGAGTCTGCCTCTGCTTCCATCAGTCACTGGATGAAGAGTCTGTTTCCCAGACTCTCTGGCAGTGGGATTGTAGGCTGGCACTCTCCTGATCCATGTCTAAAATCCAGGTTCTGGCTATTACAAATAATGCTCCTATGAATAGTGGAACAGACATCTTTGTTGTATGAATGTGCATCTTTTGGGTATATGCCTAAGAGTGCAATTGCTGGTTGGTTCAGTTCAGAAGTTTTCTCTGTAGTCCATTGTGTTTCTGCATCAGTTTGTCCTTTTTCATTAACAACATCCATCTGCCAAATTTCAGTTCTGCGAATACCTTTGGGATTACTGCCTGCTGGTAATGGAGTTTGGCTATAGAATGAGCAAGTGGGGCAATTTCTTACTATTTCCTTGGCTTGTTGCCAAGTGATAGGAAAGTCCTTCTTTAAACCTTTGCTGTTAACATGGTGTTTCTATTGTCTGTAGTTGAGAGAGTTCTCCTAATAGTTTTTGAAGATCATTAAGAATCTGGTAACAATCTCTTCTGATCTGTACTTTCTGTAGTCTAATTTTCTGTGAGTCTATTTTATAAATATTTAATAGTATCTCCTCTTTGCATTTTCTGGAGATTGCTTCCCCTACCCAGGCTTCTATATCATCATGGTTATGGCATTTGGCATCTTGGTGCCTCTTCAAACCTGTAGAAATCGTTTCACCTACCCAAGCTTCTGTATCCTGACTTTTATACTCATGGCTAGCTGCATATAGGAGCCATTCCTCCAATGGCACTGATCTTATTTTTAATGGCCAAAGTACCTGCTTGCATTGTGGATTTACATTCTCATACGCCAAAGATTCTATGAGGAGCCGCCTAGATTCTGGATTTGTTACCTGTACTTCTACTGCCCTGGACAATCTTTCTAAAAATTCAGTGAACCTTTCCCTTGGATGCTGTACCACTTTGGTAAAGGGTTGCATTGTCTCTCCTGTTTCATAAACCTTATCCAAAGCATTCAAAGCAGCTGTACGGCATAAAGACAATGTCCTGCATTGTAATGTTATTTGCCATATGTACAGAGCAGTTAATCTTACTACCAGTAGATTTTTATTCAGGCCAAATTCAGCAGGCCGCCAGTAAAGGAGCACCTGGCTGCAAGAGAAATCTTGGAAGACCAAGGAATCTTACCGGCAGGCGAATGCAGCGGCTTCTAAGGTGCTCATTCCTGGTTGTGAGCCGTGGCAGAATCGTGCCTTGACGAGCTAAGTGGTGGGGAACTCAACAATAGGAGATCCCATGTGTGCCTGAAGCCCTTGGTGTTTGGGCTTAGGAGGAGTAGCTACTCCCATGGCATCTGGAGCTGGGTTCCGAAGCTCCTGACAACAATCTGTAACAATAAACAGCACACTTGATGAGGGAATAGGTAACTATTCATTGTAGAAGTTACTTACAAGAGAAAACGGCCAGCCAAGGTGAATCAGCAGCTTTCGCCACAGAACCAGAAGACAAAAAGAGAGTGTGCCTGTCTCCTCTAGCACCTTTTATTAACTCTTCCATGTGCGCCCCCTAACCATGCCCAAAGTGGGCATGGCTAGATGTGTAGTCCTAAATTCTCTTCCTACAGATCAGTTTTCTGATGTGTTCTTTGACTCAGTTTGAAAGTATTTTGTTGAGTATTTTTGCATCAATGTTCATGAAGTAAATTGGTCTGAAGTTCTCTTTCTTAGCTGTGTCTTTGTGTGGCTTGGGTGTCAAGGTTATTGAAGTCTCGTAAAGAGTTTGGCAATTCTGTTTCTATTGCATGGAAAACTTTGAGAAGCAATGGTATAAGCTGTTGTTTGAATTTCTGGTAGAATTCTGTACTGAGGCCATCTCCACCTGGGCTGTTCTTGATTGAGAGACTTTTGAGGACTGCTTCTATTTCCTTAGGGGTATAGGTCTATTTAAATTGCTTATCTGCTCTTTATTTAATTTTGGCAAGTGATATCTATCCAGAAAATTGTCCATTTCCTTTAGATTTTCAAATTTTGTGGAGTACAGGTTTTCAGTGTATGAGCTGATGATTCTCTGGATTTCCTCAGTGTCCTTGAACTTTTCTCTTAGCACTCACTGCTTTCAAAGTGTCCCATAAGTTTGGTATGTTGTGTCTTCACTCTCATTGAATTCTAGGAAGTCTCTAATTTCGTTTTTTTATTTCTTCTTTGACCCAGGAATGGTGTAATTGTGCATTATTCAATTTCCATGAGTTTATAGGATTTCTGTAATTTGTGTTGTTGTTAAATTCTAACTTTCACTCATAGTAATCTGATAAGATACATGGAGTTATTCCAATTTTTGTACCTGCTGAGGTTTGATATGTTGCTGAGTATGTGGTTGATTTTTGAGAAGGTTCCATGTGGTGCTGAGAAGAAGGTATCTTCTTTTGTGTTTGGATGGAATGTTCTATAGATGTCTGTTAAACCCAAATGGGTCATAACTTCTGTTAGTTCCTTTGTTTCTTTGTTAAGTTTCTTTCCGGTGGTCCTGTCTAGAGGTGAGAGTGGGGTATTAAAGTCTCCCACTATTAGTGTGTGGGGCTTTATATGTGATTTGAGATGTAGTAATGTTTCTTTTACAAACATGGATGCCTTTGTATAGGCATAGATGTTCAGAATTGAGACTTCATCTTAGTGGATTTCTCCCATAATGAGTAAGAAATGACCTCCTTCATCTCTTTTGATTGATTCTATCTTAAAATCTAATTTGTTAGATATTAGGAGTTCTACTCCTGCTTGTTTCTTGAGTCCATTTGATTGGAAAATCTTTTCCCAACTCTTAACTCTGATGTAATGTTTGTCTCTGAAGCTGATGTATGTTTCTTGTATGCATCAGAGGGTTGGATTCAGTCTTCGAATCCATTCTGTTAGCCTGTGTCTTTTCATGGGCAAATTAAGACAATTAATATTGAGAAATATTAATGACCATTGATTGCTCATTTTTGTTTGTTTTAGAATTGTGCGTGGATTTTCATCCCTTTGTTCTTTTGGCTATTGGTAAAGTGGGATTATCTATTCCCTATGTTTTTCTGGTTGTATTTAACTTCCTTGGGTTGGAGTTTTCCTTCCAGAACTTTCTACATGGCTGCATTAGTGGATACATATTCTTTAAATCTGGTTTTGTCATGGAATATCTTGTTTTCTCCATCTATAGTGATTGAAACCTTTTCTGGGTATAGTAGTCTGGGCTGGGATCCATGGTCTCTTTGTGTTGGTAGAAAATCTATCCAGGACTTTCTGACTTTCAGAGTTTCCTTGGAGAAGTCAGGTGTAATTCTCGTAGGTTTCCCTTTGTATGTTATTTGACCTTTTTTCTTAGCTGCTCTTAATATTCTTTCTTTATTCTGTATGCTTGGGGTCTCGATTATTATGTGGCAAGGGGACTTTTTTTGTGGTCCACTCTATTTGGTGTTCTGTAAGCTCTTGTACCTTCATTGGCATGTCTTTCTTTAGGTTGGGAAAGTTTTCTTCTATTGTTTTGTTGAATATGATTTCTGCCCCTTTGAGGTGGATTTCTTCACCTTCTTCTATACCTATTATTCTTAGGTTTAGTCTTTTCACGGTGTCCCATATTTCCTGGATATTTTGTTTTAGGGATTTGTTGGACTTAAGATTTTCTTTGGTCAATGAATCTATTTCTCATAGTGTATCTTCAACACCTGAGATTCTGTCTTCCATATCTTGTATTCTGTTGGTTATGTTTGTATCTATAGTACCTGACCATTTGCCCAGCTTTTCTAGTTCCAGCATTCCTTCAGACTGTGTGGTTTTTTTATTGTCTCAATTTCAGCTTTCAATCCTTGCATGGTTTGAATTGTTTCTTGCAATTTTTCCTTTTTCTTTTCCTCCCTTTCTTGCATTTTTTGGTTTGTTTTTTTCTTCCATTTCTTGCATTTTTGGTTTGTTTTTTTCATCCATTTCTTTAAGGGATTTTCTCATATCCTCTTTGAGGGTCTCTATCATTTTCATGAAGTTGTTTTTAAGGTCATTCTCTTCTGCTTCATCTGCATTGGGGTGTTCAGGTCTTGCTGGTGTAGAGTCTCTAGACCCTGGTGGTGTCATATTGGTTTTTCTGTTGTTGAATGTGTTTTTATATTGTCCTCTTCCCATCACTTCTTTCAGTGGGTGCAGAAGGAGTCTCTTCCTCTCCTGGTGGATACGTGACCATGGTTCCCTTTCAGTGGGTACAAGCAGGTCTATTGCTCTGTTAGCTCGCCTCTTGATTGGATGAAGGCTCTCTTAGTACCAGGGCCTTGGCAGTCTTTGGGTAGGCTGGACCCTGTCGGGATTGGATCCACAGTGCGTAGTCCCCAGGTCTCTGTTGGTTCTGCTCAGGGCACCAGAAGGCAGGATGGAAACAGGACCATGCTTACCTTGCCTGTCCTGTGGGTGGAGAATGGGACTTGGATGCTGGCAGTCTCAGGGCAGGCTGATTCCAGTATGGATGGGATGCACAGTGTGCATTCCCCAGGTTACAGCTGGTTGCCGACAGGGCATTGAAAGGTGGCCGGGATACAGACTCAGGCCTACCTAGTCCTGTGGGCAGAGAAAGGGATCAGGATGCTGGCAGTCTCTGGGTGGGCTGACTCCTGCCTGGGTTGGAGCCACAGTGCACAGTCTCCTGGCCTGGGCTAGTTTTGCCCTCTGTCTCTTCTTAACACCATTGGGTAGCTAGGACTTCCTTGATACACGTCCTCCCCACTCAGGGTCAGACTGGGGCTATTCTACTGGTTCTGAGTGCAGCTCCAAAGACATCAGTCCAGAATAGATGGCCCCTGCGTCACAGGACTGATGTAGGCCAGACCCTGGCACTGTGGTCGTCAGAAGACGGCATCAAATCCCCTGTGATCCACCCAATAGAGGTACTGAGAATCAAATCCTGGTCCTCCTCAAGAGCAGCAAGTATTCTTAACCACTGATCCATCACTCCAATGGTAGTGCTGGTTATCAATTTGTGTTTTAAGGTCATTGTGGCTGTGTTTCTACGTTAGATTAGCCGATTGTGATGACCTATCCTAAATGTAAATAAAACTAGCCCATGATTTCCCCACTGGGATGGACTGTACACTTAAAATGTGATTCCCAAATGAACTCTTCCTTTCCTGTGTTTCTTTTGCTGGGCATTTTATAACAGTAAGGGTAAAAGTAACTAACATGGAGGGTTCATGAAGTGAATAGGAAGCTTTAATTTGAGATTACAGTTCTCTTCTGGGAGCCTTCTGAAGTAACGGCAGGATCTTAGGCTCTGGCCTCTGAGATATCTCGTTTCTAGTCTCATTGACTTCCTTGCCATGATGGACTGTGAGCTCCACTGTGAGCCACTCACCCTGTATAATAAAGGAACTTCCGGAGGCATCACCATCCCTACCTCAAGCTCTATTATAGAGCTATAGTCCTGAAAACAGTTTGGTATTGGCACAAGAATAGACAGGTAGACCAATGGAATCTACTTGAAAACCATGATTTTAACCCACACACCTATGAACACTTGATTTTTGACAAAGAAGCTAAAATTATACAATCAAAAAAAGAAATCATCTTCAACAAATGGTGCTGGCATAACTGGATATTGTCATGCAAAAGACTGCAGATAGATCCATGTCTATGGTCATGCACAAAACTTAAGTTCAAATGGATCAAAGACTTCAACATAAATCCAGGCACACTGAAATTCTTAGAAGAGACAGTGGGAGATACTCTTCAACAAATTGTTACAGGAGACCGCTTCCTGAACATAACACCAGTAGTACAGAGACTGAATGGGGCCTCCTGAAATTAAGAAGCTTCTGTAAGGCAAAGGACACAATCAACAAGACAAAAAGGCAGCCCACAGAATGGGAAAAGGTATTCACTAACCCCGCATCTGACAGAGGGCTGATCTTCAAAATTTACAAAGAACTCAGGAAGTAAGGCTCCAAAATATCAAAGGATCCAATTAAAAAGTGGGGTACAGAATTAAATAGAAAATTCTCAATAGTGGAGTCTAAAATGGCTGAGAGACACTTGAAAAAGTGCTCAACATCCTTAGCCATCCGGGAAATGCAAATCAAAACAACTTTGAGATACCATCTCATTCTTGCCAGAATGACTAAAATCAAAAACACCAAGGACAATTTATGCTGGAGAGGATGTGGAGAAAGGGGAACACCCCTCCACTGCTGGTGGGAGTGCCAACTTGTACAGCTGCTTTGGGAATCAGTATGGAAATTCCTCAATAAAATGGGAATCAATCTACCACAAGACCCAGCAATTCCACTCTTAGGCATATATCCAAAAGATACAAATTCATACAACAAGGACGTCTGTTCCACTATGTTCATAGCAGCATTATTTGTAATAGCCAGAACCTGGAAGCCACCTCAATGCCCCTCAACTGAAGAGTGGATAAAGAAAATGTGGTACATTTACACAATGGAGTACTACTCAGCGGGAAAAAAAAACAATGGAATCCTGAGATTTTCAGGCAAATGGATGGCACTAGAAGAAACCATCCTGAATGAGGTAACCCAGTCACAAAAAGACAAACATGGTATGTTCTTACTCACATATGGATTTTAGACATGGACCAGGGGAGTGCCAGTCTACAATTCCACTGAGAGAGAGTCTGGGAAACAGAAAAGAACCTAAGAGAGATATGCATGGTACCCCAGAGAATAGGAATGAGGCATGATCTCCTGAGCAGATTGAGAGCATGGTGGGGGTGGGGTGGGGTGGAGTGGGAGCTGGGAAAGAGGGGGAGAAGAGGAGAAGAGGAGGAGAGAGTAGGTCATGGGGGAGCAAGAAGGTTGATTTAGGTGAAGAACAGGGGGAGAAAAGGATGAGAAATACCATAATAGAGGTAGTCTAGTGAGACCTCTAGCGATCTACAAGGATGACACCAACTGGCAAGCTAAGCAATAGTGGAGAGACTACCTTAAATGTCCATTCCTGATAATGAACTTGATCCACAATATATGCCATCCTAGAACCTTCATCCAGTGACTGATGGAAGCAGAGGCAAACACCCACAGTTAAATACTGAACTGAACCCATGGAACCCAGCGACAGAGAGAGAGGAGCGATGAGCAAATCAGCAAAGAATGGGCTGGCAAAACCAGCAGAGACAGCTGATCTGAACAGAGTTCTTGGACTCCAGACCGACAGCTGGGAGGCCAGCATGGGACTGAGCCAGACCCCCTGAGTGTGAGAGTCAGTGAAGAGGCCTGGGCAGTAGATCAGTGTTTATCCCTGGCATACAAATGGACTTCGTGTGTCCATAACACAAAGAGGGATGCTCTCTCAGCCTGGACTCTTGGGGAAGGGCCTGGACCATACTCTGAACGAAATGACAAACTCTGGATATCCCCTATGTGGAAGGAAGTGGGGATAGGGTGGGAGGCTGGGGGGGATGGAGGGGGTTGTAGGAGAATGGGAGGAAGAGGGACCTGGTATTGACATGTGAAGCAAGCTATTTTCTAAAAAAAAAGTAATGAAAAAAATTTTACACGTGCACACACCTAAATATTCACATGCACAAACATGCAAATGTACAGTTGCGCACACACAAACATATACATGTGACATACAAATAAATATACAATATACACAATATATTTGTACACAAACACAAAAATACACATGTATGCACACTAACATGAATGTACATATGTACAAACACAAAACTGTTGGCATGCACATGTTGAATGTATATATGCACATACGCAAACATAAGTGTACAGATATATATACACACAAACATAATATATATTTGCACACACATAAGCATGCATATGTATACCTACATAAAGACTTACATATATACACAAGAACATGTAGACATGTACTCACACAAATATGGATAGCTGCACACCCATAAATATACATGATTATATACACAAGCACACATAAATAAGCACATGCAACACACAAAAATACACATGCACATAAATGTAAGTGTGCACATACATTAACACACGCATGTACACACACACTTATATATATACTCACACGAACATAAACACGCCTGTGTTCACACACATAAATATACACATATACACACCCACAAGAATGTACAGATATGCAAACACATAAACATATATAGGTACATACTTAGAAATACACACACAAAAACAGACACCTGTATACACACAAACAAAAGCATACACAGGAACACAAATGAAGAACACATGCACAATCACATTAGGCACCACGTACACACACACACACACACACACACACACACACACACAGAAAAGTGAGTCTAAGATGTTGACTCACAAAGCCTAAGTCCTTAATCCTCATCCGTATCTCCATTCTCACCATCCTGACTCAGTTCCTGTCAACTCCAACCCAAACAACTTTCCTTCTGTTTTCCCTCAGGCAAGTGTTCACAAATGTGTAAACTCCTGTCCACATGCTCTCAAGACTTGAAAATCCAAATCTGATTATGTTTCTCCCATGATTAATATCTAAACATGATCATGCATCTCCCAAGACTGTGGCAGCTGGCCATTAGCAAGCTCCCCGGACCCTTCTGTGTGACTCCCACATGACCCTAAGGGACCCTTGTAGACAAAGTTGTGCAACTCACACCCTCACTCTTCCATGACCCCACCACCTCCCAACACAGCAGCTGCCGATTCTCCTCTGAGCACCCTCCTTGTGCTTCCTGGAAACACTGAGACACCCTTTGTAAATCATCAGATTTTACTTCTGGAATCTTCCAGTGCTTTTCCATTGGAATCCAGTTTTTCCCTCTCCCTCACACATGGGTTCAAAAAAGTCAATGTGCTACATGTGTTTATAATTGTAGCTTTCACAACTTGGAGCCCTTTCAAAGGAAACAATACTTTTCCTCTTGGTTTGGGTCCTAAAATCTGAAAATATGCCTGGCTCATTATCTGGCCCTGTGTTAGCAATTTGAAGTGCAAGTAAATGGCTGTTACATTAAATTGTGAGTTTAGGCAGGGGGCGGGGAGTGTGACTGGAATAGTTTCATTCTCTCCCTTGTGCTTGTTTTGCAAATCAGAAAATTAAGAATGGTATGGTCATTGAACAAAATATCCGAACATGAAAATTAAAGTTGTTAAAATGTGTCTGAAATCAGGTCAAGACAGTTCACATCACTTTCTGTTGTATATTCTTTACTCATAAACTGCTTATAGTTACTTGTTAAATCCTTTTGTACTTAATATTTTTCTTTTTTTAGATTGTTATATAATCGCACTATTTCTCCCTTTAATTTCCTCCACCTAAATCCTCTCTTATTCCACTTCCTTTTCTCTTTCAAATTCATGTCCTTTTTCATTAATTGTTGCATGTGTGTGTATATATGTATATATATGTGTGTGTGTGTGTGTATGTGTGTGTGTGTGTTTCTAAATAGAATCTGCTCAGTCTGTATAATGTTGCTCACATGAAAACAGACATTTTCAGGGCTAGTCATTTGGTGTTGGATAACCAGTTGGTATGCTCTTCCCTGGAGAAAACTAATTCCTAGATTCTTGCATTCCTCAGTTGCATGTTCTTGTTAGCATAGGGTTGAGGGCTCATGGGATTTCCCTCGTCCACTTGGGCATGTCTGTTACTGCTCTTCTTGTTAGCTCTTGTTTGGGAAGTCACGCTGATGAAACTCTATGAGCACAGCTTCTGATATCGCTAGGAGATGCGATCGCAGCCAACTCCCTGATCTCCTGACTCCCAACACTCTGTCTAATGGCCTTCCTCTTTCCTGGACTTTAGGAAGCACGATGTTTTGTGGGTGTGTCATCCGGGACTGGAATCCACAACTCTGCGTTTTTGATTGTGTTTTCCGTAACGAACTGCGTCTGTTGCAGAGAGGAGTTTGATTGATAAAGGGTGAGGGCTATACTTATCGGTGGGTACAAAGACAAGCGCTTAAACTATGGTTAGGGGTTACGCTTGCTTGCTAAAATGGTAGCTGCAGGAGGTTCTCTTCCAAGAGCCATGATTTCACTAGCCCCAAGTAGGTCACTGTGCATCCTTTCAGGACCAGGCACAGTTTCCCTCTTGTCACATGGGCCTTAAGTACAGTTTGAGAACGTTCGGTTCCCATGAGGGTGTGTGTGCCAAGGCTATCATGACACGGTGGTCACTGTGGAGCATACGTGGGTAAGACTGTTGCTCCCCTCATTTGGCAATTTGCATATAGGACCTTCAGGTACCATGAAAGCTAGTCATCAAGGAGGTGGCACTTAATGTTTTGTTTTTTAATCTTTCTGAGACAGTGTCTTAGTATGCAGCCTCGGCTGTCCTGGGACTCAGTATGTTTATCAGGATGGCCTAAAACTCACAGACACTCCCCAGATTCTGTCTCCTGAGCGCTGAGTCTAAACGTGTATACTGCCACACCCAACTCATCTAATGCTTTTTTTTAAAAATAAGATTTAGGAAGCAGAACACTTCAAATAACTTCTTAGAATGTGTCACTGTAGGGAAGAATTCAGTAATGGCTCAATTGAGGTAAGCTGATTTAAGCAGAAAAATCCATTCATTCGCTTTGTTTCTTGATCACAGAGATACACCTAACTGTATCTGAAGACAATCCCTGCTTTACTTCAAGGTCCATGAACACTTATTTATTGGAACACACATTAACCAACACTAAGGATGTATATTATCTCTGCTAAATCTTACTCTGTTTAATTTAAGGTTAGACTTTATATGCCCTTTTGGATTTAAATATCCCCATGTGTTACATAGGGTGTCTGTATCACCTGCATAGTTCATTCATTCCAATTGTCTCAATTCTGTATCTTCTATAATTATTTGGAAACTTAGTATCACAGACCAAAGAATAGAGCTTTGTGGAACATACTTATTTAAACATGCCCCTCAATTATTAATAGGCTGGCTTTCACCTATTCTGACTACAAAACCAGTAGTCATTGGGAAATAGAGAAATGGTCCTGGTCCAGATCTCAACTATGGATACACATATGATTCTCAGTAAGAAGACAAGGCAGGCAAGAATTTCAAAAGCCCCAGAATAATTACAATATGTAATTTATAGCTTGTAGTCATTGCCTACAAACTGGATAGAGCCATTAAATTCATATAGTTGCTCAAAGCAGAGGAAAACTTTAGTTATTTAAACTAGGTAGGTGAACAAATTTACTAGTTAAAGTTCATTCATACAGTTTTAGGATCACAAATATTGCCTAGTAGGTTTGTTCCTGTGAATATACCTGTACAAAATCCATGAATGAAGAAGTATTTACACAAATGTTAACCGACTTTTTTTTTAACTTTGCTATATTCAAGAGCAGAGTAAAGTACTGCCTAAGGTGTTCCACGTACTTATAGCCCATTTAATCTCATATTACTTAATGGCAAAATCATCAACATCATTGGCTTACACCGTCTCTTACATTATTGCTTGCATGCTATTTTAAATTCCATGTGTACTAATCTTGTCTCTAGACAGAACTGGATTGCAAAATCTGAATTGGTAGCCACATACCATGCTTACTTTATAGTCCCAATTACTAAAATGGCATCTATCAAAACAATATAATATGTAGTTACTTGACGACTGCTTTTAAATTGGCCCCTTTATTAGTTAATAAGGCCTAGTGGTTTTATTTAGTCATTGACTTCATATTTTTCAAGATATATATACTTTGAGTCTCCCCTCTGTGCCTAAGTTGAATAAACATGAGGGTAAAGCAATGGCATCTACTGAAGTTTATGAGTCTTAAAAATTTGACTAGAAAAAAAATAGTGTCTTCTCTTTTCCTATTCCCACCTGCTCCACACACACCACATGTATGTAGATGAAATAAAACTGGGAGCTCCACACACACTACATGTATGTAGATGAAATAAAACTGGGAGTTCCATGAAAGAAGGTATGGGTTGACTCCATGACCAGAGAGAACGTACCCTCTACATCTAGAGTTGTAGAATTTAAGTTTTATAGCTACAGGTATGATACACATGACACACATTTTATGATATGTGTGTATCATATACACAAAAATATTTAATTTAAAAACTTCAATGTTCATTCAAGATCACCTATTCTCAGGCTATAGTGAAAATCTCAGGTCTTATCTTCTTCTTGATATATGCCCTGACCATACACCTCACTACTTAAAATTACAAGCTGATGTGATTGTCAGTGGAAATGTCTTTACCTAAATCAAGAACTCCACACTTTAAAGCAGCCATCAGTATACTATGACAAGACGCCTTTCCTTGAGGAAGAGTAGTTATCTCCATTATTATTTTTAAACTAAATTAAGTTGTGTAGAGAGACGTGGACAGCAGAGGCCTATCCCATAAAGTTCCAGAGAGGTCTAAGGACTCTATTAGGAATTGGTATAGGGGTTGTTTTTGTAATAATCTTGACCAAAAAAAAATCTAGTTTCATTCTGCCTGTATCTGGAGAATTTGAATGAAAATGAATTAAAAAAAATAATGAACTCGTTGTTTGGCAGAGGAAGTTTCAAGCAAGACAGGAGAGCTATCTTGGAGCTGGTGTGGAAAAAGCAGCTGTAATTGTTAGAGAGTTCAATACCTCACATGAAACACTGATACAACAGGAAAAGTGTCTTGAAGGCAAAACCTAGTGCTAGATCCTAAATTAACCTGTAAGCCCCACCTGCCCAAGGACCAGGTAATTTCGTGGAATTCTGGGAGTTGTAGTTCAATAATAAAGCCTCATGTGAAAGTACAGTTGGCTTATGGGTTTTGTCTTTGTAAACACCAACAACAGTTTTTTTTTTCTGGGTGTGGGGCTGGAGGTAGGGGGTGGGGAATGGGGAGTGGCATTTAATAAAAGTTTGTTTTTAAATTTGGCTCCAAAATGGTGGAACTGGTCTTTCTCGGGCGAATTTCAGGGTTAACATTAGCCCCCCTCACAGGGTCTATCTTATAGAAATGCAAATAGGACACCAGTAGCACAGGGAATGATCTCACACACTGACCAACTGGGCTAGATGAAACTTTTAAGGTTGTATGAAGCTGTCAACAGAGTGAAGAGGACGCTACTGCCCTTGATCGCTCCATACTTGCAGAAGGCGCTCACATGATGGTTAAACCAAAATCTTAACCACTAATCAGTTTTTTAAAACCTTAATGGTTTTTTGTTGCTTATTTTCAGAGAATTTCTTTCTATATTGCTGATTTAAATTTCTCTATTTTCTTAACTGTTGAATGATACTTTAATTTTAATGAAACTACAAAAAGGGCATACTCCTATTTCCTGTTCTTCCTGATTTTCCTGATGTCTTTTGGTAATTTTTTTCATGTTAGATATTTGAATGTTCTAAGTCTTAATTTCACCAAAATGCATGATACACACACAGCGACTTTGTCATTTAACAAATCAACCCCACTATATGTATGATTTTTGCAATCCATATGTATTACGAATAGGAGCGTGCTGAAAAGTTGATTTAGCCCCAAGCAATTGTAGCTTCATAGTCTTAATGCTTAAGAGCAGAAGACATAGCCTAGTGAGCTAGTCCTCAGTGCGCACCAACCTTAGCCCCAGGAGGTAGGCCCTGTGTTTGGGCTTATAGAACCAGATTTCCTGTCTCATAGACTGGAGTCTTGAGGGTGATAAGACAACAATCAGAGAGTGGTACCTGCTGTTAAATGTCTAGGTTTACCCAGTAATGAGACACAAACCGTGACGCAACAATCCCACGTGGAGTTTTATTGGTGGACAGGGAAGGAAAGGGGGGCGGTGAGAGGTAACCAACCTGTGCAGAGCTGAGAGAGAGATGAGATACTAGAGATAAAGAGAGGAGAGAGAGAGGGAGGGGATGAGAAGATGAGAGTAAGAGAAAGTAAGTAAAAAGAAAGACGAGAGTAAGAGAGAAGATGAGACGGAGAGGAAGATGAGAGTAATGCCTGAATCCTTTCATCCCCACCTTTATTTATCATTAAAAAGAGATGGGGGTGTTAGACATGGCAGGTTAGGGATTAAGGACGTTGACTTCTTAAGGCTACTTCCTGCTGACCTGGGGGCATCGACCATCTTTGGGGAACCTGAGAAAGTTGGGGTGTTGCCACTTCCTGGAGTAGCTGGTTGTTCCATTGTAGTCCTGGCCTAGAACTCTGGCGCCTCTGTAGATCTGGCAAGATGTTAGCAGAGTAGAGGACAAAGTTAGGTTTAAAAATTTCTTTCTTAGGTCCCCTTATTTGAGAGGAAGATTGTAAGATGAGCAGGGGTTCCCAAGGGGTTCCAAGATGAGGGAAGGGAGTCCCAGGACCAGGGAGAGGCTGAATAATATCTGGAGTGAATCTGACCTGCTTGGGTGGGTCCAATTTGGCTTTCTGGAACTTACAAGAATCCTTTGAGTTTGTGAAAACAGAAGCATTAGACATATTAGCATATTAGAAGTACATTGGCTGAAAGCATTAAAATTTTTAAAACTGACAGACATTTTTAGCACAATGGAAAGCACCTTAATTTTGAGCTTGTAATTATGATCATATAGT
Source organism: Mesocricetus auratus (assembly GCF_017639785.1). Taxonomy (NCBI): domain Eukaryota; kingdom Metazoa; phylum Chordata; class Mammalia; order Rodentia; family Cricetidae; genus Mesocricetus; species Mesocricetus auratus. The sequence goes on from NW_024429198.1 coordinate 62,106,737, forward strand.
GGCATAGTTGTTTAACACTCCGTTGGAGTTAGATCAGTAGCTTATCAGAACTTTATTGATTAATGGTAAGACTATGAAAAGTAGTATAATGAAAGAAAAACCTGGAACATACTTTATTTTTTTTAATGTCTCAACTTACTTTATTACATTACCATGTTATATAGATAAACCTTAGAATACCTGTTCCTGAAATCTGTTTTATGACAGAGCTTTGCCTTGTTTGTTACTTTAAGGTGGCAAAGCTACCAGCCATCAAAAGCATCAGAGTTCCTGAGAAGGATAAGATTTTACCTGAGATTTGAGAATGAGAGACTTAGTAGCTGACTGCATGGACAACCACCCCCAAGGTCCTCCACAGTTGTTGAAGTCAGAGGCTCCAAAGACACCTGCCTTCTGCTGATAGTGAGACCTGTGGATTGGGGACTTTTTAGGAAGGCTTTCCTACTGTTGATCCATTCAACGTGGAGAAAGTCAATTCCAGTGTCCTCTTGTTCACGGCCTGAAGAGTCCTTTGAAGCAGTTGAGGTGAAGGGCAGGGTTGCTCAGTGGCCAGTGTTGCCACTTTTGTGGGTGGAGTTTCTTCAGTGTCCACCAGTCTTCTTGGAGGAAATGGGGTGGTGCCAGCAGCTGGCCTGTCTCTCTGTTATAAAAAGCTTTTAAATAAAACATTTAAATGCCATGTTCTCTAGATCTCTGAGCATTTGAGGACTGTTTGTCTATTTAGTATCTTAGTAGACAAAATTTATCTTTAGTGACTTGTCTTAAGTACATTGGTGACTACAGAAAAATCCCTTTTGTAATAGCTTTACCTTTGTAAACAGCTTACAGGAAGGACTAGGTGTTATACTTTGTTAATTTGAAATAGACCCTTATAACTTTAAATGTTTACATCACTTAAAGATATACCAATTTATAAATATTTGATATTTAGTATAGTTGAATTAAAGTTATCTTATATTTTACATATACATATAGATACATTAAACAGGATTGGGTAAGTGTTTGACTCACACTTGTAGCAAACAGATTTAAAGGGACAGTCAGTGACAAGAAGGAAGATTTGTTGTAGATAGAGCAGAGGGTCCTGGAAAGGCACAGTATTCCATAAACAAGCCATGTAAAACCGAGTCAATGAAAGAAGAAATTAGAGGTAAAAATAAAAGCACAAAAGAGACAAAAAGGAAATGAATTGTATCTATCAGCAGGCTTGGCTGGCAGAAGCTGGCTGGACTTAGCGGGTGTGCCTACAGCTAGGTCACTCGGTAAACATGGCGGCCTCAGTAAATAAGTTTCCAAGCTAGGCAGCATGTTAAGCCGCATGGTTAAGATCACCAAGATGGCAGCCTCCATAGGCACATTCCTTAGAGTGTCCCGAGCAGACACTAGCCCAAGGCAGGCCATTGTAAGCTGCTGGCATCTGCATGGAGAAGAAATACGGTAGAAGCAAAGCTGGATCGAAAAGAGGAATTTGCCATTCCAAGCTGAATGAACAGGAGAGACAAAATAGGACACGCCCAGGTGGAAGGCGGTTCCTGCCCTGAGGCAGGTTTAGTCATGATGGGAAGTGGCAGGAAGCCTCTGTGACGGGCGGGAGTTTTGTAGGTTTAACTTTAAAGTTAGCAGAATGAGATGTAGAGGAAGAAAGTATGCTGAAGTGAATGCTTAGCAGAGAGGTAGAGAAAAGCTTGAACATAGGGCAACTCCTTCCATCGACCAGATCGCTGGCAGTGACTAGAGAGGTCCCGTAAAATATCCTTTGTCGGTTTGCTACCGATGAGCCAGGTCTAAGGGAAAGAAAATGGCGAGATCAACTCTTGAGAACTCCTCAGCCCGAGAGTCTAGCCAGGGCAGAAAAACTACCCCCAAAAAAGGAACCAGAGTCCAAGTGGCAAAAGCCGCCGAAGGCTCTGAAAGGAGCCAAAAAAATTACCAATGGGCCGTGCCTGTGGAAAACAAACCGATGATTGTCAAGGATGGGGGTCAACCGTGGCCTTGAAGGCTGTGGTTGGGTGTGCCCCCCCCACGTTTCCAAGAACACTGTAAGGGTGCCGGATGCTCAACGGTCAATCCTTAGGGTTTAGGTAAACGTTTATGCCAACCTAGAGGGGGTCCTTACCAAATCGCAGCCACTGTTGGATGCAAAATTCAGCGTTCTGGTCAATGGAAAGTGGGCCATTGGTCCGAAGTTGCAGGTTACCTGCGTGGGTCACCTGCCAGGCAGCCAGAGCCGCAGGGAGAGCCTGTTCGGGTCAGGGAACCAATGTTGTTAAAATGCCTAAGTCTACCCAGCAATGAGACACAAATCATGACACAACAATCCCACGTGGAGTTTTATTGGTGGACAGGGAAGGAAAGGGGGGTGAGAGGTAACCAACCTGTGCAGAGCTGAGAGAGAGATGAGATACTAGAGAAATAGAGAGATTGAGAGAGAGAGAGAGAGAGAGAGAGAGAGAGAGAGAGAGAGAGATGAGAGGATGAGAGTAAGAGAAAGTAAGTAAAAAGAAAGAGACGAGAGTAACAGAGAAGATGAGATGGAGAGGAAGATGAGAATAAGAGAGGGCATAACCGGGCAGGGGTCAGTCCTTTAAAAGGGTCCTTTGCACCTGCGTGATTCTCACAGAACTCTAGGCTGGCCAGAGTGCTGCATGAGTGCATCCTGCCAGGTAACAGGGCCGGCCAGGGTAATGCCTGAACCTTTCAGGGCCTCTAAGACAATGCACAGAAAGGCTGCAGAGAAAAACCACCAGTCTTTAGGAGGGAAAGGACAAGGAAACCATTCAGTAATCGGAATAGAGGAGGCAATGCCCATGTGGACTCAAGAGTTGGCACTCCATCATGACTTCTAAGGACAACCCACAATCCAACCTTCCGAGAAACTCCTTGTCCTTTGACAGCGATGGGGATGCAGACATGCCGTGTTGAGTATGGAGTAATGAAGAGCAGTAACTTGTTTCCACTCTGCTCACCGTTTCCTACGCTACAGAAGCCTTTTAGTTAGTACGGCCCCATTCATCAATGGCCAAGGCTTTCTCTTATACTGCTGGGGTCTAATTCAGTTTGCTACACTTGCATCTAGACCAAGCTCGTCAGGAGGCAGAGAACGTAACAGGATCTGCTGAGAATGCTGTGTGACTCGGGCCTCGGTAGACGTGTGGTTCCTTTTATAGAGTAGAGCTCTGTCCAATTCAGAGAGAAGAGCCCAAGGTTTCAGCCACCATTCCTTTGTAAGAAAGGGCTTTACTGCCGGAAAGAGATTTGCTGCCTGAAAAGCCACAACTTTGTAGAAGAAAAAGAATCAGGCAAAACCTGGATTCAAAACACACAGCTGTAAGTAGTAGCTAGTTTCTTTCTGTTTTTTATATTGCTGCCTTCCTGTTTGTCTTCACCACCCACTCCTGGCTAGGAGCCAGCGACATTATCAGTTTTCCAAAAGTTAATAGTCATGTGCTCCTTCCTTCCTTCCTTCCTTCCTTCCTTCCTTCCTTCCTTCCTTCCTTTCTTCCTTCCTTCCTTCCTTCTGCCTATCTTTCTGGGGTTTCCCAAGGGCTCTTTTCACTTGTCATGTTAAAAATGGTTAGCACAAACATCATTTAGTGAGAACATTGCAACCCCGGCTTCATATTGACACCCCCAACAGCCATGAAGCCACAAGGAAAGTCCCCATATAATAAATACAGACTAGCCCTCATCTGTGACCTGTGTGATGTGTGCACAGAGTAAATAACAGATATGATAGGAAAGGTCAGTTTGCTGACATGACTGGAAGGTCTGGGTTTCACCATCTTTTTACATTTGTGGTGAGTTCCTTAGAGCCCAGAGTTTTACATTGGATAATGCCTCCCCCCACCACCTTTCTAAAGGAGCTATGGGATCCCTTTATTGACAGCTTTTGTCATCTGCTTGCCCTACCGACTTTCCGCTGCATTTACATTGCTGAAGCCCATTAATCCAGATCAGCAGCTCGGATTCATGCCTCTTCTCAGTTCCTGGATACTTGATGTGAAGGCCAGAGGAGTGGAAAGACGTAAAAAAAAAAAAAAAAAAAAAAGAACCCCCAGGGCAGGAGAGATGGCTCGGCAATTAAGAGCACTGACTGCTCTGCCAGAGGACCCAGGTTCAGTTCCCAGCACCTACAGGACAGCTCACAACTGCCTGTAACTCCAGTCTAGGGAGTCACACAGACAATCATGCAAGCAAAACACCAATGCCCATGGAACAAAAATAAAACCATTGAAATAAATAAAAAGAACAGGAAGGGTTGCAGCGCGCCACAGTGTTCTGTAATCGTGAGGGACTGCAGAGAAAACACAGTGATCTCTGAGATGAGGCAGATCACTGCTCCACCTTAATTCTTTGCTAAAGTTATGTGATAAAAATGAAACGCTTTGATTTCAGAGAATCACAACTTAGCTACAATAAACTATGAATCTCTCATTTGTTAATTGACACTCTCCAGACTAAAATAATTTATCTGAAGATTAATCACTGTATCAAGAATACTTAAAGATTGGGGCTGAGATATGGCATGAATCATCTGAAAAATAAATGTATGGTCCCCGTGGAAACAACTGAATGCCTGGAGTTGGACGAGTATAAGGCCAACTTCCCCAGGTGTCAAACTGGTGGGAATAAATTGCTACATGTCACAACAGATACAAGGAAGCTAATTTTCTGATTGCTTAAACTTAATTAGAAGATTAGCATACAAGTAGAATTTCCTAAAAGCCATGAGGAAATTCTAAGTGCCCACTGGAAAATGAACCACCAATGCCAGTATCACGACCCCAATAGCCGTTACATAGTGGGCGAATGAACCATCGTATGTGGGGAGAGGGGAAGCAGGGGAGAAGGGGACGCTGACCTTTGACAGGCAGAGGGAAAGCGGCGAGAAAACTCACCAGCGCGGCCACAGAGCTCAGAGGGAAAGCAACGGAAGAAAGAAACGAGACAGAGTCTAGATCAGCGCAGTGCTGAGCACATGCTGGCTCCTGCGGCCTTGGCTTCATGACATTTTCCACAGCCTTTTCATAAAACCCAGGGGAGTGTCCCGTGAACTTCGCCAGTTAAAGAAGAAAGGTGTGGTTCAAGAGGAGCAGACTGACTTGTTAAAGGTCAAGTCTAATGCCTGGCAGGGGCACCGCTCTGTCTGACACAAAAGCCTGTGACTGCTCCACGATAGTTTCCGTTCCACACCCCTGTATTGACAGCCAGACTAGGCAGAATGGTTAGAAAACAAGAAAACCTTTCTTTTTCAATTTGACAGCTTTTTTTTTTGATTCGTTGTTGATATCCAAAGACGAGCAATCACATGAGAATCCCATCTCAATGCCACAATTGCTCCTTTTATTTCCCCACTAGTAATTCCTGCCTCTTCGCTGGAGTAGTCATAATTGTCATCTCAAACGACCTCCCATCTCTAAAAGAAACTTTTTCTGATCCTTGAACCTTGTTTGATCCCACACCTTATAGCCCGCCACTTAGGAAATCCAGAGCAAGAGCTCGAGGCAGAAACCCGGGAAGACAGGAACTGAAGCAGAAACCGCAGAGGAACGCCGCTTACGGACTTGCTCAACGCCTGGCTCCTACAGCCCAGGTACTGGGTTTCCTTGCCGCATGGTTGGCATTTGTTCTTCCTTGATGTCCCACTGGCCTCCCAGACCTACCTGCCGCCACACCTCTCACCGGTCTCCTTCTTCC